>NC_045560.1:145826576-146500147 GCF_009819795.1 Aythya fuligula | reverse complement strand
AGTGGAGTTGCACTGAGGCTGTATTTTTCCCAGGGTAACGGGTATCCTCCATTTATCTATCACTGAGTATCTTCTTGGGTTTTAATGCTCTAACTACCAAAAGGTCAATGGAAATCTAAAAGCCCCAGGTGATCATTTGAACAGTTACTATTGCCAGTTGTCAGATATTAGAACAGCATTCTTTCCTTCCCCAGAATAAAGCTTTGTGCAAGAACAATACGAATGGATTTTGCATGTTTTCCTAACAGGTTAAAGATTTTACTTCAAGCACAGAGTCCACGTACACTTTGCTTTATGATTAGACTGTCCTGACTAGAAAGATTCCCAGTGAAGCCGAT
Source organism: Aythya fuligula (assembly GCF_009819795.1). NCBI lineage: Eukaryota > Metazoa > Chordata > Aves > Anseriformes > Anatidae > Aythya > Aythya fuligula. Next base: position 146,499,809 of record NC_045560.1, on the reverse strand, counting down.
GAGACAAACACTTCAGAAAGACTTCACAGACATCAGACAAAGCCATTAGCAAGCTGCAAAATAAACATGCCTTTTAGCCTTCACAAGAAGATACAAAACTTCTTAGTTTGTGCAGCAAGATGTGTTTTTTAACAGAAGGCTAAAATTTAAACATATACTGTGCTATACTGTACCTGTTAACGTATTCCCTCCTTTATATGGTAGATTGCGGACCGCATCCAACACCGCATCTTTTGTGCCGTAGGCATTCAAATGCCATTCAATGCGAGGATCACCACTGTACTGGGCAAGACCTAATATACCAGAAAATAAAGTACTCCATTAGACAACAAAGAATTTTTTTTCTGAGTGTCTGTACTTTACATACTTGGTTACTAACAGCTTCCTACTGTAACAGGAAAACTGTCCTGCTTGATGCCAAAAAACCTGCATTACGTTGTTCTTAGTGGCAGCTCCTCCATTTATTTTCAAAGCCTTCCTTTCAAGTGCTAAACTAAGTAAATGAGAAGGATCACGCAACGTTTTCAGAGGTTAGTAAGATTCCAGAAAAAAAATGTTTTTTTGAAAAAGAACATTTTTATTTAATATGTTTTAGAACAGACTAAAATGTAAGTAGCAGAACAGAAATGTAACATTTGAGCCAGTTAAAACCACCAGAAGTCATCCACTGGCACGTTCTTCCTTTCAAAATTAAACTGTAAGGATTTGATCTAATGCTGATTGAAGTCAGTATGGCTTTTTCCACTTTTTTTTTTTTTCCACTGACATCACATTAGAGTTTGCTTAAGCAGAGTACTACAGTAAACTGTGAAGAATACCTTCATTAAAGTTGGAAATATTCTAGCAGTATTACTCCTATTGATACAAGTGGGAGTTCTAGTTGTTTGCTATTAGTGAGAAAAATTAGGACGAATCTTGCACAAACAAGCAGCATTAAGCTGTTAATGATCTTGAAACCATAACATTTTTTACATTGCTGCAGAAGTACTAAGAAAAACCATGATACCTTACCTACTCTTGTTTTCTCAGATCCCACATTGAAAGCAGAAACCAGATTTTCCAGGAACAGTCGAACGAGTCTGAAATTGAATCGGCCGATACTCCAGGAACCATCTACTAGAATCACAATATCTGCAATAGCTGGAGTTTTGCATGTAAACAGGCTTCCTGTAAATCATTAAAATGAAAACATAATCTTTAATTCAACAATAAAATTGCAACTAAATAAATTTAAAACTTCTTCCTCCCAGTAAGCTTAATACCTAAAGCTTTCTTCCAAGGGCAAAGTGAAAAATAAACAAAATCCCTGAATATATTTGTCCCAAATCTGGTAATAGAACACTTTGGTCATTATCTACTTTGATTTTATTTTTTTTTTAGGTTATTCAAAATTACTTTTGGGAGACCCACAAAAAAAAATCTAAAAATATGATTCTTCAGAAAGAATAAGTTAACCATCATATAATGCAACCAAACCAGTAGTTCATTTTCACTATCAAGATGACTAATTCTATATATGGTATAAAATTCATGACCTTTAGGTGTAGACAACACAAAGAGTAAAACTGAAAGTCGATTAAGTATGCTGTATTAAACCTAAGTAGGATGCACTCAATAGAGCAAAGGTAAAATATAGAGATTCAAATTCACAATCTCTATGTTAACTAGCACCATATAAAGACTGAGTCAAGTGCCTCTCTTCTAAATGTATGAAAAAGAAGCAAACAAAAATAAACGAACAATAAGAAATTAACAGAAAAGATCTGATGAGAATCACCGGAGATGCTTCAGGGTTTAGCTTACTAATGAAGAAATCAGAGGAAATGGGTGCAGAGTTCAGACACAAATTGCAATATAAGCCAACAAGAAGGCTTTCAGGGAAACAAATTCCTAATACATTGAGAAGTCTAAGAAAATGTTCCATGTTCAGTTAGGGAAAATGACTGGAAGGCAGGGAAGTGGAAGGTATACCATGGAAGAGTGTAAGGAAAGGTTTCCATAACCTCAAATAGAATAGCCACCACCCAGAGGAGTGACTGTAACAGTAAGGTAGTGTATGGAGGGAAAATGAATGATGTTATGCAGGTACACCAAGCAAGAACCTGTGTTTGAACTCTAAAAATAGCAAACCACCTGCAAGACTGACTACAGAATAAGGATGGAAGCAGAAAAGTCAAAACAAAGCATGTTAGTGGAAAAGGTCTCATGCATGACAAACCATTTAGGCAGGAAAAACATGTCCCTGAACACAGAAAAAGAAACCAAGGCTGATTAGTGAGGTAAGCTGCATCTCAACTTCCATCATCAGTCTCTTCAGGGTCCACTACATAAATTAGCTGACTAAGGCTATTAACATCAAGGGTGATATACTGACAGCAATGACCAACAGAGTAAAGAATTCTTAGAAACAAACTGATCTTGAGCACAGATGCTCAACAAATAGATTTGTTGAGAATTATCAATAAGGTGTCCAGTTGTTTGCTCCTTTTGAGGGAATAAACCACATGGTTAGCAACTCAAAACTTTAACATCAAATTATAGTGACAATCTTATAATTAAAAATGAAATGATAATCTCACAGACAAAAACAATCTGATGTGCAGAAGGACTTAAAAATTATTAGATTCTTACTGTAGTGTAAATCCACTGACCAGGAAACCCAATCCATAAATTTACAGTTAATATCTTACACATGTGCTAAAAATGTCTTGAAAAGAGACAGGAACATTTCCTACGTGCAGTTAGCAGTGTAGAATGAGTTCTAAACACATGACAAAAATTCCACTTACAGAGATGCCAAAACAAATATTTTATTTTAGTTTTTACAGTACAAGACAACGCTATTTGAATTGGCAACACATTGTAAAATGTAAACACTGGGGAACATTTAGTAAGCATCACAAAAATCTTAAATTGGAGGATAAATCCAAAGGAGGTCCAAATCTTTCTATCATTGAACTTAATAGGAAAAAATCCATTGATTTCAACAGGAATGAGATCTGCCTTTTTGTGATTTAATAGGAACTTACTGGTCATGGCAAAATCCATGTTTTAATTATCTTTGCCAAATAAACTTCCTGCTAATCAGCCCTCATCACTTGCAGCATTTGTCTTCATTAAGCATAAAGTTCAATCATGCCATTCTCACACTGGCCATGACTAGCTTCTTAAGCTTCAAAATAGCTATTGGCAAAGTTAAGCGCTGCTCAACACCAGCAAGGATGACAGAACTGGACCCCTGATTCACATCCAAGCAGCTGCGCTGTAGCACAGATGTACCTTTTCAGTATGATCCTGGTAGTTTAATCATATAGCCCAATGAGGAAAACAGGATTTGCATGGCTGTATTTCCCTTCAAAACTAATAAAGTCTTAGGCTTACTACGAAACCCGGTTAGTACCCTAGGTCATACTCTTTTCATACCAACAGGTTTTGCCTATAGGGCTTCTTTAATGCTGTAGGTATATCTTTGTGAATAAACGTTTTTATTGGTTTTAGTAAACCCATTCAGTGCAGCAAAGGCCGAAGAATAAAGAAAACAGTAACAGCATTCCTTTCAATACTTTATTTCCATGTCATCAGATCAGTGCAAATAGCATCATTCAATTATTTTGGTTAAAATAGCGTGTGTGGTTTAATCCAAGACTGTACTGCAATGCCACAGAATGTGAGAATATGATTCTTTCTTCGTAGATAGCAGATACTTGTTGAATCTTTTCTGCATAAAACTTTTAGGTTTTGTTACTTCTGTACACCCACTATTTGCTTATGTTTTCTCCTTGTTGTACTTAATAGAATTGTAGAAAGGTCCCTAAAATGGAATAAACAACAGTGAGATATTAAATAGAATAACATGCTGTATAGAAATCTTTAAAACCTGCTAGGAACACAAACACCATATATCATCCTGGTTTATAAAGTTATTCTAAAAGGCACAGTGTGTAGCAGCTAATTTACACACCCCACTGAGAAGAGCCGGTTTCCATTAACAGCTCCAGCAAAAGTCTTTTTCAATAATCTCTTCAGACCACCATACAGAGTCACGGATTCCTATGGTGCTGGAGGATAATTATGAACTTTTCAAATATCTAAACAAAACTTTAATGGTTAGTTTTCTCAAAGACATTTCTTGGATGAGGATGACAACATATAATTTCATATGAAAATGCTTCCAGAACTTTAGCCCACTACAAACTTCAACACTGTGAGCAGGTTGTGCATATTTTCCTTTCACTCATTTATTAAGAAAATAGTGGCGAGAGAGAAGGCACCGCTTTCCTCTGATGTACAGAATACTCACCAGCTCCAAGAGTAGGGCAGCAGGGAGGTAACCTGTTGCCTGATTTTGTAAAATGTTTCCTATGATTCAGCATCATTCTACTTCTAATTCAAGTGCTGCATTCCACAACAAACAGTAACAGAGGCTGTGATTTTTGGATTACAGAAAATGACAGAAACACAAACATTGTAAAGTCAAGCAAGCTCCATATTTTACAGCAGCAACTGTCTTCACTGCATCTGCCTGCCATGGGTGGAGGAGTTTCTTGGGGAGAAAATAATAAATTCATGATCCTTCCATAACAAATTTACAGTCTTCCTAGTGTCACTTGGCAAAAGGAATTTGCCATTCTGTCAGGCAGTTCACTGAGGAGGAAGGAGCTCGGTCTGCTCATTTCCTCATGAATGAAGGGAAGACATTTAATGTACTTAGAATTTCTCCTCTGAAGACACCAATTATGAGGCTCACAGCAAAGTATTAGGAGAAGGTATTCACACAAAACCTGCTTCAGTAATGCCAACAGCCTTACCTTCATCAGAAAACATGGATCTTGCTGCCTTTATTTCAAGGAAATCTTTCAAAGAATAATTAGCAGTGAAGGAATTTTGCATCTACCAAATGAAGTTTCCTGCCTTTGATCTCTCCAGGCTCCAGACGTTAGAGATGATTCACTTGCCTGCATCTCCAACGTGCAAGTGCTTATTGAACTACCAAGACTCATGTCAGAATTTGGCTGCCAGCGAGGCCAATGATGGCAATGCTGAGAAAATGATCCAGCTTGATCCTCCTGAGATAGAGGGAGAGTTACTGGAGCATGCAAAATGTGACCCCTGAGACAACCCGTTGAAGGAAATGGAGAACAGAGTCAGGGCTGGGAGGGGCTCTGGCAGCAGTGAGGATGCAGGGAACAAAGCAGGGTCTGCAAGCTTCTGAAAACACTGGCACTACCTCTCTGAGGCTCCGTTTTCAACCTAATGTTATTCCCTTCTTCACACATGCACTCAGTGAGTGAGATAGCAATGTCAAAAAAAGAAGCCTAAATAAAAAATAATACAAGCCTTACTAAGAAACAGATAGAAAAAGTATGATTTTTAGACTGGAGTAGTGGCTCTTTGACTCTTAATACTACTAATCCTTGAAAGTTCTTTGAAAGGCAAAGGAAGAAGCAGCAAATACAGGCACTGCTACACAGGAGGACTCCATGCCTTAGAAGAACCTGTTCAGTTTGCATCCAGCTATGATACATTTTGCAGAAATACATTTGATATTTTTCCTCCCTTTGGTCCGAAACTCCGTTCGCATTTTCAAGAGCCAAAACACACACTTCGGCTAGGACAAGTGAAGACTATAATTCTTACTGAGTCTGCAATAAGTCGTTTCCTTTCTCGCTCCCTGTCACAGTGGAAAAGGCAAATAATGTTAAGGAAGATGGTTCAAGTGGAGGTCAGTAATAATACAAAATGAATGGGAGACTCCTTCACGGAGTAACAAAGCACAAAAGGCAAGACACTTGACAAAAGTGAATGGAAAATAGCTCAGTAGTGTCCGACAGCACCACAGCTGAGCAGCAGCACCACTGAGGACAAGGGCAATATAATTCCACAGCAGCAAAATGTTACTTCTATTTTTAAAAAGGGTTAAAAAATAGAGGGACGTGGAGCAGTGTTCAGCTCCAAAATGCAGCAACTCACCAGTTCACGCTTCTGACACTGATATTATTGCACTGTGCTGGTGATATCATCATTGCACTTAGACCTCAGTTTAACACATCCCATATGTCAGGCTAAGGACCAGACAAATGCATACAGCACAAATGCTTCTCTTTGAACTGGATCCAAACATAGCTTGAATCTGAAGAGCTCAAATGCTGGAACATCATTAGGTTGAAAGAGCAGCCCAATGAGGTCAGAAGCTCATCCCTGCTCCCTTAAAACTAAAATAAAAATCAACGCACAAAATAAAAAAAAAAAAGCAGCCAGCCCTTTCCCATGCACCTTGCTCTGTTCCAGAAAATGACTCTTGCCCAATTGGCAGCCCTACAAATTTCTTATTTTGGAGAGCTTGAATCTTAAGGTCTGTTGTGTCTAATCATGTTTGGAATATTTTCTTTTCATTTGACTCTTAATGCTGCAGTTCAATACCTGATTAACAGCAATTTGCTTCTTTCAAGAAGTATGCAGCCATAAATACATGTCATTATTTCAAGTATACCTTTTGAAAATAAAGTGACAAAAATAATTAGCAGTAGCTGATAAAAAAATAAAAATAAAAATTAATTTGTCTACATTAAATAGCAAAAAATCTCAACTGTGAGAAAAGGAAGCATAAAGCCCTTTTCTATGCACCTTTCCATGCCCACTGCATGACAGCTGGACGTCTGCAGCAGCAAGCCCTATCTTACAGAAATTACCAGAGCTTTCTCCCTACACAGCATTGTAGAACTTTCTTCCTATACCCCAATGTTTTAATTTACTTGAGAGGCAGAATAAATGTGGAGAGAGGCAGATAACTATGAAACAAAGTGCCACTTCTGACTGATAGCACTGACGTACCTATGTTTCCAGCAGCTTGCCAACCAAACTCTATTTGTGTGTCTTGATAGAAAAATGAGTTAAGAAATCACCCTGTCTTTTAACTGAGAGTGCAATACATTTGTATTTCTCTTCCAATAGGCAACATGACAACAGAGAACAAAACACAGTGCTGAAATCTTTCCTGAAACTGAAGGTAAACGTGGCAAGACATTATGACCATAAAGCCATAATGATTTACAATGGAGATGTTCCACAGGCCCTCCTATGAAGCACATGAAGCTAAAGACACTCGTCTGCAGATTACAGTGATAATTCCCCACTTCTCTTTGCTCTCAGTCCTGCATCTGTGAGCATTAATGTTTTAAATGAAACAGCTGTCTCAAAGTCTAAATGACTTTTCAAGGCAGAGAATTACATATTTTTATTACTGTGGTCATACTTATCCACTACTCCTGTGTCACAAATACTCCATCATTTGAGTTATTTTTCCCTTTGGTTTAGTGAAGGGTGAAATCCTTGAGACCATTTTCTCTGGCTATATCTGGAAGGCAGTGAATCAGGGGACTGCGGACAAAACCGGTGCTCAGAAATCCTGAAGGTTAATTAAGCTGTAAGTCCAAATCCCTCTAAACCATGATAAAGAGCTGGTCTGTATCTGAGCTTGTAACTAAGATACAGCTTTAACGTATCAGGTAAAATGACAGAAAAGAGCCTGCCTGAGAGAACAAACTGCAGCTCTACGAAGGTCATTAACCCAGAACTCACTTTACAGCCCAGCTCTGTAAAGCCAGGTGCACAGTGTGTTGTGGCCAGCTTGTTCCAGGAGAAAAAAAAAAAGGGATGGTGAAGTAGAGTTACAGTACAGAAGACTTTCAAATTCAAGTCCCTGTATTACCCTCAAGCATTTCTTGAAATGGTATTAACATAACCCATGTCTATGTTTGTATAAATAAATATGTGGGATCTTCAGAAGCGTCACTGCCCTGTCAAATGTAACAATTCCTCCTTTGCCTATTTTACAAAGTTGTCTGAGTGAACACCCTATGCACAGAAACCACAGGCACCCAGAACCACAGTGTGGGGAGGTGGGAAGGGATCTCCTGTGAGGTCAGATTTGGTGTCTCCAAAGATGGAGACCCCACAATCCCTCTTGAGCAACCAGAGTTTGACCACCATCACAGTATAAATGTGCTTTCTTAGATTTTAATTTAGAGTTATTTCAGTTTCTGTGCACTGTTTCTTGTCTTTCCAATGAGTATTTTTACACAATGAGTATTTTTACACATTTTTACATCCCCCTGAACTGCCTTCTCTCCAGCCTGAAAAGTCCCAGCTCTCAGCCTCTTCTCACCAGAAACATGCTCCAAGCACTTTTTAATTGTTTCAATTAAAAAATGAACTTTGGTTCTCTTTGCAGGATTCCCACCCATAAATCCATGCCTTTCTTGTCCATCTCAGCACTGGACCCAACAGTCTTACCCAGGGCAGGATTTTGTAGTGCCTTTTACTGAGCTGCATGAGGTTCCTGCTGGCTTATTTCTATGGCCTGAGGGCACTCAGGACGGAGCCCAACCATGCTGGTAGATCAAGTACTCCTCCCATTTTTCATCATCTACGAACTTGTGGAGGTACCCTGGGGTACATCACTAGTGACTGGCCTCCACCTGGCCATCATGCAGGCAGAGATCACAACTTGCAGGGCTTGGCAGTTCAGGCAGTTTTCCATCTACCACACACCTCCCTCACACCTCATCAGTTTGTCTGTGAAGATGGTATGGAAGGCAGACCTTGCTGAAGTCAAAGTAAACAGCATCCACTCCTCCCCTTCATTCACCAAATTAGTCACGTCATTGAAGAAGGCTATCAGCTTGGTAAGGCATGATTTCACCTTCATAAATCCATGCTGATTACTCTTAATCACCTTCTTGTCCTTTATACTTTGGAAATGGTGCCCAGGAGAATTTGCATCATCACTTTTCCATGAATCAGGGTGATGCTGCCTGGCCAGTAGTTCCCTTGCCCTTCTGGAGGACAGGAGTGACATTTACTCTCTTCCAGGTGTCAGAAACCTTCCCCCAGTTGCCACAACCCTTCAGAGATAATTGAAAGTGGACTTGCAATGAGATTGGCCAGCTCCTTTACTCCTGGGGGCATCTCATCATATCCCATGAACTTCTGTCTGTCAGTGTTGTTTAAATGTTCCCAAACTTGATTCTCCTCCACCAAAGATAAGTCGTTCTCACTCCAGACTCTAATGATTACATTGCATATGGTATTTTTTGAAAACATTGTCCAGAAACAACCTAAACCATCAAAATCTGTAAGACTGAATTTAAAATTTATGCTAAAAAAAAAAAAAAAAAAGAGACAATTATTTTAATTCATTCAGTCAAATCAGTGGTTGATACCCAAAGTATGCAACTGCTATGGGAGCTATCAAAACCAGAGTGTCTGAACCATCACAAGGTACAGATTATGCTTAGACATCTGGGTTTGTTTTCAGTTTGGCCATTAGCTTGTTAGTCATAATCAAAATGAAACTGCTGACCCTAACCTAAAACCATGTACTTAAGTACACACACACACACTTACATCACCCTGGTGCCTGAAGAGCAGGCTGAGGGCAACCATATAAAATGCATATTATTTATTAAAATAGTTCAGGGGAGCTCAATAGAGGATCTTTTCCAATGTTTCCAAGCAATAATTGTTCAATATTCAATAAATAATTGGTCAGTTGTTCTTGCTCATTTTTTTTTCTCAATAAATAATAATCATTGCATCACAGAGATATAATTACAAGCTATTAGGTCAGCTTTAGGGTTTCCCTCCCCCCATCTGTTTTCCATTCCCAGATTAATAAAACAGTAACAGTTGCAAGGCTGGCAAAGGACCTGTGATTTAGCTGAGACAAAACATGAGCTTCTGAGTGTCATTCTCCTTTTTTTTTTTTTAAGATATCGCCAAGCATAACTGCCCCACCAAAGTCATAAAAATATCTCAACCAACCTCTAACAGATACATCATTATTGCTTCCAAGTGATGTGTTATTACTACTTCTGAAGAGAACAAAGAAACACTAAACATTACGAAACTCAAGGCAGAAACATCTGCCACAGTTTGACACCACCTGCCTGCCCCCAAGGTATGGAGCTAAATTTCCATGCCGAGTGCGAAAGGTGTTGGGGGCAGGGAGAGAAGAGACGAGATACGGGTGATATTTCACAGGCCACAGCCAGACTTTCTGAAGGAGTTACCATCCCTGTGCTCACAACTTGCAGCTTTCCTCCCTTCATCATTCTTTTTAGATCAGTGCAAAAGACAAGCAAGTTTAACATGTATTTTCAGTGCTACATAAACAAACAAAAACCCTCCTGAGGCTAACATTTACACCTAAAACAGCTGTTTGCACCACTGTGTAGACCTGCTGACTTCTTGGATGCAAGGAAGCAGAATATGCTCAAGCACTGGTCCCTGGAGGACTCCAGGAGAGCAAGGTGAGAATACCATGGCTCAATTCACTGGGGAATAATGAGCCAAACACACACACAAAGCCCAGCAGCTGGATGAGGAAAAAGGACTCCCTCATTTTAGCAGGAAGACGAGTACAATCAGCACAGATAACCAGACAGGCGAGATGGGTGAGGAGAAAGGTCTCCTGCCTCTCGACATCTCCTCGTAAGGGGGTGTCGAGAGGCAGGAGACCTTTTCTCCATTAACACTAGTGACAGGACCCGCGGGAACGGGGTTAAGCTGAGGCAGGGGAAATTTAGGCTGGACGTCAGGAGGGGGTTCTTCACAGAGAGGGTGGTTGCACACTGGAACAGGCTCCCCAGGGAAGTGGTCACTGCACCGAGCCTGTCTGAATTTAAGAAGAGATTGGACTGTGCACTTAGGCACATGGTCTGAACTTTTGAGTAGACCTGTGCGGTGTCAAGAGTTGGACTTGATGATCCTTAAGGGTCCCTTCCAACTCAGGATATTCTATGATTCTATGATTCTATGATCTTTGAGGGGGAAAACAAGGACTAATAAATTCTGTTTCAGCTCCTAACCAGCACCTTTAAAACCAAGGGGCACGGCTCTGCTGTAACACCAAGGCTCACTGAGCACAGGGCACCAGGCAAAGGGTGCTGACACACAGACAGGCCAGAATCAGAGTCCTGCATCACCGGATCGAGAAGGAACACGGAGACCCTCTGATTACACAGTGAGGGTGGCAGTGACCCTGAACTCATCTCTCCTGCTTCACGTTGATCACCAGCGTTGGTATCAGATGAATGAGACAGGCTGTGAAACAAGACTCCCCTCTCAAAGTGGTAAGGAACAGCCTTGAAAGGGAACTTGTACAGCAAACAGCTCAAAAGAAAAAGACTTGGCACCTCCTTGTTGTATTCAAGACAAGGCCATTTCAAGGATCACAGTCCCTGAAAACAGATACCGAAATGTTATCCTTAATCTCCTGTCTTGTTGTCCAGAGCACAGAGCGATGCAGCTTGTTCGTTAGGGTACTCAATGCAACTGGAACGTAAATCCACGATACAGGAATCTGTTGGTGAATGTCTCAGTCCCTTAGGATTGCAGCTTTCTTACAAGTCTTCATCTTGCACTTCAGCACTTGTTAAAGAAGCAGAAGGTGCTGATGCAGTCTGCTACTGCCTCTCCAAACCTTTATTTTTATTTTTTTTGGCTCTCCCTTCCAAGATTGCCACACAACATTAAAAAAAAACATCCGGAGTTTCAACACGTTACTATGTAGCTTCAGTTTCAAAGACCAGGTAGTGTCTTTTATCAAAGACAATCATCACTCATGATATACAGAGATATTTACCTAGTATATACAGAGTCATGAGCAAGCCTACAGACTTCAAATTGTGGCATTATGAGAATTCATGCTGCCACAGGATGAACTGTTAAGGAGTGTCTCAGCTTAGTAGTAACACAAGTATTTCAGTAATGAAACATGTCAACACAGCCCCGAACCTGGCTGAAGGTAGCAGTCTCTTGCTGCCAGCACAATCCAACCGTGCCAGCACACTCTGTGGATTGGAGGGATGCTCAACAGCTAATGACCTGAAGAGATGAAAAGCAGCCTGAGAAGAGAAGGAAAGCCAAAGCTTCAATTATCAGTCACTCAAGCATGGGAATTGCAGTCTCCTGCTTCAGGTAAGAATTGATTGCACAAAGAAGCCAATGCCCTGAGGAAAGCTACCAAAGAAAGAAAGAGCCCAGATGGGAGGGTGTTCGGTTGGTAATGATTCAGACTTGCCTAGAAATATGTGATTTCCTGTGCTGAGATATGAGGATGCACGTCTTGTAATTCAAGGGTTATGAACCTGAACACCCTGATACTACGAACTAGATCATTTTACGACGAAAACAAAACTTACTTTAGGTCCAAGATAGGATGTGTCTCTTTTTCTACTCCGACAGAATGGAAAGAGAATTATAAGGTGTGTTGGTTTTTTGTTTATGACCGTGTATATGAACTTAATGCACTGACAGAAGAAGAGCAGCAAAGCTAAGACGAGGAGCCAGGAGGTAAGTGGGATCCCTGCATATGAATGGAGGCTGACCTTACCTGCTAACACCAAGCATTTACTTTACTGAACAATGCAAGAGTTTGCCTGACATACACAAATTAAGGAATATATCCAGCAATCTCTGTATTAATACACAATTTCAAAGCAGGCTAAGGTAAATAAATGAAATAATTCACAATTTTACAGATGTCGTGTAAATAGACAAAGCAGTTACAAAATATGAGAGACCCTGTTAAATCAACCCTCCCCCCCCCCACACACACACACATATTTCTCTTTCTCTCTGATCCTCTCTTTCCTTATCTCACTTCAATCAGGGATTCCTTCTGCCATGGTCAAAGTGCATTTCTCAGAGTGAACCCTTTCCCAGTTCCAGCCTTTACAGCTACTTTTGGGTCTTCACTTTCCATCTTTCTTTCCCTCAAGAACATAATTCTCTTATGCAGATGATTGCAACACATTTACAAGTAAACTAATGGCTATTTACCCCTCATAGAAATAAATGCTGCAAGGTGTCATCTCTCAAACTCATCTGCATATTTTTCCTCCTTGACACAACGAACAACAAAAACTGCCCTCTTCCATAACCTTGCTTCTCAAGTGGCCAGCAGAAGCCTACACTATAAGAAATATAATTCTTGCAGACATCTAAGATGCAGAAATAGCAGAGTTCACCTAGCTTGATTGAACCCAGTTCCAGCCCCCTGCCCTGGGCAGGGACACCTCCCACCAGCCCAGGTTGCCCAAAGCCCCATCCAGCCTGGCCTTGAACACCTCTAGGGATGGGGCATCCACAGCTTCTCTGGGCAGCCTGTGCCAGTGCCTCACCGCTCTCAGAGTAAAGAATTTCTTCCTAATATCTAATCTAAATCTACGCTCTTTCATTTAAAACTATTTCCCCTTGTCCTATCCCTACACTCCCTGACGAAGAGTCCCTCCCCAGCTTTCCTGTAGGCCCCCTTTAGGTACTGGAAGGCCGCTGTAAGGTCTCCCTGGAGCCTTCTCTTCTCCAGGCTGAACAATCCCAACTCCCTCAGCCTGTCTTCATAGGAGAGGTGCTCCAGCCCCTCGATCATCCTTGTGGCCCTCCTCTGGACTCAATCCAACATTCCCATGTCCTTCTTGTGCTGGGGGCTCCAGAGCTGAACACAGCACTCCAGGTGGGGTCTCAAGAGAGCAGAGCAAAGGAGGAGAAACCCCTCCCTCGCCCTGCTGGCAATGTTGTTTTTGATGCATCCCAGGATACAGTTGGATTTCTGAGCTGCAAGCGCACATTGCTGGCTCATGTTGAGCTTCTCATCAACCAACACCCCCAGGTCCTTCTCCTCAGGGCTGCTCTCAATGTCCATCTCAGTACTGATATTTCCTATCAGGTTTTCCAGTAGTGGGAGGCAGGAAGCAAGAGTCTGCTGAAGAATTGTGGCCAGGTCTATAAAAGCATTGCTATTGAAAAAGGAAATCCAAGTTGCAAGTAGTCAAAGGATAAAAAAGCTTAGCTATGTCCTCCAGAGATATTCATAGGACGAACTCTTGGAATAAACACTGATCATCCAAAGCACAGTGAGCTAAACTTTCCAGAAGGTAAAAGGGAGTTTATTCAAGAGTTTCCCTGCAAGAGAGTCCTTCTGGATGTCCTCCAGTGACTCAGAAGGAGTTCCAAGTGTACAAAGCTCTTCATGGTGGCTCATAGGTTTACAGACTATCATGGAAACTGAAAGGATGACTCTCATCAAATTCCACCTGGCTTGGATGGGATATCCTAAATTCAAAGGTCAAAGAAAGCAGCGTTATATTCTGGTAAGTCTTCAACTCCTGTTTTTAACCAGGTATTTGCATCATCAAGTTGAGGAAGAAGCCATCTCTTGCATAGTAGAAGTAGAACACAATCACTGTCTAAAGCAGCCACCATGCTTTGCCCACCTAGCAAGGATGGGGACTGCAGATAGAGCTGCTGGGCAGGTTCTAAGTGGAGTCTGGAGCAGAGATCTTTTAGCACTACTTCAGGATGGTGATCTGACCAGCAGTGAAGTCACTCACACACCAAGGTTCAAGCGAGAGTCTTATTGGCAAAGACCAGATGGGCAGGTGCTGTTTCCATTAGTAGGAGCTGAGATGAATGCATCATGGATCCTCCACTTGAGCTAAGGTTCAGTAGAAAAAAGCCTTAGATATTATCCAACTGTAAAAGTGAGAAAGATCAAAATGGGATTATAATATTGTTCCTGTGGCTGAGCAGTCTCAGAGTACTGAGAAGAGTGTGGTGAGGGAAGCACAATTAAAAATGCCTGTCAACGTTTTGTGGTGCTCCAAAATGTTCTAAGAGTATGGCAGCATGATCCAAGCACTTCCCAGTCTTCTCAAGGGATGCATGGGGATCTGAGGTCATCCCCCTAAAGGCACATGGATAATAGATTCATTTTTATGTTGATATTACCTTTAATTGAGCAGCAAATGTTACAAGCAGGTGTACACCACACACACAAAACCTATTCACAATCAGGTCAGCCAAGGGACTTCATCTTACTGCATGCAAGACGGTGCTGAAAAGTAATTTTTCTACTAAATTACTAAAATATTCCACTAGTTGCTAACCACAAAACTCAAAAGTAAACTGAAAAAAAAAAAAAAAAAAGAAAAAGAAAAAAAAAGAAAAAAGGCAGTCCTGAAGAAACTATAACAGCCTACACAAAACATGTGTACCCAGTTTGAAGGCAGCTAAATGGCAGCAAACACGCACCATGCTTCATACACAACAAGGTGATGCATCCACATTCCCCCTACAGATGCTGCAAAGGTGAAATGTTCAAGTCTCAGTATGATGTGTACACATCCTTTAGGGACGTGCAGGCTGTAGCCTTATATTTAGACAAATGCAATCACTAATTCTAAACTTTACTTTATTCTTCAATGCAAACTTTAATTTACACATGGCCAAAAATGAACCCTATCATGCTGAAGTACTACACAGCGTTTAAAGAACTTTTCATATATCCCACGTAGGAAATGCATCCATCTACATGTTGCAATATCTAAGAAACTAATGCTAAAGACTAACAGCCAGGGCCATATATACACTTTGTATTGGGGGATATAGCAGACATCGTTGAGCTAGCTAGTTCTGAGCAGGCTAGCACATATACCAGTGTTGTGGATGATACAACTGCACCGCTGTCAGCTTTGTTGTAAATTTGGCTGCATCTAGTTCAAGCAACCCTTCAATATTATACTGCACTCCACTGGAACAACAATAATAATAATAGTTAACTAGAAACTTTGATCAAAAACTCATGGCTTATGAAATACTAATCACAGAACTATGAAAAGCTACAAGATACCTCTCTGGCGATCTTGGGCTTTACCTACTGTGCAAGCTCAGGCCAAAGTAGTTCAGCATTTGCCTCTTGTACAATTCCAACACAGCCTCAGAAACTAAACATTAATTACAGGGGTATCTTGCTGGTACCTTCCATGATCAGCAACATATTTTTATAACTCGTGCTTATATCATAGCATGGTCTAGATATTGGAGTAGGCATTCAAAAACAGGAAAACATGGTCTCCCAGCATAGTTCTGGGTCTGCTAACACCTCTCACATAAAAAGGAGGTCACCACCCACATGGTATAGCTTAAAAAAAAACAACAAAAAAAACTCTAAAAAATCATATTTTTCTCTATTGCTCTGATTGCAGTTGGCCACATGTCTTAAAATTGGATGAATATATTTTGGGATATGGAAATAAAAACTGAAAATGAAACGGTAAATAGGTCAAAACAGGTTAAACTAGGATGAGAGGTTGTATTTTACATTTAAAGAAAATTCCATTAGAGCATTAATCCTGGAATCACAGAGAAAGGCAAACCTCTCACAGGCTGTAAGACTGCAGAGAATGAAAAAATAAAAAAAAAAAAAAAAAAAAAAAATAAAGAAAAAAAAAAAAAAACAACAAAGAGAAGCAAAGGGGCAGGAAAGAGAAGACAGAAAAGAAGTAATCCACATTAAAAACCACAGACAAGAAACAGCCCACGAACAATAGTTTTATTGTGCAATGAAGAAATGGAATTCCCTTTCTTCCATCTGCTGTGGTCATTTTGGAGTATTAATTTACCCTTATACAATAAATCCATATTTTTTGCCATCTTGGTTCAGGCTTCTCATCCAGTTCCAGGGAGAGAAATATAATGCATTCACGAAAACACAAGTGAACCTACAGTGTATTAGGTTATGTGCTTGCCTTCACACATGAAGGAGCGCAGACCTACAATGCCAGTTGGAAGAACCTGAATAACACCCTTACAGGGTTATTCCCACATCCATCACAGAAGAGCCATCAGCCCATGGTCCTGGGGTGAAACCCATAATGATGACCAAAGGAAAGGCTTTTCAGAGCACCCTTCAGACTGATGGGGTTACTGCCTAGGAGGTAATGAGACCTATGAGATGCAGGAAATAGTATTTGGGGATTGTCTAAGTCTTAGCATGATAGGTTTAGGGGAGGAACCAAAGAGAGGGAAAAAGAGGGATCAAGGTAATTTGGGAAGGAACTACCACGAGAAAATAAAAAGATAAAGTGATAAAAAGGGTCTCTTCCACATATGCAGGTAGCTGGTTAGTACACTTGCCTAGTCAAGCCCTGTGCCACAGGCTGTCCCATCTTCTCATTAAACTCCTTTTGTAATTAATTTTCTAGGTGAGGAGCGCTCTATTCTGTGTGCACGGCTGTAGGTGTAAATGCCAGCAACCAAAGTCAGGCACACGAAATTGGGTGACTTATGGTCTGTGATGCCAGCAAGTGGAACAAGTGAGATCTAGATGCCAACAAATGCAGCGGGCATGGCAGGCCACAAGCTCTCGTGCATCCATGGTGCCAGTAACAGAAGAAGCAAGGGTGCTTCTTCTAGCTGTCAGCAGGCTAAGAGGCTCAGAAGCCATGCACCAAAGCAGCCCTAAGCCTGGGCCAGATATCTGTGTGTCCGTATGAGACAACTGGAGGAGCTGGCTACCAGAGGGACTAGGAAGTCCAGGTCTAGAGAGATTTTGGCCTGGAGGTCAACTGAGACCCAGCTGCCTGGGCGTGTGTCTGTCTGCTGACGCAAATGGAGATCCAGGGGTCAGTTACCAGAGGGATCACATTTCCCACCAACAGGCTTTCATCCTGATCAGCCAGAGAGGTGAAGAAGCCACTGATGTTTTTGTCAGTGTGAACCCTGTCTGCTTTTGCTCATGCTGACCTGTGTGGCCGGACATGTATTTATGCATTTTACTGTACTTATCAGGACTACTTGCTCAGCTTTGCTGCTGGTTGGATGTGGGGACATGGAGCTACAGCAACCCTGCTTGGCTATATTGGGCTGCTGGATCCCATGAGCCCTAACAGGACACAAGAATATCTCACAATGAAAGTGGGAGAGAGAAGTACTTTCCAGTAAACCTTACTTTTAGCCTCAGATTGCAGAAGCAGACTAGCGTGCAAGACTGAGAAGCTGCTAAAGACTATATAAGAGGAACAGAACGGCACTGGGGAAATATACCCACACAAAACAGTTACGATCTCTTTCTTCTGGCTTGTCATAATGCAAAAGCTGAAGTGCCCTCTGGAAAGCTCAGGGAAACACTGTTAACATGGCCAATTAATTACAGGTTACACAAAGACAGTTAATGAGTTCTGTAACCTCAGAGTTCAGTAAGCAATAAAAAAAAATAGAAAAGTGTCATAACTAAACCCAACATTTGCAGCAACGCTAGCCAGGATGAAGTGAGTAAAACTTGGAAACAGCCAATGGAGCAGCGGAAGTTCAGAAGGTATTCATTCCTGTGGCTTCGTCAAATACCTCATGGCACTAATTTCACACTGTCTAGTAATACTTACTGAAGCATCCGACATTAACTAAGACAAGTTAATAAATTAGATGATGAGTCTTTTCTACCAAGAAGCATGTTAATATACTTCTCTGTGGACTTTTTCCAACACTCTTTAACACTCAATAGCTACAGAGTGAATGTCAAGGCTCACCTGCATCAGAGGTGATAGAGGTACTGGAAGAAGAAAGCAAATCAGAGTATTTTTCAAGTTTACTGCTCCTCTTATTTCTATCACTATCCAAAGACCAGCGTGACCCCACTGCAAAAGCTATTATAAGACAAACATCAGATACATATGCCGTGATATTTTGAGGAATGATATGCCTTTTGCATTGTCTGATAATGTGCACAGCAGTGGAAGAAGGAAAAAAAATATTATAGAGAAAACAGGGAAAGGGTTGAGGCAAGTGGTTGTTTTAATATTTGGGGTTGTGTTTCCCACTAAGTTTTTTACTATTATTATTTTGATTGGCAATAAATTAAGTAATTTTTTCACAAGTCAAGTGTATTTTGTCTGCAATAGTACTTGGTAAACAATCTCCCTGTCTTTATCTCAACCCATGAGCTTTTTCATTCCTGTTCTTCCTATTTTCTCCCCATCTTCGTGGAGAGGGGAGCGATCAGGCACGTAGGTTGGAGTTTGGCTGCTAGCCTAGGCTAACCCATGGCAACTCACAAATAACCCCCCCAAATGAAGTTTGCAAACAAAAAATAAAATTGGCCCTCACTGCTCTGTTGTTTTCAATGAAATGGTTGGCTAAAAACATTTCAGACACACTGAAACAATCTAAAAAGAAAGGATATAGTCGTAGACTTGCCACAGGGTATAGTCAAAACTCTGATTCTCCCTTCCCGAAAGGGATTTGATTAGAGAATCACTCGCAGAAGCTCTTTGAGAAACTGTAAAACATCTGAGAAGGCAAAGAATGTATTAACTCCTTTCACTGTACAGAAAGGAGCTTTGTACATGAGGGAATTGAGTACTTGAACCTTGGCACCTCTCCAAATATCAGTGCATGCTGAATGAAGCTGAGTCTGTGAACTTTATCTCAACAGAGAGAAAGAGAAAAGGCTTCTGACATGATTGAGTGTAGAGCAGTGATAAATCACCGTGCTGAAAACTGACAGGTTCTGAAAAATATAGAAAGAAGATTCAACACTTGAAAGTGGTTGTTCAGAAGAGCTAGAGGAGGTTTCTGGAAATCAAATATGAAGTTAACATTTGATGTATGAGTGCTAGACATTAAAGGTGAATTAATTTGGCACAATAACATTACTGAATATACACAGGAGGTTTATTTGAGATAAGAGCACAGTACTTAGAGCAGGAAAAAAAAGGAGTCAATCTTTTCAAACTACTTGAACGGGCAGTACACAACAGATGGAAAATTTAATCTGGGTTACTAAAGCTGCTGGAAAAATCAATAATGAGCCACACAAGACACTGACAATTTCATAAACTGAATACAAGCTCGTTTAGAAACGCACAAAAAAGGTAGATTTGGGAGGTTAGGAGAAGATGCCCACACCTCCCAGAGCTAAATAGAGCCTCAAGCAGTTGCTAATCAAATAGGGGACAGCACTGCAGAACCAGTCCTCCAAACCACAGAAGAAAAGAAGAATGAGAAACCATCTGGAATCATTAATACAGATATCCATCTTGCATTTTTGAGTGAAGAACTGGTTTCTGTGAGTAGAAGGCTTACGGTGAAATCTTTGTTCCACTGAAATTGAAAGTGAGATCTGTTTTATATTGTGTGATCATGAAGAGAGTTATTAGCTAAGTATTTCTAAATGACAAATTTCAATGATGATGTGCCTTTCATGCCTTTCAGGAAAATTAACAGGATATGTAGAGATCAGACAGTAAGAGCTATTGTAACGCATACCCTGGACCTGCCATTATTGGCAGCATCCACATGCTTTTTCCATATATTTTAACAAATTTATTACTGCACCTTAATAGTTGCAGTATTATTGACAGAGTCCACATGCTTTTTCCATAAATTTTAACAAGTTTATTACTGTGTCTTAATAGCTTTGCCCCAAAACATGCAGTTGAAATTATCTAGCCTACTAAAATGCCAAATTGGTCTAATATTCACACTGGAGAATTTGCCAGACAGTTCTCCACATGGAGAAGACAGACTGATGACCTTCGCCTTTGTAAGGCTTGCAAAGACACTCCAGCCTCTTATATAATGATCCCTCTGTAAGATTTGAGGCAGATGTTCACAGAAGACACCTTCTTACTTCAAAACTTGGCATAAATACTTGCAGAAATGGTTAAATAAGCTTTTGCCATCCGTTCAGTCAAGCAAAAATAGAAGCCATAGCCATTTCCTGACAATACCAGTCCAGACAATGATTGCTTTCAAATTTGTGGGTAAAGATTGCTCCATTTTCAGATAATATATTATACTACCCATTTATTTCATTGTGTATTAACTCCTAAAGTCTCACCAACTTGATCAAGGATATAGTACAGCCATAGAATGTATCAGAGTTGCTATTAAATCCATCAAATTTAGCCATAACACTAAATTGTTATGAAACCAATTAACTGCTGGCCTGAATTCATTTGGTCATACTCAGATCGTTTCCTGTCAAACATCTGCAGAGGATCAAGTTATTTTTCATGGTTTTACCATAAAATTTTGCTGTTATTTCTTTACTCCATTTATTTCACAGACTCTTCCTGATTAACTTTTTTCATTCATTGATCCAATTTCAGTTTGAGGTAAAACAGTCTTTACACATTAAACTAGTAAAGTTTTGATACCATTTCTCTTTATGTATCAATTTTGAATCCACTTCTATTCCAGCTATGCATTTTTTGCTGATGCTGTTATTTCTGCACAACTTTTTTTTTGCTTGGACTTTCACCCTACTCCCACTGAAGTCACTCAGTTGGAATCTCCATCACTTTGAATAATCATTATACTGTGCAAAGGGAAGAAATATGCAATAGCTAGACAGTAGGAAAAAAAAGAAGTCTAAGAAGTCTTATTACTTTACATTTCAGTATAGCTGGATTGGGAATGGGTTTAAACAAAAGCAAGAGTTCATACAAATTAGCATAGGCTTGGGGTTTTTCTTCGTCTATTTTGCTTAATGAGAAATTTTTAAATGTTGCATTTCTTTCAAACATATAGCCCATTTTTCTAGTAAAAGATGTTACAGTAAATATAAATTTTCACAAATGATAGATGAAAGTCTATTTTGCTCTGATACAATTAAAGAGGTTTAGATGAGTAAGAAGTTGGAGGGGGTGGAGGAGAGTTAAAGACTTTGCAAGTAAACAAGAATCCTGAAGAGGAAGAGGCTGCAGATCCAGTCTCCTCTTGCCAACTGCATTTTTGCCCCTACTGCATGAAAAAATCATAAATCCTCTCCCACAGTCTGGCAGACACTTTCCTCTGTCTGCATTTAATCAAGATTTTCCTATTACAGGCCCATTTTTCCCTCCTTCAACTTTTATCACTTGTCCTTCGGTAAGAAAACAAATCATATTTTCCTTCTTTGCTTCTCTCATTTCTTCCATCTCGATCTTGTTCTAGACAAGAAAAAAAGATCGCTACCCTATCATACACTTGCAGGTATAACTTTCTTCTTCTATACTAAATGCCAATTAACATTTTATCCAATGCGCCCAATGTCATAAACTTAAAGGTACTTTGGCTCGAAAAAATGCTGCATGGAAACAAACTTGTATATTGTAAATAAATTCAACATGGCACAAATACATGTGGTAAGAAGACAATAATCGCTCAAGTGAAAAAAAAATTGCATGGACTTCATGAAGTTTTGGATGAGGTCTCTGATACTTTGTTACCAGGACACAGAACAAAAAGGGACTGGAGAAATGGGAGCCTCAAAACCATCCAATCTATTCAGAGAGAATAAGGTCATATCAAGCTTTTCTCTGTGCTTGTTCTGTACATCATAAATAACTGCTGAAGGGAATAATTACTGTTGGGTTTACTTCATAAAGAAGATGCTATTTGAATTTTAGAGAAATGGGAAACAAACATATTAAGCTCAAAATACTATTGCCCATTTCAGATGAGCTTCTTCTGACAAGCAATATTGCATTTCACCAGAAGATTGGCTCCTTGCAACTGGACAAAGCAGACTCTTTTTTCCCTTTCAAAATATTCCAAATGCTTTCATCATATATAAAAACCCATATTAGGACAGAGGTATCAAGTTATCACAAGCGTAATTGTAAAACTATACCACTTTGACTTTAGGTGAGAGTTAATACTGCAAGTCTGTCTTGCAGGCAAGACAACATGAAATCATTTTTTTTTTCCTGTATACATCTGAATACATACATATATATATATATATATATATATATATATATATATATATATATAAATAACATGATTTATATAAGATTTTCATACATTATGATTATTTAACTGTATTTAAATATACACCCCCACACACAGAGATACATATAAATATGCATACACAGACTAGGATTTTTTTTTTTTTTTACTACTCAAAGTGCACCCAGTGGAGAACTACAGGCAGTACGGTGTTTTTTGCCTTTTTTTTTTTTTAATGCAGGTTCAAAACCTGCTTTTATGCTATTCATAGTGGTATTTAGTGCTTACTGTATAAAGTGATAAAACAGAACACAGAACTAAAAGCAACCCCTCTGTTGTAGCAACTCTCCAATATTCCTGAAAATACTGATTCTTCCCTTCTGTTTAACTTAATCCTGGGAAACAGATTTAAAGTAATCATTTAAATAAAATCTATACAGTGGCCAAGTTAAATAAAGAAACTGATATCTATCAGAATATCACACAAGTCCTATGTGGTATGATCTGACCTTCTGGAGCTGGTTTACTCGCGTTTGTTTTTTCTGGATCCTTCACCTTGGATTTACTTGTTTCTTTTCTTCTCTCTATATCTTTAACTAGAAAAGTAAGGGGAAAAATAAATCAGTCAAACCAGAAACAGTGCAGACAGAAGCGTGTAATTTTGCTCTTCCAGATAGAGAAGTTTCATGCATATCTTGCAATATGCTTAGGTGACAAGTGAGTGTTACTGGGTTTTCTTTCCCTCCCTTTGGGTTTATTATTTTTACAAGTCTGCCCCCATCCCCATCATCATTAAAGTTCTGAAAAGTGACTCTCCTCACTCAGGAGACTCCAACTACAGTGACATCAGCATCTAAACCCACAAAGACAAGAGCCAGTACTGGAAATACAGCCCAGAAAGCTGGCAAAGCTAGCTGGGGAAAGTCCAGTACTGCAGAGTTCCACTGCAAGTCGTCCAGCACAAAAGCACATAAGCCAGCTGTTACATTATCCTCTTTAAAGAACCCGCTTAAATCCCATGCCCAAATCTGTGCTCAGGGCACCAAATATTCCCATGAAAGCAAAGTTGCTCCAAAGCTCAGACTTCAACAGTTCCTTCTCCTGCAAGTGGGTGGAATGCCTCACTTATTATGTCCCAGGTTTCTCATAACAGCCTAGCAGAACCCAGCTTGATTAGCAATTCCTGATATTATAATAGTAGCCAGTATCTACTCCATCATGGTCTGAAAGATTCTGGCAGAACCACTGCTAAAGTCACATACTAGAAAAAAAAAATATCAGAATTTCTTTAGAATGGTAATTGGTTTCAACACCCCACCTATCTACAATGGCCAAGAAGAACTTGAAAAAATAATAATAAAATAATATATTTCACAGAAGATAGAATTATACTCCAATTAAAATCTTTAGTTTATGTAGCCCAGACTTGTGACCAACATTCTTTCAAGTAGACACTGAATCCTAGCCCAGATGAGAGTCTCTCCATGCTACATCCCTCACAAAACACTGTGAGAGGGTGAAAGGTTATCTGTCTCTTGAAACATACAACATCAAAAGGACAATACACATATTCTGTTTTGCATAAGTGAAACCAAAGCCAAATGAATTTCATTGATTTACCCTACTGTACATGGAGTATCTGGAACAGCATTCTCTCAAGTCCCAACCCAAAATATAATTACTTGACCATCTTAAGGTCTTATGAAGACAACAAACCATCACCAAACCTCTCCCTGTGGAAAGCCTCTTGCAGAATTTACAGCCTTCACACTCCAGGTATAGAAATAAGGATACTGGTGAAAAAAAGTAACTGAGGTTTTTACTCCTTTCCAAACTAACATACTGTGTGTAGCTGTACCTCACCTCTGTCTTTTGGGAATGGTTGTGAAACTGATTCAGAAGTAAGTTAAGTCTGCAAGCTTATTGAGGAATCAGCTTTTACCACAGCACATCTTGGATATCAGTTGTGCTACAGAAAAAGCCATGACGACATCAGGTCTTACTCAGAGGCCTGAGTTTAATCCTTACATAAACAAGTCTCCAACTAAAATAAAAAAAGAAGTAAATTTGGCAGAGTACTACTAGGCCAGAAAGGATGCCATTGCTTAGCAACTAAGAGCATTCCTTTGAATAAAGGCTAAGAGCAGCCACCACTAAGGAGATGCCAGTGGCCTCCTTTAATGCTAGTGCTGGGGAGGGACAAATCTCCAGAGAAATGGTTCAAAAGTTTGGAAATGCTCACAGGAGACAGGCCAGTCACATGCTGATAGAGAGTTTTGTTTTGGGGAAAGCCCTTTCTAATTGTCAAAATCCTAACCACATAAGAAAAACAAACAGGAAGACACCAGTTTTACCCACTCATTTACACAGTGAACTTAACTACATCTTCATGGCTGGATCCTAAAGGAAGAAATTCCCCAGTGCCCTTTGTTAATTATGTACTATATATAATAGCTTACAAGCAGTGACAGAATAAAAGAGAACCCCTGACTATATAAAAGGAATACTCTTTTAAAAATAAAATCTTATGGTAGACTTGAGAAGAATGCTTTGTGCGTCAATTACAACACAACAGCATTAAAAACACACTTCCAGTGCACTAGAACGCAGCATTTTCTCCAAGCTTTGGACTTGTTTGACCTTTTATCATCTCGACAATCAGTGACTACTTGTCAGAGAAAGGGGAGAGAAAACATGGAATAGAGGATCAGAGAAAGGAAGTCTTTGTACACATGTTGTACCTGGTTTTATTCATGCAAGGCATCAGATGGTCAAAGAAACTCCAGTCTCACTGAGTGCTACATGTTTTCTTTGGCAGCAAGGGAAGAGAGTACTGAGTAGAACACAACCCCCACGTTGTTAATTCAAGCTGCCAGCTCTGCTTTTCCTTTTTCTAGGAATAGAGCTAGTTTAAAAAGCAACCACACCTAATATTATAGAACTTGGTACAACTTTCTGTGGGCTGCTCTTTAATGCTAAAGTAATCTGCGGTTTTGTGGGTTTCCTAACTGGGATGGTACTTAAAATCGTCAACACACAGTTGCAGTGACAAAAAGCTGGGAAGACATCTGTCTTCATTGGCCAAGTTGACACCATACTTAACAGAGCTGTTTAAAATGCAAATCATGGAAACTCAAGTGTTTTACCTGTGAATTTCTTGTAATACCACCTTTTCACTATGATACACATACTAAAAATACATATAGGTCAGATGAGACTCTTAGGCATAATCTGTAAACATATTTGACAGCTGAAGACCAGTAAGGATTTGGCCTTTCATAGTATCATGGAACAAGCAACTAACAGCCACTTGGCACAGCTATAAGAATCTTTGAATAAAAACAGTTGAATGAAAGGAAGAAAACTTTTTAATGCATCAGAACATAGCACTTCCCTTCTTATTTTTGCTCACTGAAGTTTCTCTTCCATGAGATACTGGCAAATTTCATACAGGAATAGGAAAGACAGGAATCCCAAACAAATAAAAACAAAAATAGCCCAAAGTAAGAATCTCCTGTGCAATTGCAACTGGATTAATCGAGACTTCCAGCTGCATCAGGTAAAAATCTGTGACTCTGATCAGCCTTACATCACAGAAGAAACTGGTTTTCTATTATCTGCCTTTATATCAGAGCTTGCTACGGTTTCATAAGTTACACTGAATAGCTGATATACTCTGCACATCAGGTATAGAAGATACCTACTTCTGAACTGGCCTTGGGCTGGCTTACTCTCCTTGTCATCACTGAATGCAATGATCTGCAGGGCATAGCTTTGGTCTGGAATAAGACCTTGAATAATTGCTTTGGTAGCAGTGTTTTGAAGAATTAGTTGATTGGTTTTTCCACCTGTAACAGAAAAGACAAAAAAAAGACACATACATAATTTTGCTTTTATTGCAGTAAGGTAAATGGAATGACTTAGAACTACCTCGAGCTCTACAAAGACCCAAGTGTCTTCCATTACCACTTTTGGAAATATCCAGACAGCCAGGCCAGAGAACATCCCAGAAAAGCAAGAAGTCAGGCAGCCTGACCAAAGACAGAGGCCAGATTTTTTGATATAAACACTCTAAAATTAATCAATTTGACCTTGTACCTGGGTCCCACAGAATATCCAACATACCCAGCATAACTATTCAGACGGAAATCAATATTTATCAATAAGAGGAAACAGCTTATGGAAAGCACAAAACCAACTCATAAAGCAGAGAAATACTGCTTATAACAAAAAGTACAGACTAAAGATTAGTGATAAAATAACAAGCCACGTTGAAAGGAACCGCTCAATGTCTCTCAGAATCACCAAATGGTCAAGGTTGGAAGGGACCTCTGGGTGTTTTTTTATTCGACCCCCCTGCTCAAGCAGGACCACTTACAGCCACTTGCCAAGGACCATGTCCAGACAGCTTTTAAATGTCTAAAGAGATGAGGCTCCATAATCCTTATGGACAATTTGTGCCAGTGTTTGGTCACCCTCACAGAAAGTGTTTCCTAATGGAACACCTCCTGTGTTACAGTTTGTGCCTTTTGTCTCTTGTCTTGGCACTGGGCACCACTGAACAGAGCCTTGGCTTTGCCTTTTCCTCCCTCCCTGCAGGTATTTATACACATGGATAAGATCCTCCCTGAGCCTTCTATGCTAAACAGTCCCAGCTCTCTCAGCCTGTCCTCAGGCTCCAGTCCCTTCATCATCCTTGCAGCCCTTGGCTGACTCTCTCCAGCAGCTCTGTATCTCCAGTCTACCTTCCTGCTCAAAGCTGGCCTAGTTAGAACAGGTCACTCAAGACCATGTCCAAAAGAGTTCTGAATATCCCCAAGGGTGAAGATTCCCCAACTTTCACATGGTTGCCTGTCCTGATATCTGACAAGCCTCATGGTAGAGGAAACCACCAATGTTTCTCAATATGTGACTGGAATTCACATGCTCCAGTTTGTATCTATTGTCTGTCACTGTTGCTACCCACCTCTGAGAAGAGTATGTTGTCTTCTTTTCTATGTTGTCCCTTTAGACAGCGGTAGAACCTACCCTGAGATTTCTCTTCTTAAAACCTAAACAAACCCGATTCTCTTCGTATAACCGTGTGCTCCAAGCTTCTATCTTGGCAGTCCTCCACTGGCCTATTCTGGTACCTCAATGTCTTTCTGGTAACACAGAACCCAAATTAGGACATAGTACAAACAAGTGCCAGTCGAGCAGGCACCAAACACAGGGAATGAAAAACTCTGAATCAGGTGGCTATGTTTTTGTTGGTATAACTTGTTTTATCATTGTACTTCTTTACTGCATGAGCATCCTTGCCTGCTGGGACCCCAGATCCTTTCTACAGAAGATGGCTTACTACTCTGAGCAGAAACACGGTTATGCTTGCTCTGTTTCCAGCCCATGTTTCCCAGTGTAACAAAAGAACTTTATAACTCTTTTATTTACAAGAGAATATCTGATAGTGTTGATAGTTTTTCCTCCTGGCTTGAGCAACTCACAACATTGAGCAGGTGATCAACTACATGGATGAAGGAAAGAGAAAGCACGGCAACCACGCTGACAGAGCAGTTTAAGAAGCATCAGAAGACATCATTTAAGCAAGCAAGTCAGGAGATGGAGAACTCACTGTACAGTGGAATTATAGGCTTGTTACAAAAGAGACAGAAAGGCTGATCGGTCCCTTAAATGAAAGGCAGAATTAATTCAACAGGCAAAGGGAGCATAACACACAGACCTGAGAGCTTTTGATCTATGAGATGAAACAAGAAACATGAACTGAAACAGATTAAATATGGACACAGTATTTCATAATAGAGAGGAATGGAGTTTGGGGCAAGAAAAAAATCTTTAGACACCCAAACCGAAACCCAAAACTTTTCCAGGTAAGTAAACCATAAGTAGTGTTAGCCAACTTCCTTTACAGTATGCAATGTACCAAAGACATATATTGAAAACTAAGTCAATTGCACATTTGCCATACCCCATACATTTAATTATCTATATACAAGACAAGTGTATGGAAACTGTACGAGTGTATGGACTGCACAAGTGTAAGGTCTGAAGTAACAAGATGGATCCAAAGAGCTTCCAGCAGTATAAATGCCATGCAGCATTTCATTGCGTACCTCCTTGCACACCACTGCTACTCTAGGCCCCAGGAAAGTACTTAACCAGCTGTTGAAAAGCCCCATGCTTCAAATGACAAGGATTTACCTGAGCTTCATGTCATGAGCTGCCTGTTCCCACAGATCTACTTTCAAGCTCTTGAAACTGCTGAAAATACTTTTCTCTCCTGCCCACCCACGTTGCCTGCTGCTCAGCCCATTAGAAGTTAGTGCCAGCAGTCTGAGTACAAGGTGAGAGGTGCTGTGTTCCTGTTCCTTGTGGAAGCCCCCCCACCATGGGCAGACAAGTGCCCCAGAAGTCCCTCTCCTGTTCCCAGTTTCTCAGTCTGCTTCTTTTCACTTCTGAGGGCTGCCTTTTTGTAAAGCATCATCCCTCACATGCTCCTTGACACCCTGTGACTGGTTAGGAGGGCAAGCCACCCTTCTGGTTTGCCCAAAAGTACTGCAGGTACCTCCCACTAAACACACAGGGCCACTGTTCTGTTTTGACTGGCCTCTTAAGGCAGGGAGCTGTCAAGTGTGGTACATCATACCCCATGGACTTGCACACTGCTCTGTCGTTGGCTGCCAGTTCTGGCCTCATCATTCAAAATTGTTTGTTTTGTTTATTTATTTATTTATTTTCTGAAACCTTATTGATCTTTTCTGGAGAGCTCACTATGAGAGAAGACACAAGGAGATCCACCTCAAATCTTTGACTGGAACAGTGTTCCTGTGTTCTCCCTTGAATACTTTCCTAGGCTTCCTTACATCCCACTGGAAGAAAGGTCAAGACAGATGGTCAGTGACAATTCCCAAGGACGACGTATGAAGCTTATCCAATATCCACCTCCTTCTACTTTAAGCCCCATGCCTAGGACAATCCTGTGGCAAGTCCAATTTCTCTCTTTTGTTGACCAGTCAACACTCTTATCCACAGGCTGCTCACAATTCCTTGGTTCTGAAGGGTGACTTTAGCCTCAGGAAAGCTTCCTGGCCCCAGGTCTAGAAGACAACAGTCATTTCACCTTCCAAGAGAACATACAGGCTTTTGGTTTACCTGAACTTGGAGTGACAAGCAGCTTATATCCAGTGAATTGCCCTTTGGGGGCTTTCCAAGAGATCTGTACACTGTCAGGAGTGACTACATTATATCTTAGTCTTGTTGGTGGGGACACTGCAAGTGGGGAGAGAAAACAACATTTTAAACTCAAATAAAAGGCAATCATCAATTTTAAACAAACATTAAAATAAACATATAGGAAGACAACACACATTTTTAATGATAAAGGATGCAAGTTATTCAAAATGTCACATACATCAGTTTATTAGTTTGTAAAATGACAACCCCAGGTGCACTACTTCCCTCAGACATACCTTTTATCTCTTTACAAAAAGATACTAACAACCTAACAGCAGAGGACAAAGACAAACAGGGTTAGATGTTAAGATTCTAGTTTAGCAGGCAAAGCTGGAAATACAAATGCTCTTTGTTAATACAGGGGAATTAAAATTGCTCTCCTTGCTTATGCTGACAATGTGTGTTACCTAGCCTCCCTTACTTCTCATTACTGTGGGTGTTTCCCCACATTTAAAGTAACTTGGGGCCAAATTTTCAAAGCCTTGTGAAGATGCAGTAACCAAGAGGAAAAATAGACATGCACAGAGCAGAGGGAACATCAGCTGCCCAATTTGCAAACCTAGCCTCAGGGATGCCCACTTTCCCAGCTGCAAGCACTGCTTTGGTCTCATCAAGACCAGGACATGTGCACAGGCTGGGCAAGATTTAGGCAGGAGGCAATCTGGAGGCAGTCAGTAAGTTTGACCTCTACTTATCTTGTGCCATCAACTAGGTTTCAAACAGAAGCAGCAGGTGAGATGAATAAAAGCATGAAATGAAGAAAGATGTGACTTTTCAGGGAAGTAACACACAGAGGAACAAAAGGTAACAACCCTAGGTTGTTACTGCAAGCTCAGCAATGCTGTGCCCATGTACATTAACTGGCAAATTCCCCTAGACTATACCCTAGATGGCATTTTTCTTCTGCCCCAGGGAGCCACTTCCCCCTTCACAGCAAACAACTGAAGCACTGCTGCTGGTTGTGCAGCCTGTGGGATCCAAGACTGTCAAATAATGGGAATCTTTATATGTTTCAGTAGGTTTTGGCCCACACAGAACTAACTGACCTAGAGAGAAAGGCAGCCAAGGAAGTTATCCAGAGGCTGAGAAATAAAAAGAGTTAAAAGAAAAAAGCTTAGCACAGTACTCCATTGACCTTAAACCCTCCTTTTCCCACTACCTTCACAGCCCACTGAAATTCTTCCTTAATTTTTAAGTCCCTTGATGCCTCTGCCACTACCAGCCTTAAGGTTTCTCTTGGTATGTCCAAGAAAGAAGGGAAGTTATCTGAAGAGGGTGAGAGGAGTGGCAATTTCTTTGCTCCAGGGCCCAATGTAGTTGATTAGGCCCATGCCCATGTTTTCTTGGTCTACTACATATTATAAGTCAATAGCACTCATGGCATTTCTGAGATTTAAGGATTACAGCATATGGAGCATCTGAGCCTAGAGGCAGAACGTGCTATCCAGGAGTCTCTGGCCTCTCCATTTGCCCTGCTACAGTCAATGCAGCTCTGGCAACAGCAGCAGCCAAAGACCTGTCCTTGATTGATTACTTTTTCCTACTTGTTTCTTTTTCCGAGAGTTTGCTGAAGAAAGAAGCAAAGAGGCAAGCTGTATTTTTTTTTTTTTTGACATTTGAAGGTGTTTTTAATGCCATCTAACATTAAAAATATTTTGAGGCTTAGAAGTAAAGTTTAATAGAAGAGATTTATTCCCTGTATGCAGCCTATCAATCCCCAAGGGACAGAAAAAGAGAGGATACAAGCACCAAGAAAGCTTAGCAACACCTCTATGCTCTCAAAGACTTGAGAGAACAAGCTCAGGAGAGAGGCAAAGGGGTGAAGAGAGCAGGTGGCACACCAATTTCACATACTCAGCATGGTTCTGGTTTTCAGCACTGGGCACATATCCAAACAGTGCATCTCCCCGTTTGCTGGGCACAATCCTGTCAGATCGAGCCTTCACCCTGCCTGTCACCTCCCTCAAGTTCAGAAGATGAGAGGCTGTAAGTAAGAGCATGTGCAGGAATCGTTGCAAATCCAAGATCAGTTCTTTGAAAATTTGGCCCCTGTACTGCAAAAATATTTCCCTGGGCAGGCTTCTGCAAGAGCATTCAGCATGCTATAATTGTAATAAAATGACAGAGACTATGGCAAAAAGTTTTGAAAGCCAAGCAGACTGTAGTTATGGATTACAGCTTTTAATTCATTCTCAAGATTCAATCCGTCTTTGAGCTACACATAAATCATCATGACTTGGTGCTGAATGAACAAGAGTGACAAATCATACCTAGAGGTTTGCAAAATATGCACTTCCTATCGTTATTTATTTTGTCTAAGAATGAGCAAATAAGCTTTTTACGCTTGCATACTGTCATTGTTCAAAATGCTACACATTTCACTGGGATTAAGTGGTAAATTTGTACAGGGATTAAGAGGCAGAACTGAGAGCTATCGTAACCAAAAAAACATGGACTGACAAAAAAAAAAAAAAAAAAAAAATCACATCTTAAAATTTCAGAGTTTTTCTCTGCCATCTTCCTCCTTCCCCTGTCACTCCATCTGACTTCAAACTTAATTTATGAAAGCATTTTCTAACAAAGAAGCATAGTCCTGGCCTAATCACCATCACCAACTAGGTAAATTTCGGGAGCCCCTAAAAAACAATCACAGATCTTACAAGCAAAGAAGGACACAGTCACCAGAAGTTGTTCTGTTTACTACAGTTATAATGTGAAAAACTAGAAAAGTTGTGCCAGAATAGTCTTTACATAACTAGTCAATCTTCACTGGGTACTTTTTGCATCAAAAGTGACAGCACAGGGGAATGGACATTCCCACACAGCAATTAACCATAAGGAAAAACAGAATTTTTCATCAGACAGATACTCAACTGTGTCTTAGTTGTGCAAAGACTAATGCTCTGGCATAGAAAAGTACATATAATAACTAAGGAAGTTAAAAATCTAACACTTGAACAGACAAAGTATTGATGGGAATTACTACACATTCACCAACCTGAAGAGGGTATCTTTATTTCTTTGGACCTTTTTTGGCTGTGGAACAAAATCTCACTTCTTGCAGAAAGGGAAAAAAATTAATCCAAGCTGAGTCAGTTAACTGATAAAAATCAGTAGCTAAAGCTTGTTAAGTGGTTCTACAGGAATGCAAAAGTGAATGGCCATCAGCAACATTAGAGCAGTCACCCAAAAGAACAGTAAAGACAACTTCAAGGCTTCGGTTTGTGGAACCAGATAGATCAGCACTCCAAATACATTATTCTCACGGACAAATGGGGAAAGAGTGTTTCGAACTGTTTGGTGTTTTAATGGAAAGGAAAAATACTGATAAACTGTATACCTGCAGCTGTCTCAAAGGCATCCAATACTCTAAAATTGGATATTAACTAAACCTTGTGGCTTCCAATGTACTTTTGTCTTAAGAAAAGAACTGAACAAGTTAATATGCATTGCAATTACATTAGTAACACATGGAAAGTATTGCTACACGAGGACAAGTTTCCATCTTTAAATATAGAAGGAAAATACTTAAAAATAAGTCGCTTTATGAACAAATGGAAATTTCTACAGTAGTTTTCTTGCCCAGCACTTTTTTGTGTGCTATGTAGGAACTGAAGTAGATGAAAACCGGATTTTTTTTTTTTTGCTGTTGTTTAAGTGACATTATGTTGGATAAGGAATAAGCAGCAGTGAGGAAAGAATAACTGTTGTTGAGTAAAAACTGAATGGTGTTTTGGTCTATAAGACATTCGAGCAATAAACAAGATAAAACCACGTAGCTCGGCGCAGATAACTCCTCGGTTGAAAGAAATCAGTTGTAGCTTCAGGCATGTTCACTTCAGTCTCCCAAACATTTTCTCCTTTCCAAGAAGTCACATTGCACACCTTTAACTGAGCATCTTTGCCAAAGGAAGGAAACACAAGCTGGAACTAAATCCAGCTCTTCCTACACCTCGACAGAGTGTACAACTTCGTAAAACAGACAAACTTTGTTAGTGCTGTATAAAATTGTAGACAGTTGGCCAGCCGCATGAAGAGTTTACTGCAAGGGGTGGCAACCTTATGAAAGTATTTGAGAAGCATCTTACTAATTCAAGTGTAGCAAGAGATATTTTTATTCTGTGAAAAGAGATTAGACTTCACATCACCTCTTTCAGTAACAGCACAGTCACGTTAGGCCAAGGCAACAGTCCACTTAGCTTAGTATCTAGCTGCTGACAGCATGCAGTAGCTGATGCTTGCTGAAAGAGTGTAAGAACAAGGGAAGTATTGTTCTTTATTCAGCAAGTACACCAACTCTAGCTTGCTGCTGGTGTGTTGACTGTGGAAAAACTCTCTCTGACCTTCTTCTCATTGTATTAATAGTTTGAGAGTTTTCTCCCTTACAAATGACAGATTAAATCAAAGCTTAAAAAAAAAAAAAAAAGTAGGGGGGAAGAGTACACTTTTCCAAGTGCATGGAATTGCATACAACTGTGGATGAACCTCTCTCCCCAGTCCTGCTGTGCAAATCTTAACCATATGTAGTAGGACTGAACTGCACAGACAGGGGACTGACCATATGCTTTGCTTTATTGGCTCATTAAGTCACAAACATTCTGGCCCTCGTTTCTGACCAGAACTGATGTGTTGAACATTGGGAACACGTATTTCTTCGTTCACCTCACATCACCCACAGTAAGTATTGCTGCTAACTTGTGTCCCTAAGTTCTGGGAGAGCCTTGTGAAACACTTGCAGATGCCCAAACGTCCAAGCCAAGATGCTTCCCCAGCACTTGAGTGCCACGCGGACTGGACAGCACGGCTGCTCGCTTTTACAAGTCAGAAAGCCTCACGTTGACACCAGTCTGAATGTGCTCATGAATAATGCATTACACAAGAGCCTTTAGAAGAGCCCCAGGATCACATTCTGCTCCCAGTTATGCCTAGGCAACCTCATATCAAAGGGATTAAATAAACATAATGTTGAGAAAAATGTCCTTCTTCAGGAATCATAAAAACTTGCTGGCATTTTTCCTCCCTCCTTCCCCAAGCAGTATGATAAATTTCCTCGAGAATCATACCACTGTCCATCTGATCCAGCAAGTATGTAAGCTTAACAATCTCAGCAGGATTTTTTAATATCCACAAAGGAGATTAAAAGAAAAAAAAAACCTGCAGAAGTAGTCTGTGACATTTACCAGTACTGTGTAATACTGTATGATCTAAGTGTTACATGAGCTACTGTTCCAACAAAGAAAAAACAGTATATTCCATACAAGCTTAATACCAAGGCTGGTACTTCAAACTTCCTTGATTACATAGGGGGCAATCACAGCAATTTCTAATCAGTACTTTCAGGTAAATAAAAGTAAAAAATGTCCTGTAAAATTCATTTTGAGACACCTGAACTTGCAAAAAGAATGATTTATGCTATTTTAAATACATGGTTCAAAAAGCACACATGAGCATGTAGTTCTTCGCTCCCAGAAATCAACAACAAAACTGCATCATTTCAGTAATACTGGGTCAGCAACCTAGTATGAGGAAAGTAACAGTTGCATTTGGAATAAGTCTATTTCTGCACATCAGAGTGATCTAGTGAAAAACTCCATCTTCTTACTTAGCACGTACCTTGGCCCTGGGCGTCACTGATTGAGTAAGCTGCAACAGCTAAAAATGCCAAGAGGACGCAGCTCTGTACCTCATACCAACAAGGCATCTTTTTTCCCTTGATGAACAGAGTATCAGCGAGCCTGAAAACACACAGAACAGAAATATTTATTAAATTTGTAAATCTAAAGTAAACACTTTTCATTAAAGTGTGAGCAAAATCTGGATTCCATTGGAAAAAAAAAAAAAAAAAAAAACTACTAGGAGTTTGCCATGGACATCAGTGGAGCTAAGATTTCATCCTGGAAGCAGTTTATAAACAAACCATATTTTAGTTGAGAGGGACAAAGAAGCACGTTCAAGGCTCTGAACAGTTCTAGAAATTGGTCCCATGTAACCAGAAGAGTATTAATTATTGCATAGCATACATTAGCATTGGAAGTAGAGTTTGCTATGCATAACAAGGCAAAATGGGTATCTCTACAGAATCCAGCATTGCAAACACCTTACCAAGGCACCTGTGGTAGAGAATTCTGAATCTCTAGATAAAGTAGGACTTTAACTGCTATCTACTTTATATCTAGAAAGAATCCAAAAAGGGATATTAAGTCATTTATTTCATGACTCTGCAATTAAAATTAAATGAGAAGTGTCCTGTATGCCTACCATAAAACATCAAATATGCATACTTCATCTCCCCAGTGAACTCATTCACTGGTCAGTTCAACTGAGCAATTTTGCACATCAGCTGTCAAAAAAGGCAAAATTTGTTCTGAGGAAATGCAAGTCCTCCTCTCAACATCCTCTGTTTCCTATTTTTATCTTATTGAGCTTATTCTGAGCTCTCTGTTGTACTATCTGGCACAGTGACTGAAGCAAACAAGTCAAAGGCATACAGGGTATCAGCTAAGTACTAATTTTATCTGTGGGCAATTCCATGGTCAAAAACATCTAACTTAATCCATTAGAAGCATCAGAACTTCAGAGTGCAGCACTGTATGAACACTGAAGGCAGTTCTAGGTGAGCTGACAGGGTTACCAGAAGCAACTCAGGTGCCAAAGTTCAAGTTCCAGGTGGGGTAGTTTATCTGCCCAAGATACTAGGTTAAAAACAGTACAAAATTCTTTATCTGGACTTGGCTATTAATATTGGCCAGTAGAGTTACTCAACGTACATAGAAGCACCTCTCAAGACTCATCATCTTCATGACATCATGCTTTTAAATGTTTACCTATCACTCAACTTTACTGCACTAGTTTTGGTCAATTTTCTGGGCTAGGAAGAAGAATTTTTGCTGCCCTCTCCTGTTAGTATTTTACTGGAGAATTAATTTTGTTAAAGACAGCATTTGAAGGTTTACATATTTCTGCTTTGCAAGTCCCTCCCCTTTACCTTCCATGTCATTTTCTCTAATATCCACAGGATACCACCACTTAATTTACCTTTCCTGTTTTCAGTGTCTTCTGAGGAAGGCGTAATGCAAATGGTCCAGCCACTATCTAATAATACAAAAGGCAGACTGACGTACCTCATTGAACAGATGAGAGGATAACCCTACATCTCCTTCTCTCTTGTAAAAGGTATTTACAATTTGCCATAGTTATCCCAGTCCTTGGTGTTTCTAATGTCACAAACCCCAATCACGGATATTTAATATTCCACCTCAAAATATACAGGTGGCTTCATCATTTGAGGTTCTATCCCCACAGAAAGTTACCTAAGTTTCAGTTAAATTATCAACAAGTTTCACTCTACTCAGATACACATTTTGAATCCACCTCTTACAGCATGGATCTCTCAAGACAGAGAGAGATATCTAACAACAAAACCATGCATCCAAAACTGAGGTATAGCTATGCCCAGATCTTAGGGTGCATCCTCCAGATAGAATTCAAAAACCCAAGCCAAGTGCCCAGGCTTTCTAATACACAAACATAAGGAGTTGAGCACCCAAGGACTGGATCCAGATGAGCCAGCATCAGCAGGCAGTTGCCTAGTGACAGGCAACAGGGAAAACAAAGAAAGCTAAGTCCTGAACAGCATCCCTTGTGCAACTTCGTGTATCAAAGTTTCTCCTCACCTCAGGAATACAACCTGAAGCATTGTCCTCTTCAAAGGACAATACGCGACTCATTCTTCACTTCAGTCACCACTAGGTGTGAGTTTCTTTCCATATAATAACCCAGATATTAAAATAGCCACTCACAGTGGTCGCTCAGCTCCCCGTTTGCTAGTTTTGATATAAACCCTCCTCCCAGATAAGGGCTATAAATACTAACTGACACGCAATGCTGTGTAGGAACACTCTCACCCGCTCATTTTAGAGAACAGCAATCACACGAAGAAGGTATGATTTATTGACAGAAACATAACTGATACAGGATAAAACACAGCCTAGGCACAAGCTGACTTCTGCAAAGACCAGCACCTCAGGGTTTGCTCCA
The DNA here is from genome assembly GCF_009819795.1 of Aythya fuligula. Classification (NCBI taxonomy): domain Eukaryota; kingdom Metazoa; phylum Chordata; class Aves; order Anseriformes; family Anatidae; genus Aythya; species Aythya fuligula. The sequence continues at coordinate 146,461,988 of NC_045560.1, read as the reverse complement.
GGAGGAAAGGCACACAGAGGCAACCACGAGTCTGCAGCCACCTTGTGGCTGACACCATCAGGGAATCAGAAAAGCCACCCCATTCCCCCTGCTTTTTATGTATTTCTCCACTATTTGGTGGAACAGCTCTCCAACTGAATATCTCTGGCAGCAGAGACCCAGCTCCAGGCTCCCCTTCCACACCAAGAGCCCAGCCGATGAGCCGACCCCTGCTGCTCCACAGGCACTCGCTGCTGTGGTGGCCTCGTCTCCTGTCCCAGAAAGGGGAAGGTTTACACACTGTAGGCTGCCCGCAGCATCCACACAAGCCACCTTCTCCTGGGGGAAGGACCTGCCTTTGAGGCACCCCAAACTTGTTATATGGCCACCCTGCTCCAGGCAAGACTTGCCAGAGGAGCGCCGTGTTTCTGGGTGCCAGTTAAACTCAACCAAGGAGCAGAGCCCAAGAGGCTCAGCCGAGGAACAGATCTCGAGGACCAAGGAGCTCAGCCCTGAGGAAACCTACCCAAAGCTGCAGCGCCTTCACACACCTGGCCAGCTGTAACATCTCCCACTGCAGTGCTTAGAGCCACCCTGCCACAACGCAGCCTCAGTGAGGCACCAAAGGATTTATAACCCATATCGTGGTGGCTTATTAGGGTGCAGTGTGACCCAAGTTTCTCAGATCGACTTCCCACAGGGAGGAGTGGGAGCAGCCCCAGGGCAGCAGAGGGCTCTCGGGGGGCACCCCGCTTCTCACAGCACCCTCAGCAGTGCCCGTTTTAAGGCGACATTTCCCCTTTTCTGTTCAAAAAGGGGGGCAGTTGTCCCCACCGAGTTGGGGAGGGGGGACGGGACCCCCAGGGGACCCGGGCGAAGTCCCCTCAGCGCCCACCGGGACGGGGGAACCGGGGGGAAGAGACCTCCCTGGGGCCGCTGAGGGAGGATGTGCCCAGCCGGACCCTCAACTTTAAGTGCGTTTTCTTTTAATAAATTCTAATTATCCTTAAAATACGGCTTCTGCAGTTTTTAAGGAGCTTCCCCTCAGGCTCGACACTTCTGTCCCCTGCACCCAACAGCCTCGCCCGCTCCCTGCGGCTCCGCTCCGGTCCCCACCGCCCTTCCCCGGGGCTGTCCCCACAGGTGGCTGCGGGACACCCCCCACCCTGTGCCCGGTGAAGCTGTTCTGGGCTCAGAGCCCCCCGGGGCCTCGGAGCCAGCCCCTGCCCGCCTCTCCCCATCCCTCCCGGGGCAGCACCGACCTGGGCGGGCAGCGGCGGGCGGCCGGGGCTGGGGCTGGGGGTGCTGCTGCGCCGCGCCGCTCCCCTCCGGCTGCTCTTCCCCTCGCAGCGCCGCATCCGACGAGGAGGGAGGGCAGGGAGAGGAGGCGGGCAGTTACAGAGCTGAAGGTGGAAAGAAGGGGGGAAAAGAGGCGAGCACCGGGCCCGCCGGCCAGCCCCCGCCCCCGGGCCCCTGCGCTGCGGCGGGAGGGTGCGGCCAGGTGCGGGAGGGGCCGGGCTGCGCCTCGCCTCACGGCACCCCGCTTCTCCCCTCACAGCACCCCGGTTCTCTGGCGTACCCCACTTCTCCTGTCAGCATCATGACCCTCTAGTGCAGCCCACTTCTCCTGTTAGCACCCCGCTTCTCCTGTCAGCACCCCAGTTCTCCTGGTGCACCCTGCTTTTCTGGTGCACTTTGGTTCTCCTGGTGCACCCCAGTTCACCTACCAGCACCCCACTTCTCCTGTAAGCACCCCGCTTCTCTGGGGCACACCAGTTCTGTCAGCACCCCACTTCTTCTGTCATCACCCCGCTTCTCTGGAGCACCCCCCCGCTTCTCCTGTCAGCACCCCCTTTCTCCTGTCAGCACCCCACTTCTCTGCCGCACCCCCATTCTTCTGACAGCACCCTGGTGCACCCCACTTCTCTGGTGCACCCCCCTTCTCCTGGTCCTGCTCCCTCTTAACTCCCTCTCCTCCTCCCACAGTTGCTTGTTCGCTTCGTTATCAATGATTTAGAAGGTGCCTGCCCCACAGTGTGGCTAGGAATGCTATTCCCCCAGTGCTGGTTATTGCACTGATGGATGATTAATCAGGGAAATATTTATAATAAAGTGTTCCAGTGCTTGTCTGGCTTGGCATAAACCTTGATTAAAAGCGCTGTAGTACACGTGTGCATTTTTGCCATCTATGTAGACACAGCAATGGGGAAGAGGAACTGCAGAACCTGCATTCATACACAAATTTGGTTTACCTCACAGTATACCCTACTGAATTTACAATTAAGGCTACTACTCATGAAGTTTGTAAGTCCCTAGAATTTAAGAGGAGAATGAAAATACTCATTTCAATGTGCCTGATCATCTGTATAAAATTACAAATGAAATCACTGAAGGACTGCAGCTAAGAAACAAGAGGCAGAAGTGAAAAGAGAGATGTGCATTGCTTTGTTCACATAAGTAGGACTCCTTTTGAAGTAAGGGGAACACCGTAAGTCTCAGGGAGGCGACTGTGTCTAAACTCCATAAAGCAGGACCATCTGTGGCTGGGTAGGGTTCCCAGTCCTGCAGACTCTTGTCCAAAGTCACCTTGCACAGACATCTTTCTATGGAAACTACAGAAGTGTGTAAGCTTTAAAGATACTTTAAGTCCTGTTGTTTCGTATAGCAAATGTTAAAAAGCATTCCTAGATGTTGTTCTGCGATACTGCCAGGTGTGTGCAATGGCTAATGCTTTGTACCAGCCAAGAAGAGAGTAGCTTACAGGGCAATGATTCCTCTGAAGCCATAAAATGTTCAGCTCATTGATGCTAAATGTGACACATTTTATACCTTTTCAGTCCCTAATTTATGTACTTAGCTAAATAATAGTCATCAGAAGACAAGGACGTAGATGGATAAGTCTGTTTGCAATACCCTTGAAGACTTTGTAAAAGCAGGGAGATAAATCAGCCTAATCCATGACTGCGTGCTGGCTCGTGTATTTCAGGGCATGACAAGGAACAGCCTGCCAAAGGGAGAGTCTGGCTCCCTCTCTGTCTTTTTTTTTTTTTTTTTTTTTTTTCCTTCCATGTATTTGTACTGTAGTATGCAAAGTGCATGAGCACCATCCTGTGGCTCCATCTAGCCAGGGAGCTACACTGAAAAGTCCTAGATTTCACTGACCAGCAAGTAGATTCTGAACACACTGCAGCCTTCACATGAATTAATAATCTAATTTTGACTCAGCAATTTGCATCAGGAACTAAATTAATATTTTACATTTTTGCAAAGTATGTGCTTTCAAGGGTAACTCTGCTGATTTTTCTTGTATCAGTTTAATTTTCCTGATTTACAATATTATTTTTTACACCACTTGTTCACCTTGTAGAGTATATCCTGCTTGTTACCATTGAGCTTTACTCAGCTTGCTCTGGAAAGCACCATAGAACTCCTTGCACAATTATAAGGAAGAGCTCATGTTTTTCAAAAGTTAAAGCTAAACATTAAAGTATAATACTTCTTTGAAAGAGCTCATATATGCTGCACATCTGGAAATATATTAAGAAATACAGTAAGATCACAGTGGTGACTTTTGCGCAATATTAATGTGCAAATGATTTACCTATATTTCCTTCTTGTCTTCTTTTTGGAAAAAAAAAAAAAAAAAAAAAAAGTTTCAGAAGAAATTTACTACCCATGGCTCGGTGCCATGGATTTACTTTTCACTGTTTTGACTTGGCCAAGCCTTTGTGATTTCAAAAAGAGCAACAAGAATTAATAGCTGCTGTGTTTTAAAAGTATACAAACCAACAAGAGAATGACCATCCTTTGCTAGGCTAGTATAGATTCCACAAAATTTATATCAGTAGGATTACTTGGGAATTATATTGAAAACACAGCTGGAAACAATTCCACTAATCCAACTCAAGTGCAAAAAAGATCATAATTAACACAGACTGGTGAGCTCAGAGTGAACTGGACTGAGTAATTGTACAAGTGAACCAAGTAATGAATCACTGTCAGCAGAATTTGTGGGATCTAAACAGAAACCAATATAATAGATATCTTTGGTGGCTGCAGGGAAGAATTACTTTAATTAATGATCCTCTGTTTTTTATAATATATTCTGCCTTTTAGGATTTACTTAGAATGTTTCTCTGATTTTTTTTCCAGTATAGCAATGAATGCAATATTCATTGCAGTGCTTTCTTTTTTTCTTTCTTTTTTTTTTTTTTTCCACAAGACTTTCAGAAAATGAGAATGTCAAGTTTCAAGGACATTTTAAAATTGCAAATAATTGAAGCCTGATTAGGTCTTGTATTCTTTTATTACAATGACATTGTAAAAGGTGAGTAGTGTTTTTACCTCCTAAACTCATCTATCTTACAAAGAAATGTTCATTCTTAGATGTCCTCTCCCCTCCATTAACCAAAAACTCATCACACTCTGTGTTGACTATAGAACATGTATTTTTGTGACTAGAGCCATTCTCTAGGTCTAACAAAAATTCCTAGAGTTTTGTTTTTCTGTTAATAGGACGAAAGAACACAAAGACAGAGATAATACTGGAAGTAAAGCACAGTTGAATTTTCCTTTAAATTTTGGCAGTTCTAACTAAATAAGGTGGTACATACAATGCTCTTTGGAAGGTGCTTTTGCCAAGATCAGTCTGTCAACACTTGAAATAATTAAGTGATTTATGGAATCATATGCTGAGAGATCTGAAAAGGACTCAGGACTGTATTCTTCCCAAATTAAAAAAAAAAAAAAAAAAAAAGAAAAAAGAAAAAGTAATAAAAAATGTAATTGTGATACACTATCTTACCATATTAGCCATGCTTGCTTCCTCAAGTTTCTTGTCTTTAGTAGCTGAGACAATTTCATCACTATTTTGTGATATAAATATGCAGTGAAATGACTTCTGAAAAGGCTAGCTCTGTTTTGTGAAATATTTTTTCTATTGACTGTTTTTACACAACAGCTGTTTCTCTGCTATCAACCTCACAAATGTGGCATTTTACAGCTCTGTTTTCAGGCAGAAACTATCACAGAAGTCCAGCTTTCCTTCATTATTGGTTGGCACATCTGATGAGTCATTTTCATTTCCTTGATATTTTTTAGAAGATTTCAGTGCTGTCAGCACTTTGGTGAGCTTCTAGGTTTATTCATCTGAAGTTTATTACACATAATGAGGTAAGTGAAAGGGATATGTAGGAAGTCTGATGACATGGCCATTAAAGTGTAACTTTTCAAGTGTACGGTGGTCCTGTTCCTCCAAATCTGCAAGAAAGGGAGCAAAGCTGGGAAGAAATGAGTACAGAGGTACAGAAAAATAAAAATACTTTTCAGTCATACATTTTTCTGTCTGTCTCTCAGTATGAGGATTCCAGAAAGTAATGGGAAGCATGAAGAGTTTAGTGTTTGGTTATGTTAGTTTTTTATTCTGCATCAAATCAGATCTTTTTTGTTTTATACAGTGAGATTCATCTGTCCTGGGTTACACTTCAACATCTGAGCCAGGTTGCCTGGCCAGTGCTGAGGAACAGCCACATTACCTGTATTAGCCTGGAGATGCGGCCAGGAGCTAAGCTCCCTGAAAAGTGCAGCTTGTGCAGATCCATTCTGGAAAGGAGCTCAGCCACACATTACAGTCTCTGAGCAACAGAGGGGCTGAGTTCTGCCTGTTGAGAAACTAGAGTCCCACCTGCTAATTCCCGCACCCATAGCTTCCTCACAGCAACAGAGAACAGGAGAAGTGACATTATCCTCTCTGACGTACGTATGTGCTCACACAACGGCAGTCCGCTGTACCTCACTGAATAGGGAGGGTTCATGTGTGTTCGTTCTCCTTCAGAGCACAAGGAGAAGGATGTTTGAAGGAAGAGTTTCCCAGTGTCCTGCTGAGCAATGCTCTGGACCCGTGAACATTACACAGGATCACACAATCCTTGCAGCTGGAAGATCCTGAGATCATCTAGTCCAACCACGGTCAGCTAGAGCAGGTTGACCAGGGCTATATCAAGTTGAGTTTTGAGTACCTCTAAGAATGGAGACTTTATAGCATCTCTGAGCAACCTATTTCAGTGTTTAATCACTGACATAGGTTGTTTTTTGTTTTGTTTCTTTCTTTTTTTTTTTTTTTTTTTTTTTAAGTGTTTACTTGTGTTGAGGTAGAATTTGCTGGCTCATGGTCAGCTTGGTGCCTAACAGGACCCCTGGCAAAGCTACTTTCCACACACTTGACCACCAGCACAAGCTGGTGCCTGAGTTTATTCCTCCCCAGAGGCAGGACTTTGTGCCTCCCTTTGCTGAATTTCATGAAGTTCCTGTTTGGCCATTTCTCCAGCCTGTCAAGGTCCCTCTGAATGGCAACACAGCCCTCTGGTATACCAACTATTTCTCCCTGTTGTGTATCTTCTGCAAACTTCAAGATGCGCTCTCCACAGCAAACCAGTTCATTAATAAAGATTTTAAACAGATTAGCTCCAATACCAGCCCCTGGGGTACATCACTAGTGGCTGGCCTCCACCCAGACTTCATGCTGCTGTTCACAACCCTCTGAGCCCAGCAGTCCAGCCAGTTTCAATTCACATCCCTGTCCACATATCTAGCCCATACTTCATCAATGTGTCTACAAGGACATTACAGGAGATGTGTCAGAAGCACAGCTAAAGTAAAAGTAACCATCATTGCAGCCAAAATGCAAGATCCATAATCACTGCTCCCATCTGCTCCTGGGCTGCATGCTGAGACTTGATCATCAACCAGCCTGAGATGGGCAGATCCTGGGATGCTGCCAGCACTGAGGCAGGGGCATGCAGAGGGAAGAAGACAGAGCGGACTTTGTGGTCCTTGGATCTACCACCAGCTGGAAATAAAGCACAAGTATGGCTGGCAAAGGCAAGCATGGATTTCTTTCCACTGGGCAATGCTGCGGTGCAGATTAAGTTGCAGCCCACCAGCAGCACAATCTGGCACAGCAAGCGAGGGGTTCACCGTGTCTTAATGAATAAGCAGAAGACCTACAGATTCTGGCTGTCTGTGCCAAAAGTAATTTTCTTTGGAATGAAATCCAGGCTGGAATGGATATTTAAGCCCAGTAGGAGCTGGAAGCAATACCATTGTGGTCTCTGTAATATATACCTTGAGTTATGAATACAGGAGATGTCTGCAACAAGAATTCCTTTCCAAATGGCATGCATCATAAGCTATTACCTGAAAGAAGCAGAGCTTCTCGTCTATGCCCTGCTGAGCTCTTGCCTGAGTTCCTACCCAGTGTTCAGCCGAATGCTACAATTACACCTCTGCAGGCTGGTTCCGTCTGCTGTAAGCACTTCTCTGGTACACGCATCCACAAGAGTAAAATTCTTAACAAGAGCCAGATTTGTTAAATGCTGCTGATTTTGGTTTTCCATCTTGCTTATTAATTAATTTATTAACGATGATTAGTTGATATATTAGTATAATTGGTTATTATTAACATCAATAATTTTAATTCATTTGAAACTACGAGTTTTCTCTTTTTTTAATTTGCAATTTTTAGAAAAAACAAAAACAAAAACAAAAACCTCTGTTCATAAGACTCCAAAAAATAATTACTGAGTTGTCTCCTAGAATAATATCACGTGATAGCACACTGTTATGTTTTGCAGCTAAGCAAACACCCGAACAAAACTCTCCTTTAAGGCAGAAGTTTATGTTGCTCACAAATTTTATTCACCAAAAATTTTGTTCCATTGTAAACCATTGTCTCTGTTTTTTTCTGCTGCTTCTGTTTTGAGGGATTTAAAGTGTATGAAAAAAGAATCAGAATTGAGTGCTTTGTTCCTCTACACATATTTAAGAATTACAACTGGAATATTCAAGAACAAACTTGGTTTTCCCATATTTATTTAAGCGAATGCTAAACATAAAAAGTTAGCTTTCCACAAATAAAATATTGAATTGACCTTAACAGAAATTTTATGAAAGCACAGTGCTACTGTTCTGTAGTTGCTAAAGAAAAAGCCATTAGACTTTAAAAAAAAAAAAAATGTAGCCTGTGTTTCAGAGTAATTTTATGGAAAATGGAGGAAACCAAGAGAAATATTAATAGTTTAACTTGTTTAATAGTTTAACTTGTTGAAAACAGCTCAGTGAAATTGCCCCCACTCAAATACTCACTGAAGAGATTCAGTATGCCTTCCACTTTTATATGTCAGGGGCATTTAAGCAGCTGAAATAACTGTCGGTTAATTAGTCTAATAAATGTCAACACTCAATATCTGTATACTGGAAATCTCACTTTAGCAGGTATGAAGAGGTGACAGTTTCAACTTTTTTTTTTTTTTTTTTTTTTTTTCCAGTCATGAAGCAGTAACAGATGGGGGCAGTCTTGGACAAAAATCTCTTTTGTGCATTTACAAACCTCTATCTTGCTAGCTTCTGAGCATCCAAATTCAGGCACTGTGTCTGTTAAAAGAGACCACTTCAACAGCCTCCGTTTTTGATCTTAGTGGTGAAGACCTGTATCACTCAGCTTCAGAGCAAAAGGGCTCCACTCAGCCGAAGGCAATTCGTAGAATGCTTCCCCTCACAGGAAAAGGTTTCTATTTAAAAAAAAAAAAAAAAAAAAAAAAAAAAAAAAAAATTAAAATAAAACCATTGCACAACTTTTCAGGCCTAAGCATCATCTGATCACTGGAAATTTAGTCTTGCGTACACAGAGCCCTGTTTAACAGCAGCTGCTGAACCCAACCCTCAGCTCCCTCTGGAAGCAGCAGAGATTTCCACACTCTTGACAAGATCTAAGAAGGAAGATGCAGGACAGATTCCTCCCCGTCTGGAAGGTGGCACCACGCGACAGGCTCAGGGTTACTGCCAGCATCGCTGAGAGGTGCCTGCACCCTTCAGCTGCTGTCAGTGAGCTCTCCTAAGGCTGCCGTAACCATTTGTTGTCTCAAGATTTGTGGAGAATTGCTCGGATAAAGACAAGAATTAGGCACAGTTTGGGTTCTGCCCTGCACGTGCTAGCAGAACTAATTCTCTGTGTTGTGTGTGCACTCAGGAAGTGTTTGGACACTGCCCATTGAACACGATCTAAGGGCCTTAAATATGAAACCAAAAATAAGAGGAAACTACACAGGAGGAAAGCAAGCTTCTGTTACTTGCCTTAAACAAATAGCCAGGAGTAATTGTGCTCCAAAGCAATTGATCTGATGGCTTAAAGAATCACAGGGTATTGTGACAAAGATTGTGAAAGCTGAAAAAAAAAAAAAAAAAAAAAAAAAGGAGAGGCAGTAGTTTCCTACCACAAAAAAGCAGATAACATCTTGAAAGATTTGGGGTTAACCTTTTTTTTTTTTTTTTTTTTTTTTTTTTTTTTTTTTTTTTTCCCTCACTTTGAATGCTCAGAGGTCATATTTTGTGCACTCGTGCAAGTTTTGCAGCATCTGGATCTTTCACTAGATAAGCTGAACATCACCTCAGTCCACGTACTACACAAAAACAAGGTGTAAATAGGACATTCAGCCACACTCCACAAATCTTGCAACTTCATTTTTCACTACTCACTCATTTACTCATTTAACTGCAGTGACTGATGTTTCATGTCAGGCTTTTTGACAAAGTACTGTAATCAGCATGTGATCTTGGTGGTTTGTTTTTCTTTTTTCTTTTTTCTTTTTTCTTTCCTGTTTTCTTTAGATCATCCATTGGGGTCTGGTTGCAACCTTTAATTTACTGATGGCATCCTTCATAAATACTGGTTTAACCATTCTTGTAATATTGGCGCTGCTCACAGTAATATTCTTTATCTTAGAGTTCACAGAAAAAAAGCTTGTCCCTGTCCTGTTTAAATTAACACTGTGCTTAAGGTAAGACAGTTTGCAACAGGGCTAGCAGGAAAATAAAGCCTTGAAGAGCACAAGGTTTCTTAAAGTGTGATTGTCAGAGGCACTATTTGAATAGCAAAAGTTCTTCACAAGCACAAACAAAACCTCTGTCCCAAGGCTTGCAGACTTGGAACATTGGCCACTAATCAAGTATTTTCCCTCATTCAGGCAAAATTCAGTCCTTTCTACAACAGTCAAGCATTTTGTAGAAATTTATCATGTCTCAAGGTTGCAACATATTTCTGTGTATCACAGAAATATGAACAGAGAAAAAAACAGAGCTTTAACCTAGAGCAGATTTGCTTTTTAAAATAATTCTTTGCCTTCAAATCAGCCCAGGCCGTCTCCTACAGCTCTGGCAGGATCACAGATTTCTCCTTGCCCTGTTCCCACTGTACCCCATAACACACACACAGGATGCTCTGCAGGACTGCTGTGTGCAGTTTGGCTGCTGCTGTTCCATGCAACATGGTGCAAGATACAACACAGGGCGATGGTGCTGGAACAAGTCTCCAACTCATCTCTGCCACCCAACGCAGAAACAGGAGAAGAAAGAACAGGCTATGTTGTTCTGCTGTCTTTGAGGAAGAATTTTGGGGAAAAAAATGCTTCTTAATGTCCTAGCTGTTGTACCTGGAGCCTAAGCCCTGCTTCAGGCCACTGTGAACTTCAGAGTGTTGATGATGATAATAATAATAGTTCCGCACACATAAGGAGTTACTGCTGTTTGGAACATCTGCCGTGTTAAATATTTGAAAGGTTTGGCTCGGACAATCAGTTCTTAAATGTGCTCTGAATGTTTTGAGCATACAACGTCTGCAATGACAGCAAGCATTTCAGTCCTTGTAGTAACAAACCATGTGTTTGTATTGCTTCTGCACATGCTGGTTTGTTAGAGCTAATATTAGTGTGTGTAAGAGACTGAGGAGTCAGCAGCTTAATTAAATCAAGATTCATCACGATCTTACTCTATCCTGTTCAATTCTTTTTCCCGATGCCAGGCAGGTGAATAACTTCCCTCCTTGTCTCCCATCCCAGACAGGTAATGTTTAAAAATGACCGGTCCCAACCTCTGAGAGAGAGTCAGCCTGGTCTTTGACTGACATCAGTCTTTTGATAGTTCTCCCTCTCATCCTCACTGCCCTCCTCTACTGACAGCCTGGAAAGCCTGGCTGGGAAGCTCAACAGGAGGACAGTTTTGTGTCTTTCACCTCTGAGCCTTCCCCGGTGAAATAATTCTGCAGAGATCCACCTAAGCTCCGCAAACCATCAGAGCCTACAAATGGGACTTGAACCTGTGTAATGATAAAAGCAATTCAGTTAGAATTTGACAGTATTCTGCTAAATTCAAGAGCAAAACTCATTGGTAAGGAAGAGGGAGGATAGGATCAGATCATTTCAAAGGGAGCCATAAGCACCTTTGAAATTCAGTAAGCTTCAGGCTCGGCTCCTACAGACAGCAGCTCTCTCCAGCACTTCCCCACTGGTTCATACAGAGCTGTCTGCATGTCTGTCAATTTGCTGTTTCTGTACTGTGTTGGAAAAAGAGGCATTTTGTTACTGAAATCAACTGTGAATCATAAAGGTGCAATTCACAGAATCATGTTCTGCCCTTCCATGTGGTCTAAAGCTCATTTTCTTCGCATTTTTTTCATTGTATCTGATGATAGTTTAAAAACTTGGGTAGTTAGTACCTGCATCCCCCCCTTCAGAAGAGGACAAAAAAAAAAAAAAAAAAGTGAAGGACAGCTTGCTTTGTTTCTTTGTTTCTCCAGTGTCCCACATTTTTCCTATACTTTATCTTAAAAAAAAAAAAAAATCCACCTGTGGCCTTTTGCCATGTGCAGAAAGTATCACAACCATAAGGCAGGGCAGATAAATTCAGATTACCAAGTACATGCTGTTCTTTTTCAAAAGCTTTCCTCATAAAACTTATGAAATATTTCATGGTATATACAATTTTCTGAATTAAGGGGCAAATGAACACCACAAGTGTGCAGTGCAGTGCTTCATCTTTGGGTTCACAATATTAGGTCGTAGCCTCGTGTGCCACATTTAAGGTAATATTTGAAAATAAGGGTTTGAACGAGGATGGTGATTTAATGATGTTTTTGTGCATCAGTGGAACAGCAAAATTCTGTATTGGTAATAGGTGCAATGAGCACTAATTTTCTTTTTCGTCATCCTTTTTGCTAGAGTGATTTAGAGAACCACCGTAGTCAAACCTGTGCTTCCCACATTGAATAATATTTCTTAGTAAGTCTGCATTCAGTGGGCAAGTCCAGTTCAGATGTACAAAGCAATTTCCTAAGTATTTGCCTCTTATCTTTCTGCCAGTAACTGGTCAGATTATAATTTTGCTTCTGCTTTTATATTTGTGCCATTTTTGTACAGTTCATGCAATTCTCTCTGATTTTCAGCTGGGTAAATAAAGGAGAACCTCACCACAAATATTTATATTTGCTATTGTCATTTGCGTAACTGCATTCTCAAAGAGTTTTCAACGCTGTTTGTTAAACTGCCCCTGATTTTCTTCCAAGCAGGGCTCGGCTCTGCCACTTGCTCTAGAGGGAGCCTCTGGCTTGAGAAGATGGGAGGCAGGGGAGGGAGAGGAGCTCTGAGGGCTGCAAAGCTGCAGAGGCTGCAGGTTGATCCGCCTGACAGGTATCTGGCAAAGCGGGACCAGAGCCTGCCAAAACTGAACATATGGGCTTGCAAAGAACAACTTTATGGCTAGAGAAGATTCAAAACTCATAAAGAGTAATATTTTTCCACAGCCATGGGTTGCAGCTGATGGGGGGACCTGCTGTCCCTCTGCATGACAGGAGGCTTGAGGCCTTGCTCCTGCCTGGAGTCCGTGGGATAAAGGGTGCTCCAGTGGGCCAGGGGCTGGATGAGGACTTGGCAGAGCAAATTCCAGCTCTGCTCCTCTGCAGGCCTCCTGGCTTTTGGTATCCAGGCTGCCCACATGGGATTTAACCTTCCAGGGGTTTGGGAGCTCGCCCAGAGACACTCGGAGAGCGGCAGATGTGGGAGTGAGGGACCTGCGGGCCGGCTGCTGGTTGTAAAACCCACTGACCGTGAAGATCTCTGAGTGATCTAGTGGGACATATACAGGGCAATAGGTAGCTACAGGTGAAACCTTAAATGCTGGTGGCCCTCTTAACACCTATGTGGGTCATCAAGTAATTTTAATGGATTTATTTTTATTTTATTTATTTATTTTTTTAATGTCAGCACTTAAATTGTCCATAAATTTCACTTTGACTTCTTCATTTGTTTTTGGTCACTGTCTCTGTCCTCCTTGTGTTACAGAGGGGGAGCAGAAGCCCCCCATGTACCAAGGACTGAGGTGCCAAACCCTGAGATATTTGACTACTGGTGTCACATGGGACATGGCAGGGAGATCCATCACCGGCACATATGGGACAAGTATAAATGCTTCAGGACATGTGGGAGCCACAACACCTGCCATAATTGCAAGCAGTGGAACAAAACTCAGGTTTAACTGCTTGTATCCACCTGTGCTTCCTCTGCTCTCCTCTGCTGCAGCCGCAGTAGCTGCCACTTTCTTTGATAAGTCTCGGTTCCCTGATGGCAGTAGGTTGCCGCCCTGCTGGGACTCAGTGGGTGAAATGAGCACTTTTCAGGACAGATTAAAAACAGTACCACCCAAAAAGCAGGAAGAGTCTGCTGGAGCATGCAGAGAGTGATTATGTATGATCGTTTGTGTATACAGATTACAGCTCAGCTGACAAATGGCTCTGGTCTCCTTGATAGGCAATTCAGAGAGAAAACTGTTCTTGGGTGAGAGGCCACTTTGCAGCTTGACAAAAGGCATGAGGAGAGGAAAAGAAGGCCCATTACACGGGAGATTTAATAATAGTACATCATTACAGTCAGTTCTGTATGATACAGTTATGCAATGATTTCTCAGAGAACTGGCTAGATGGCCAGGAAGTCCTTTCCCATAAGCAACACTAATTGAATATGCAGCTGGATAACTCCAGCAAAATGACCAACAATAAGATGGTTGAATTAGCTGATATTATGAGGTGTTTTTTAGGGCTGTGATTCAGTTGTCCACACCTCGTTGTCTTGCACTGTATTTAAGTCATCCTTATGGACTTAATCTCCAGATGTGATTTGGAGGGGCATGGCTTTCCCCATAGGTCCTCTCTGCCCCATAAGAGCATCTTATATACCCGAAAGCATCTTCAGTGTCACTCAATATTTAAATGTATGCAACTGCACTGAGCCCCTAGATTCTAATTCCAATGAGATAAGCAGTAGATGCCATCACTCCACTGCAATGCTTTTTTTAGATTATCTGCAGATGGAGGGAAAGAGCCCTGCATTAAACCACATGCCAAAGGTCATCTTTGCAATTACAAGTCTATTGTTAGGAGTTAATCATGATAGCTGCTGGAAAAGAGGTATCATCAAGTAGCCTTTAAAATGTGGACAATTTGCCCCTAATTATATGATTTTTGTTCCTGTATTATGTTGCTTCCTGAAGCTCTGCACATTAAGACAACATTGCCTGTTTTTTTGGTTTATATACTTCATTGCTTGGTTTTGTGTGTGGCTTGTTTTTGTTTTTGTTTTCAAAAGAAATAGCAATCAGTGAGAGTTAAGATGTTTTCTGTGTCTTCATCTCCCAGATACAATTTTTGACTGAACCAGAAGAGAACAATTTTTTCTGTAACTATGAGGTCAAGAGGATTTGTATCTAAATGGTCTCTGGAAGGGAATACTGATGCTGCTATAGAAAGGCAAATCAATAACCCTTGGAAAATAACCTCTTAGGAGAATGAACAATAATACAATCATTCGGATACATGCACAGCAGGTAATGAAACATTTTTAGAAAGTGTAAGGCAGATTTCATAATCAAAATTGAATATTTAAGAGGGTAACTCAGTATGCTTTTCTAAAGGCTTCTTTTAAGTGTATTTTGCAGTGGCTGATTTGTCTGCTGGACTGTAATGGAAAATGAATTATTGAATTTTTTAAATATTCAAGAGGATCTTGTGGATTCTGGAAAAAACAAACAAAGCACACACACATCCCAGTCCCCAGTAACAAAAGTGTGTGTTAAGTTATCTTCAAAAAGCAGCTGAGCTAAAAATGCCTATAAAACAAAACAGGCAACAGGAAAATGTAACATCAAGATCTTAAATACTTTCATGTTTCTTCCTTTCCAAGTTAGCCCACAAAATCCAATAGGTTCCATGTGCAATATTTAAAAGAGTTTCAAGAAAATCTTATCTTGTTTCCAGAAATACTTTGCCGGTAAAGCAAGGATTTTGAGAACACAAGTTAAATGGATTCCTGATCCCGCAAACTGCCAAGCACTTCTTCCAATGGAATCACTTAATCTTTCCCAGGCTTTGCTCAACATCATGCTTAATTAAACTTTTGCTAATAAACATGAAGGGCTCAATTTAGCTCCATAGCTAGACTCCATTGACAGAGCCGTTGTTCAGTCAAGCCCACTTATCTGCTTGTGTATTTATTTTCAGTTGATATATGCAGTGTTTGCACATATATAACTATGTGTATGTATTTTTTAAAGAAATCTAAGCTTTAGGAAAATAAAAAAACTTTACTTACTTCACAGTATAAATGAAAATTGCTTTTATAAGGAGATATTTTGTCTCGGGTAGCTTTTTTTTTAGGCCTGAATGTTCTTAAATGCAAATGCATTAATTACAACTTTATTGAAAAAAAAAAATAGGGTTAAGAATGTAAATTGTAAATTTAGCCATAAAATACTGTATTTTTCTGCCCTGTGATGCTGTTAAGGTACATGACAGGGCAGTGGCACCACACCTGTCTGATGACTGCTCTTCTGAGTAAGATATTCCCTTCGCTTTTAATTTAAAACCAGCAACAATAATTTTAAAACACGCTAACTTGATGCTATGCAAAAGACACGGCTTATATGCACTACATATTTTCCAGCTACAATCTAGTAATGGGCACCATATTACAGCTTTTGCTCAGTTAAAATTTTCTGAGGTAGACTCAATAAAGGTTTCCCAACAACGTGTATGTAAGAACTATTATCCTATGAGTTATTCATGGGTACAATTGGGGAAGTCTCATTTCTGCTAATTGCAAATTCCACTGGAAAAGTAAGGAGGAAAAAGAAGCATTTACTAATTGGAAAAGCATGGAAAATATGGAGAAAAATGTATTTTACTGTTTAATGCAAGATACTGTGAAACCTGAATAGGAAAACGTAAGTTCTAACAATTAAATTCTTCAGTCATCCACTGTTTGCGATTAGGACAGGAGTTTATGTGGCTGGAAGCCCAGTTCTGGCTGTGAGGCCGTTCTCTAGCTGGGATGTGGTAACCACCCATAGCTCAGCTGCAAAGGAGCTTCTCAGAGGAAGGTAGCAAAGGGGCTGTGTTAGCTCGTCCAGGGGATGAGTAAGAGTGAGAAAGAAAGTAGGACCATCAGCACTATTAGCGCCAACAGCACCATCAAGAACCAACTTTTTAAGCTGGGACAGGAAGCAGCACCATTTGAACCATGTGGCAAAAGGACTGGAGGAAAAGGAAAGAAAATTAAACGCGTCCATCCAGCAGCGGTAGCAGCAAAGCAGCTGGGTGGACGCAGATTGTCCTTCACACCGCTGGCACGTTTGAATTTGAAGACGTGTAAATTCAGAAAAGAAGTGGCAATTGCTGTCTGACAAGGCAATTCAAAAGGCCAGAGGCAGCTCTGTAACTTCAGCAAGAGCTACAGTGGTGTGGGATGGGAGCCCTCGGTGTTCAGGACATCATTTCTCTGTAGGAGGCAATACAACAATTTGTTCTATCTCACGTTTGTCTGTTTCTAATAAATGCTCCTGAAGCCAAGTGTTTAATTCTGTAAGTCTGTGCTTAGGCAACTTGACTTCCAGCACTACTGAAAATGCACGGCCCCCATGGACGAGTGTACAGGTATCTAACTGCAAAGCAACATTCTTCTAGAGGACATTCAGTTTGACAGCTATAGCTATTCCCTTCTGAATGTTTTCAAATTTTACTAGGAATTATGAATATAAAGACTAAGTACACATGAAACCACATCTGTGTTAAGTTCATTGTATCGAGTCCTATGAACATTGGTGTTCATAGATAGTTTCTTGTGTTAATGGCTCAGTTGAAAGACATGTATGTAAATGTTTATTTCTGTACAACTTCCTAGAGAAATCTAATGGTTTAAAATCACTCAGCTTCCCTGTAACATCAATGATATTTTTATCTGCTCTGTGTGTACACAAAAGGAATTATTCCATTGACAGTTACTTTTTCACAAGTGACAAGTACAAAATACCACCTCACTCAGCAGATAAAGAAAGAAAGAAAGAAAGAAAGAAAGAAAGAAAGAAAGAAAGAAAGAAAGAAAGAAAGAAAGAAAGAAAGAAAGAAAGAAAGAAAAGAGGTGATTTATGTAAATCTTTAATGGCTGTTTTATAGTAAAAGGTTAGAAGTTCTCTCACTGTTCGAAGAGTGTTGTGGTCTAGCCTTACTTATTCATGTGACATACACATGTTTTTTCACTTACACAAGTGGTTTAGCTTTAATTATACACTGAGAAGAAAATAATTGTAATGGCAACAATTGATTTCTCACTCTGTCTTTGATTAGGCAAATATTTTGGCAAACCATATTACCTCAGTTTTCCCTCTCTCTAAATTTAGAAGAATACTAATTTAGCACAATTATCTTTAGAAATTAGTTTTATCTGAAATTACTAGAGCATTACCCCGTAAGCTGATCATCCTGTCTTCATCCACAGGGAAAAGGAAACCTCCATGCGCACGTCAGTGCAGCTGAAGAAAGCAGTCAGTCACTCATTCCTCTTTCCTAATCCTCCATTTACTCTCTCTGGCTACGTCTGTATCCATGAATCATAGAATCATAGAAAATCTTAGAATCATTTAGGTTGGAAAAGACCTTTAGGATCATCCAGTCCAACCTTTAACCTAGCACTGCCAAGTCCACCATTAAACCATGGAAGATTGGTACAGGGACCACCATCAGGTTGATACAGGGATCCTTCTCTGGTCCTAAGGCCAAAGGGCACAACACAGCCAGCCTCTATGCATGAATTCTGATCTGGAGCTCTGTTATTCTCTGCCTACACACCAGCAACTTTCTCAGAGGTGCTAACCATTAAATCAGTAGTTGTGGGACTGCCTTTGACACATCCCTAGCACTCTGCAGCTATTAGTGAGGATTTAACCACAAAAGGAAGAAAATACCAAGAGAAACACTCCTACTAGATGACTTCTTCCTCCCAAACCTTATGAATGTCATCTCACAAGAGACGGTAGAATGACAGATCCACTGGTATTGCAGATGCTGCTATGACACCACTATATTTTTTCAATGCTGACTATTTTATTTTCTGCTTCTCTCGAGACCTACACAGCAGACAATTGCAGTCAGGTACAGCTGAAGTGGGTTGATGCATGACTTCAGGAGTCCGATGCCTTCAAGGGCACTGGCAGTGGGATGTAGAGTTCAATAGTATACACATGGCATTTAATCTAGATAACCAAAATTATGCATCTTGTAGCAAATAAGACAGAAGAAAAATAGGAGAAATATGGCATTGAGTTAATGCTCCAATTAGTTTAAATGCTACTTGAACTTAATTAACTATTATATTGCTTGAAGATGTTCCATAAATGAATTGCAAATGTACATATGCAGAGGAGTGGCACTAATCTATGTTATTAAAAGATTTATGAAAGGATCTCACAAGACTTTCTGGTTTCTTGCTTCAGTCCACACTTGATATTCTTGATCATGCCTTGAAATTCCTTACTTTTGCGAACAGACTTACATTTCCCCTGGTCCCTCGCAGGGAGTCTGCTTCTCTATTATATTCAAAATCCTGTGCCCTCTGAAGTGCATGAGAGTTTGACACTGGCTCCTGGGGGATGTCTCACAGGGCGTGTAATCACTGTGTGCAGACAAATTGCAATTTAATTGGAAATGATACATTTCACAACTTGTTAAATTCGCATCCTTTTTTACAAAATACGAAATTTCATTGCACAGATCATTTGAACACCTTTGTCATATTGAAGGGGGAAAGAATTAATTAAATCCTGGATTGCCAATCAAGTTGAGAAGACAAGATGGAAATCCCCATAAAACAATAGGCAAGTAATGGTGCTCAAATTGTGATAGAGACTAATGGGTCTTGCAAATGAAAATGCCATATCCAATCTGTAATATAATGATGTGCACAGATTTCTCCCTGCCCCCATTCCCACTCTTTTTACTCAAGTCTAAAGTGCACTCTGTAATGCATTATTAAGCTAAATTCTGACCCAGTTTCTTAATTATCTGTAAGCTACAGGGAACTTGTAGCAGAATATTAACTAAGGCAAGAGATGTAAGACAGGAGAATCCACAATGGTATTAGAGAGAATCATTAACATTTTGGTAAGAAAATCCTTCACATTTTAATATTTAACCTAATCTAACACATAGAATTTATATTTTAAAGAATTTATACTGGCCAGGCCACCAAAACAACCCTGGCAAATAAGAAAAGAAAGCAGTAGTTGGGGAAGCATTCCTGGATCCACAAAACCAAAAACCTGTAGCATACTGACACATTTCTGGAACAGCAGGATTTCCCCCATCTATTCTTAGTGGGTACCCTCGACAGTTGTTACCATCTCATGTAACGTTATGTGCTGCACTATTTATTTTAGATGAACTGTATAAAATCATCTGATGAGGCTTATACAATGTGTGCAGTTTTGGGGGTACAACAAGGAAAAACAACTGTTGTACTACATGACAGCTTGAAACAATCTTCCAAACATGTTTGTGCCTAGAGGATGTTAGTATCGAGTTAGTGGTTTCAGTCTTATACCTTCCTGCAAGGGTACATATTAGAGGAATAGAAGTTTTCTTGGTTAAAAATCAACCATGGCTATACTGTATCAGAATGAATGAATACCTGGACTTCTACCTACAAATCTGCAGGCATATATAATTATGAATATTTATTGTATCTCTGACGAAATCTGTATAAGTGTTTAAGCGACTGAAAAACATACTGCAAGAGCAATATATTTAGTGAGAACAGCTTTTAATATAAAATATTTTTCAAAATTATTTGAGGGAAAAATATTTTCCCCCCCCCCAAAGACAAAGGATTTTTGGTATGCTCATAGAGAAGGTCAAGCTTTAATTGTAAAATTTAGACAGCAGAGAAAGACTGCAAGGTATACTTACAATTCTATGGACAGGGATGTATATATTCAGTTCAAAGATCAAAGAATGTCCATGAAGTCCAATCACCATAGGATTAAGAAGTTACCAGCTCAGAATAATATAGTATTTTATATATATATATATTTTTAAAGATTTGTTTCATAAATTCATCAACAAAGAAATCTTACCATTTGAAAAAGAGTAAGGAGTCAGTTAAATACATTTTTTTATTAGTAATAGTGTCAAATGCAACTTATGTGGCAAGTCTGTAGTTTGCAAAACATTTGATGATTTGAAAGTGCTAATGAGCTTAATGCACATTCGAGTACATTGCTTCAATTTGAAGTGTACTTCCTCTACTGGAGCGCTTGGATGTATCATTGCTAATGCTAACACTGCAAATTTCCCACCTCAACCCGCTAAATATTATTCTCCTTCTAGGAATAAAGGTGTCCAGAAATTCTTCAAAGTGACAAACAATGAGACCGAGACACCTTTCCTTCACACGTAAGAAAACAAAGAAAGAAAGAAAGAAATCAACACTTTATACTTCAGTACCTACATCTGTGCTTAGGCATTTAAACAAATTGCCTGATTTTCAAAGGGCAGATTGTTTTACTTTGTCAAAGTAGCACATGCTTTTTGCACTTGCACGGTTTTGTATTTTTCTTTTAGAATACTCATTGTGCTCTATCAGGCCTGAACATCCACGCCACGGTATCCTCTACAGAAAATGAACTTATTTGTTTCACAGAGATGCATTCACAGTTCCTTTGTGTCTGACTGCAATAAAGCCAGCGTCTAGTCCCCTTTCCCTGACTGGAGGATGTTTACCCACGTAAATAAGTCACGTAAACCGCCTGTGACATCCTGACCCCACAGTGTGTGTGATTCTTTCATCTCCTGAAGTGTTTTGATCCAGTGGTGGACTGCGAGGAAATCTGCACGGCTGCTTAGGTGGGAAACCGCTCTGACGGATGCAGCCGTGGCTGGAGAGATGACCTAAGGGCCTCTACCTCGTCTTCATCAAGCAAAGCGAAGTCCTCAGTGAAAATATGCTGGTATCTATTGCTCACTTCTCAGCATAATAACCAGTGCTATTATTGTTAAATGAAAGAGAACCCCCCTCCCCCAAAAGCAAAATCATTTCTTTCGACACAGCAAGTTTTGTCTCCTCGTGTCATGCTGCTTCTTGGTTGCCACTGTTTCTCTCACAGAAATGTCCAGGAAGAGATCTTTTCTTCTCAGGACTCTATTTCTTCCATCACTTCCATGACAATCGTTCGCGGGCCGGTCAGGATGAGATTGCTCACTGTCCTGTAATCCACGTGGAGAACGTTGAGGCCATTGACAGAAACGACGAATTGGCAAACCTGGGGAGAAAGACAAGCAGCAAAAGTTATGCATTAGACTTTTTGTGTCAGGTTACCTACAAAGACATCAACTCCCAGGCATGCAAAACCTCCAGAACTCTTCGTGCTGTCTCATTCAGTGCTCTTAAGAAAGATAAAGTCCTTAGAATTAACTTGGCAAGATAATTTTTCTTTTTCTTTTTTTTTTTTCTTTTTCTTTTTTTTTTTTTTTTTTAACTTTTAAATATCACTACAGCTTTGAAACCTGTGGCATTTTGAAGTTCTACATCAGTATTTTTTCTTACAACACCATATCATAGTGTGCCTTGCAAACACTATGGGACAAGACAGCTCTGGCCATTGCAAACAGGTCGTTATTCCATCTGAAATGGTTTAGACAGTTCTTGATAGCCACAGTAAAAATGTGCATCATGTTTCCAGGCAGAGCCTGGATGATGATCTCACTAGATTCAGTGCCAGAACCTCCACCAGTGCACAATGAACCCAAAGGATCCAAATTCTAGGAAATAATACCATGGAAAATAAAATGCCACTGTCATTTTCAGGAGATATTCCAACGTAAACTTAGCTCATTATACTTCTTCTATGTATGAATGTTTTTTGGTTTTCTTTGGAAAGTATGGATCATTAATTAATTTCAAATATGCTAATATTTTGTTTCTAAATATCATAAAAAATTCTAATGTTGAAAGTTTTGTATCATCAGAGGTTATTCTCTGTCCAAAAAGTCTTGATAGAAATATTTGGACCAACTCCATCGTTCATTTTAGTGGTGCCCAGTGCCGGGACAAGAGGCAATGGGCACAAACTGGCACACAGGAGGCTCCCCCTGAATACCAGAAGCATTTCTGTGCTGTGTGGGTGACAGAGCCCTGACACAGGTTGCCCAGAGAGGCTGTGGGGTCTCCTTCTAGGAGATCTTCAAAAGCCACCTGGACGTGGTCCTGGGCACCCTGCTCTGGGTGTCCCTGCTTGAGCTGGGGTGGGACCAGATGGTCTCAAGAAGGCCCTTCCTACCTCAACCATTCTGTGATTCAGCATCTTAAAAAAGTTAGGAAAAGTCAGAGCAAAATGTCACATCAGCATTGTAAAGACCTGACAAGGAAAAAAAGATATCAACATTTATTCCTCGAAAACATTAAGCCTTCTCTGGCTGTAATCATATTATAGTATTTGTTAAAAATGTCAGAAATGTGTTGTGTCTAGATCTGTTTTTAATGATAAAAATATGGAGCCTAAAGCAACAGTTTCAATGTGTTTCTGATGTTTCAATGAAAAGAATGCATTCCCTAGAAGGTTATCTTCCTCATAACTGATCTCGAGTCTGTATAAACGAAGCTCTGAAGAGCATACCACTATAGAAATTCTCTAACTTTATGTTTTTACCTTTTATCTTTATGCAGAAACACAACACAGAGATGTTTGCAGCAGAGGTGGGAAACAGCTCTGCTGCCTTACATTGCTGCCTCTAGATCGGGTTTTCTCACAAGCCCAACCATTCAACTTCTGTGCGTCAGCGACCTTCCCTCCCAAGTAAAAGAGGGATTCAGTGTGGTGAAACCCAACTCGTACTTGTGCAAAATGTACAGAATGCAGCTATCAATGTTCCATTTAAGGAAAATTACAGAGGAAGCAAAGCCAATCCAAAAATAAAACATTTCATCAGAAATGCTACTGATGTTTTTAATCTCTGCTCCTTTGGGCCTACGCACAGGAACAGCAGCAGCCCCTAAGGGGATGGCAAACTTCTCTTCTACCTTACCCCTTCAAGAACTGCTGTGCAGGGCTTGAGGTCCTGGAAGTCTGCCTTAGTGGTTGGTGGTCTCAAGTACGGCAATCAGCTCTTGGCCATGTCCATAGCAGCACAGCTCTATCTTTCCTGTGCCTTCATACGCTATTTCAACTGCACACAGCACCGTACAGCTTTTGCATGCAGACAAAGCTTCCTGAATGTTAAGGCTTTTGATGAAGAGGTAGCCCATCATCCTCTTCAGAGTGCCCCCATTAGCATTTAAGAGATATGTTTAGTTTAAAATGCAAATTTTTGCAGTATCTATAGGTCTCTCAACTCCCAGTGGTATTTCCTAATGCTTTCTAGGGCTTTCCAAGATTGTATCAAGTTTTACTGAATTATAGCTTTGGCTCCAGAAGAATATTTGAGTTGATTTAAAACAGACCTGCAGAAATAGCATTGTCTCTTCTGGCTTAATGCAATTTTTGGAAGTTGAATGGCTGACGTTTGTTTTGCTGCTGCCTGTTCTCAGACTTCTCGAGTTACTGGAATCCCGATGCATGGGACTCGTCTTTGGCCAGGGACAGGCACGCAGGCGTGTGATGGAGAAATCTGCATGCTGGATCGTGAGAGGGGCTCTCGGGGACCCCAAGGAATGTCCCTGGCAGAAGAACAGACCTTCCAGACTGGCCAGCCACTTGCACCAAGGGTACAACTGTATATGTGGATGGGCACCACAGCAGCCAACAGCAAGCCAGATGCCAAAGAGCAAGCATCTCATGCCAAAGACCAGAGCTGACACATCTGCATTCCCAAGGTGTTTGTTTCAGTGTATGCTCCTGACAGTAGAATGGCAGCAGTGTGTAGGGGCTGAGAACGGTCCTCTTCATACCATCCTCTGCACTGGATCCAACTGGCACTTTAGTTTCACCATTTTCAATGGATAGGATCAGATGAAAAAAACTCCACCCAAGCCAGGTGAGAAATGGAGAGAGGCAGCCAAGGCATAGAAGAAAGAACATCTGCTCTAAAACTACATGAAAAGAGCTGTAAGGAACAGGAGAGAGATGACAACAACACGCCAGCACTTCGGCTACCACGAATCCTGCCCCAAAGAAGCCAGCACAGTGCACTACTCTCTTGATGGTGCCACAAAAGGAGTGTGAGAGAGACAGAACCCACAAACCAGCCCAGCTGAGTATGTCAACCCTCTTATTATCTCAGGAATTTTCTTAAGGCAGCTGGTTTACAAAATGTCAATGATTTAATGCTGCATTTATAAAAACACATTTCAAAAAGCTCTAAGTGTTCGGCTTATAACTA
The DNA here is from genome assembly GCF_009819795.1 of Aythya fuligula. NCBI lineage: Eukaryota > Metazoa > Chordata > Aves > Anseriformes > Anatidae > Aythya > Aythya fuligula. Next base: position 146,437,489 of record NC_045560.1, on the reverse strand, counting down.
CAGCTGCTAAGGGCTTTGTAACTATAAACATGCACAATTTCTCTGTAGCTTTCCACACATCAGTAACTATAATAGATAATAAACCAAAGTTAAAAGAGTCTCGAAGAGCCTTTTATTGCTCATTTCCTCATAGCTCTCCAAGGAGCCTGACAGGAGATAACCATCCATTTTTATCCCTCAAACTTCAAGAAATGACAAAGCCCAGAAGAAATTCCAACCATTTTGTTGGGCAGGATGTAGTGATATAAAAAAACACGTAAACAGTAACAGTTAAATTAAGTAACTCTGAAATGAAAATACTTAAATACTTTTAAAAAATTATGTTAATAAACATTTATTGTTAACTATTTCTGCTTTACATTGTTGTTAACTATTTCTCCTTCCCACCCTGACAGACAACAGCCCACAGAAGTATGGATAGGAGGAAAGGTATGTGTGCCTCCATATTTCTGTGGGTTTTCACTGGCTTGTACAGAAGATTTAACCAAATCCAGGTGTTCCCAGGAAAAGAAAAACTTCAGCTTTGGACTTCAATTTGACCAGAAAGGATCTGGAAACCTTCTGCTTAAAGAAGTCAGCAAAGATGTGTCATGCCATTCCACATCAAACTGAAGGTGGTGAGAAGAGGAATTATAATTATTGTTACCACAGTGTTTCATGGCCAGAATGAGGAGTCTGCTCGACTGGGGGCTGCACAATCCTTCCCCCATGGATGGTTAGCTCCATGACAAGCCTGGGCGGCCAGCTCATGCTTGGTCTTGCCAAGGCAAGGTGAGAAGAACTGTGAGATGCTCCAGGGGGATATCGGAGACCTGACAGCACAGCTTGGACAATAGTAACAGGCATGAGCATGGAATTACACAAGTTAAGACAAATTATTTAATAAATAAATTATTAAATTAAAATATTTAATAAACAAATTTTGCAATAAAAACATCGCATAGCCGTCAGTAATTCTTACCTAGCTGCCTGCCTTAGGGTTAATATTTATTTAACAAATATTTAATTTTTAATTTATATTGAATTTATATTTATAAATGTTACTGGAATATTATGTTAGGATAGGCTGTTAGGCTAGATCCCAGATATTCAGAGGCTGTGGTATAGGCTTCAGTCCTTGTGGAGCCAGGCCTTGACTTCTGGGCCTTTTACAATTGAATACTTTTTAAAATCCTTACAGAAATGATTTACTGTTCGAGGTACCCTTTTTAGAGGGCACTGTGAAAGATAACCAGGAACTAGAAATTCCCACTGCTGTGTTTGGCTTAAGTGAAAATTGCAAAGTTCTTGTGAAAAGTCCTAAAAAGAACATTTAAATGTAGAGATGCAGTGAGTGTGACTGCAAATCACTGGTGGGGCTGCAGGCAGCAACCACACGAAGCCCACAGATAGCATATCTCACAGCAGTCAGATAAGACCGTGATTACACAGTCACATTAACTGGACATCAGTCTAAAAGGAAAGCACAGCACAAAGGGTTTGGCTCAGAGGATCCACACTCTTGGGTGCTGCCCCATGAACACCAGATTGTGCAGTGACGCCTTAAAGGTGGTGGCAAAGCTGCTGTTTTTCAGCAGCACTGGTATTTACCCCCTCATCCAAGCAGTGAGGGGACAATGCAGGGTCTAAGACTGCATTTTAGGAAAGCCCTTCAAGCACACGTGTTTCCCCATTTCCTTGGGAAGCAAGGGGCAATGTCTAAGGGCTGCCATACACCGACAGCTGCCCTGGCACCAGGCGGCCTGCTCATTTTCATCGCAGGTGTGACTGGGCCTGTACGTGTGGCAACCACACAAACAGAAACCTTCACACGGCCGAAACTCTTCATACAGAGAGAAGAGAGAAACCCGGCTCTGATCTCAGGCTCCAGAGCAGCCAGGATTTTGCCCTGGGCCCTGCCCAGGCCTGGCACAGACCCCTCGCAGATCCCTTCAGGACCAAGGTGCTCCAGAAGGGATCAGCGCCTTGCACAGAAACATGGAGCTCCTGGGCAAGCTGTGTGCTAGTCAGGGACAGACCTGGCCCTCTGCTCTGCTCACAAGCACATGGATTTCCATATCGGATAGCTTAGGACATGTTCACTTGATTTTTTTTTTATGATCCGAGGTGACACCAAAGCTACACAGATCATTTTTCCTTTGAGATGAACCATTCCCAAAACACATGGAAAATTGTTGGGTTTTTGTTATTGTTGTTGCTTGGTGTTATTTATATATATATATATATATTTATATGTATAAATAAATATTAATATATATATATTTATATATATAAATATATTTTTATATATATAATTTATTTTTGTATATATATATATTTTTTGAAACCTTACCAGCGTCAAATAGAAATTCTGAATTCAGGCAAAGATGGGAGTCATTTTCAAGCCTGCAAAATTCTCAAGCAATTTTCCTAAGAACTAAAATAAAAGCTTCTAAGTATAACTCCTTTCAGACCTGCCGAAAGAAAAGTGTATTTTGACAATTTTACAGAATAAAATTTACAATGTAACTATTAAAAAAAATATTCCAATGTAGGTGGTTTTGCTTTTCTTCTTGCTAAAGAAAATTAAAATCATATCCATTAAAGAAACAGCCAGCTTCAATTTCTTTTATAGAGATATCCTCAATAATTACAACTAAATGTTCTTTTTCATGTGCTGCTAATCCTACAGGGGCAAGGATCAGCTGGCTCGTTAGAGTAGCTCAAGCTTCTGATTGTTTCATGATGGTGTTCTGCAGCTCACTGTGATCTTCCAGAAGAAAAATTCTTCAGGTGTAATTTTGAAAACCATGCATTTCCTATGTGTAATCTGCAGGAGTGTGTTGGGTCTGTCTGAGCTGGAGTCACCTTTTCCCTACAGCAGCCTACACAGTGCTGTACTCTGCACTCGTAGCTGGAACAGCACTGATATCACTCCAGTGTTGTGTCTATTGCTGCATAGTGCTGGCACAGCATCAGGACTCCTTCCAAGCCCCCAAGAGCCAGCAGGCTGGGGGTGGGCAAGTGATGGGGAGGGGACATTGCTGGGGCAGCTGACCTAAACCAACCAAAGGGATATTCCATAACACCTGATGTCACACTCAGCAATAAAAGGGGGGGGCTCTCGTGGGGAAGGGGGCTGTTCCTCCTGAACAACCACTACGCGTTTGGGGCCCTGCTTCCCAGGACGTGGCCGAACACCGCTCACTGATGGGAAGTAGAGAATAATTTTTCCTCTCTCTGTGCTTCCGCGCGGACTGATTGCTTCTTTTGTCTCTGTTTTTTTCCTCCCATTCCCTTTCCCTTTAATTAAACCTTTCTTATCTCAAACCTCGAGTTCTCTGTGTTGTATTTTCTCCCCCTTCCTCTTTGAGGAGAGGGGGAGTGAGAGAGCGGTTGTGGTGGAGCTCGGCTGCCCACCTGAGTAAAACCACCACAAGGAGAGAGCTGCAAGATCCTCGCTTCATTTAAACCTCAGGCCATGCTGTCAGTATGTAGCCCTCATTACAGGCACCTGTGCAAACTGTGGCTGAAGCACAAAGGTTTTGCAATTAGCACTGACCTGAGTGCGGCAGGCCCACCAAGCCAGGCTCTTCACACTTGTCAACTGCTTTTAAAAGCTCTGGGCCCAATTCTAAGACAGAAACCTTCCTGGTTGATTCCTGTGGTATGTCCACAGCTACAGCCTGTGAATATTATTAATCTGCTGAAGCTAAGAAGGAAAAAGCAAAGCAAAAAAAATAAAAATATATATGTATATAAACATATATATATATATATATTCTTTCCCATCACTTGTTTAAAAAGGCAATGCATCTGCTTTGGCTTTTCTTGTTTTGCTGGCAGATTTCAGCGGAAGAGGACTTCAGCGCTACAAACATCTGAAATTCAGCTTTCCAGCCTTCAGCAAGGAGGAAGGGGACCTCCAGGCTTCCAACATTTTAAAGGAAGAGCTATGCTTGAAATGCGGTTTCCCTCCCTCACACTGCCCTTGCTCCTCCGGGACTCCAGGAACTTGTGCTCCCATCCCTGCCTCCTGCGCACGCCGGAGCTCCCGAGCAAACAGATGGAAAAGATGGAAATCGAGACGTGCTTTTCAAAATCAGATTTTAGTATGAAATATGAAGGAGTTGCGAAATGAGGGAAAGTAAACACTCCCATCTAAGGCCATAATTTTTTTTTGTCACAGAGGAACGAGAACTGTTCCACTTCTTACTGCAGTTGCCATTAAAAAAGCAGCTACTTACAAGCAGCAACCATGAAGGCTTGCCCTGTCGGTTGTTACACGGCCGAAATAACCCCCCTGAGCTAATTACCACATTATCACCTCCTGGCTCACATGCCAGGAGCCAGGGTTTAGTACACAAAACATTTGGTAACACTACCAGAGGAAAAGGTTTCCTTTCCTTAGGGATTAGAGACCTAATCTTACTTTTAGAAGAAACATGGGGGGGGGGAAAAGGGTTGTTTATTAGAGGCTGGACTGTCCAAAGACTCCACATCCCGATACACCAAACCTCCTCCAGAGCAAGGGGAGGAGGACACGGCGTGAAGCCTGTGCTCCCCAGGGCGCTCCCATCCCTGCTGCAGCCCATCCTTCGTGCTGCCTTGGGAGCACTGAGCCAAAACAAGGCACCGCTATGTTTTAAGCTGGTGCCAGCAAAAATAAATAAGCAAAAGGACTTGTCTCCAGGCAAAATAAGTTCCCTGATATGCCTGACACGGCTGGAGGAAGGAGGCAATAGATGCATATCTGGCTGGAGGCAGACGGAAGGAGGGGGGTGACACCAAGATGAAGACGGGATCCTCTGTGGGTGCACTTAGATCTGCATTTAGATCAAAGTGCACACTGCAGAGTGGGTTTCCAGATAGCTGAAAGTGCCAGTGAAATCAATGGCAAGATGGATATTGGGTCAGGAGGAACAGCCCCAGGCAAATCTGAGGGTGCAGAAGTGGAGGAGAAGGAGGAAAGTGGAGCAGAAGGTGGAGGAGATAGGGTGTGGGGATGAACTTTTCTTACAGCCTCACACGCACAGCCTGCGTTTGTGCTGCTACACGGGCTCTGCTTTTTGAATAAGCAACCCACAGCCACAAAGCCCAGGAATCGCCGTGCTCAGCAAACAGCCCAGGCCACAGAGATGCTGAACTTGCTGCCACAGAAGAGCCCGGGAATACGACTAACATCCTGAATAAAAGCAAACACAGGCGGCACTGAAGTATTTGCTCCCACTCGTGTGATCTTTCCACTGTCACAGTAGAATGAGGAAAAGAGATGGAAATCAGAGGTCCTAAATTTCTTTTCTTTTATTTTTTCTTTCTTTTTTTTTTTTTTTTTTTTTAACTGCATGGCACTGGAAGGTTAAAGAATCAGGCAGGGTCCTTTTCAGCAGAGCTGAGGTTACAGCACGGAACAGAATAAATTGCAGCTGCGTGTTCAGCTCTGTAAATATCTCTGGCGAATGTGTAATTGGCTGTGGAGTGGGGTGGGAGTAGGCAAGTCTCCAGGTCTTGCATAAACACAGGATTTTCTCTCCAGAGGGATGCATTTCTTGTTCAATCTTTACACCAGTGTTAAGCTGGCTTTCTGTCCCAGCACTGGGTGAGAAACCAGCTACTAGCAGAGTGTGGTATGGTGCATGGCAAAGAAAACCGACCACATTTATAGCTCTGCAAACATAACCATGTAATTTCATGTAATTCTGACTCTGCATCTTGATCTGTGGCTGCAGTCTGGTATGGATGGTTTGGGCAAAGCTTCACTACAGGCTACCTAAGTAGGAATTTCTCTAGTGAGAAGTTTACAGAAAGCACAACTTTTTAATATATTTTTTAAGGGTCTGCATTTTTTATAGTATTCCCAACTCACACGAAAAAATCAGAAATTAAACAACATTAATATAAAAACTAATTCAGACATATATTAATTAGTTTTTCATTGACATCATTAGATGTCAATGAGTCTCATCACTGGTTCAGGTGGCCTTTCCCTCCCTCCATCTCCACCGATGGAAACGAGAGGAATTTTAATCTTTTTTTTTTCACTGGGAATAGAATGAAACCACTGCTGGACAAATTTCTCAGATACAGCACAGAAAATAGAGGGTGAAAACAGCTCAGGAGAACAACTCTTGTTTGAGAGCAGGCAGCTTTTAATCTCCATGCAAGTCTCAGCCCCGCAGAGCCAAGTTTTGCTAGCTGAGGCAGTGTGTGCCCCAACAGGGCAAGGTCTCGCCAAGGGAATTGCCCACGCAGGTAAATTAAAGCTACCTGTAGATACCTGCAGGGCAATAAAAGGAAAGGCCTGACACCCTGAAAAGTAAATATTCCACAAATCAGGTACAAGGGAACAGGGAGATACAGGTCTCTACTTCTGGTGGCCCTACCTGGGCAGCGGTGTTATGTGACTGACCCCACCTGAGCCTGAGCAGGAGATGCCCATGGGTGAAGCCGAGCTGGCCTGAGCCACAGCAGCAAAACAGACCAGTGGCTGCATGCTTAACTTTACAAGTATTTTTATTATACGGTGTAAGCTGATACCTACCACGGAACAACCATAGAAATGTGAAATAACTCAGACTGCTGAAGGTGGCTCTGGGTGAAACGCTGCACTGGTAGCAGGATGGGAGGTCTTAACTGAGACATAGCTTCTTTTTATGCTTTGCTTGACCTTTCCGTGTCCTTTTTTTTTTTTTCACAATATCTCTACACCTATCCTAGAGGTATAGCAGAGGTGAACTATAGAGCTAGAAGACAAACACACATCATGAATTAAGAACTTTAAAATTTTGTCAATTTAGTTGCAAGGTCAGATGTAGTTAGGCTAAACTAGCTGCGTGTCATTAGTTCAGGTCCCTTAATTACTTAAACAGCAATAATCCCTATTCCAGCCTGGACCAGGGAGAGGTAAGGGCAGCCAGAGCTGTGCAGGGCTTCCTGAGCACCCTGCACTATCAGGAGCGCAAGGAGCACGAGCGGTCTGCGCCGCTGGAGACAAACAGCTGCTCTCTGTTTTCACAGACAACAGTGCGATTGTTTCGCCATGTGTTTGACTAGCTAAACAGAGCTCTGGCTTCAACGCAACATGTTTCCCCGATCAGTCGCTTGGAGCAGGAAAGGAAGCCAGCTTACGTCCCGAAGAGCAACAAGAAAGCGTGGCTAGGAGTGTGGGGAAGGCGCCCGCGTCCCCCAGAGCACTCAGGGCCATGGCCAAAGTGCTGTCATTGAAGCACCACCTGAGGACCCATTCAAGGCTTCAAGGGAAACGGGTATTGCCACTAAAGCTCATAAAACAAAGTGCGTTTTCATTTTCAGTCCATAGCAAGAGCACTTCAAAATTTGTGATTTTTTTTTCATATTTTAGCCGCTGCATAAATCCAGTAGTGGGTTAAGTTTTTCGGATGGGACTACCCTTCGGAGAGCTTTGGCTACCTAGGAGTGACCTGCAAGAGCCTAAGAAAGCTCGAGCAAGGGTAAGATCACAGCTGTTCTGGCTGGCACTAAGTCTCGCCATTAAAGAGGCTATAGACCCTGCTGGAATTTGGAAGCTGTATCAAAACACAAGCCCAGCACTGTTTCACAGTGCAGCTGAAACCAAGGCTGCTTTCTCTCCTTCTGAATGCGTACAGCTGTAAGACTTCAGAAACAATCGAGAAAGCCCTTTCGTAAGCACAGGGCATTCAGATATCTGGTTCATCCCGCCATAAAACCCTACTTACTCAAAAAGGGGTTTTCAACGTACTTTTTATTAAAATAATTTGGCTAATTTTAAAAAATCCACTGACCTCCAATTATGAACATGCAGGCTTTTTTTTTCTGCATTGTTTCTGCTGTTGATGAAAAGGAGCCAATGCACAAACACAAGTACAGTAGGCCACTTGTTGCCCAACAGCATTTTAAGTGGCCAACCTATAGACAAGGTCAATTCTCATGGTAATTCCACCCTTAGGAGGGCAGAAGGAAGAGCTCTGAGATATCACGAAACTTTCTACATTTGCATAAGATTTCAGCTGTTGGAAAGAAAAAGAATCGTATTTTATTGCCCAGTAAAACTCTCCCACTGTGTTAAAAGAGTCTTTAGAAAAAAAAAAAACACACAGAGTTACTGGAAATATAATACCATTTCACGACATCTGTAGGCCAAAATTCAGATCTAGGGTAAGCCAGTGCTAAAACTGTATTCTAAAAGTTTACAGAAAGAAAAGGTAATTCGCTGTTAAAGGTGAATTTTGTACTCAGAAAGCTAAACCAACTCCTTCTTTTGTATTTTACACAGGAATTCCCACCACCTTAATTCTTTCAGTAGACTAACAGTTTCTCCATAATGACTAACATGGTTCCTGTTCTTCAAAACCTTAAACAACTGCAGGGGGAAAGAAGCAAAGCAAACCAAGGAAATGAGCAGAAAAAATGGAGTTCCACCAAGACAAGTAGGAGTGCAGGTTGCAATTTTGACATGTCTGAAGACTGCAGGAGCTTTATCATGGCTTTAAAAGAACCTGAATGTTGTATCTGAAGTCTAATGATATATTAGCAGAAATCAAAGTAAAGCAGAGGAGAATTTTGGTAAAGACTATAAGAGGCTAGAATGCGGTAGCAGAGCAAAATGAAAGCCTTTAGCTAGCCCCAGAACAGTTATGACATGTGCAGCAATGGCAGGATTGTGTATCATAAAGAAAGTATTAATGCAAACACAAATTCATCACCAAAAGGAGGAGGATGGCTTAGAAAGAGAGCAATTGGAGGAACTGAATTTTGAAACTCATGGAGCTGTGCAGGTTCACCACTGCTGCACAGAAGTCTCCCTATCTTATCTGTAAATTTTGGCTCTGAGACTGGGAAACCTAGACCATACGCTCTTAATCACAGCCCCAGGGAACAAAAGGAGACTTTAACAGACCTGGAGGGTTTTTCATTTGTACTGGTACCATAATGGATCTAATAATCAGATTTTTCTACTGTTGCAGATTTGCTGGCATTGTCCATGTGTCTGATCCCATGTACAAGAATATCTCTGGATTCTGGCAGGAAGATGGTTGATGCAGTTGTACAGAGGATTTGTGACAGCATAAAGAAGAGAATCCAAACCCAGTTTGTCTTCAATGTGGCCACCATGGGGCAGGTTCAACCTGCAGGACAGTGTCAGGGTGTCTCTAAAATAGTCTCCTGCCTCTCTGAGAAGTATACAAGTTACACGGCTCCCACCACAGAAGAGGAATAAAACACCAAATAGCTGGTGCAGTGAAGGGGCAGAAGAGAGACTGATTAGCAGCTCACCAAATCCTGCACTGAGATTCCCAATGACAAGGGAAAAGGGGGATTGCTGAGAAAACCTCTCATGATTTCAATCAACCTAAAGACATTGCGCTAACGCAAAGGATGATCAGGGCCATAAGGACTCTGTTGTTGCACTTGTAGCATTCTGCAGTGAAAGCAAAGGAAAGATTTGCCAAACCCTGTCTCCTTTTGGCAACCAGACAAAGTTCTGGCAGTGACACACAGTGCAGCTCCCCAAATCACATTTTCCTTCATTAAGAGAAGCCCTGAGCTTGGTGAGAGGGCTGAATTCACAAAACTCTCAGACAGAAGGAGATGTGCGAGATACAGCCTGCTGCCCAGTACTCATTTTAAAAAAAGATTTTGCTGCTCCTGAAATGCTCTGTCCAGCATTTAACTGCAATTAATGGTACTCAAAGGCATTCACTTTGTGCAAATGAATCCCAAGATCCACGATGGCTCAATTAGACCTCTTGAGTCCCACGCCATTTCCATGAACACACACTGCAGTGCTCAGATGTACTCCTCAGGAAGAGAACTGTGTTACTATCATATTTTTTCAAGGTAATAATCATGGTATAGTTCAATTACCAAGGTTTTAGGGTACGTCCAACCTACTTAAAAGAGGTCATAAAAACCTCAGGAACTGCTCATTTAGGTTCATGAAACGCACCCACAGGAGATGGGAACTTTAGGACAACTACAGATGCATCACCTCAGCTAAGCAGCTAACTCCTTGAGCAAATAAATGATGACCGCAGACCAAAATGAGAAGGAAGGCACAGAGGAGGCAAATCCAAGCACAGATTCATGCTTTGATCAGGAAAGCATGCTGTTAAACAGTTGTCAAGGACAACCAGCCACCAACCCATTTTTCACATCAATGGCAGAGTTGAGTATTCAAATATTTGATCTCTTCCAACTTCTGTTGAATCATCACATTACTAACACAGCTGTCTCAATATACTTTTCTTTAGTCTTTTAGAATAGTTTTTTGCCAAAGACTAGGAGGAAAGAAAAGCACCTAAAATGTTGACTGTTATGTTCTTACCTTGTTCTTACCATGTCCCAACTAATGGGACAAACCACTCCTCTTGAGCATGACTCCTGAGATATACGAGGCTACTGGGTACCATCCTCTCTCCCTCTCTGTGTTCAATATTGGCATATAAAATCTGAGGTTTACAGCTGCATAAAGTGAACACCGAGACTACAGCCTGTTCAAATTTTCTTTGGTTTCACAAAACGGGAGTAGATTTTAAAGTAAAATATAAATCGGATTCTTTAAAATTAGATTTCTCTGGAGTCAAAGTTAGGTGCTTGAATACAACTACCACATTTCCATGGAGGAGAATGGACCTTTATTTTATAGTTTATAACTAAATACAATCAAAAATATAGGCACTCACTTAGGGAGACATGTTTGAAACATATATACATCTATTTTCAAGCACCACACTAGTGGCATTCATCACATGCACATTTAGCTCTGCTGCTTCTCTATTTATGGACAAGCTATGAAAGCAGTTTGTCAGCAACTTTTTTTGAGTGTTCACATTACTAAATACACTCATTCTGAATTCACTCTAATGTAATTATCAAATTCAGCAGCTAGCTGATAACATGGCTAAAGGAAAATACCAACCTGCCTCAGTGTTTTCATGCTGTAATTGAAAACAGATGGCAACTCATGTAATTTATGCTTTTCTACAATCAGTAACATGTTGGGATAAGATAAGAATTCTAAGACTGAATTGCATCTGCTTCAACAACACCATATGCTAGTGCACAGTATAAATATTTATCCAGGCCTACTTCATCTTCTCATTTAAAGCTCAGTCAGATGAGATAATAAAAGTACCCTTTCGATACCTTCAACTAGCACCGAAGCATCTGCCCAGTGCTTTAACGGGTTAGAGTCCCAGCACCAAACACCAAAGTATCTTCCCTTTCCTACACTTCATCAAGAGGTTTAAACGGCAGCATGTTCATTGCACCTTATTTGTATAAGTCCCTATCTTCAAGCTCCCACTAGGCTGCCATCAGGAATTATAATTTTCTCACTTGTGATGTCCACGATCCACTTTTCCCACTATTCTGTAGAACATTGGAGATTGGCCACAGCCATAAATTTTTTTTTTTTTTTTTTTTTTTTTTTTTTTTTCCCAGGGGGAATAAATGTTCTTTGAGGGTTTTCAGACTGGTTATCTTAAACAGCAATCACCAGGTTTGAGGTCAGATTGGCAAGGACCAGGGGTTTTGCATTTCTCTGCAGCATGGGGTACTACATTCAACCTCCCAAGAATTTCACAGTTCAAATTTCTTGCTATTGCAGGAATTGAAAACAGTGGCAATCCCTCTGATACCACATAGTTTTGACTCCCTCCTCCCTCCCCAAAGGCTGGCACCTTACTACATGCAGCTTTTAGTTCTTTACGTCACAGGCTTATAATATCTTGTGATTGTGGCTGTATTTGGACTCTGTGGACTGATCAGATAGTGCCTATCTGAGTGTGTACTGGAATTGATGGCCTCGACAGACCCTGACAACAATTATTTACCACGAAACAGTGGCTACTCAATAGTGGATGAGATTTGGCTCTTACCCTGCTAGTGAGTTCACTTGAATTCACTTCTGCAAAGGTTAGAGCTGGTCACTGGTTTCTCCAGCCAAAAGGAAGAACAGATAATCAGCAAAATTAGCTATTAATTTATCTCCTCCCTAGGCCTCACACCAAGCTTGGTCTGCGACATTTGTCACGCTCTGCTGCAGTGATGTCACACTATATAATAACGTGTAAGGTCTAACTAGTTTAAAGTCAAGTCGTGGAACTTTGCAAAAACACTTTTACCTTAAAAGCAGAAATCAATGTACAGAATAAAACACTGAAGAAGGGGGACAAGATCTTTCCTGACAACAACTGGCAGTATTTAGTGGTGCCATTTGCAGAGGCCTGAATTTTGCAGCCAGTCAGTCTGGAATATTAAAGCACCCTCAGAACTTCTAAACCCTGCTGTTCCTGTCTTCCCTTCTCAGTCTGCTGACGACAGCAGACAGCAAAACAGAGCTACAAATAACTTGGACGTACGCATCACAACACTGGCTCCTTTCATAGCCCTGTGTCGCCTCCAGCTTCTGCTTGTTAATGCGCTTACAGCCGTAACGATCCTCCAACGCTGCCACAGGCGACTGCGCTTCAGCGAACCAGGTCTAAAAATACTTTAATAAAGCTAATTGACAACATACTTATTAAATTATTTGTTCAGCTACAAACCTGGAACCCCAAGCTGTAAAGGGTAATCCCATTTACCAGGCCCAGAGGAGGAATCGAGACTTAAAACCACAAAGACAATACTCTCTTGCACCTCTTCAGCAGACTGAGCTAATAATTTTAATAGAATTAAATTGTCTTCAAATTACCCCAGAGGAAGATGTTACTGTAATGAGGTGGGGCGTGCTGCCATGCCAGAGGTGGGTATGCATTTTGGAGACCTGGGCATCCCAGTCACTCCACGCTGTGGTGACCACACAACCACTGAATGTGGTCAAGTGCTCCATGGCAAGCTCATTGAAGTTTCTCCTGAGGCTTTCCATTCACGGAGCTTTGAAGAAGGCCGGGAACCCAGCCAAGTTCAAACTGAAAACGAGACACCACAGAGTACTTCAGGTAGATTGATCCTGTAACATTTACTGCTTTATGTAATATACAGTGGGGTTTTAACTACACAAAGTGAGATCCTACAGTGAGACGGTAGGAAGCAGTCCTCTTGCAACATTTTGTCCAGCATAATGCAAAGACGGGAATATAATGCTCTCAAAGAGAGATAAGTGCAAAATCACAAGCTTTACAAATACAGACACTTCCAGAACTGATTACACTGGATACATCTCCTTGGGAGGAAAAACCCTGCTGATACTGCCAAGAACTTTTCTACAAACTGCAACGCCAAGCCTTGGCTCTTCTTCAAATTCTTGCCCTTTCATCATAGCCAACTTTCCTTGTTAGCGCTCTTTTGGTGTAGCACTCCGAGCAGCACTGGCAGACAAAAGCCTCCTACACCAGGCCACCAGAAGTTACCGCACCGCGGTCTATTTTCAAAATGCTCCACCTGCAGCTTCTACAGGGGGGAAGGCTTATTTTCAAGGAGCTGTCATGGCAAAGCCTGTCATACGATTCCTTGAAATCTGCCAGATTGAAGAGTGCTGTAAACAGATGGATTAAGTGACATAGATTTTTAAAAAATTCAAATACTGCACTAGAATTTACATACCTATTGCCATGGGAACACCTCAACACACACACAAAAAAACTTATTTTCAAAGGAAAGTGGCATATCTTCACCAGGGGCTAAACGTGCTCAGCATTTCTGAAAACGGGGCACCGATTTTGGTGTCAACACATCTTTGGTGTAACACATGGCCATAATGTTTCATGCACAATTCTGTTCTGAAAAGGGGTTTTGTGTAAGGATAGGACCTTTGCAAACAATCAAATCCATCCTTTGTGCAAATTCAGGGCAATATATCCCAGTTTTACTGGCTGAAATACCATTTACTCCCACTAGGACAAGGGAGTCTGACATTCTTATGTTGTGAGTGGATCAGATAAACGCGCGTAACCCCATCAGAGGACGTGAGTGTACCAAGAGCAGGAATGGAAGACACAAGGACACGGTTTGGTACACAAAACCAGTTTCAGAGGTGCAATACAAAAACAAAATAAACAGGCTTAACTCAAATGTCTTACTGCATAGTTGTCAACACAAAGGCAAAAGTAAAAACAAAACCAAAGCCCACTATATTCAGCTCTAAGCTTCGAAGTTCAGAAGTGAAAACTCTAAGATTATATATGACGCTACAGTGTTATTTTTACAAGTCAAGTTTCAGAATAGATCTACTCTACTGCTGGCTGCTAAATTCTGAGAGAAGAAGATAGTGCAAGGTACTAAACTCCCAGTTTCAGAATCTAGAATGTACACATGCATAAATTCACTATTTTTAAATTTCAGTCCTGTATATTTTAGGCAGGATTACTTTACAGAAACAATATTCTTCCTATAAAAATTATAAATGCATATTATATTATATTATATTGATGTATTGTATAAAACATAGAAAGAAATCCAGTTCCCTCTGGAATGGAGCTGTTTGCCAGCAGGATGTGTCAGGTGCTGCCTGTACCAACAGGCTCTGCAGCCTTCTAGGGCTTTGGCTGCCCTTCCTCAAGGGAAGTAAATGTTTCAAAGACAGAATGTTCTTGCTAGTTTCATAAAAAATCAGCAGCCACAGGGGAGAAACTCCTATTGTATATTCACTAAAGACGGAGCCATGGCATATCCACCAGCACCGTGCAATGGGCGGGACAGGTGGCATATGCTGGGTGGGTGAGAATCCATCGGTGAGCATACTGGGAATGGCAGACAGATTATAGAAAGCAGGATAAAATTAATAAATGAATGAATTAATATATTAATGGGAAACTGGGCTGCTCATGGAATACACCTGAAACCTTCACTTGTGTTGTTATGGTACAAGAAAACAGGACATAAGCTGCTCATTTGCATCTGGCTCAATCTGGACACTGGAATAGGTGCAGCAGCTAGTTTCCTTTTCTTGCTTTTATACGCTCTTAGCATAATGCTTTGCTTTTATTTTTCTTACTCTAAAAGAGAGTGACTAATTCACAGATATATACAGGACATGATCCAAAACAGCAGGTAAGTCAATGGGCCCTGCATTAGCAGTACAAGAGCCTTCAGGTGGAAATTGTATTTATTTATTTTTAAATCGTGTATGAAGGCATTTCAACTCTTTATGAAACATGAGTGTCACACATTCTTCTTTCCAAAACGTCTTGAATTTTAACTGCTTTACAGTGACCAATGGGTTACACTAATTTCATTGTGAATAGGTATGCCTGGCTTCATTTTCATATATAGGCAAAGTGCAGAACCTGCATACAGACCATTCTGCAATAAATTACAAATAAATTGCAGAATAAACTGAAGGTGGAAGGCTAGAATGTGTGCAGACTTGGAAAGAAGTGGAAATAACAATAACAAAATAATCATGAAAGTAACTTGGAAAGAAGAGCTTAGTTTTGCATGGGAAAGGGACTCGAAGACTTCCCATCCCTGGAATTGTTCAAGGCCAGGCTGGATGGGGCTTTGGGCAACCTGGTCCGGTGGGAGGTGTCCCTGCCCATGGCATAGGGTTGGAACTGGGTGATCTTTAAGGTCCCTTCCAACCCAAACCACTCTTTGATTCTATGGAGAACCTCTAGGACAGAAGACAAGAAACATAAAGAGGACAAAAGGCAACTGAAATCAGTGATTAGAAATGCCTGAAACTGAAAGACATTCAGCCCAGGAAAGAAGAGCACCTCTCACTACCCAACTACAGGCAGCCCAAGACCTTCAATTAGAAGCCCAGACATCCCAGTATAGCTTCCCAGTTTGACCACGCACCTTCATGCCAGCTGCAGCTGCTGGCCCACTGGGATCCACAGCCTGGATGTGGCAGGGCTTGCTGCCCCGTACCACGAAGCCCCAGCCAACCGCGTCACCGACGATCTTGAAGGAGAAAAGAAGGAGGTGAGCACTGGCACCAAGACACATCTAAATGGTTCAGGAAAACTATTTTTTTAATTTTAACACATAGTAATGAACTCTGTGTGATAATATTTTATCAAAGCCTGTGTACAGGCTGCTGTATCACATGTGGGAAAGGCGCTATGTATTTTGGTTTCAATTAATTTTTTGTTGAACTAGGAGGTTGCAAAAAAGCAAGGCTTTCAATGACTAGGTTCAAAACTCTTTTTAGAAAGGCTTCCTCTAATACTGAATCAAAATTTCTGTCCCATCATAGTCTAAGAAAAAGTATGCCTGAGTAGAAAACTTCAGTCTGGGTAGATAATCCATGCCTACAGCAAACACAGTACCAGGAGCACAAAGTTTAGATGAGCTTGTATAATAAAAATATTACTGGCTTTATGTAATTTCACACCCTATTTCAGTCAGCAGTACTACGCTGGCAGAAAGACAGGATAAACAAGTGCAGAATCAGACCTGAAATGTGTGGAAGTACTGATAACGGACTTCAGGATTTTAAAGTACAACCCTTAACAAATGCAAATAAGCTCTAATTATCCCTTCAGAAAATGTCTGTTTGGATTACCTTATGCATGCAACACATAGAAATAGAGAAAAATACCAGAGACATACCGTAAAAGTTTTTCTGACATATGGGGCTCCAGGCATCAAAAGCTCATCGGCAGTCACCGGTCTCTTTAATACTGTAGGGGTACATAAAGGAATATTCAATATAAGCATTCCTCTGGAGTTTTTCCTAATAAATGAGACAAAATGTTGGAATACGGTATCTTTTTGGTCCCAAATCCCATATAGTCTTTCAAGTCTTGTTTGAAAGTAGCAGAAGAGCCAAAGAAAAGACTGCAGAGTAACTCTGAGCACCAACGATGAGACCTTCAGAAAAATGGGGTGTTAAGCTAACAGACTTCAATGTCTGCAATTGGCATCCCCTAAACACTACCACGAACTTCAGAAATGGCTGTTCCTGTGTCCAATGCAAGTGGCCAACCTCCCTGGCAGGAAGCAGCTTTTCTTGCAGGTTCCCTCTGCACATTGTGTGCTTTCAGCTATTTCATCTGACTCAGTTTGGAATCCCAGAATTCAGTAAGAAGAAAATTCTGAAGAAAGGTTATATTACGTACAGGAAAGCTTGGTAACCTTTCCTCCATTTCCCAACCCAAGAAGTGAGTCTTTGTCATTTCTGAATCCCCACCTCTTCCACCATTTATTTTATTTTATTTTATTTTGCTTGGAGATGGGAGCTGATTTTCCCTGCAAGAAGGCAGGGAATGTTGGCGTAGTCATGCAACATTGCTGCTGTTTGGTTCAGGTATTATCCCAACAAAGAGGTTTCTGCAATTGTAAGCACAGATATCTAATGCCCTCATATCCAGAGGTTCCCTGCTACTTTTCTGTATTATGAATTAATTTTCCCCTGAACAAAGTAAATGCAATGTTCTGTCAAATCAGATTGATACCATTCTGCATACTGTGTTTTTCTGTCTGTCAATGCTTTACAATACAGAGGGCAATGTAAAGCTGTATGTTCTTCACTACTTTTACCTGCTTCACCTTTCAAATTATGACTGCTTTTCCTTTAGTGATAAATGATTTTCATGATGTCTGCCTTTTAAGTCACAGGTGGAATACAAAATTTCTCCCAGATGGTATTCTGAAACATTCATGAATTTCTTAATGACACTCCTGGGAGCGGAAAGAATTCTAGCACACAAACCAATAAGTATTTTTTTTCTTTCCCTTGGATTTTGACAAGCAGTCATTTAGCCAGAGTTACACTTTTCAGAGCATGCCCATTCAACTTAAAAAACCTGGATCATTATGCTCAGTCAACAAATGAGAATCAGATAAACCATGTACACAGGACTCCGTTGCATGCCACCGTTCATTATACCCTCAGAAATTTTGTTTGATGACTTTTTTCCTACATGACTGGTCAAGTCATGACCTGTTTGTTTTAAAAGTCCTTGCCTGTAACAGAACTCAGCTGACAAGATGCCTGTCTCCTGTTTATTACCACAAAATTCAGCAACGTGCTGTGGTTCTGGATAGCAGGAAACTATTGGTGAAAAAATCGCTTTATAGTCCAGCAGAGGTTTAAGAATTCCTCCATAACATTTACATCTGACAGCCTTATGTTAATCTCTGCAAGGTGGTGTGTGGATCTGTAGCTGTGCTACGGGAGAAATTACCCTAGGGGAAGTTGTGTTTAAAAAAAACAACAATAATTTATGGGAGGGCAACATCAGCCTATCCTTTTTCTTCCAGTGTTGTGTAATCAGCTGCATTAAAATAAACTTGTTCTCACTACTCATGGGTTGACACTTCATATATAATCAGAATCATAAATGAATGGAATACCTGGCATACTTCAGATAACGCACACATTTATGGACAGCACATGAATGCTGGTTTATCTGTCCCAGAAAATTTTCCAGGATGCAATTATGGTGTACTGGGGCCAGGGGCTCACCACACCAAACCTATCAGAGTGTCTCTAGGTAGTATACCTAAGACATATTTTGCCAAGATACGATGCTGTGGCACTTTTTATAGAGGGGCAAACACGGGAAGGTGACATTGAGCACCCAGCAGCAGCTTACTCTGAGTGTGCAATGACCAAGAGCACTGAGAGCACTCCCAAAAAATGAACAGCAGGTCCGGTGTATGGGGTTATGCTTCTGGTCATGCAACCACCCTCAGTCCTTCAGATGATTATAATTTAGACCCTCGTCCTCAGTTCCCAGCAGAGCCTAAAGAAAGGGAAGGAAATGTGCTAACAGCAGAAAGAGCATGTCCCTGTAACTACACCTGTGTTTCTGATGGCCACTCTGCACAACGGGGATGAAATGCACTTACTCATCTCCAGAGAGAATTGTCAGCGTTTTGAACAAGTCTCACATAGTGCTTGACGCACTCTCTAGCAGTCACTTGAAATGCCAGCATCCCTTTGAAGGAGAAGCTGACAGTCATCCACTGAAGCCTTCCGCAGATGTACAGTGCTGCCCACACCATCAGCAGGGACGCAGCAGCGAGCTCCTTGCAGTATGCTGATGTCTGTGCAAGATCACTGCTTTCCCACCTCCCTTTAGCAGGCTGGTGCAGGGCAAAGCAACCCCCTCGCATACCTTGCACAATGCTATAGGTTTCCCCTCCTCCAAACGAGCAAGAATCCCAAAAACGACCTCCTGCCCATCAGTTGTACACACCCCTCTACCCAGAGCAGAACTGGGAATTTGTACTAAATCCAAAATAATAAGGAGCACAAAGGGCAACATGGACTTTGAACTTCAGGGATTTTTCTGAGGGAAATAGAGAGGCTGAAACAACATCCATCCCAGTCTGTTTTCCCCTCCACAGATGTACAATAAGAAACAATTTTAACCAAGCTGTGGAAGAATGGGTGTGTTTAACCTTCCGGCATGGGATAGGAAATCCTTTCAAAAGGAAAATAAGCTTCACCACTGCTTTTACCTTCTCAAACAAACCAGTGCAAGACCTAAACAAACGAAAACATTGAAATGGTCTTTGAGAGGCTCAAACAATGCTTCCTCTGGTTTTGGATGCTGCTGTTTTCTGAGCTGTGCTATTTCACAGTGGCCACTGGACAGTTAAACCCTCCCATGACTTACGCTGAAGGAATGTCTCGAGGAGGAGGCTTGTATCGGCCCAGGGCTTGGCAGTGCAGAGGCGAAGCTGAGTCTCTGACTGCATGTCCTCCTCAGAGATAAATTGCAGCTCCAACCACAATTATAGGCTTGGTGCAGAGATTATGGGAGGCAGACGTCTGGCTTGCATTCAGCAGGACTTCAGGCTGGGTGATGCTAAAAGTTCCCCCCCGGCCTTAAAATACCACGGTGCTGTGAATTTTTAATCTATCCTTGAAAAGATAAACCTAGACGTGACGATAGGCATTCCTCATATCTCCTTGTCCCCAGACAAATGCCTGCTCCTGTCACCTGTGCATCAGAAGTGATGCTGGTGCTTACCAGATTTGGGGTTGCAGAGCACGGGGGGGCTGCTGCTGAGCGTTGGGCTGCTGCTGAAGTACCCGCTGCTGCCACAGCTGCTCATGCTGCTCCTCCGCACCGCCGACACGATCTTTATCTCCTTGGTGGGACTCACTGCACGCCCCGAGAAAACACAGGGAGAAAGGGAACCGGTGTCCATTATTAAATGCATTTCTCCAGGTTCTTTAAGACACGAAGCCATGCTTTCACCTTCCTAAGGGGTAAGCATGTTGTACACAAAAGGGTCACTGCGTGAGTATAACACCACAGCTAACACAACAGCTGAACTGCTCCCATAGCGGGATTTTCTAGGAGGCATTTCAGTACAGAGAAATAAGCTTTCCTACTTCCCATTTATTCTTTCATTTCCTGCTTGATAGCACTGTATAGCAAACACTGCAGGATCCCTTCCCCTCATTTTTCTCAAAACCAGCATAGAGTATATGGCAAATTACTCTGGGTTTAGGGGGATTTAAATCCATTCTGTTGGATCGTGGACACTAATTTTTGACCAGCAAGCGAGCTGTTATTTATACAGGAGCAAAAACTACCACAGAGAGCTAAAGATTTGGTAAACTGAGTGAAAGCACAATCCCTGTGAACAGGGATATGCAATACCCTGCTCTGTTTTTTTTCAGATAAACACTGAAATCCCTCTAACAAAAAGGATGCTAAGGATATTTAGCATCCCATGGAGTCACTCTACAGACAGCAGTAGAGTTGATGAGTCACCTGAGAGAAAACTGGTGTGTTTTCTGTTGTCATGGTTCTGCTTGCGCAGGCAAAAGGGGCTGTCGTGGCTTTCTGGCATCAGGCGAGACTTCTCAGTGAGCAGCTCCATCAGCCGCCGCCGCCGGCGGAAATTCATTCTGCACTGGTAGAGCAAGTTGCTGTCCATAAAATGGTGCTTGTTGGACACTGGAAAAAGAAACGGATAGATGTGATTGCTTGGTGGGACTGAAATCTGAGTGTACCTATCTGCCACATGTGCCCTCCCACCAGGAACACTCGCACCTCTTTCCTCCCAGATGCAGACTCAGAAATGGGGCAAGGTGGCTTCACACGGGTGGCTTCAACATGAATGCTTTTATAGGGTCGGTAACACAGGAGGAACCTCAGCAGCCACAGCTGCAAGGCATCTTTCAGAGCACCTTGATTAATGGCAAGCACTCCTTTTTGTCGAGTGGAAGTGGAAGCACTCCAACACTCTGTGACAGGCCGCGCGACGCCCCTCTGGGTGCACGCTGTGTGCCATGCGGAGCTGTGCTCACCAGACTCACATCCCTCCTTCCCCTAAGCCTTGTGCCTCGATCTCAGGTGGCCCCGAGAAGCTGGCCGCCCTGCCTGCCTCCGTCAGAGCCATGGGGCAGCAGAAAAGGGAGACCTGTGCGTTTCCTCTGTCTTATCCACCACAGACACGGTGTCCCAGCCACTTCCTGCATCCCGCTTCCTCTCCTTTGCACGCATATACGCAAAGTTTGGGAACAGGCACCTGGCCAAAAATCATTTCTAACATAACCAGCAGAAGTCTTAATTACAACCTGTTTGGACTCTGAGAGCAGATCCCAGGTTGCTGGGGGACTGAGCGTGCCCACCGACTGCAGCCTGGCCGCAGGATCTGCGTGGCCGCTGTTGCTGCTTCTCAGTGGTGATGTAAAATGCAGCAGTTGGCCCGAGCTCTGTGCCAGGTCCCTGAAGAGCTCTGACTCCTGCAGGGCTGGACTGCAGAAAGCTCTCCTGAGCAGCCCCTGCGTTAGCACTGCAGGATCCTAAATAGCTGCAGGAGACGTTTTGGCTGTGGTCTCCCTGTCCTCACTCAGCTCTGATCACGTTCCACAGAAATGACTTCCCGCAGCTGATCGTTCCCGTGAAGGATCTACCTCCTGGATTTACCCCGTTTAGAAATTGCATTTCTTCCCAGATTGGCTCCCGAGGACTGGCGGGCTGGATGTATTTACAAGTAATGCATAAACAACACCACGGATACGCGCTCAGACAGCAGCCAAGCCTGACGCTTGGCAAACATGACAGGGACTCGGCCTCAGCCTCTGCTGCAGGCGCTGCACCAGGGCCTCGCTCTCAGCTCTGCCCAGCACCTGTGGTCCAAAAGCAGCAGAACCCAGGGTGCTGTGCCCAATCTACAGCCCTCAACATGCTCTTTGATCTCATCCCTTCTTTCAAACCCCTCAACAGGCTCCTTCTTCCTCTCACCCCTTCTGAATACCTTAGGAGGAGTTTGTAGCAGGAGCCTTGTGTGATAGCCTTGCAAAAAAGGCTGGATTTAAGCATGCACTTCCTCTGTCTTTTGACACCAGTGAGGAAGGAATAACCTCAAAGAGCCCAGACATCTCCTGCAGCAGCTTCTGGTCTCAGAGACCATGTTCATGCCAGGGAGGTGAAGTGACTTACACTTACTTCCTTAGAAGAGGCCAGCCTAGCCGTGATGCTCAGGGCTCAGCCCTCCACACGGGCACAGAAGCTGCCATATGGGGTCAGACTGTGAGTCCCTCTTGCAGAGGAGCCTAGAGAAGCCTGTCTCTTGCTTGCCTGGGCCACTGCCAGAGATGGGACACTGCACAGATGGACCTTCTGCCTTTGGGACACAGGGAATAATCAGGGCACAGGAGCTTCATGAACTGCATGTGCCTGTGCACCCTCCACGAGCCACATGGCTTTGCTAAGTCCCATTTAGCACCGCAAGCAATTCATCCCTGTGTCCTGACACCTTCATTACTGGAGGCACACGCTGCTGCTGCGCTCATCGCTTCGGACATATATAGCATACGGTGCTATTAAGCAGCACTCGCTAACGATCACTATTTTTGAAGAACGGAAATCGAGGAGGAGAGATCTGGAGCCTTGCCTACATCCACAAAAGGATTTGCTGTCTGAGACAGAATTAATACGTTGGTGTTCCCAGCCATCACTCTCGTTTTCAGACCACTGCCACAAGTAAAAGTATTCTAATAATAGAATACCACAGGATTATAGAATAACCTGATACAAATAAAAACTAATTTTAAATGAATAAATAAATAAATATACTTTTTTTTTTTTTTGTGATGACATCTTAAAAGAGTTCACTGAAACTTAAAAAGAAAAGCACCACTTAGTCAGCATGCTACTGGGGTTCATAATCTTAAATGAAAGGGGACTCCTCAAATACTCACCTTGAAGCAGAATTACTAAATGTTTGCCATATAAGAAATATCAGCATGGTTTCTGATTCAATTTAAATATTGTGACACCGCAGCTCTTAAGAAAAACAATTCTGTTCTGTTTGTGCCTTTAACTGAAGTGCCCTGACAGCCTTCAGAAATTATGATAATCAGAGATCAACACATGCTTGATTTGCAGACACCATAAAGCACTCAAATTCTGGACTAATTCTTGACCATGAAACCACAGAATATAACCTCTTTATACCATGATACTGCAGCATTTTAGAATAACAATATTTGTTTTGACTAAATATTGTAACATTACATGCTTGCAATAGTGAAACTTAGGTCTTATATTGAAGTAACTATTTTACTCCATGGAAGGGTGAATTTTTACGCAATAAATGAAGACAAGTGTAAAAGATAAGAACAATTACTGTATGTTGTAGAGTATTTGTACGTGGTTTGCGTGATGAATGGCTTGTAGCCCCAATGCTTATAAGAAGTAGCATTAATGCAGAATTCGGAGTGCTCAATGATTTTCATAGTTCTTCATTTCTCCTGATAGTTCACATTTTATGTGGGAATGTTAGAACAACATTCACAGTTTGAGCAAATAATGTATTTGTAGCATCATGTAAGTTTATGCATATTCCTTAATTAAAAGGTAATACTTATGTGCAGTTAAGGAGAGGCTTAAAAAACAAACAGGCATACGTAGCTCAAACTGCCTCATTGTACGTACATCATCAAATGAAATATCTCACCAAACTTATTGGTGTGACCCATGGTCTTTTTGTTTGTTTGTTTGTTTGAATCATCAGCTTTCTGACTTATTCATGATGTAGGATGAAATGTCAAAATGTCCATGCTGGGACTCTGGGAGTGCATCTGGCATGTTGTGGAAAAAGGGATATCCAGACTACAGATGAGAAGAGGTTGAGGAGGGGGAGACAGGCACCAGTGCAGTCTGTCTCTGACACACTCCTCAGATGGAGATGTCCCTGAGGAAAGCAACTGACACAAGGCACAAGTATGTGACTACTGGACATCAAGCACACACAGAAGTTGGTGTTGTCACACTCTGTGCACGACAGCCGAGAGGTAGCAGAGCAGGCAGTGGTGTTCATTTACCTGCTTCAACAGCCAGCATTTTGCTGAAATCAGCAGAGAAAAGTGGGAGTGAAAACATTTCCAAAGCTGACAGCAGAAAGCTCAGAGGGTTGCACAGACTTGCTCAGGAGGGATTTCTTTAAAGGTAATTCAGAGGTTGTTACCTCGAGTGTTGACTCAGAGCTGCAGCAGATAAACTTGTCGTGGCTGACAAGGCTCGTGCTCCAGGTTCCTGTGCCCCTCGTGGAAGCTGCTCCCTCCAGATGGGGACTGACTGAACTACTTACTCCTCAGTTACCTCACTGCCCTTCACAATGCAGCACAGAAAAGCAAACCCGCACCCATTTCGGTTTCTCTTAAAGTGTCAGGCTGCGGCTGGCAAGTATCAGGACCTGTTTCTATACATGATGAGGGTGATGTTGTAAAGAGGAAGGTGGGGTGATTTTATGGGTTTTTCATTCCAGTTTAATTCACCAGTGCTCATGTGGCAACATGTTCATGTTACGATGTGCACTTTATGAAACAGGGAGAAACTGTACCAAAGAGCACACGGTGGCTGGCAAGCTCCAAAATCATAAAAATGCACAAGGAAAGTTCTGGTCCAAGAGGGAAAGGCATGAACATTAACTCCAGGTCATGGATGTCAAGTTTGCAGGTACAGTCACAACCCACCAGTCTGATCTCCCACATACACAGGGCACAAAATTTCCCCCAGAAGCAGAACTAAAAAATTACCTTCTAATCTCACAAAAATACAGTTTGCTTTTACTCTGAAGCAGCCTGTAATGTCCGCTTTACTCTTCCCCTCACGAGTTGTCCCAATTACTTTCCCTGCCAGGCAATAAAGGCTTAACTTAAGGTTGAATGTGTTTAGCTTCTAATCTGTGGACTTTATAACACCTTTGTTGGAAAGTTACATAAGGTCTTGTCAGAAACCTTTGTATAGAAGTCTGTGAAGTTATGGAGCCGACTCTCAAACATATCTTTGATCAGCTGAATAAATAATACACCATAAATTCAGGCTTATTCTTCACACTTCCTCCAGTTCTCCTCAGAGCTTCTTTATCCTTCCTAAAATCTGGATCTCAGAACATGCTCATCGTTATAGCCTCGCTCCCCTTCTCTTACTTACAGTTGTCCTTTTGTACACCTCAGCCTACAGTAATAGTTACTACAACCATACTGTGCTAACACCATAAGCTGGGAACCATTTGTGTAGGTGCCTTGGGTGTCCTTCTTCCCCTGCACAGCATTGCATCATACCAACCAACAGGGCTGGTATTCCCATTTCCTAGGTGTGCTACACTCTATTCAGTTATACGAAAACATACCTCTTTTTGGATACCGACCGACAACAACAGGTTAATTTATACAGTCCAATTATTTGTTTACTGCCTCATTTATCCATAGAGTTTGAAAACTTCGTCAGCAAAGCTTTTTCGTCAGCAAAGCTTTTAGATGATCATTCCATATTTGCTTTACTGTTAAGAAGAGAAAACTCGGTCTATTTATTTTGGCATTTCCCAGACTGTGAACACCTAATGTTGCAGCTTTGGCAGTTCTTGCGCCTGGCTGCTTCACAGTTTCTGTCCAAATGTATGAAATATAAACTGCAATGTCCACACAAATCTTCTTTCAGCTTCCGATTCTGCCATAAAATCCTGGGAACTGCACAGGGCTCAAACAGCCTTTTCTTCTGCAAGGAGACTGATGCACAGCAGAGATAAAAATATTAGCTTTACATTGATTTCATGCAACTGAGGAGGCTTTAGAAAGTACAAAAGCCTATTTTAATAAATGGTGTGACTCATGCCTTAAAAATCGAGCCATTTTCATAACTGGCTCTTTCCCCAAATCCCTCCCACAACCTCAGTTCCCCGTGATTTTTAGGGCTGATAATCTGTGCACATCTCCAGCGTGGTGATTAGTGTTTTCTACCAGCCGAACGCTACAGATCCCCGCAGACACTGGGCAGTGATGTACCCCAGCTGATCTGCATGTCCCCAGAAACATGAAGCCATCATTCGCCGAGCCCGTGGTTATCTATGGCATGGCTGCTTTGTGTCAGGGAGCGGTGCGAAGGAGACAGAAGTTCCCTGAGGAGCCGATGAGCAGTTCTCCTGAAGACAGCAGAAGACAAGATCAAGTGTGTGCTTGTTTGTTTGGGTAAGTGTGTGCGTGTGCTGTGGTTAAGAGGTGAGGTTAGAAAAGCATTAGCAAAGTACACAGAATTCTCAGTGCTGCTGTCAGGTCTTTTCCTACTTGAAGACCCAAGCAGCACTGAACCCTTTCCAGCTGCACACAGCACATTTCCAAGCCCTTCAGTGTAAGACAGCGATCCCAGTTTATCCTTAAGTAGACTATATCTTCATACTGAGGTACTTTGCTCTGTCAAAATAGAGTTAAGCCCAGCCCGAAGCTGCGGGTCCCTTCTGGACCTTCCCCACTACTGGCTGCAGAGGTCTGCCCCTTCCCATAGCACGTCTCAGAAGACCATACCAGTTTTGACCTCTGAAGTGACAGGAATTTACCTCAAAAGAGTTGACATTGTACTGAAAACAAGTAGAGGGTGATGAGAAACTCCTTCAGTGCTATGTGAAGCCCTCAGACCAGCTGTGGGGAGGGACGGGGGCTGCTGGTTGCCCTGAGGGAGGGCATGGCCAGGCCGGCAGGGCTCTGCCGCTCCTCCTGGCATGGCCTCAGCTCCAGCCCCGCGGCCTTTGCTCCCTCACTCCCCTCTCCTAAGCAGAACTGGTGTTTAGAAGGGAAGGAAATAAAAAAAAAAAAAAAAAAAAAAAAAAAAAAAAAACACTGCAAAACAACAGTTCCTTAAAAAAAAAATAACTTCTCTGCATGGATAGCACACAGCTTGCTGCGCTGAGGAGATCAGCACCTCGGGCTGTTTGCCAGCTTGGTTTCTGCCTCTTGCCAGAAAAGCAGTGGAAGTGCGCGGCCACTTTGGCTCGCGTGGGGCTTGGACAAGCCTGTGGGCTTGGAGGAGAAGGTGAGCTGCTCGTCCTGCAGAGCTTCTTGCTTTCAGCATGTCCTCGCCCCCGCTCAGCGCTGCCACCCCGGTCACACAGCACTACCACTCCTGCCCCACCACTCCTGCTCTCCTGCCCTTCACCAGCACACGTGCAGCCTAGGGAGAATAAATGACACTTTAATCTGCACTGGACAATGCTTTTCCCACTCCTCTCAAAGGCTTCCTGTTTTTCTAAAGCTAATCTGGCTTCTGCAAATGCATTTTCATAATGGCACCTATTCAGATTAGTTTCCTTTTACACATTGATGAATTCCACCTGCTTGGGGCTCCCTCCCGTCAAGGCAGAGGGACTACAATGCCCAGTGAGCAGAGAGCCTTCCATCTCTGCCTCCTTGCACCATATAAACATGACACTTGCATTTCCACCTTTTATGAATGCGTATGTGCTGCGTAGACCGCAGATAAGCCCACCTGTGAATGCACTCACCCTGCATTTTAAACTCTTGGCACAGCAGCTGTACTATGTGGGATTGTTTTCACATTTGGATTACGAGGAGTTCGCTGGGAGCAGACAATGGATCTAAGTTTGAACTGCTCCGGTTTCCACTGAGCTTCTTGTATAAAACTGTAAGGCAGATCCTGACACTGAAATAAGAAATCCAGAGAGCTGTTCCAGCTCATTCCAGCAAAGGGCAAAGCCAGTCAGCATGTCCTACAAGTGACAAGTGTCCAGAAAAACACTGGGATAGAGAGAACCATGTCTCCTGAGCTATTGCAATGAAATGCAGTATATATGTGTAGTGAAAAAACAGTCTAGACAACTTTTATTCTGCCTTCAAAGCATAAGGATTACAATACACAGGTGTCAAAAGTTCCTCGGGAAATGAAATACACTGAGTCTCCTGCTCCTATTAAAGCAGTGTGTTCTGCTCAGTGCATTAGCATTTCATTTTCACTGCCTTAAAATAGGTATGCAGAAAAATGTTTCTAAATACACTTTGTCTTTCCAGTAGGTTTGCAATCTATTTGCAGTCTATTTTCAAATACACACTCCTTATTCTAGAATGAAAAGCCAGTGTTGAATCACACTCATTTCAGCAGCCTTTTCAGTTTGTATATGAGGATTTATCATCTTTAATTTAGCAAGTTTACAGAACACAGCCAACTGCTTTTCTCTGCTTCCAAATAAAGTATGGAAAGTACAGTCTGTGGCAAGGGAAGCAGAAGATGAAAAGGCCCATCTGGGTATCTTTTTTATGTTGCAGCTGTTAAAAACTGAAACCCATTCTCTGACAGAAAAATAGAATTCGGTAGTTAATATGAAAAGGCATGTTCATGTGTTATTTCCCTAATGTATAGACATGTGTGGCTCTTTCCAAAATAAGTAAATAAATAAAATAAATAAATTCCTGCTTTAGACAAAGACAATTACAAGGAGAGCACGATGAAGAGCTGACAGAATAGGAAGCTGGAATATTATACAGTCTTGTGTAAATTTCTTGCTCTCTTACTTTTCTACTGAGGTGAAATCATGAAAAACATGCAAAGTTGTCTGCAGGTTTAGCATAAGCAGCTGAATTACTGTAGGTGAGGTTGCTGTCCATATTCATGGGGACTACCACGGAAAGACTGCCACACAAAAAAAAGCCTCAGTGACACTGCCTGGCATCATCGCAGGAGGAACCTGGTTAATAATAGAAACAAAGTTATGCTGGAGGACTTTGAGGACTAACTAGAGGCTTGTGTTTTACTGAAATAAATCAAGGCACCACCTGTAAAAGTAAAATCTTTTACAGTTTTTAGTACTATAGAATGGCCTATGGGACTATATAGACTGAATGCTTTTTGGACTATACAGAATGAATACTTCAATATCTCCAACAGCTGATATGCTCCAGGTTATTGTTATATTAACAATATAAATGATATAAAAATCTGTGTGTTAACTTTGGAGGAGGAAATCTACGACCACTTCAGTCAAGGATTTAGGGGATGCTTCAATGGCCCTTGTAAATTGCTCACCAAAGTTAGTGTTCCCAAGAAAAGGGTTTCCAAAGAGATATCTCAAATTAAGGAAGAAGTCAATATTTCACATAAATGGCAAATTTTCACTCATGAAAGAAGAAATGTCAACTAATCATAAGGAATTGAGTATATAAAGTAAATTTAACACCTCATTACAATTTACAGAAATTTTAGGTGAGAAAGGAACACTTTTCAATAAAAGCAAAAGAAATAAATACATCGTTAGTTATCTAATCTAATTCCACAATCTAAAGAACTTTCAATTGCATCGTATGTCTCGTTTAAAATTAAATGCAGTGATCATCCTGTTCAGGGCAATTCTGCTTCATACAGGTATGCAGTCTTTGCAGAGAAGAGGGAAAGTTAAGTACATGTTTTAGGACTTCTCTGCAGAGACAGGGAGATAGCATGTGTCAATATTTACTGTTCTCATTAAGTCACTACAAAATGTTTGTTTTCATCTCTGGAAGTAATTTGCACAGTGGAGTTGTGCTGATAAAGGATTGATGCTTGAGAGGTGGCAAGCACCTGCTTCTGTGCTGAGCAGAACATGCGCATGCCTTGGGCTCACCAGGTCTAGCCAAGAGCAATTAGCTCAATTAAACTTTTTTAAGCTGAAAGATATTGTAACTGGAGGTTTGGGTAGAGGGGAAGGAGGAAGGACACAGATCATGTCAGGGACATCCTAACACATGTTTTCTATCATTATAAAATCCTAGCACTAATCAGATGTTTCAAGCAAGGTATCTGCTAGCCAGTCACTTGCCAGAGAGATTTTCCCACCCCTCAGTCATTCAGGAAAACAAAGTCCATGTCATTTTCGACACCCATCACAGATGTTCCTCTGCTGGTCTAGGGCTAGGAAGCTTCATCTGGAGCCGCTGTTGACTCATGCAGCAGGTGGGGAGCAGCGGGCAGCGATGTGAAGCACCCCTCGCTGAATCATGCTGCAATCTCTGTCTGGGGAAGGTGCTGGGCAGATGTCAGATCCAGCATGTCAGAGAGGAAATAACACAAAGCACATGTGCTCAAGAGCAAGAAGCAGCTTGGAAAATAGCAACAGTGAAAGAGACAGAATGTGACTTGGCACAAGAGGACGACTGCTGCTGCTCCGCCACGCACCTCTCGCAGGCACACACTGCGCTGCGTGCCCTGCAGGACAAGCACTCTGTATCTGCACACCACAAAATGCTGAAAAGGATTTCAAAATGTGTGGTGGCTGCCACAGAGGAAATGCAAATGCTCATCTTGAGAAGATGCTGAGAATGGATAAGTTACTCTTACTGGTATTAACCAGATTTTTAAAATGGGAAGTGTTTATCCCTCGATTTTCCAGACCTTAAACTTTTCTGCAAGACGTGCAGATGTGTCTTCATCCCCCAGATTCTGTACCCAGACAGTCCTGGAAGGAGGATGAGAGGACTTAATGTGTCAGTGGTTCTCTGCTGCTGGGGCTGTAGGTGCAGGGTAGGTGCTGCAGGAGATGCCATAACCAACTAGCATGTGCCAAAAACGATGCCAGAAAGAGCCCTGTGCATACTCTCATTCCTCCTTGGATATCTCGGTATCTCTGATTTCCAGACTGAGCAAGGGCTGTGCCTGTGTGTGGCTGCTCATGCTGTCCTCTGTCTACCCCTAGCCCACCCTCACTTTGGTCTGATCTACCCCAGTGCTGGCAGACAGCTTTCTTCACCTCTTGCTGCATGTGAATTTTGACCACAGTAGTTAATCTGTCCCACTCTTTCCCTAGGAAGAAAAACTAGGAAAGATCTGGTCTCCATGGAGGAAATTCTTACCTGTTAATTCTACAAAGCTCTGTGTATCTCACTGTACTAGAAATGGGCTTTCACACAGCTGAGAAACGTGTTCCGTGCCCCTTTTGTCCTTGCTGTTCTTGAACGCACATAGCCCTGTTTATAATTCCTCCCACAGTCATCATTCCTATATTCTGGCAAAGCCCATCAGCGTTCACAATGTAGAATAATAACTACTGGCAATTACCCTGCCAATGCAAGCCATGAAGAAATGCGCAGTGCACAATACACTGCTACCTATAATGGTTTTATTCCACGGTACCTGGGGGCACCAGCCCCTAGGAAAGGACATCTGGCTCCTGTTTGTGAGAACAGCGGTTTGTGGGTTATGGTTTGTATGCGCCCGTGGAATTTCTGAAGGAAGCAATTCAGAACTTAAGCACATTTCATCATTTTCATTTATGGCAGGGGAAATATGCATAGTTATACATGCCCGAAGAGATCAGGAGGATTATTTTTAAACTGAAACCTTTGATGTTTTTACAGCATTTACACAATTCCTCTTAAACCAATGTTTTCCTTTTTAAAATTAGCATCAGTGTTTGTTTCCTGTGTGAAACCTGGTTTGTGTCTGACCAATTAAAGTGAAGACAAATGTGACAGGAAACTGTTTTGAATACAGTACCTCAGCTGCAAAATATAACTTTTCTGAGTAATTGAAATGAAAGTCAGTATCAGTAAAAATAAATCGCGCAATTCGGTTGTGGCTGGAAAATTACTACTGAGACTGGCAACTTGATACAACTATTTCTATTACTTTCTATTGCATTAGGTAAGGCAATAAATACTTAATAAGAATAGTAGAGCAAGGTTTATTTTATTCCACATTGTGCATATCAAACAATACTGCTAGCAAAAGATTGCCTTTAGGGCAGGAAAATATTTCATTCTCTATGCCTGTTCGGTCGAGAGCCTTTCTGCTGGTTCTGCCAACAAGGATGCCAATTAGTGTCAAGTAACATTTTGGTACTGCTGATGCAATGCACAACAAAGGGAACATAGTATGGGGAAATGGACTTGCTGTACTAAGAGATCAAAAATACC
Source organism: Aythya fuligula (assembly GCF_009819795.1). NCBI lineage: Eukaryota > Metazoa > Chordata > Aves > Anseriformes > Anatidae > Aythya > Aythya fuligula. The sequence goes on along the minus strand of NC_045560.1, from coordinate 146,405,475 downwards.
ACTTTTATTCTGGTAATTGGACCTAGGATTCAGTGAGAGGGAGAACAAGAGAACGCTACTCCTGCTATTTTATGGCTTACATCCCCAGTTTGGTACTGGAAAGTCTCATTTCAAGGTCGCCTGTTAGAGGAAGGTGACATTGTATAAACCTTCAAAACGCACAGATCGTAGCCAGATGCTCAGGTGAATCCCTCACCAGCTGTGTTAATTCAGCTTGCTCCGTCTCCAGTATTCCTAATGCCACCTAGACAAATTGCTTCTGTGCAATCCAGAGGAGAATGAAATCTGTTCAGAAGCGTGCACGAAGCATGTTCACTGGCAGAGATAAATGTCAGGGACATTATTCAGTTTTATTGTACTTCCAGCTTCCCCAGCGGGTCCCACTGATCTGCCTCTGCCCATATAAAAGCAGAATGAGGAAGATGATGGTACCTCAGAGAAAAGGCCACTTCACTCAGCAGTCAGTTCTCAGAATCCCTTTTTGTGGTCACTTCATGAGTTTCAGATCTAACAGAGTGTTTTGCATGTGATGCTGACATCCAAAGAGGATGGGCAGGGGATAAAACTGGCCAGAGCAACCCCAAATGGTAAGCAGGGACAGCATTGCTCAGGAACACTTCCAGAAACCCTGCTTGACAGGGGCAAAACGACTTCCCTGACAATGGCACTGCTGATCATTTGCCATAGTTTAATGAGAACAGTGTTTGATCTGCAATGATCAAACCTGACTTTCTTAGCTTTGCAGAGATTTCAATAGAAAAGTAAATCCAGCTTCACACCATGTATTAAGTTGTGACTATCTTCTCTGCAAAAATGCCAACATCAGCATAAACCTGTCTTTTTTTTTTTCTTTTTTTTTTTTAAAGGGAAGTTTACCATGTGTATAGTACACAGAAGATGCTCAGGTAAAAATAGGAATTAGATCACTGCTGCTATAAAGAGGAGGAGTGGAATATCTTCCCTTCGTCAAGCCCCAAGCAGTTGGCACCCTATAAATCATAGGAAGCACAGGGGTAATTATAGAACTGGAAGCTGATTACTGTAAACATTCAGAAGTAGCTCCTAGTGAGTGGAAACTAAACATAATGCGAGCATGATCACAACCATGGAGGAACCATGCAGGTCACTATGCCCCCAGTTTTTTCTCTATTCCTAAAGACTGGGTTATCTCACAAAGCAACAAGCAAGAGAGTCAATCTAGCACCTTGTAGATTAACAGCCTGTTAATACTGTGAATGTTGTTCTCTGTCAGAATTAGTGTTGATTTGACAACACTCTGATCACAAGGATCTGATTACTTTCCTGCTTGCATTGAGCAACACTGCCAGCAGCTTCTGCCAGTAGGTTCTGCCACCTTCAAGCACCTCGTTTGTCACGCTTACAGGCGCTGCTGCTGCCTTTGTGATGGAAAACACCCAGCCAAAGAAGTTCAACCTGCACTGAGAATAGATGATGTCAGCACATGAATTTTTATGTCTTAATGTGGGTTTTAATGCAGGGGTGTTCATTTTGGCACTCTTGGGGCCACAGAGAGAAAAAACTGTCTCCTCCACCCTTAATACAGGGATCTTCTTAGTGAAGGTTCAGCCACAGAGAGCTGGGCCATGACAAAGTGTCAGATTCCTGCCTCAGAGGAGTCAAACCTCCAGGAGCAACACCACAACACTTGAGCTGAAAGCAATACCCTCCTTCTTACCCAAACATACCAGAGTGATTACACAACAGGACCAGGAGGGAAGCTTGTTTTCTGACATCAGATTGTGCTCTGCTCCTGTCCTCAAATACTGTATCTTCTTGAGATACGAGTAGGAAGATACACAGAAGGTGCCATTTTTCCTCAGAGAATGTAGCTTATTTGTGCTTCGAAGCCCTATCTGATCCTTACAAAGCTATTTACCTCAATTATAATTACTGCTGATAAAAAGTTCTACAAGTTAATTACCCCAAACATAAGAACGTTGTTTTTCATCCATATCCTTACACAGTCATTATACAATCCCAAATTCTAGTTTTTGTCTCTATGTGAGGCAGAATTTTCAGAACTCAGACAAGTTTTGAAAAAGCCACCCTTTTGTTAAACAGCTCCTACCTAAAGTTATCAAGAATTTGGACATACAATGCCTAGAAAGACAACATAACTTTACCTGAAGAAGGCACCACAAAAAGCATATCTGTTGCTACCCAGCAGTAAGTGTCTCACCATGCTGTATAATCCCATGCTCCAAAAGTCTGCGGCCAAGCTGCTCAGCTTCGGTCCTTGTCGTGGCCTCTCCTTCCTGGATGAGCCAGTCAATGAACTCTGATGCCACAAAGGTCCGCTCATACTTGACTCCTTCCTCTTCCCTGGCTTGCAGAAGAGTATTTTCAGAACTCATCAACCTGGTAGGGAAAAAAAAAAAAAATATATATATAGGGAAAATGATGCTTCAAAAAAACAACTCTACATCTGTTCTGGCAAGTCTCACTGATACCAAGCAAACAGATGTGAACCTAACTTATTAAATCTTCTCTCAAGCTATCAATCTAAACTTACTAGGGGAATTACAGCAGCTCAGTCAATAAATGTAGGCTTTATATACCTGTATGAAGTTAAAGCTTTCTCCTGTTCCCTAAAAGAAAACAAGGTTTTTTAGCTTTGCATTTCCCATATTTAGTTATTTAGCTTCCCTAAAAGTTAATGTATAATTGACCTCAAAATAAAATCAGCCTAAAAGCGCCAGGTTATAGTTAGTGTGTTCAAAAATTCCTAATTAATTTTTACAGTCAGCAGGACTATGCCCCCAAGTCATTTAGATGGTTTTGAAAACTCTCCCTGTAAGGTTTAAAACAGCTGCAGAAAAATTCAAGGGGAAGGAAAAAAAGGCAGTTCTGTGGTCTGGATGGTGGGTAAATATTTGGCTCCCACCACTCCGCGATGCAGCTGCAGCCAGTGAAATCGTACACCTGGACACATTTTGACATTGGAGATCATCTCTATCTCAGTTTGCCCTGACACAAGAGTTAAGAACATTCGGAGGTGTCTCCAAATCTCTGCACAATTGGCATATGTGCAACTTAAAAACACTAGGAAAATTCTTCTCCATTCAAGGAGCCTAAACAAATGATGCAATATAAAAACAAAAGGAAACAAAAAAAGCCTCAGTATTTTGTTAATGCAAGAATGACGTTGACATTTTGGAGGAGAAGAAATGAGAACCACTCTTTTTTAATACAGAACCGCACTTTTTTGTTGGGAGACTGAGAAACACAGCCTCTTTATTCATTAATTTCATTATTATTTGTAATTATTTACTATAGGCTAAAGGTAAGATTTTCAGAATAACAGTTGAAGAATGGCTTGTTTGAGTTTTTTCCCTTTAAGACTGTAAGTCTCCTGCCTCAGCAGCTATTGGGAAATTAAAGGCACAACTGGACCACAACATAAAAATTCCAAAAGCTTTGAATCTTTCCCCTTCTTGTCAGAAAATTGAATTTCAAATAAACCCATACAAAGGTGATCTCTTTCTTAAACTGCCAGTATGTCCAGAATTGATGGAGATCATGGAAAGTGCAATAAATATATAACATCACCTCCTTTGGGGGCTTCTGAATTCTGAAGTCGGGCATCAGCAATAGAGAACACAGAAGTTTCATTTGAAATTCCAGTGAAGAGGTTTGACGGGACCTGCTCCTTGTTATTTCACCTGAAGGATTTATTCTAGTGACTTTAATGAGAGCTAACCAGAAGCCAGGGCTGACTGGATCTGACTCCAGGCAGCAGATCATCAAACCAGTCAAAGGCTGCTCTGCCATGGCTGCAGCTGAGTGGCAGCTATAACGAACTGCTCCTGTCCGTGTTGGTGTGCCATTACCAACACCTCTGAGCTGAGTAAGGATGAAGAAAGTCAAAATTAGCTGAATTCAGGGATGGGGCCAAAAGCAAGAACGTGTATCATGGGGGACAAGATACCCTTGCAAAGGTTTTATGCTTTTTCATATTTTGATTTCCCTACGTGTGCATGAAGGTTTAGCTCTCTGTCCCACATTAACCACATCTGATTTGGAGAGAGCTCCAAGAGACCACCTTTATATGTCTCTCGTTCACCAAGCTTTTTCCCCTTAAGAAATAAAAAGCAAACCAAGAACTCGTGTCTTTTATACCATCTGCTGCATGGTTACCCAGAACTGGTTACCCAGGCTCTGCGGGCACCAAATAAAAAATCCTGAGGATTGTGTTAATTGTTCTTTGATGAGCTTATAATTAGTTGACCAGCTCACTGAAGCACCAGATAGAGAGGTCCTTGAAAAAGTGATGCTAATCATTACATTTCTACAGCCACAAAAGAAATCTGGAAAAATATCAAGTGGAAAAACACTCAGCTTGACATTTCACACCCTTCTGCATGTGCCCAGAATAGCACTGCAAAGGATTTGGACTTGTGAACAAACACACACAGCAAATTGACAGTTTTACAAACCCAGAAACAGCAATCCACTGCTAACTGAAGTAAATCACTGTAACGCCGCTGCTGTCAACAAAAGTGTACCAATTTCCACCAGCCAAAACCTGGCCTGTCATTAGCCAAAATTGGAAACTGCCTCTCACTCTTCCATTTTCTGTGTGTTTCAAAAAACACGAGACCATTAATGTCAAAACCTGTTATTTGCTACAACTTGTGTTATCCCACATCAAAGGAACGTATTTAGCCAAACACAAAACATTTCAGAAGATTTTTTTTTTACTTTGTTTTATCTAAATAACTGCACCAAAGGATTAATTGAAATTAACCACTGCTGAGGTAAAATGAAAGTGGTTCAAAGGAAGCAGTCTCAAAATTATCTGAATGATTTCCTGAAATTAAAACCAGAAAATCACACTTTTCACTGTGAAATCTAATTGAAAGTTGAAGTTGAAGTCAATGTCATGAGATGACTCGTAGCTCCTAAAACTGACTGCACCAGAAACACAACAATCCTGCATGCCTGACCTAAACCTATGAGAACTGCAAACATAATAAAAATACGGTGCCTGCACAACTTGAATTTTAAAAAAAAAAAAAAAAAGAAAAAAGAAAAGAAAAAAAGAAACCCAACTATGAAAGGTCTGTGTTGGATTTATGTCAGACTTGCAGGGAGGGTTTTGTTGAACAGGAAACATGCTTATCTTATCCAATCTCTTTGGTCAGTCCTGCAGAGTATGAAAACTGATACCATCCCTGGGTCTAGTGAACTGTTCCAGAACTTTCAGGATGAATTAAAGAAGTAGGGAATCCATCAGGTTTCATCTCTAGTTATAAACCTGAAACTCAAAGCACGTTCACAGGAAGGATTACCAAAGTTTGCACTGATGTGCAGGGTATCTGAGCTGATTGATGATTTTCAGTGCAAATAAAGGGAGGAGACAGAGACTGATTTTAAATCTGCTAATCAGGCATGTTCAACCACCAAAGACATTCACGATAGGTGAGGGAGGTAGTGCCACAGGGAGGAGAGTACAGGGTACAAGGAGCCCTGTGGTCATGCAGAAGGGGGACAGGGAAAGGTTGCTCCTCAGCTTGGGGACAGTCCTGATGGCCCATGGGCACCTACCCCTCTCTGCTGTCTGAATGCTGGAAACTTGCCTAATGCATCCCCTCCTCTGTCCATGCAGCAGGCTGCTGAGCCTCCTAAATCATTTTGCTCCTTTTACCCATCAAGGGCAAAAATCTGCATGAAAGGTGTTGGATAATGTCTGCAGTGTTTGGCAAGGACAAACTACTCCAGCTCCTGAATGTAACCGTACTGCAGCCCTGATGTGATGGGCGGGGAAGGGCAGGAAATAGTATTACAATGCTCGTCTTAAACAAGCAAATCCTAGTGAAGACCAGCTACACCTAAAAAAAATAAGACTGAAAACAAGTAAACCCAAACAGCCAAGGTATGCAGTCTTATCTTCTGTGAATACAAAATATTTCCAACGATGCATGGAGAATTTTTACTAGCTTTGACTGTCACAGACCGGTTTTGAAATGCCATGTATTTTTAAGCTACACTATATTTAGCACTTGGGGCTGGTTCTAAAAGTTTCTGAACCCGTTAGATACGTTGCCTAGGAGCAACCACCTCATGAGGATGAGTTATATTTAGATATAGGTGCTGCTTTGGGTATTAACTCCTTTCCCTTTATAAGCACCATTCTGCTGGTGTAGTGTAGGGCGAACTGGACACTAGAGCTTGGTTTGGGGATGGTTCTCCAAGCAGAGAAATGGGGATGGAAGCAGACACGCTGGCAGACAGAGCTTTTCCTACCATGGCTCATTTCATGCAGGAGACTGTTATCAGCCTCACCAAGAAAAAAAAATAAAATGATTTTGCTCACAGAAGCTAAAAACTGAAAACAAGATTGCAGTCTAGACACACCAATCAACTTCCTATAGCATGGGCTATGCCTGAGGGCAGTCTGTGTTAGAGACTAAAGGAGCAAATGCTCTGCTTCATAAAGCACAGGAGATTTCGGAGATGGGCAGTCCAACTATCTTTCCCAGTGTATCCAGTGAAGGATTTTGCCCAGTGGCATATTTTCTCGTGTTTTACCCGATTTATTTTTACTTTAATTAGTCACAGCCACAGAAATGAGCAACCTGATTTAGTGGGAGGTGTCCCTGCCCATGGCAGGGGGGTGGAACTGGGTGATCTTTAAGGTCCCTTCCAACCCGAACCATGCTGTGATTCTGTGACCCTAAATTTTACACGGCAGGTGCAACAAAAGGAGTGGCATTTACAGTTGTATTTTTTATATTTCAGATTAACTGCTGTTTCAGCAAATTGCGCTTTGAAGCCTCCTAACCTTGAAGACTGCATTTATCACCAGCTTTTTAACCTGGCTTTGTCCTGACACCTGGTACAGAGTTCAAGTGAAGACACCACAACCCTGGTTTGGGTTAAGCTGTAGAGCTGGCGAGTTGTTCCAAAGGCGCTTCCAACAACACACCCCGTCCCCTGGCAGCACTGAGCAGAGCAGTTGGCAGCCTTCCCTTGTTTTGCTGATCTTTTGCATCTGCCCTCTTGTGCAGGGGAAGCAAAAGGGATAGGCAATGGCACAGCATTTCGGGAAAACCCTGGGACACACCAGCAATAAGGGGCTGTTCAACAGGGGGTCATGACTGTGTTTTTAGCCTTCAGCTTAACATCTTCCTCTGTGCAGTTGCTGATTTATCACAGGAGGGAAACTAAATGACTCCAGCCAGAGGACTCAACGTCTCTCACCAAGAGGGAGTGTGGGCAGGATTGAGCCCAGAGCAATACTTGAAGCTTTTTGGTAAATAACACACCACAACTTTTGTGTTACTTTGCAGCACAAGCCAACATGCATTTTGTTCACTCTGCTTGAAAGTGCCACGTTACAATCCCTACATCCTGAATAAAATGTCATTAATTATAGATCGGGAAGTACGGTTAAGCTGCCTAGTTATTTGACGGAAGTAATCCAGTGGGATATTCAGTATCTCAGCACAATCATTAATTTCAAATCTTAATTAGATGTTCTTGGCTGGGGTTTATTTTTGCAACTGCTTTTAGTATAAGCTCTGATGCAGAAGCTTTGCAGACTGGAACAGTGAAGATTAATTTCACTCATTATTTAAAATCATAAGTCCTGGTGAAGCTGTAGAGATGGAGTTACAAGAAATATGTAGCCACTTGTTCAGTACATTTTGATGTACTAAGGTTTTGGGTCTTGGGATTACAATTTTAGATGACCAATCATCCGGCTGTGGCTCTTTTCTATAAAACAGAGTGAAAGGACTAAAATTTACATTGGGTTCTCACACAGGATGTGTTTACAAACCACAGACAACATAACATAACAAATGCAATTTTGTTTTAAACAAAGCCATAGAATCATAGAAACACAGAATCATTTAGGTTGGAAAAGACCTCTAAGATCATCTTTACCTACCTTTAAACCTAGCACTGCCAAGTCCACCATTAAACCATGTCACTAACCACTACATCTACATTTGAACACCTCCAGGAATGGTGACTCAACTATTTCCCTGGGCAGCCCGTTCCAATGCTCCACAACCATTTCAGTGAAAAAATAAATCCTAATATCCAACCTAAACCTCCCCTGGTGCAACATAAGGCCATTTCCTCATCCTATCACTTAGTGCTTGGGAGAAGAGACTGATCCCCATCTCCCTATAGCCTCCCTAAAGGTCATTGTCGAGTGCAATAAGGTCTCCCCTGAACCTCTCTTTCTCTAAGCTAAAAGACCCCAGCTTCCCGAGATGTTCCTCATAAGATTTGTTGTCTAGAACCTTCACCATCTTCATTGCCCTTCTCTGGACTCTCTTGAGCACCTCGATGTCCTTCCTGTAGTGAGGGACCCAAAACTGAACACAGTACTCGAAGTGCGGCCTCACCAGAGCCAAGTACAAGAGGACAATCACTTCCCTGGTCCTGTTGGCCAAAGTATTTCTGATATAAGTCAGGATGCTGTTGGCCTTCCTGGCCACCTGAGCACACTGCTGGCTCATATTCAGCTGGCTATCGACCAATACCCCCAGGTTTCTTTCTGCTGGGCAGCTTTCCACCCTGTAGCACTGCTTGGGGTTGTTGTACCCCAAGTTCAGGACCAGCACGTACCCTCGTTGAACCTCCTACAGTTGGCCTCAGCCCAAAATGCTGCAAGTCAACATGGTAGGAAAGAACAAGGGAAATGGGAAAGAGAGAAGGGTTACAAAGTCAAGACACAGGATTATGCAGGCCCATTACTGCTTGATTTGAAAGTCTCTGACTATTCAAATGGATGAACAAGTATCATTTGCCTCCCATGGTACTATTATTGACAGATGATGGATGCTGAATGCAACGTACTTTTCATAGAGCCTTTGTCCTCTCATGAACACCTTCACCTCATTATCCAGCGGAAATGTCCCATCATCTTTTCTGAAGCGGTAGAAGAGTTTGACATCCTTGAATTCTTTATGCTCGTCACAAACTGAAATGTAAAGCGAAAAAAAAAATCTTCATAGGGATGCTAAAGGGCTGAGAATCCATTTAGCAGGTATCACCGGTGAACTACAAAGCAAGCATGAGTGAAGCCTAGCCTCCTGTATTTCTTAGCATACAGCCACACACAGTTCTAATAAATGATAAAAGACTGAAGAAAACTTTCAGACAGGTAACAAAATTTCTAGCTGAGAGGGACTGGTGTTCATCAGTTTCATGACTATTTCTAGGAATAGCAAAAAAAGCATCCTTCTGTTAGATACCTGGAAAACCTTTTGATGTAAACAGTTTGTTTAAAAAGATACCAGTGCAGAGCAACCAGTGATTTAAGGATTGGCAAACTTTCAATTGGCAAACCTAATGTTACTTGTATCATTTAAACAATGCTGTAGGAAAGCTGAGTCTCACTGCAGGAACAGTCAAAATCAAAGGCTTCTGCCCACTTAAAATTGTCTCAATCTCTCTGCCATGCCAGCTAGCAAATAGGAGGTACAACAGGAGCACACTGAGAAAAAATAAATAAGAATTTATAAGAGACCAGCTGATGACAGGTTCCTACAAATGGCAGAAGAGAGCTGCAGCAAGGGCATAAATTAATGGGAAAGCAACCCCAAGCAATGGGCTGTAGCAGAGCTGTCAGCCCACCCACATGGGCTCACGTACAGCAGGAGCTAGTACTGCTTGCACTTGATGCTGGTATTGAATGGATGCTCTGGGCTTCCTGCAGAACCTGATTAAACCTACCTGACTTTGCCCTCTCTCACTTCACTAACGATTTCATTAACTTCAAGCATAATGCATGAAAATTTTCAATAGACACCTGCTTTATGTGTAATAGATACGCACACACACGTATATACTTTGTATGAAAGTTACAGTGTGCTGTTGGATTCTGAGGTAGAAAACATTTAAAGGTTGTTAAAGTTTTAAACAAGCACTCAGAAATAAAATATCTATTGCTCAATTAAATTAAGTCACTCAGGCATCCATGCAACTCTTCACTGACATTTTCTCAATAGAGGATTAAGTAGTCAGATTTGAATACCCTGTAATTACTTTATTCTTTAACTATCTACCGTGAGTCCCAGTTTCCATAACAACCCAGAATTTTAATTTAATACCCAAGCAGAAGCTGTAGAAGAGGCACGCGTTCAGAAAGTGCATTTCTTCCGTTAATTAAGGTGTTGTGAATGCACTGCTGATAGCAGCAGTATCCCTGCACACACAATGACCCTTGCATAAAGTCAACAGTCATCTGTTAGCAGCTGCTTTATTTCCTATTAAAAAAGAAACAAATTGTACATTTAGTGCTTTTGAAATAGGCAATGATACTTCAAATAAGGGACTTGAATATTCTTTGTTTTTGTGCTTTCCAGCCTCTTTGTACACTAAAAGGCAACTAAATGCTACCACTGATTTGGTAGCCTCCTTTTCATAAGTGTGAATTGTTATTCAAGACGCTAAATGGAACAGGTCTCAAACAGACAACGAGTTTAGGAGAAAATTAATCAGGGCACAGTCGGACATCTAACTTTCTTGCAGCTGTAGCAGCACAAATGTTTGTGCAGCTGGTGCGAGGAACAGAGCTGGAGAACAAATCCCTGCAAGAAAGACAACCTTTTTTTTTTTTTTTTTTTTTTTTGCTGGCTTATTTTTCAAATGGGATTTTCAGCTGAAAGAGGAGGACAGGGCTGTGAAGAGGAGAGCAGGGAAGGGGGAGCAGCAGACAGCGCCTGATGGTAGCAGCAGAGGGGGCAGGATCCAGCTGAGGATGCCAGGGAGGCAGGGAAGCATCAGCATGGTCTGCAGGGACTTCCCTCCTGTGCCAAAATGGGGAACACAACTCTATATCCTGACTGCCTCTCCATGTCCCTGGGGAAACAGAGGGACTTGTGGAGCAGCACCCTTCAAGCCAAATACCCCATTTCTGGCAAGGAAAGGACCCTACCTGTCCTATTCCTGAGTGGAGAAACAGGAGTGGGATTTCTCTTTGACTTACAACAGCTTTAGCTTAGAAGTGATATTGCACTTACCATGATGGATAATGCTGTGATCCAGTAACTTCTGGACAAGTTTAATTGCTGTCTCTCGGTCTGAGGCCTCCTTATGGTCAATCAGCCAGTCAATCAGCTCTTTGGCAACAAAGCAGTTGGGATACGTCTTGAGGTGGTGCCGCCGGTCCTTAATGACCTTCTCTTCGTGCAATCGGAGCCTGTGGGTCAAAAATCACCCTATGAATCCGCTGCTCAAAGAACCTCTGCTACCAGCAAAACTGGGAAAAGAGCTGAGCCAGTGCGCCCAAGCCTGGCTCACCCTGCAGCTGTTGGACACAAGGGGCAAAGAGCCTTCCACCCATGCTGGCAACCCCCACAAACCGATTGGTACCATTTCAAACCCCACCCTTGGGAAAACTGGCTTTCTGTCCAGTGGAAAAGACCAAAAAAAGAAGAACTGCAGAGCATATGAAGCACATTAAAAGGCTTCCTGTCTGTCAATTAAACTGTCAATAATTTGGAATTAATTTTCCCATGTTGCTGCTAATTTGTTCCATGTCACTCTTTTGTTTTTCACTACCACCGCCATAGACTTTTTTAAACCTCATGCGTTTTTTTAGATGCAGTATCTTCATCAATTGGGTAACTCCATTTTGCCTCCAGCTGCAAAAGTACAGCATTTATGATTTAAAATTCAGTCGCACAGCTGTTTCAACGTAATGTTATCTAGCACAAAAAAGTTGCCCCCTACTCTAAAGAAAAGGAAACCTATTCCTCACTCTGCAAACTCTTGGTAAATGTAATCTGCAAAATTCCCTCATCATAATGCAAGCAAGGAGGCTAGCTGATTTTGAGACACTTAGGTCAGAATGCAAAATCCTGGCTAGGTTAGTAAAGGCCTTTGGGTTTCGCATCTTTGTTTTTAGTCATTTTTTTCCAAACAAATATAATGAGTAACATCTGTGTCAATAAATTAATGGATAGTTGGTTTTTTTTGAAGTTGTTTAGCTTTCTGCTTTCTTGTTTATTTCTTTTTGGTTTTCATTAATAAATTCATTCATCCCATTTTTGCAGTGCCAGGTATGTACACAGCAGCTAGGAAGAAAACATTGAAGCCACAACTCTTGGGCTCCTACCATAAGCAAAAATATTGCCGTTCATTTCCAAGTGCCCTGGGTCCTACCATGTAAATACTCTCACTGACTTCAATGAAGTTCTGAGTGATGCTGCAATAACTGTAGGAGCAACAACTCTATTTTCTTTATGGCACAGCAGGGTGTTAACCAGGGCCACGGGAAACACAGAGTAGGAGTCCAGCCATGAGACCAATTGGCCTCTCAATGTGACTCCAGTGTGAAACAATTATTTCTCTTTAGAATCAAAGAAAGGGAGAAGAGTTGGCTGAAACTGGTGAAGACAGTGTTATTAGGGCAGTAGACAAACTTCTACCTAAAAATAGCAGCAAAGCAATGTTTTCGTTTTGCAGTGTTCAGCCTTGAACTACACTGGAATGTCCAATCCGTGATATGAATTCAAAGCCAGCTTCTGGAAGCATTAAAAAACGAATACTTTTTTTATTAAAAACATTAATAAATCAGATTAGTATTCTGGAAAGAAATACTGGTAAATATCACATGCATTGTGAAAATCTCTGAGCTAAAATATCTTTGCTTAAAGCATATTTTCCAGATGTGCTCTAGCAGCTGTTGCCATACTTCGAAAGAAAAGCCCACACAGCTCTAATTATAGAACATGCAATTATCAGTATTTCTGACTGTGCTTTACTTTCAAAACATATTTCGGGTTTTGCTAATGTTCATCAAGTCTTATGCTGCACAATGCTCTAGAAGAACAAAGATATGGAAAGGGCATATAATACATAGGTAGACAGCTCAACCCACCTCTCAGTCAAGTCTTACTGAATGGTGTTCATCTGATACAAAAGGGAACCCCGGTTCTATGAAATCCTTTGTACAAGCTCCATGCTGGGGTGTGCCAAGAGGGGTATGGTATTCTGTAAACAGGCCAGGAGCCAAGAGCACCAAAACCGAGTACTTGTGTCTTAAATTCTGGCTGAAGGCTTCCCTGCACTTGGTAGTCTCACGTATTTTAAGTTCTTTGTCCTGTCAAAAGATATGGGGTCCTTCTACAGCCTTCTTTCTTACTCAGAGCATTATAGGGTTTCTCTCAATAACCTTTTGCTTATATTCATGTAACTCGTAGAAATTTCATTATCTTAACTGTCTCCACCCACTGGCTAAAGTGGATCCAAATTTGCTAAGAGGTTACAAAGTCATCAAGTCAAACAGAACATTATCACATAAAAGCTTCAAAAAAAAAAAAAAGAAAAAAATCTTTATGTACAATTTCCAAATGAAAGTGGGAACTTACTCTGCAGTGTATAGCCATCGTGTGCATACTGAATTATTTCCAGCTAATTTATTTGAAATAAAGAACAAAAAGAGAATTTGTTTTTTCTCCCCTGTGGTGTATGCTCTCCTCTCCGTCAGGCTCCCTCACCTCTACGAATCTGCTAAAAATCAGATTTTATGGAGGCGAAGTAGCTTAATAAACTGAAATTGTGCCTACAATTTATGCAGTACATAAATCAAAAGTTTAGGCCAGAACTCTAAAAACGTGGCGGTGTTCAGCCATATTTATCAGGAGCCAAATCAAATGGGATAAAAAGGGGAGAAAATGTAACAGAACGCGATTATACACTGGAACCAAGGATCAAGTGAAGTGGTAAATTCTTTATCCCTTGGCATCTGGGAATGGGCTTTTCATCAAAAGACCTCAATGTTTTCCCTGAAAGTAATGTTACTCACTTTCCATCAGCTAGTCCGCGTTATGACTGGAATAGATATCCCTTGACACTAGGCACATTTCTCTCGCTACAAGATGTTTCTCACAAGAGCTGCTCAGGAAAATCAGCTCCCTTACCAAACCTGAGCAGTCGGAGGGGAGAAGAGGCAGAAGAAAAAGGGTGAACAACAAAGGGCTGGGGGGAAACCTTGATTCAGCAACCCCTTGGACTGGAGTTGAACTCTAGAAAGCAATCTTGTGTACACCAGCACATCATCCATATGTCATTCCCTACATTATTCAAGGTAAAATGCTGAATTTTGCACTTGGGACCATGGTCTCTGCTACCTGCGGGATACGATGTGAGAACTAAAGCACCTGAGCCATTCTCTGTGAACTGGAACAGGCACGCACAACCCTTTAATATTTCCACCTTGATATCTCTGGCTCATATTTGTTCTTACAACAAACAGAGGCAGTCTGTATTTGCATGTGTGCATGCCAGAACAGTTTTCTTGGGGCCTTGTCTAAACAGGAGTTGGTGCTAATGAATAATATGTGGGGACTCTTGCCCCAGATAAAAGTGCCTTCCTCCTGTGGAGTGTGGAAAGGGCTAACCCAGAGCACTGTGCCCCTGTTTCGCAGCGAATGTGCTCAGGGCTAGTCAGGAACAACGTTACTTGGTGAGAAGCCATTAGGCATTTTCTTTACCGACTGTCAGAAAATCATGAAAATGGAAAAATCAAATTTTTTGCTTAAGGAACAAAGAATCAGGACCTCATTTGGGAAGAAACTGCTCTCACAGCTATATGGAATTTGTGTTTTGTTTTCCTCTAGGGAAAATAATGCTTTTTAAAGTCTGTTGCATCTTTCTCCGAACCAATGGGTAAGGATTTCGCAAAGGCAGTGACTGCACAAGAGTCTGAATTTGCTTTTAAAACCCACAGAAGGCCAATGTGCTGGCTAAAGACAGCACTGATGTCACCGACTGGACCACAGCTCAGATCTTTCACCCAGCTACTTCCCTCTGTTCAGTCTAGTAGTGTGTGCTTGGCTAACATCTGCCTTGCAGAACACCATCCAGTCCTGATTTCTACGCATGAACAGACAAAAAGCCTACTGCTCTTCTTGGTGGTTTTCTGAATAATTCATCTGCCATTCCCTGGTACATCCTATACTGTCCCTATATTTATTGTAGCAAAGCTCAGTAAAAATGGGTAGGGAGTAGTTTGGATCCTGACACTTAATGGGAAGCATGGTATGAAGAGGAGGCTCAGGGTAGACCTCATTGCTCTCTACAACTGCCTGAAAGGAAGGTGTGGGGAGCTGGGGGTCGGCCTCTTCTCACAGGTAACCAGTGATAGCACTAGAGGGAATGGCCCCAAGTTGTGCCAGGGGAGGTTCAGGTTGGAAATGAGGAGACATTTCTGCTCAGAAAGAGCAGTCAGGCACTGGGACGGGTTGCCCAGGGAGGTGGTGGAGTCACCGTCCCTGGGGGTGTTCAAGGAGAGGTTGGATGTGGTGCTTGGGGACATGGTTTACTGGTGACATTGGTGGTAGGGGATGGTTGGACCAGGTGACCTTGGAGGGCTTTTCCAACCTTAATGACACTATGAGTCTATGATTCTATACGGCTTTGACATTTTGCTCTGCTCATTTACTTTTAATCAGTAAGAAGCAATCACACACATACATATGCACACACATTCAATCATGCACACCTATATGCATACATACATCATATATATATGTTTGCACATATATTTGTGTGTATATATACCTCATACGTATCACAGAACACATAATTGTAGAACTACTCTTTTTTTAATGAAAGAATACCAGTGAAGAGACCACTTAAAATGGCTATTCTTCGCAGAATTTACTAATTACCGAACAATGTACACTGATGCTCTAATTAGCCATGGCATGAGGCACGTCCTGCTGCAGCCACGGCTGATGAGTCCCAGCACGCTGGCACAGTGCAGCTGCAGGACGCCCTGCTCCAGCCCAGGCAGTTGGCTGCAGTGACCGTGTCCGTACAGCCCAGCCCCGGCCCTGGCAGCCAGGACGTGTTCCACTTCTGCAGCTTTACCACCTCCAGGCGAACTCTGAGCTGAGCCACATCAGATCCCTTGGAAATTAATGGTGATGCACAGAAGGGAAAAGCACGGAAGGTGGTTTCTGCCATCTTCAAGCTCATTCACCGGTTTCATATGTCTGGAATTTCTGTCAAAGGAGATTTACTTATTTCCAAGCAAAGCAAGTCACAGCATCCTCTGGACTAAGTGGATAGAAAAAAAACATCTTGCCAAAGATGAGGATATTTGATGACAGTTCACGATGTTTCCACACCTCTTCTCAGATGACATCAGAAGTGCTGCACCAGTAAGTCGAATATCTCTTTTCTATTGAAAACAGAGCAGTTTTATATCCTCACAGAGGTCACAACCTTTGCTTTTTTTCTAAAGGAGTTTTCTCCATGTGTTTGCATGACCTGTCTACAGCATGAGGTGGGTCCTTACCAAAAGATGGCATTAGGAGCCAAATTCCCTCTGGAAGTTAACACACAGGACAGCTGCAGGCTCAGTTCATTACAGACTAAGTGAGCATATGGCAATGTTTGCGCACATATACACACATAGGAAAATATAGAACGACGTGAAATACTTAAGAATTGTAATTCCCTTCACATTAAACTTCTGCCTTTTCACCGCCAGCATTAAAAAAAAAAAAAAAAAAAGTAGGTCAGTGATGATATAAACTTTGTACACAGAGGCAATCACGAAGGTACTGTGCAAATGTGAAGTGTGTTGCTGGGACAAGCATTTCCAGATGGGCTTGCCAAGTCTCAGCTGAAGTGTCAGCAGTTCACTGCTGCTTGTTCCTCTTTCTATTTATGCTTCAGCTCTGCAATCGCTGAGTTCTGTTACTTGATATTCACAGGAGCTAAAACACCCTTTACAACACGGGGTCATACTGGAAATAGGATGGAGATATTTCTGATTTGGTGTCTGTGGTGGAGAAGAAACTCTACCATCTGAAATAGGGCTCGAAAGGGTGTCTTCACAGCATCTCCGGTTATCAGTTCTCATCACTGTGTCTATCTCTGTTTCTTTTTGCCCACAGCCATGCCGTCAACATGAGGAGATGCCAGAGCACTGAGCCAGATGGAGAGATTGCAGTCAAACCGCCTCTTGGCACATGGAGGAAAGCCCAAAGCTTCCAAAGAAATGACGATCCCACAGTGCTTCTGTGACTTCCAATAAGATAGCGGGGATGCCTCTTTTATGTCCTTGTTTATAAATTTGGAGGGTAATGAGGTCACTGAGCATGCCCAGGGAAGTCCTGAATACTCATAATGCCCTACTGACTTGGCCAGGGGTCAAAGCAAGCTCTGGAGAGCAGACCCAAGCATGGCGTAGGGTCTAGGATGAAATCAAAATGACATCTCTTGGAGAGACTCTTTCCACTCACAAATTCAATCCAGAAATTCAGACCCATAGCCTCTGTGGTGATTACTCCAGACTGTGTGTCGAGGAAATGTGATCCGTGTGTTTGCATTGATCTGTCACAAAAGTACAGACTGCTTACAAAACCAAAGTTGCATTCTTAAGACTCAAAGGTGCAATTATCTGAGCTTGTATCTGGTCTTCATTTAAAAACAGCACATCATAACATTGTCGATCTGTTTAAACAGTGAATGCAAACAGGATCTTTAGACAACATTTACGTCAAGTTTTGGAATGTCTACGTAGGCATTTTTCTACGGTTTGACTCTGTAAGGGAAAGGAATGTGTGCAGAGGACTGCTGATGCCCTCCACTCTTGTCTTCGTGCTGTGATATACCCATGCCTGACGGTAGTCCAACAGTATCACCAGATCTGAACAAGATTTCGTCTCCTCTCTTCAGAGAAGCAGGGAAAGTCAGCATTTCACAAGACTACAGTACATGACACTATCCCCTCTGTCCACATGAAGCTGTAAAGCTGCTAATCTCCCTGTCTGCCAAGTCAGCCACTTTCATTTCACTTTTAATTAAAATGTACATACAAACATGACTAATACTTCTAACTGCCCATGCACTTTAACCTCCAGTGCTTCTGCCTCACTGGAAAGCATAAATCTGGGCTTTGCAAAGAAGAAAACATGAACTGCAGGCAAGTTCTTATTTCACCTGCCCCAGTCATAAGGAAAGTGGAAGTCTGCCCACTCCACCCCAGCTGGGGTGGAAGCTCTCAAAACTCAGGAGCTCACACTTCTCCTCCTCCACAAGCAGGTCAAATATAGTTGTGTGAATCACAGAATCACAGAATTGCTTAGGTTGGAAAGGACTTTAAGATCATCAAGTCCAACCACCACCTAACACCACCAATCCCACCACTAAGCCATGTCCCTAATCTGTGTGTCAGTGCTATGTGGATCCCCAAAGAACCAGCCCACTGCAGTTTCAAAGTGCAGACCAGGAACCCCAGGACAGCTGTTTTGTTACAGACATCCCTTGACTGGATTAACACAGTAACCAAAAGCCTAACAACTCTCCTGGACTTTTGCCAAAAATCACTCTCAATGAAGTATTTCACAGGCAGAACAGAGGAAGAAACAGTGTAGGACTCCTGGAAGGTCAGTTAAAAAAAAAAAAAAAATACTGAAATCTGTCAGAGAATGTGGACTTGTTATCTCAGTAGCATGGCCAGCAGAAGCAAATGTTCCTCTGAAATGCTGACTAGGGCAAATATGGGTTAAAAAGCCTAAGCCCTACAGCTATTACTGCTGTCACTGCCACTTGGAAACCTGGAGAGACTGACAGGAGAATGAGGATCAGGATGTGGGACTGCAGGGCTGTGGCACTGGAGTCAGTAGGAGAGGCTGCAGCAGGGACACGAGGGATCTGGGTGCCAGAAAGCGTGGCTGGGCCATAACCTCTCTCTTGGAAGCACGTTGTGTCCTAAGGGCTAAGGAACCAAAAAAAAAACAACAGGCTGACATCCCTTAAGCACCAAGGCTGAGGTCTCTTTTACATTTACCACAGGGCAAAGCTGAGTGTGACTGTGTGCAGGAGGTTTCAGAGCTCCTTAGGAACAAACTAGGCCTTCCTACCGCCCATCTCCCACTGCCCTAGGGAACAGCAGACCTGTAACACCCTCAAAGCCCTGCAGCACTGCACAGGCCTGCACTGCAGCCAGACATATTGCTATCTGACGACTTAACCCAAGAAATCCATGGGAGAACTGAAATTAGGTTTATCTCAGGTGCAGCTGTGGTACTTCTCCCACCCTGTCAGAGTGACAAATAGTTTTGCCAAGATGTTTTACTGCTTTGGGTACCCACGATCCCAAAGTCCTTGCAGGCCCAGCTGCTCTCAGCCTGAGCACCACAGATCTGCAGGTGGTACAGTGGCACAGCGATGGCTCCCCTAAATTTTACCCTCCTCAGAGGGGCACCATCTGTTTGCACCCCTCCCAGCAGTTACCAGCAACCCCCCGAAAGCAAATAAAAGATTTTTTGCCTTCATCATTAATAATGCTGCAGTGAGATCTCAATTGCTTTTAGCAATTTTTCTTCCCTCTCTACACAAAACTGCAACTAGCAGCTGGCGAGGTATCCAATTACTGGGCTGTGTAAGCATGAACGTCAGTAAGCATAAATAGCCAGTACCTGACAGGTAATAAAATGAGTAATAAACTACTTAGTGCTGTGTATCACTGATAGCAATCAGAATGTTATATTCGGGCTATGATTCAAGACTTTTTATTCACTTCCAAGAAATATGAAGTAGGTTCATCTTAAAATTATTATAGAAGCAATACTCTTTCACTATGTTGTATGAAAAACTTCCCACTTTGTCTCTTCGTGTTCTAAATGAATAGCCTCCTTTTTCATGTTTGGTGTAACAAGGCTTTATTTTTATTTTGAAGGAAGCTGTGAAAGCACTAACTGAAAAAATACTGAATAGAAGAGGCACTCTATACCAAAATGCTTTAAATAAAAATAATCTTACCTCATTTTGCTACTGATTCATGCTTTTTTTACCTCCTATGTCTGGCAATTCTGAAATACTGCAATATATAGGTTGCAGCCCTGACACAAGACATGATTTGGGTGATTTTCTTCCACTGTCACCCAGAAGTCTGTTGAAATCCGGTGGTTGACCACTAAATTATAAAATAAAGCTGCAAATGGTGCAAATTTTTAAACACAAGAAGTGTTTACATTCATTTGAGTGGATCACCCAAAAGTGGTTAAAAATGCAACTGGATGACCTTCATGGTGCAAGAAATTAAGATGCAGGTACAGGTAAGACTATAAAATGCAAGGTCATGAACTAACAGCAAAAAGTTCAGCTAAAACTGTCAACTTGGAAGCTGAAGGCAAGACAGAATAAGAATCAGTTGAGTATGCAGTAGATGAACTACCACCAAATACAAGCTATCGATGCCCTAAGACCATGCAAAAAACAAAGGCATTCATAGGTTGTAGTAACTGAGACGTTTCCAGGAATAATGGGAAGCTGTTCCTGTCACCATACATGTACGTGATACTGCAAGAAACCATCTAAGCACTGTGTATCATTTGTGTCATCCTCATTTAAGAATGATAAGTCCAAAGAGACAGTGAAGCAGCGCTGTGCTGGTATGAGAAAAGATGAACAAGTCTCAGAAGCTGGAAAAAAAAAAACACACTGGCCTGGGAGTCTAGCCTTACCTAAACAAAGAGTAAGAGGAACATAACTGTGCCTCTAATCTTTCAGGTCAGTTAAAAGCCAAGGGCTTAACTGATGTTGAGGGATGCTAAGATTAAAACTAGACAAAGTTTTTGAGCAAGATTTTCAGTTTGTTACTTGACGCAAGAACTCACCTAACTTTTAGAGAAGTGTGATAAATACATTAAAGGCTTCTGTATTGTAGCAGTCTGCAGAAGACCTTCCTGCATTTTATAATTACAGGACTTACCCTGATTTCTGTAAACAACCTTAGGAACACTATGGGTAGAATGAATATCAGAGGCTAGCTTTCGAATGCACTATACCAGGGTTCACCGACTTTTCAAAGCCCTCTTTCAACTGAAAAAAATAAAAATACAAATAAAATCTTGCCTTGTTTAAATTAAGCAGAAGTGATTATGCAGACAGAAACCATCTTAAAAGGGCTCGCTAACATTTTTATTAGTTTCCAGGAGATACAAGGGTATACCATCATAGAGGTCTGGCTTTCACATAAGAAAGGGCATGTGGTTTTGCTTAATGGGCTGATAGATGCAATTAGCCTTGTAGCACATTAATTTCGAAGTGTGTAATGTGAAGTGTGTATGCAGGAGGGTCCAAGAGTATTTGTGCATCAGGGAAGTATCTGTGAGACAGTGGGGGAGACAGGCTCTATCGACACCAAGCCCTGTAAGGTAACTGCAAAGTCAGATGTTAATAAGGCATCACGTCGTCTTAATTCCATTCTTGATAATGCACAATGATGTGAATGCAGTGTTATTCAATAGACTAAGGAATCCATATACGTGAATGTAAAGCACAGGAAGTTATGGCTCAATATGAGGGGGCACTTCTTTACTGAGAGGTGACAGAGCACTGGGACAGGCTGTCCAGAGAGCGTGTGGGGTCTTCTTCTCTGGAGATATCCCAAACCGGCCTGGATGCCATCCTGCACAATGTGCTCTAGGTGACCCTGCTCGGCAGGGGGGTCAGACCTCTTCAGAGGTCCCTGCCAACCTTGGCCATTCTGTGATTCTGTGAAATGCATATTTTGAGGTATGTAATCACACTTGACTCACAAAAAATGTTCTTTGTTGTTCTTAAAGAATAAACAGGTTATGTTTGAGGGTTTTGCTTGGGAGCTTCCCCACAAATCTGTGACACCTGCCGTTCTTCATCCGCTTGCCAAAGCACACGAGCTGTCGGTATGACAAGAAGCGTCCACATCTGTGAACATGTTTTCTTGTTTTTGGAGCACAATACTACTTGGTTTTCATTTTTACTGTGCAAATATACACCGGTCCTTATGTGGCTGACTGGAGGGCAGCTATTAAACTGGCCCATCACTAGTTTATAGTCAGCACCAAACTCATTGCATGTTTTCCAACAACATCTGAGGGAAATCCTACAAGCTTAGTGACAAACAGCTGTTTAAAAAAATGGTGTCTGCTGTGAGAAAATCCCATCAGTTGGCCAGCAGCACATATACAGGCCAGGGGTCAGGTCTGCACCCTTGCTCAATCAAAGCACAGAAGCCAGGAGGAACAGCCACGGCAGAGGATCACTCTGCCAGCCCAAACCTACATTTGGATAAAGTCTCTACATGTCTGTACACTGTTGGCTTTCCTGTCTCCACATACAACACCCACTTGTCCCACTGAGACCCAAATCTTTTCTAGTTTGCAGGAACTTCCCAGCGCTCATCTGAGATCTCGAGAAGCTACCACAAACTGCCTGCCTGTACAGTCATTCTCACCCGGCTCTATTTAAGTCTGGAATTTGTCTCATTTTATATAGTGGCATATGATGTTTTATTTTAATTTATTTACTGAAATAATATAAAGTATGCAATTATTAACATAAATAAATCAAAACGTGACAGAAGCCTAAGTAGACTCATGTTACAGCCTTTTTCAGTTCCCTTAAGTTGTCATGTTTGCTTAAGAAAAACATTGCTTTAAGTGTAAAATATAAGCCAGTATGACCTTCACTGCCAGCTGGAGGCAACAAAGCAGTATAATCCTAATTAACATTCTGCTCATTTATATATGCTCTTCTTAAAGAGAAACCTGTAACATCCACTAAGGCTCAACAGGAAGTGACAAATGAAGAAGAAGAAATTAATCTCCTTCTCCAGAGAAAAATGAAAAATGTTTCGGAAAACTATCGATTGCTCCAGAGTACATTAAATTAGTTCCAAATGCATCTCTGCCAAATGGCAACAATGGTTTTACTCAACAATTCGGCAATATAACATTACTGCATCTATTTTTTTAAACAGAGAAATGATCACCCTCTGCCACAAATGTTTTAATTATAAAAAAAGATCCTATCTGCTTTAAATCCATTACATTGTATAGGCCATACAGACATGTAACGTGAACAATTATGTTACAGGAATTTAAGTGGATTAGTCAATGGCGTGCAGTTACTCATCCTTAAATTCTGGCACGCTAATGAAGAACTTCATTGCTAAGGAAAATGTATCAATAAAAACACATTTAAAGACTAATTATATTCAAAGGATTTCACTTTTACAAAAATCCCGGGAATGGTTTCTTTGGTTGAGCTCAGCGGTTTTCTACATCTGATATATGATATGAAAAGATACACAGCTGCTGCATAACCATTCCACGAACAGTTCCTTCTGTCAGTCTGCTATCAAGGAACTTGTCGTGTTTGATTAAGCCTTGTTAAATGTTCACAAGTAGACGAGCTTTGAAAAGATAAATATTACAGAAGCATTTTTCCCTTGTTCTTAAAATGAAATGAATTTTTTTCCTTTAAAATAATAAATAAATAAGGAGCCCAGAGAAGTCCTGCTTGCTCCACTGAACGTCCTGCTCCCATTGCTGGACCATGTGTTTACCACTTCTCATTCTAGGCAAAATTATCTCTTCACACATGCAGAAAGCTCAGTGAACAGGTATTTATGCGCTCTGACAGTAAATTCAAGCCGTGACTTATTATTGCTTTAATAGCTCAGAATGTGCATCCTGATCCTTATTCACCACATCACAGCACTGGCTTTACATACAAGATCAGCCATAGCCGAATGCTGGTAGGATTAGATTACAACAATATGGTCATGTTTATAGAATCACAGCATTGTTAGGGTTGGAAAAGCCCTCCAATATCATCTGGTCCAACCATCTCCCTACCACCAATGTCACCCACTAACCCATGTCCCCAAGCACCACGTCCAGCCTCTTCTTGAACACCCCCAGGGACGGGGACTCCACCACCTCCCTGGGAAACCCGTCCCAGTGCCTGACTGCTCTTTCTGAGCAGAAATGTCTCCTCATTTTCAAGACTCTGGGTCAGGCCTGAATGTGAATCCAGAAGACATGCTGATCGTTCAGGACAGGCTTCACATGGGCAACATGAGAAGAGCAGGCAAGAGGCCAAGGCCTGCACTGTGCCTTCATGCAGACTTAGGTATTCGCCTCTCATCAGCATAAATGGTCCAGTGCTGTGTGTTACTCCTAAAACCAGTTTGTTTATTCATGAAAAGCACTGGCATCTCCTGTCCTGAAGAAAGGCCAGATCTGCGGGGAGCCAGGGTATGGTCCCTACTCAGATTGTAGGCACAACCACAGCAGGGCAGGTAGGCCACGGGCACCTCTCACCACAGCCACCCCAACACAAGGAGGCCTGCCAACAAGCCTGCCATGGTTTAGTCCTTTCCTCATCCTGGCTATTAAAGCACACCACAAACACTGCCAATTAGGTCTTCATTTGACTGTAATTACAATGGGCTTTCTGAATGCAGAATAATACAGGATTTTGGTCCACATGTACGTAGACTATATATGAACGTAGACTCATATATGAGCATATATGAACTGCTGAAACTGCAGAAGGTTTGTGGGCACTGAAAACATGAAATCACTGATCAGGTGGCCAACACCCCTCTGGGTGGGGGTTCCACAGGTCTATCATTTTCTGAGGTGAAATAATGATTTTTTCCCTGGAAAGATGTGCTGTGTACAGCCTTCAGACTGCAACGAAATGTCACAATACCAGTCCACTGGATGTCTTCCCCAGCCACTATATGTTTAAGGAAATTTTTCTTTCCATATTTATTGTGTTTCTCCTGAACAGTTTACGCAATCCCCTTTTCTTCCTCCTTTGCTCCAGCAATGTGTTTCCCCAGAGTACTGCTGTTCCTGGCCTCGTACAAACTCAGATGTTCCATATTCATCAGAAAAGGAAGCAACATGAAGCACAAACATATTTCATGAGAAATTATGTAGAATACACTGTTTCAGCTGGTGTTGATTTACAGATTTAACAAAAGAGAAAAAAATCATATGCAGTTCTTAATATATTAGTTTGGAGCAGCTCTAGCCCCTCTGCAGCCAAACAGAGTGAATGCAAGCAATTATCTTGCAAACACCACTGTCTGATTCATTAGAGTAGGCCCACAGGATAGCATTTGGAAAAACCACTACTTTATAGAAAGCCAAAATAACTGGATTTCCCCCCATTACGAAATATTTTGAAGGATCCAGGCCTTGCAGCATTGTGATAAAGCAAAACAGTAAAACAGTACAAAGAGAAAACATCACATCTCATTGCTTTGTGCATGTTTAATGTAATTATTAAAAAAAATAATAATAAAATCAGGATAATGATAGTGCACATGACTGATCTATTAGTATACCCTTCACCACATCTGTAAGGGCAAAGGAATACATCTCTTTACCTTCCAAACAGATTATCAGATGAGACATGCCTCTCCAAGGGAAGAAAGTGTTAATAGCTCTAGTACCCTCCCTCCTTCCCTTACAGTGATTGTAATTCTATTTTCCACATGCAAAGCTGGAGCCATGGGACTGTGGAAAGATTGGGATCTATTTATGCACACAAATAAACAGCCGAATTGGGCACTTTGCACCACGTCTATGTGAGATGATCTGAGAGCACTCTAACTACTTGTCTCATCACCATGCAGGCAGTGAGAAAGGAGAAGCAGGTGGTTTGCCCTGGCATTACTGTTCCACTCGTAATGCCAACATGACATAGCCAGAGTGATTTCTGGCACTGAAGTGATCGACCAGCCTTCCAGCATGCATTACTCTGTACACAACCCCCATTCTTTTCTCTATTCTCATCCTTTGAGCACTGATATAAAACCTGAGTACAGCCTAAGTACATGTATTTTGTTTCTAATCCTAGTTTCTAACCCCGAGTTCTTCATATATTCTTCGTATTCACTTCAGAAAGCTCTCTTGGCAGTGACGTGAGTTGCAATGTTGGCCCCTCATTAATCTCACGTGATCTGAGGAAAAAGTTCTGGTCTGACTTAAGACAGCGTGGTCAATGGAACCACGTTCTCACCTTCACATTCATCATTAAAATCCAGTTTTGGAAATCAACAGATTTCAAAGGTTCTTGGCAATTCATTTGGAAATAGGTATATTTCTAGTCCTTAAATTTTCCTGAAAAGCTGGACACAGGGAAAGAAGTGGTACTGTCAACCACCACAGCTGTTGTACAAACCAACCTAGCTGATGTTGCACTGAAGAAGGTTAGGAATTATTCTCACAAGCCCTCCCACCAGCACAACTGAGTGGATAATGACCACTGGTTATCAGCCAGTAACAAAACCTTGATAGTATCAGTCACCACAGTTAAAATTGTATGACATGACACCATGTCTTCACAAAATAGAGAATAATTCAGGTTGGAAGGGAGGTCTGGAGGTCATCTGGTCCAACCTTCATTCAAAGCAAGTCAGGTTAGTATGTAAGTTACATATGTGTAAATCTTAGGTCAAGTCATAAGTTGAGTCAAGACTTGAATATCTCTAAAAATGGAGACTCCAGAGCTTCTCCAGGCCCCTATTCCATTTTTTGACTTATCCTCATGGTGATTATTTTTTTCCAGTTGTCTAATTAGACATTCCCATGCAAACTGGGCTCACTGCCTCTTGTCCTATCCCTGTGCACCTTGAGGTGGACTCTCCCTGTCTTTCCTACATTCATTCATTTACATAGGTAAATATATAATAATTCTCCAAATTGTACAATTTCTTTTGGAATTTGTGCATCATAACAGTACTTTTAGCTTCTTCACAACAATCTTGCTCTGTTTCCGCTGACCGAGCACCAAAATAGCAATTTAAGCAAGGAATTACACATTCCACATCCTACTAAAAATAGATTAATTTCAGCTAGAGGAAAGTATAAGTTAATTACCTCCTGAGCATCAGGAAACAATCAACAGCTTTCTATTATATCACTGTGATTTCTAAGCTATACAATTTTACACTTCTGCAGAAAAGGATGTGTGATTATCAAGAGAAGGATCTTTTCTGCAAGAAAGGAAAGGAAATTGTTCTCCTGCAGACAATCAACACTATAAATAATGCTTTGCTAGTATCTTTTCAGAAGTCATTTCCTTTATTTGCGATCCTAACGTTGAGTGATGTGTTGGCCACGTGCTGTCAGATTCTCTTCTCAAAGTGGATCTGCGTAATTGTTGGACTCTCTTTCCTCAGACAAGCTCTCACAACGGCAGCTTCCTGTGAATATTCTCGCAGCACTCATTTGAATTAAATTAAAAATCATTGTTTTTATGAACCATGTTGTAATTATGCCTCAAGTTTGGTTTGCCTGCTACATCAGAGCTGAGAACGGTTTGTGAAAACACAAAGGAATACGCAGGCCTGCTGTAAGCAGCCCCAGTGCTTTGAAGACACGGGTAACAATGTGAAGACCAACAGATCTGACAGAGGAAGGCTTCTTTTAACTGCTGCCAATAAACGCATTTGGCCCAATATGCAAGAAAGTGGTGCAAACACAGAGCCAGCAGATTGTACAACAATTCAGCTGAAAAATAATGGGAACATTATGGCAATATACCAGTTTTGGCAGTAGCTCTTAGCAAGAGAAGTGGTGAAATAAACACACAGAAAACCCAACGACTCAAGGTGAAAGACCTCTGTGCTAGATGGCAGCTGTGCTACTGAGGATGGGAGAATCTCCCCAAGCCAAGTAGATTTTATAAGATCCATAAAAGATAAATATGATAATGTGAGTCCTGCTTACAAGCAGAAGAACTTTGGTCTCTGCAGATTTCTCCTGCAATGCACCTCTAGGACAGCTACAACTCTCCCCCAGAAAGTTCAAATTCTCTTCCGAGTTCTCCTTCCCTATTATCTTATACCTCAAGGCTTGTTCTGTGCTCTGCCCTCGACAAACATTGTCTTGTCTGGCTCTTATCTGGCTGGAATGCCCTTGGAAAGATAATTTCCTCAGCTCTTCATCTCAATCACATTGCCCATTTCCCTGATTCCTTGCACTGCCTCCTCCTCCTCTTCTGTCACATCAGACATTATATTACTGTGCTTATCTTCACTTTCAAGCTTCCACCTTTGCTATCACCATCTCTCAGGCACTGTTGGCTTTTGCTCTCACTGGCCATCTAGCTCCAGCTTTGCCACTACGTTTTAAACCTTCAACCAAGCAGCTTTGTGCCTGTTGCCTCAATACACTCTCACCCAACCATCCACAGAGCTATCTGGATGTAGTCCCACAAATCCTGCCCAGCATTGCTGTCATCTCCACCAAAAACCTTGACAACTAAGCAGGTGGTGTGCCGAAGCTGCAGTTCTGTCACAATGACCAGCACTGATTCAAAACAATCATGTTGTCTTCTGGGCCTGTATTCATTTGCTATCTCTTTGTTTTACACTTGGACTATAGAGAATTTGGGAGCAAGGCCATCTTTCCATCTGCTGCATAGTGCCTTGCAATGCTCTGGGATGTGATCTTGGGGATCCCCGCTATAAAAGGGTTCTTTATTCTTTGTACTACTGAAAACCAGCAGCATGACTTTGGGCAGCCCACTGATGAGACAGGCCAAAAGGTACATTGTCCATCCAACCAGCAGCATATCATGCCCAGGGGATGTCTGTCAGCTGCAGGCTTATGTATAAAGTATGTGGATCAGGTATGAAATCTCTCATGTCCAACAAAAGTTATGACAAAATAGCTAGAGAACCTGAGACTACACAGTCTTGAAGTATATTAAGTTTTAATTGTAAGAGGGGGTCTACTACCAGGGACTGCACAGTTGTTGTTTTTCTTTTGTCAGTATAAAGATAGGAAAATACAGTCCCACTGTGATTTCAGGTACATCTCCAGGTTCTTTTGGAAATGAAAGCTCTGTGCAGCCTCTCAGGTTGGTGGGATGTAAGCTCACCCTGCCCCATAACCCACAGGAGTGTCCCATGGGCTCCCAGTCCTACCAGAGCAGCATCCCAGCTCTGGGCACAGAACTGAAGCTATACTCTAACAGGCAGATGGATCCATCCAACATCTCCGCCACCAGAAGGAGAAGGCCTTATTCCCCTTTTTTCTTCCTCTTTACTCTTTCTTTCTCCTCCATTTATCATCATTGTACAGTCCCAATCTCCCCCTTGTGCTGGCTCTGGCCCTCTCTGTGAATCATTTCAACTCACTAACCAGGCAGGAAACAATCTTTGCTCCTTGTTCAGTCACTTTTCTGCCAAGCCATTAAGTTAAATGCACTCAGGGAGAGGTTTGATGAGTTCTGGAGATGGCACAAGGTAAATAGAAGACAGATAGCTGGGGAACAAAAGACAAAGAGGGTGAAAAGGGTCCCCTGGTCTGACACAGCTGTATCATGGTGCAACCCCATGAGAAGTCTATTGGACTGTGGGGTCTTTGGAGCTCCTCACCCCTGGCCACAGGCCAGCTTTCTCTTTGCACTGTCATTGGCATTAGCGTGACACCACTGTAACCTGGCTGAGCTCCCCAGACTGCTCACCATGGAGTGAGATAAGCACTAAAGCAGGTCCACCAGCAAAGCAGAAGCACAGCTCCCCTGCCCTTTTCTGCTGCAGCAGCCAGACACACCAGCAAATGCTGCTGTAGGATCCACAGCATGACTGATAGCCCCTGGTGCTCTATGTAAGCCATAAAGCTCTCCTCTGCCTGCAAATCCCTGTGCCATAGCTGTGATACCCCATGTAATCACCCACACTGCTGCAAGGAAATGAAGAATTACAGCCTCACTATGCAAAAACCAGCTTCCACGTTTACTTTGAATTAGCAAGCACAATCAGGCATATTTTTTAATTATTTGTAAATGCACCTTTGAGATCTGAATGCACTTACTGGATTGAGGCACTCATAAGAAACAAACGATGAAGACTGTAAAATTACAGGGCTGGTAATTAAGATGGAGGTTGCACTCTGCAGCAGCACTGTCAGAGGTAGCACTGTGGTGTGCTGGCCATATAAACTGCACTGCCCAAATTTCAAAACGTATGAAATGCACATATCAGTGTTTGCCCCTATTCGTGCACTACACACTGACAGGAACACAGAAGGAAAAGTAAAAACCTTGAACAAGAAATAAACAGGTAGTTGCTGGGCCTACCCTGTAACACATGCATCAGGCTTTAAACCCAACCTTATTTTTACAGTCTTCTATTGGAGTTGGGAGTTTGAGGTGGGAATCAAGCAAATATCTGACCCACATTGTGTGTAGGAAAATTAGGCACTGAGAGGGTGGCCAAGCAAACCAGCAGCAGCTGCTGCCCTGTGCCACACGTCCCTGACCAGGCATTTCTGTCTGTCTCCCTCACGGGCACCGGCCTGACCACAGGCTGGGTCTGTTAAGAGAGTTAAACTTTTCTCCCCTGGCTTCAGCTGATGCAGTTCCCTGAACTTCTGATCCCGTGAATGCCAGCGAGAAGTGCAAGGGAAGCGATAAGAGTAAGGCAGCAGCAGCCTGCAGTTGGATCTGCTGTATCAGAAAACCACAGCCTTAAACCGTAGCAGGGTGAAACGGTGTAAGTCTGTTCCTCAGCCCGTACTTCTCCAGAAAGGGCTTTTTTGTGGTCATGTGGTAAATCGGTTTGTAAAACTGACCCAACTGAAATATCACCCATCAGAAAGCCCTGCTGATCACTGCCTTGGTGCAGGCCACCCTGTGGTGTTGGTTCAGAGATGCTTAAGCCAAAGGAAGGGAAGCACCAAGCAGGGAACCAGCAGGCAGAAAGAAATAAGATAGTGGGGACCCCTGCTTTCGTTGGCAATACCAGCTTGAAATTTTAGCCTTCATTATTTGCCTCTCTCCACACCTGTAGCTGCAGAGCTGTACCATGAAGCAGGGCCTAGCTAAGGAATGAAAAAATAGATGTCAGCAGTAGGAGAGATGAGATTACTGCTGCCTGAGGAGGCTCCTCTGACCTCACAGGTTTCGCCAGAGCCCGAGTGAGCCTGTGGGTTATCTTGTCCCTTTCTTTCAGCTCCCATGCAACTTATTCTCTCTACGCATCAGCATTTTCCAAAAATGAAGGAGCATAGCTGTACATTGTTATCACAGAATCACAGAACTGTAGGGGTTGGAAGGGACCTCCAGAGATCATTGGGTCCAACCCCCCTGCCAGAGCAGGTTCCCTAGAGAAGGCTGCCCAGGTAGGCGTCCTGATGGGCCTTGAATATCTCCAGAGAAGGAGACTCCACAACCTCCCTGGGCAGCCTGTCCCAGTGCTCTGTCACCCTCACCGTGAAGAAGCTCTTTCGCATGTTGGTGTGGAGCTTCCTGTGATCCATTTTGTGGCCATTGCCCCTAAATACACTTCCACTATATGTTATATTATACTTCCACTCCCAGTGTAGAGCACTCTCCTGGCAGTGCAGGTTTAAATATTCTAGCTTTCTTTAACCCAAAACTCACTGTTATTCTTCCTGCTGCAAGGAACAAAGGCATATTCACAATGCAGTCATTTCTCCTTAAGGCCACAAGAAAAATGTAAGGCAAAGGTCAAATCCCCAAACCATTACAAAAAAAAAAAAAAAAAAAAAAAAAGTTGATATTTACAAAACTGATTAAGAATTCCTTCTCAGCTGTCCTTCTGCTGGCTGGCTGAGGCAAACTGCCTTCATAAAACTGTCTCACCATTATCTTTGCGGTACTAATAGTCTTAGGCAAACCACTGTAAGTAAGGATCCTTGTGACATTTTGCCTGAACAGGTTTAAGCTGTATTTAAATCCAATGGTTTACACATCAAAATTATTTAAAATATGTGGTTTACATGTCCTGCTCTTGGTTAAAGAAGAAAAACAATAGGCCGTGGCTACCATGAAGTGTGTGCTTCACCCAGTGAATGCCCATGGTTCTGCTGAGATCTCCAGCTTTGTAGCTCCTGTCATTATTTTAGCACCTCAGTGCAGTTTCTCTTGAGATTGTTTCTGTACTTTGTTTTCTGTGGCATTTTTATGGAGAGTATTCTTCTTTCAAGCCCAGGTACAAATACCAAACCTGCTTATTTCTCATTTTTTTCTTATGACAACTTTCATTCCCTTTGCCAGTTCTTCATCAGTTTAACCTCTCCCCACAAAAGTTTGAGTATTCAAGCCCTGTATTCAAGCCTTGCCTTCAACACAAAAAAAATTATCTTCTAGTCAGCAGAAGTGCTCATGCAAACATGTGATGCCAGGAAGAAGGAGGCAAAAAGAGCTAACCACAATACAAGGGTTACAAATATTAAAAAAAAAAAAAAAAAAAAAAAAAAGTGGCAAGAAGGGTCTAGCTTTTTAGAAGGGACTATCCATTTCTCAGAGCAGACCCTAACCTTTTGGTACCACCCAGGCCAGTGCCTGGATGCTTGGCTATGGGGATACAGAAGCCAATGCCAGGATCTCAGCTGGACTGTGAAGAAGGTAACTTGTGCTGCTGTGACAGCACCCTTCAAGTTCTTTAATTTTACATCAAAGAAGGCACGGAAATTCAAAAATGCTTACAATTCAGAAAGTACTGGCAGCTACAGATAAAAGAAATACCTCTCAGTTAACTCAAGATGCACAGGTTGCTGCCTGCTTCTTGTCCAATTCTCCATGAGGGAAAGCTGGCTGACCTCCCTCCTGGCTTCAGCCTGGGCTCTCACCCAGCAGTGGGACTTTGGAGGGGGAAAAGAGTATGTCCTTTCCTGAACACCATGCCCAGAGCTCCCTGCCATCCCATCCCAGCACACACTGTGTAACCTCTGCATCCCCAGAGATTATTTTTCTCTGCACTTTGGGAATGTCACTCGTGGGTTCCATGTCTGCTGCAAGAAACTGCCAACCAGCTGTGGCCAAGATTTGTGTCGCAAGGGCTTTATCTTTCCTCTGAGCACACAGTGCCTGCCCCTGCAGGGACTTGATAAATAGTTTGAATTCCTAGGCGCTATCACTACACAAATAGTAAATAATAACACCAAGCGATAGGAGCATTTCTCTGTCACGTTGCCAGCCTATGGCCACTGCCCCCACAGGAGCAGGGGTTGTGTAGTAAGTGCAGGATACGGCAAAGCCAGGTTGCCTGGGGCATATTAATCCTGCCCTCCCTGCATCAATATCAGAGCAGTTTCCTTCACCTGTTCATAGGCAGCTCCTCTAATCTAAAATAAATAAAACCCGCTCTTGCACATGGTTCAAATACAGTACCCTTGGCTTGCCTGCTGATCTCTGCTAACCTGAGACAAAAGTTAATGATTCACTCCCCCTGGAATGGAATACATCAAATATACAGCAGCAGCCACTCTTACAACATCCGCCTTACTGTGGACATAGAGCAAGAGATCGCTGTTTGCACATGCATCGTTAACTGCTTTAACTCTGAGCTGTGCTCCAGGAGAGCTGCTGACTGGAGTGGCTCAATTAGCAACAGAGCTTAAGGGAAAGACCTGAGCAAACGGAAGCCTTACGTCTGGATTTCCAGAAATGCTGAATAACCAAAAATTTTACTGGAGAATACGAGAAATGGAGATTCCTGGCACTTGAACCATATGCATATATATATATATCATATATGTAGATATATATACATACATATATAAGCATGCACACATGCTTGATTAAAATTCCTTATATTCCTTATATATATATTATATATATATTATATTATATCTTATATTCCTTATATATATACATATATACATATATATATACATATATATATATATATATTACCATATATATATATATATATATGGGAATATATATTCCCATATATATATGGGAATATATATGTATATATATAAGGAATATAAGGAATATATGGGGAGATATATATATATATATATATATATATATATATATGGGGCCTGATATCATCAAAATTAGCACAAATGGGCAACATTTCAAAGACATGAGAAGGTGCTTCAGGTATCAAAGATTCTAGAAAAAAAAAAAAAAAAAACATATCCATTTGAAAAATATCATGCTGTTTAAAAAATTACAATTAATTTACATTAGGCAAAATGCATAATTAAAAGTGTTGTGATAGCACAGAGATAGCAGGAAACTTCTTGGTGTCAAAGCACTTAATTTCACGACCTTCCTGACCTTCTCTTTGAAACCTTTTCTTTCAGCGTATTGCTCTGGTGGAATTTCACAGAGAAGACTGCCAATTTTTTGCTTGCTTGATTTTTGGAAAACAAATTAATGAAGGTGAAATTATTTGGGCAGAAAGCTTTGAAGCACTTCATTCCACAAAGATCTGATGATATAACCTCCTGTGTCCTATCTGCCCTCAAGTCAGCAGACATGAGCCTTCTCGAGTGAGACAAATGAGAAATATTTTGTTAGGGTTAGTTTTGAGGCCAATCATTAAGCTCTTTGCTAATGGAAATGCAGCTACTGGTGGAGAGCTAAGGTAGCTGCAGGAACATGGTGCAGGTGGGAGAAAAGCACATACAACATTGGATTGGCTTAGGCAGATCACAGAATCTAATCTTAATGAATTCTGTCTAAAAATACCGTATAAGTTTGTTTAATATCTGAAGACTGGTCTGGACCTGACTGCAGAGGAAGTGACCTCTAGGCAATTCTGCATCTTAAATCCTCACGTTCCTTTTAGTGCACAAGACCACACAGTTGCAGATGTGCATCACTACGATGTTGATATACATGTAGTTTCAAGCACAGTGACAGCACTAAACAAATTGTGTAGCTATATGATTAATACTGATATGATTAACTTCTGTGTTATAGCAATACATTAAAGGCATGGTTCTCTTGACTGCATTTCTCTTACTGCTATGCACCATGGGTGTTTTGCATCTTGGAATGCCAATGAACTTTTGAACCCTTCTGCAGTGAAAAAGGTTGACTATTTACTGCTCAGAATAAGAAAAAAATTTATGGACCTGTAGGCGCTATCATACTGGAGAAGTTAATGACTGTGAAAGTCATGCACTCCGATTTATTAAGAAGTTTTCTTAAAGCGATAATATTCCTGAAGTGGGACCCTTGGAACACCAGTGAAAACTGGTTCTGGCTTTTCTCAGCTTCAAAACCTACAGCTCTTCACCACATAAAACCTCTTCTGTAAAATGGAAGTCCTATACAAATTCTGATAATAAGGCAAACAAGTTTCTGTTAAACCGTTATCTTACATTTTGTCTTTCCAGGAAGAATGTAAGAAGAAAAGATTTTAAAGCATACTGAGTATACTGTACACTTCCCTAACCAAAAGCAAAGGAGATGAGAAACTATAAGTCTTACTTGCAGGAAGTCATTGGCTCTTTTTAAAAGTTTCCTAATTATTTACTAAAGCACTTAACAGAAGTGTGAATTGGGAAAGGTGTTGCTTCTCATACAGGCTGGTATCCAAAAATCTGCAGAGAAGAAACATTAAATGTCATTGAAGATAAACCTACTTCTGAGACCTGCATCATACATCCAATGGCAATTTCTGGTATACATAAATAATTAAATAAATAAATAGAAATAAAAAACAAGTGCCCTTTTAATAGTGCTGTTTGGTCAACCGAAGCCTGAAGACGCCCTGGATGACTAGGCACATTTTCTGTGAGAAACGAGGGACTCTTGGAAGACATAACAGATTTCAGTGACAATCTGGCATCGAGAAGCAATTAGCAGATGAGTGAGATATCAGATAACCATGACTTGTAAGACAGGCAGCCAGCAAGTATATCAAAACATGCCTGTTGAAACTGCTCTTGGTTGCCAGCTGTAACCAAGTTTATGCTCAAACTCCAACAGTGAGACTTCAATCCTTCCGCCGACCAGTGCCGGAGTGGGCACAGCGTGTTGCCTTCTGCTGGGAGGGAAATGAACGGGGAATTGCCCTGCTTCAGATAAAATTCCTCCTGACTTCAGTAGTGCCGCTGTACATCCCAGCTGTTACACACCTGTGACCAGTCAAAGTACCAGGGCTGTGACACTTCCCTTAGTGCACACCCATCGGGAATCTCCAGGGCGTTCACTCCCTGGGGTTGCACTTGGGCAGGTGTCTGAAGGCAAGGACTCAGTGGGGTGGAGGCTTCCAAGCCCCATGCTCCTCCTGAGCACAAGTTTCTGCAGAGTAGAGGTCCTTACGGGTCACTTGTAACCTCTGGAGGACATCTTCATCACAGCCATCCTCTAAAGGACGAGATCACCACTGAATAGCTGAAGGGTTTTCGAAAACACAGCATAATATGGACACAATAGCACAGCAGAATAGGGACAAAAACTTATTTGGGTCTGTGGAAGCTCCCAGAGGGTCCCTTCTGAAGTGCCACACTGCTGAGATCAGGGAGTCTTCAGCTTTGTTTCACAGCCATCTGTCCAACAATTAAAAGGCCTGCCAAGAGCCAAGCTTCAGAAGTCCTTGCTTTTAAAAATATGTTCCCATTAACGAAAAGGAAGAGCTGGTTAGGTATTTGCTTAGCCAGATACTGCCTTTAGAGGCAGAGGACCCTGCTAGATATTAGAATTTATCGTATTAGCTAACACGGAGCTCTGAGTCCAGCTTATTTTCCCATAAAAAATGCCACCAGGATTTACACCACAGCCTCATCTCCCACAAACAGCTAATGACCAAAGCTGGTGCATGAAAGCCTCATGCCAGCACCAGGCACTGCTACGATGCCTCCAGCCCATGCTGCATGAAGAGATCCCAGCCAGGGGGGCACAGACACACAGCAAACAGGCCACGGGAATGGGGCAGCACACGAGGCCGGGGCAATAGGAACGTTGTAGGGAATTTTAATCAAGCAGCCACCCTAAGCATCCAGGTTTAGACACATGCTGTTTGGTCTACTACAAGAGAGCTTTCAATACTGATATTTTCTTGGTTTTGTGTAAGCAACACCGTGCTCGCAGTCTCATCTTACACTTTTCCTCCCAAGCTGTGTTCATCTTGCAGCACGGACACTTGCCCGCGTGCACTTTCACCCAAATGCACACGCAATCACCTGTCCCCCCGCATCACTCCCGCTCAGGGCTTAGCGAGCACGTGCAAGCATCACTAAGAATAGAGCACAGTACGTTTCCTTGAGTGCATGGGCGTGTTGGTTTTCTAGCATCTGTTTGTCTGCCCCAGAGGCTTCTGAGATAGCTGGTCTTTGATCCTGAAAACCTCCCATGGTTTCATTTGCCATTAACAATTATAGCCTTATTTTGGACAGAAAAAGGGGAATTTTAAGACATGGTCAGCTAAGACTTGCATAGTAGCCAGTTTTCTCTTATATTTTGCAGCTTTTATTGTCTGGAAAACTGAAGAAAACCAACCCTTTGTACAGAACATCCCAACAGAGGAACAGAACCAGAATTAGGGGAAGAGAGATGATGTAGGGTGCATCCTACAGCTCGGTCCTTCCAGAATGGGAGATCCTGCTCCTTCTCCACCACCTCCTCTCCTTCCTCCTGGCTCCCCATGCCCACCACCTATCTTCTGTGGATGTTGGCAGCCATCAGATCAGCAAACTAGCCTGCCTGCCAGGTGGCCACATCAGATCCTCCCCTGGAAAGGTGTGAGAAGTATGCAAGCTGGCGGTGTGTGGGAGGTGGCACTGCAGAGCCAGGAGTGGGCAGCAGGAAGAGGGAAAGGGGGAGAGCAGATCTCCCCTTTTGGCAGCAGTGTGTGGGATGAGCTGCTCACGAAACCACAGTCCAAGGAGACTTCCTACGTATTTTTGAAGGAATGGCCACAGGTAACTTCATGGGTCGGGGAATAATTGTGTCTGTCGATTATCCTGCCCAAAAATAGCCCCATGTTTTATTACTTTAATAAATACAGTGACAAATGACATCCCTGATTGTGATGCTAATGAGCTGATTGTAGGAGCCAGATTTGTTGCAGTTCCTCAGTCTGCTCCTTAGGGGAAGATTGCAAAGCTTCTGCTTTTATATTTAACTACAAGAAACACAGAAAGACTTAAACTGACCTTACTAGCAGGTTTTTTGTATTAAAACTGAACAGTCAGCATTTAATGAGATAAACTAGAAACAGTGGGATTCTTACCAGGCACTTTGACAAACAACTCAGCACTAAGTCCACCCTGCAGAGCCAGCATGCCGATACATCCTTTCACCCAAGGTTTCATTTCAAGCTACTTTGATGAAAAATCGGAAGCTTGGAGGAGGCTCTGGTGTGTACTGGAGCCAGACCACAAAGATGCTTACTGCCTGACCACGGGTATCACTGGTGTGTACCACAAGGTGCCTGTGGTGCTTTCCATGGAGATGCCACCAGTAACAACATCAGTGTCTGCACTAGGAGCAAGGATGGCATCTTCCAAATCAAGCAGCGTTTCTATCGTTTTGCAGTGTTTGTCTGGCACCCGAGCAAAACATTTAAAGGAAAGTAAAGCAAAAGCTACTGATAAAATATGTTTACAATCTCTTTCTAGTGACACACACAGCACACGATAACAACAGGCTTTTTCCTCCTGAATCACAAGACGCTGCACCAGCGAACCGAACGGCTGAACATCTCTTTTCCCCTCCGTAGTGCACGGGTACAGATGGCACACTAAACACACCACAGAAATTACAAATTAACTGAGTCAGGCATTTCTGTTAACAGTTTCCGTGCTGCGCACAGCTCCGGGCGTGCAGCACCGAGCGCTGCTGCCGGCGGTGCCGGCGGGGATCCCCTTGCACCCTCTGGGGTGCAGGGCAGCAGGGGAGCAGGGAGCAGCTCTGTGGGGCATGGGTGTTATGGGACCACCAGAGACAAGCAGGGGTGGTGTGGGACCACTGGAGAAATGCAGGAGTGGTGTAGGACCACTGCAGAGGTGCAGGGATAGTGCGGGACCACCGGAGAAATGCAGGGATGGTGCGGGACCACCGCAGAGGGACAGGGACGGTGCGGGACCACCGGAGAAACACAGGGGTGATGCGGAACCACCGCAGAAGTGCAGCGGCAGCATTTGACTCGTGATTTGGGTTTTCCTCCCTCCCCACTCCCCATTTCTCCCAGGCTGGGCTGCCGGCAGAAGGTGACCCCGAGGTGGGGGTGTCCAGCAGCAGCCCCCCGAGCCCCTCCGCTGACAGGGCGGCCCCCGGGATCCTGCAGGCAGCAGGGCAGGTGCTGGGCTGCCGGACCTCCCCCGTCTCCCCCCTTTTGGGGACGCCCCCCCCGGCACCGGGGAAGGGGACAGGGCGCCTCTTACCGCAGCTGCTCGCCGGTGAGCAGGACCTCGGCCATGTGCTCCAGCTCCGCCGCTTTCTGCTGCATGCTGCTCATGCCCTCCTCCATCGCCGCCGGCCTAAGGGCACAGCACCCGGGCTTCAGCGCCGGGTCCCCGCAGCCCCCAGCCCCCTGTCCCCACCTGCAGGGGACAGGCAGGTCGCCGTCTCGCCTGGCTCCCCCCCCGGCAGTCCCTACACACACACACACACACACACACCCCCAGCCCGCCCCGCTTTCCGTGTTATTGTGTCACGGGCGGGGAGAGAAAACGCAAAGGCAGCAGCGTCCCCCCCCGGCTGTCACACGGCGGGGGAGCCGCGGCTTCGTCCCCACGGCAAAGGGGACGGGCCCAGGGGGCTGCCAGCACACCCACGGGGAGCCCCCGAGCCCGGTTTGGCCCCTCAGGGGGCGATGCAGCCCCCCAGGATTAGCCCCATGTGGGTTGCTGACAGGACTTCCCCCCCCCCCTCCTGCTCGCCTCACCTCTTTGTCCCTCGGGCGGCGGAGGGGGAAAAGCCCTGAGGGGGCTGAGGAGAATTTGCTGTCAGAATTCAGTCCCGGCGGTGGGAAGGCAAGTGGCAGGTCGTGAGCACCGCCGGTCAACATTTCTGAGAGAAAAATAAATAAATGAAGCACGCCGGGATGGACCAAAGTCCTGGATCGCTCGCTGCCTGCACGCCTTCACACACTGCGTGTGCGTGGAAAAATTGCATGTGTTCGCATTACTGTTATCATTTCAAGACCATGACTACAGTTTCAGAACCAAAAATTAGGAGGGAACCAAATGGACCTGGTACAAATCAGGCTGGAAACAAAGAGGAGGAGGTGGCTCTATGCGCAGCCCCCAGGAGACTGGTAGCATTTATTAGCAAAGGAGGCTCCGGGTATACAAGAACAGACTTGGAGTCAAGGAAAAAATGGACAAGTACTTGGAAAAGAAATGTACAGAGGGTTAGTAAGCAGACAGCAGCCACATCCAGCTCAGGAAATTCTCTGTGCTAAAAATAATTGAAAGCTAGGCAAAGTTTCATGTATGCTTTTTCTGCTGTTCCCTAACAACTGCTAAAGCCACCTGTGAGATGAGCACTGGACCAGATGGACCTTTGGTTCAACCCCGTGTTGTCATTTCAGTGAATGTGTTATCATCTCTGAAAGACCCCAGTGATCTGTGGATGGCAAAGGGAGCAAACCTGAATCTGCCTTTGTGTCATCTGTGGG
Organism: Aythya fuligula; assembly: GCF_009819795.1. Lineage (NCBI taxonomy): Eukaryota > Metazoa > Chordata > Aves > Anseriformes > Anatidae > Aythya > Aythya fuligula. The sequence goes on along the minus strand of NC_045560.1, from coordinate 146,365,337 downwards.
ATGGGCCAGGGAGGAAGGACACCTTGGGGTTTTAAGCACTACAGCTTGAACTTGCCTCCTGTGACTTCAGAAGACATCAGTTTAATCTGAATACTTGCAAATTCTCCCTAACTCTGCTCAATCTAAAACATATAAAGTACACATTCACAGAGCTGGAAACAAAAGGGAATTGAAACAACCATCTCATCTGACCTTATCTTTAAGAAAAAGAATTTGCAGAGTAATTTTTATCAAGCACTTGATCACATGACTGAGGCGAAGAAATTTCAAGAGAATGCTATTGTACATTGCAGACCATTTCTATGTATGCCCTCGGCTCCATCAGCTGGGTTTGGCTGATTGAGCCGTTCTCCACCTCTAAAAGGGGGAAATGCCACCTGCTCTGCTCTGCCTGCTCATCCTTGCCTGGTGCCTTTGGCTAATTTTCACACTTTTAGGACCTCTGCTGCAGTTCAATTCACTAAACAGGCAGCAAAGTCACAGAAAGTGGATTGCTCCTTCTGAGCTAGCGAGCAGAGCTGTGCTGTGGGATCCCAAGAGTGCTGGAGGTGACACACGGACAGGGTAGGCCTGGGCTGCTGGGAGCAGGAACAAAAGAGGAGGAAGAAGGAGAGGAAGAAGCGGAAGGATCTGACCTTAGGCAGTGACAAGCTACCAGCTTGATTCAGGGTGCGTGTGGAACTGCAGCCTGAAATGTGTATCTCTCCTTGCATTTCGGATTATTCTTGCAGGTCAGTGCAATTTCCTGTACTGAATTATTTAATGGTTATACACTACCACATTTGCCTTTGCGCGCTGATGTCCCCTTCGTAATTTGTTCCACATGTTCACACTGAGACTTCTTACAGCTACAGTCTGCTTAAGAATAAGGGATTAGGCATCAGTCACCCCAAATCTGATGTCACTCCAAAACGGCTGACTAACATAAACCCAAAGAGTCATGGTTCAGTCAAGGGCCAGTAATAAGCTACATAAAATAACCCATTTGTGTGTTTGTAGCTTGTATGTTCTTAGTGTACAGACTGCTATAGAAACATAAGATTAGCAAAAGATTAAACTGTCTCGAGCCTCCCTCCCAGGACAGAATGGCCACCAAACAACAGCATGCACTGAGTCTGACATCCTGGCAGCAAAGGTGCTGAGCAGGGGAAAGAGACATCCCTCTGAGGGAACCTCCGGGAACCAGGTTGATTTTTATGTTTTATTTTCTTAATAAACATGGGAACAATTTCAGGAGTTGCTGTTTATTTTAGATATGAATGCATACTTGAATTTTACCTCAGCACGGCTGGAATTAAGTGATGTTAAGGTAGCAAGCTAACATTGAGGCGTTCCTCACCCAGGAGCATGGCAAAGCTTTGAGCTGGAGCCCTGGGACATTTTAAAAGTCACCCTCCACAATATCAAGGGTAACAAGACCTGCATAGGTCTGGTGGAGAGTAGGCACCACACACATCAGGGGAAACTCAGGTGTCTTCCAGTGACGTGAGGCTCTCTGGAAGGCAGCACGGTCCTAGGCTGCACAAGGAGATGATGGCTTTCTGCAGGACACGATGTAGAACAGGGACTTTGTATCCGAGTCCTGATTTTAGAAAGTATCCTAGTCATTTGTATCAACTTTCTTATCTCATTGAGTAAATGTACAAATGGTGAAACATAAATGTTTACAGAGCGAAATAAGAATATTGCATACAGAACACTGTTTAAAGAATATTGCATCTGTGACCTAACTTTTGACCTGATAAATTAATCTGAGATTCGATAAACTAATTCTTTAGTCCCACTAATTATTTTTCTGCAAGTTTAATTTAAAGCGAGACCTTCACATTAAAAATTTACCAATATTCATATACACACTTCTTATGCCTGCTCTAGCATTGTTTGCATAAGATTGTTTGTCTTTTCCTTGCTGGGATGAGTAGAGCTTTTGAAACAGGAAAATAACAGACAAATCATTAAGGCATTGATTATCTCATGCAAAAGATACTAAACCATTTCAAGGAGAAAAGGCATTAGCAGGTGAGCTGTTTGATTGGTTTACAGTTTGTTGTTTTTTTCTTCCTGACATCTTTTGTGTAAGAGCCAGCATTATGTAAACCTCAAATTGAAAAATACTTGGTTCTTCTCTTACTGAGGAAGACGTACAAAATCGGGTTTTGCCCTTTAAGTAGACCTTTTAATTAAGTAGCTCTTGCAACACTCCTGGAAAATGAGTGTGGGGGCTTTTTTCTATATTCCCATGCTTATTTGCAAAGAGAAGTCACTTGTCTTTGTGTTTCAATTGGTTAACTTCCTTAGTACCAGGGGCCTGGCAAGGGAAACCAGAGGAACTACCAGGTATTGTCCAGCCTGCCCTCCTCTTTTCATGGTACGTACAATAGTATTTCCCATTCTTGGCAGTGCATAGATTACATTCAGTGCTGTTCATTTGCTGCTCCAAGTTCGAACAATTTAACTTGTCTGCTAGAAACTGGTCAGAAGAATCAGTGCTTGTGTGATTCAAAGGGCTGAATGCATCTGGCCAAGCTAATTTTAGTCTTGTGATAAACCACAGGAAAAGTTAGTAAGTTTTCAGGAAAAAAAAAAAAAAAAAAAAAAAGGCATGTTGTAAACTTCTCTTTTTCTAATATAACATCCAAGTTCCTGCAAAATCCACCATGGTGAGATAACAGGAGGGTTGTATCACAATCCATCTAACATTTCCGCACTAGAGTGAGGCTTGTATCTGTTCAGATTCTTACATTTCATGTGTCACTGACTGTGCAATTGTTATAATAACAAGCTGAAGTGCACAGAAAAAGGCATTCTGATCCTGAGATATGCAGAGATGATCTGTAAGGGGTTTTCCAAGCCTGTCCTTGCTCAGTTTTTTAATTTTGTGTTAAATGTGCAAGTACTGACTGGGCCAAAGACAGTGAGACCCCAGTGCAGGCTGATGGCTAAAACACTGCCATGAGATGGATGCACATTCTAGTGCTTGCTCCTGTCAACAGAGAAATATTTTATGCAAATGAACAGCTTTGAGAAAAGGAAAGAAAGAAAGAGAGAAATCTATGTCAGGCCTGCAGACTCGATAACTCTGTTGATAATACACTTTGCTAAACTAGCTTTTTTTTTTGTTACCCAATGTGTAGTTGTTTTCTACACTCTCAGTGATGCCATTTGTTTGTTTTTTTTTTTTTTTTTTTTTTTACACTAGAGTCCTTCTATGTATCTGTTAGACCTGGAATTGTTTCCATTTTCTCTTATTTTGCATGTTTAGTAGTTTTGTAACAATTTCTAATTTTCAGCTAATTTTCTAATTTTCAGAATATTCCCCTGTCAAAAAGCACCCGTAAAACTGGTGGAAATCTAAAATCTTTGAAGATTTCATATGCATTTCCTTTAGTTCTTGTATTGTTTTTGTTTTGCTCTCTCTTATTTTATTCTGCATTTATCTGACAGTAATTGTGAACTCATTCAGCCTGCACTTTGCCTATGTCACATGTGTAGCCCAGGCTGTAGTACAAAACTTTTTCAGTATCCAGGTTATTGCACGGGCTGGGGGTGTGACTCAGCTGGCAAGTGCGCCTAACAGCTGAGAAGAAGCTTGTTTCTAAACCACATCCCAGGCATGAAGACAACACCTACTAGCTAAATGGTAAGAGACACCTTCTTAAGCTGTCTCCCAGCTATATCTGTGCTGGTGTGCTCTGATATCTGGCTGCAAGATCAATAAGGTTTGCCTAAACCACCGTGGCCTGAACTGACAGTTTGACTCTGCACTGTAACCACCCTTGAACCCAGGCACTTTGTTTTTTTCTCCCTTGAGAGGCAACACCTAAGGGCTGAGATCCAGTCTACGACATTGCTCCTTACTAGACCTTTTCTACCTTTTTCTGTTTCTCAGCCCCAGTTGCTGTTGGCTAACTGTTGCCATCCCCGGGGTGCCCATGATGGAGCACACGCTGCTGTAGGCAGCCTGGCTCCTCCCTGCCTGAGGGAGAGCACTGCAGGGATTAGGGGAGGTGGTGGCTGCAAGCAGGCGGCGTGCACCCATCTGTAGAGGTATTTTTCTGGTGGCTGGGACAGATGCAGACAGGCCGATGGGCTGCCAAACAGCTGCTGCTACGAGGTAGGCTCCTACCCCCCTCGGAGTGGTGAGGCATTTAATAAAGACAAGCACTCTTTGTCGAGCAGTACTCCACAGAGCAGAGGTTTCAGCGCCGTCTCCATCGTTAACCACATCACATCCTGCCGTTAGGTAAGGCTGTGCAGCACGCAGACAGCCTGGTGCTGGGGAGCGTCCGCCAGTGAAGCTCTTCCTCGGGTTGGTGGGCCTCAGGCACAGGCACAGCACACTGCCCTCATGCCACCACCACCACAAGATGTCCAAAACGCTACAAAACCGTGGTGGCCCTCGCCTCTTGTGGGCTGGTCACCACCAGCAGCTATTCTGGCAGGCCTAAATCTGTTCTCTCGATGTCTGCGAAATAAACCGTTTCCAGTAGGTATGTGTATAATCACTCTGCCACCCAGTGGTCCTTTCAGGAAATTAACTGCGAAAATGCCACCCAAGTAATCGTGAATTGATGCTCGACAAAGGAAAAGGACTGTTACATGAAGCTAATAGCAATTGTAAAAGGGAAAAATCTTTAGACAATACAATATTTGCATAGGATTGCAAACACAAATGCCCTTGACTCCATCATTTATTTCTTTCCAGGGTGAACTGGAGAGAAATAACTACCCAATGTAGTCAAAATAAAAAAAACTAAAGCCAGTAAAATACTAGATAAGTTAATATTCTTTTGCAATTGTGCCTTGCAAGTAAGTGTTTGTCCTGTGTTCTCAAAGTATTTACTGATCTCTTGGAGTGCTGACGCAATGAGATAAACTCACTAGAGCATGCCTCTAAAATAAATCAGGTACTGCATTGTACTGAGATATTTCAAAATGACCAGATATGACCAGTCCTTTATTGCATTAAAAAGAAGGCACTTAAGGTGCTACAGAGCACCAGAAACGTTTACAAAGAAAAAGTTTTGCTGCAGCTCTGCATCAGGGAAACAGTACCAAAGGAACTGGTGGAAGGAGAACAAACAGACACAGCTGTGGTGAAGCAGAACCATGCCAAGGTTTTCTCATAAGAACAAATTTTGGGCCTATTGAAATACAGGACCTGTTGACAATATTGCTAAAGCTGAGCTGTAGTAGGAGCATTGTCCTGCTCTCAACATCTCAGCAGGAAAAAAAAAAAAAAAAAAAAAAAAAAAAAGGCAAAAAGCATCAGAAAATCAGTCTGTAGTTGTTATGCCTGGAACAAAAACTTCACCAAGCTATGTTCAACTAGGAAAGTGGTGTGAAACAAGAAAAAAAGATAGGAAATAGGTGTGGAAAGGAATGGGGAGGAGGGATAGTAAGAGCATAAGTGGGACTTGAAGAAAAGAGGGGAAGAGAATCAGGCAGGGAGGAGAAGAAGCTGGAAGAAAGACAGTAGCAACAGAGCCAGGCTGAGACAGGAGGTGAGAAATACATTTCTTTATTTCCTTTGATAATTCTGTCATTCAAATCAATCTGGGGGGAAGATTCATCTAGCCCTCCAAGGAGGGCTTGAAGGTCAGTATCTCAGCTCAAGCCTCACACAGCATCTCATCTCAAGCAGTTCAAGAGGAGACCAGCCTCATTATCCACTTACCAATTTCCTGAGGAAATGCAGTCGTGTTAGGTAAGGTCCATGCCAAAAGTGGTCACACAGCTTCCGACACCTAGATGGGAGAAGATGAGATGACAAGGATCCCTCCTCACTTTACAGGCACTGAAATTATTTTCTGAGTCAAGAGTTATTGCAGATCTGGGAGGCCAACACATCTGATGAACAAAAACAGAGTTACTTCTGTTGGCCCAGTTACAGCTTACCCCATGATGCCAAATTGTTCAGTATCTCAAGACACTGGCATCCCTTGTGATACATTCAGTGCTAATCGTTACTCACAGAGCTGTAAGAAAATTCCAGTTACTCATTGGCACAGTGATTAAAATGGAAAAAAAAATAGCCCCATGACAATCTCTAGCATTTTGCAGCAGAAGAAAAAAAATGCAGATAGTTCAAATTTTGCGAATAAAATATTTATTGCAGAGATGTCCGCAGGGTTTTTTGTTTGCTTGTTTGTTTGGTTTTTGCAGTTTCTTGTCAAGCAGTCAAGCAGATGGCTTGGGACTAACAAGGACTAGGGACTAGATGGTCTCCTAAATATTTTGGGGCACAGGATGGGAAGAGAATAGCCTGCTCCAGAAAGAAAGCTGAAAATGACAGAATTGGTAGTTTTTGGAAGGCTACTCCCTGAAGTTTAATTATTCAACATGTATGAGGGTGATGCTAAAATACCATTATGGTCCTTGAGGCCACTGAGGATGAGGAGTGCTCCAGCAGGTGCTGCAGCTCACTGCCAACATATTCAGTGGACCATCAGAGGCAGATAGACCACATGGACGGTGATGTTAGAGAGTTGGGATTATCGTATGAAACAGCCACATGTTGCGTACAACATTGTAAGGTAGATGAGAACCAAGGTTACATTGGATTAAATTCCAAGAATGCTTCCAAGTAATGAAACAAGATGTTAACAAACTTCTCAGCCTTTGATTTTTGAATTTCCATCCTGCCGTTTTTCACTGCTATTTTCCTGTGTCGATGTGCTTCTCTTGCATACTCTTCCATGAATGGAATATTGGATGCATCTTCCTGATTTATTTATTTATTATTAGTTTGCATAATACACTGTATTTCACCTGACTATGTTTTTTACATTATTTGATATTCCTTTTTAATTTTAGACTCATACAGATGTAGCGGACCTGTTGTCTGCAGAAATTTTGCTGGGATATACCTGTAATGCTCAGCCCTAGCAGTGTCACAAAAACTAATAACACGTTAAGTGCAAAAAGCCACTTTCTGAGATTACTACTATGCAGATAGCAGTTAATCAAGAAGCAAAGCAATATAATAACTTGCCAGATGACAGAGAATTATGTTTATAATGTCACTATTACTAGGGTCTCCAGACTGAAATTTAGCCATAAAACACTCTATACAGTATTTAAAACAAAACAAAACAAAAAACTAACAAACAAAAAACATTTAATTCCATTTATCCATTATACTTTAAGTGTTATTGCTTGCAGCAACTTTTCTGTTTATGAATGCCAAATAAAGAGGTATACTGACCTCCTAGATACCAGTGATAACACTGTTCCAAATAATTCTAGAGGTGAGTTCATTATGTGATTAAATTCAAAGGGTACACGATAAAAGGATTGCTCTTAATTTTGCCAACAAGCAGTTGACCCTGAACAACAATTTTTGCAGTGGCAGATGTTCTCTGAAGATCTAGCCAGAAAATATAGATGAAGCAAAAGGCTTTCATGGTGTACTTACACAGTAAATGACATGTACTCTTGATTTAAACTCTGTCTCTATAATTAATATGTTCATGAAAAAATCCATCCTGTTCTTTCATGCCGATGTTAGCAGAAATCACAGCACCTTGCCACCCCTTGCACCGGTGTTTACACTGTGAGGATGCTCTCTGTAACTATGAATGTCCTTGCTAGCTGGCTGAGACTGAGGAGAAGCTGTGAATGCTGGTTGGGTACCAACCTGCCCAGGTTTACCCCACCTTACCATGAATGACATCAGTGTGGCATGACTGACCCTCTTTGTTTGCAATTATATAGGGCTACGCTGGCCTGGTGAAGAAATAGGATAGCAAGGAAAGAGGTGTGTGAGCGCTAGCTGTCTTGTAAGCATGGGGTATATGGGTTTTATGCTTGTTGCAGCTATGCACAGTGAACCTCTCAAACTGATTTTCTAAATGTATCAATGGTGTTCACTCCCCAGGTATTTCCGCATGTGCTCTCTGGCTTTCTGCTTGGCTGTTTATTCTGCAGTGTTTCCAGCACAGAATCAATTTTATGGCAGTGAGATACTCCAGGCCATGGTGTGGTTTACACAAATATTTAGGTTCGATTACATCTGTTTGTTCTCTCCTAATTTGAATGTAACTGTTTTGCATCTCCCTGGTGGCTTGTTAAGATGGATGAGAAAGTGCTTCTCTGAGTTAGCAATGAGCTACCTGGTTTCTCTACTAATTGGCTGAAATTTTCCGCTAGAGTCTTGGACTTCTCTCTTGCTTCATGATGCTTTGCTGGCTGACACCATCTATGACTGTTTTAGTGGGAGTTGATAATAGACATTAATCAATGCTACAACATAGTACATGCAAGTCACTGCAATTTTAGCTATTTATTAATTAAAAAGGAAAAAAATGAAAAAAAAAAAAAGGAGTAAAAGTAACTCAATAACCAACTACAATGGAGAGAGAAGAGTGGTTCAAGGGGTCTGAGTTTATTTAGGGTCCCAAGTTATAGCTAAAAACAGAATCTCGTGGTTAGTAGGGACAAGCATCACAAAAATCAGCCTTTGTGAATTTGTCCAACTCTTTTGTGAATCACACTCATTTTGACCTTCATAACATCCCACAAGTTCCACGATGTGTTCTATAGAAAGGTCTTTTTGCCTATTATCCATAACTTGTTCATTTCAGTGGTATTCCCCAGTTCTTACATTTGAGACAGAATAGATAGATTTTTTTTTCATTCATTCTCATTTGCATTCTTAATTGCTTATACATGTCTTGTATCTCCTTTCTCTATATTTGTCAAGCTGAACTGATCTAATCAATTTAATCTCTTTTTCTGCGAAAACCTGTCTGTACCTCTGATGTACTAGGAGGCTCTTTTCTTTATCTCCTGCAGTGGCTTACAGAAGACATGCTTTATTCAAGATAGGTGTGCACCATGGATTTATACAATGGCACAATTATATTTTGTGTGGTTTTCTTTGTTTGCTTGCTTTTCTTATTTTCCTAAGAAGGAGATCTCGTGCACTCACTGTAAATGGTTATTCTCCCAGTGTCTCAAGGAAGTTTATGACAGATGCTGAAATGGCATTCAGGGGTCTCCAGTCACACCTACAGATCCAGCACCCACGACCACCTTCTGTGTTGAAACATGATGGACGCATCCACTGACAGATATTTCAAACAATGAGAAACTGTTGCTTAATGGGCAAAAATGTAACATGCACACTAATTTAAAATATTGCAGATGGCATTTCAACCGAAGAAATAAATCCTTGATTTAAGTTTTGTGAGGCTTGAATAAAGCAGTACCTCTCGTGGAGTAATTCCTAGCAACTGTAATTCTGAATTGTGTAATTATCATCAGGCTGATAATTTGTTATGGTATTCAACTTCAGCACTGTGCCAGCTTTTCCAGTGCTGGCTGTTATCCTATCATCACAGCTACCTATGTTGTACTTTGAAGGTCACTCAGAAGTTTCTACTGTGTGCATCTTTCTTTGACATTTAAACACCACATTAATATGTTGCCCAATTTTCTCACACATTTTATTGTAGTTTCCAAGTTCCCAAGAAATCACACCTGGGATGCCATCCTCCCGATGCAGTGCCTGATAGTCTGACACTGGTGATGTGTAGTGTTATAGCAGATGTCATGTTGTCTCACAGTTCATTGTTTTATATCTTAGTTGTGGAGCTTTGGAGTTATTTGAACTTATTTTCTTCGCTTTGTCACAGCTGTCCTTGATTTATTTTGCTGTTCACATCCTTGACGTTTCAGCCCTGGGAAACATTATACAGTGCCAAGAACTTCAAAGGCAAGACTGTAATAATCTTCAACAATCCATTTAATGTTTTGCTAACTTCAGTCAATGCTAGTCAACCAGATTCTGTTAACACTAATTTCCATTAACATTACTCAGTTGAAAAAGTACACCAAAGCTAATGTTGCTTGGTACTTGACTTACAGGCAGGACACATTCCTGCCTCCCCTCCCCAACCCAGCTGAGGATGCAGGATGTTCAGCTCTTCAGTTCTACTTCTCTCTTACACTGAGACCTGTCACAAGAGGTGTACCTCTTGGCTGTAGACACACAGCAGTTACTTAAAGTCTCAGCTGTGCACTGTGGAGGACTGGTGTGAACTGGTGATCAGTAAAGTAAAGGTAGTGATGATAGGTGAATTAATAGCTTCTTCAACTCTTCCATTCTGCTACAGGTGAGTCTCACCTCTGCTTGTAATATCATAGAATCATAAAATCATTAAGGTTGGGAAAGACCTTCAAGATCATCTGGTCATATTTTACATGCTCCTGAACCTTGACAATTTCAGCTCACCATAGCACCTCAAACTGAAAACAGCACTCATTGAAGCTGCAGCAACTCCAGAGCAAGTAAATAATCCCACAGGACTGTTATAAAATAATTTCAGGATCCTACCAAACTCCCTTAGCATAACATGCATTTTCTTATAAATTGACAGCAACATTGACTATTCAGTGTCTCCTCATTCTCTCTGCAATCCACATTCATTAACTGATTTGTCTTTGTTTCAAGAAATTAACTTCAGGAGTTCAAAACTCCATAAATTTGTATGTAAGATTCAGTTCCTTGATTTCTCTTGAATCTTTTATTATTATTATTATTATTATTATTATTATTATTATTATTATTATTATTATTATTATTATTATTATTTTATTTCACAGAGTGAAAAGTGAAAAGAAGAAGAAATGAGCATGCAAGTTAATTGAAAAAAGTTACACAAATTAAGGTAAAAATTAAAACCAACTTAACTGAGCAGCTATTTAAGCAGTAACTGTGTGAGCATTTACTTCATAGAACAGTGATTTTCTGGTTTAGCTTAGAGGTGTGTAAGAACAGACTTATATTGAAGCAAGATATAATAGGGGAGATTTAGATTAGAGGTTTGGAGGAAATTCTTCACTATGAGGGTGGAGAGGCACCAGAGCAGGCTGCCCAGAGAGGTTGTGGATGCCCCATCCCTGGAGGTGCTCAAGGCCAGGTTGGATGAGACCCTGAGCAACCTGATCTAGTGGGTGGCGTCCCTGCCCATGGCAGGGGGGTTGAAACTGGTCTTTGAGGTTCCTTCCAACCCAAGCCATGCTGTGATTCTGTGATTCTATGAAACTGAATTAAGACTGTACACATAACAGCTTGCACCTATCATCACTCAAGCACGGGACCTTCTGAAGGCGGACAGCGTCCAACTCTGTCATGTGTAACAGTCATCACTATGTGCCAGCTGGGTTCCCAACCCATTGGCTCTGTCCCATTGTCCAGGTCATTTGGTTCAGGCTTATTCTGAGTACAGTGAGGCTACACAGACAGAAGCATGAGTACAAAGGAGTACAAAGGAGTACAATTTCCAGCTGGATATGAGGGGGCACTTCTTCACTGGGAGGGTGACAAAGCACTGGAACAGGCTGCCCAGTGAGGCTGGGGAGTCTCCTTCTCTGGAGATATCCCAAACCCACCTGGATGCCATCCTGCACAACGTGCTCCAGGTGACCCTGCTCAGCAGGGGGGTTGGACCAGAAGATCTTCAGAGGTCCCTGCCAACCTCGGCCATTCTGTGGTTCCGTAAAGCAGTCAGTTAGCTAATGGACACAGTGCCAGAGGGGGGAGGCACACTGCCAGGGCATTAACATGCCCTGCAGTAACACCTCACTCAGCACAGAAGAACCAGGTGGTCCTGGGTGAGGTGGAGATGTGTCAGCCTCTGCTGCTCCACAGAGAGTTCCCAGTGTTGGTGAACAGCTGTCTCCTGACCTTTATTTTTCTTACACTTTAGGGTTTTCCTTCGTGCCACAGCATGAAACCCAGCTGGAGCTCAAATTGCAAGGGTTACACGAGCTGACCTTGGGTTGCCATGGTCTTCCCTGAGGGACAACTTGGCCACGGGAGAACTGGGTGCTTGCCCTCAGCAAACTTCCAGACCCCACAGCATGCGGGAAGGAGCACGAGTGGGTGACAGCAAGCCATGGGGCAGGATCGAGCATTCCCTCTGACACTGTGCCAAAATAGGACATTTTATGCATTTTTATGACATTTTATAGGCACAGAGAGAGAGATTTTACCTCAACCACTCAGTTATTGGGTGGGTTGAGTGACTTCCCTTCAGACCCGCCCGCCCCACCGATCGCTCCGGACGCGCCTCAACGACAACCACAGCATCAACCACCCAGCGGGCTCAGGGCGCCGGCTGCTTCCCGCCTCCCGCCGCTGCGAGAGAACGAGTGCGGGCGGGCGCAGCCGGCGCCATGCGGAGCCGGGCGGAGGTGGAGGCCACGCTGCGCAGCGCCAAGCTGAGCCCCGCAGAGCTGCTGCCGGCCGCGCAGTGCCTCAGCTTCGGGCCGGGGACAGCCGGCCCCGGGGAGTGCTGCCTGCTGCAGCTGGAGCCCGGCCTCTGCGCCCAGCTGGAGGCCGGAGCCAGGTACCGCATCCCCCTGAGGCGAGTGGGGTTGGGGGGATGGGAGGGAAGGGGGGGAGGTGAGCTAAGTTGGGCCCCCGGTGCGGTCAGGGTGGCTGAGTTAATGACAGAAAATTTAGGCAGCATTTGCTTTTTTTTTTTTTTTTTTTTTTTTTTTTGTTGTTGTTGTTGTTGTTGTTGGGGAGTGCTTGCTTCTTTTGTTTTCTTTCCGCGTAGAAAAAAGTAGGTTTTAGGGAAGAAACGCTGCTGAGATTTTATCTGGAACAGGGAAGGGATTCCTGGCAGACGGCTAGAAATTTGGAAATCCTTAAAAGAGTCCTGCTGACTTCCCAGGTCCTCCTGCTGGAGCTTGAGGTGACAGAGCAGCTACCAGCCCCACAACCAGGCCAGCGAGGGAAGTTTTGGCGCATGCTGGGGTGGTTTTGTGACAGCCTCAACCTCGGCACCAACACCAGCGAATCAAGTTTTTGAGCCAGTTTTAAAATTTCTTCATCTATCAACTGCAGTACTAACGATACAATAAAAAATGTTTTAGGTGATGCAACGTTAGAGCTCCCCCTAAAGAAAAAGGTCCTCAGAGATGCCCGTCAGTGAGGCTGTTGGTGCTGGGTGGAAGATGGCTGGGGTGTGCCTGCGGTTGGGGGACCACTCGGGGCATCGCTGGGCTCTGGTCACACATCCAAGCTTTGGGAATCAAAATTAGCAATTCACTTAACTTGAAAGTGAGCGCTTAGCTCCCCCAGACTACACTGAATTGTGGTCCTGCTTTGGTATTATCATGCCCTCACTAAGAATCTCATTGTAGTCAAGTATGAGCTGAAGAAAGGGATTTGCCTTGATTCTTTATCTGGAAATTTTATAGAAGTCTTTTTTTAAAATTATTTTTTTAATTATTTTTTTTACTATTATTTTTCTTGTGTGTTTCCTGCTTGGAATCAGTTGCAAGAAAATATGTATGTTTGTCTGAGGGATATCTGAAGGATACAAACAATTTCTGATTGCTTCTTGTTTCACAATGGGCTAATTTCTGTCCTCAATAAGGAGCAGCTCAAGCTATAATCTGTTTTCCGAGGTTAGTGAGCTGGTTCAGGCATTAAGCATTGCTAACTCAGTGATTTGGGGGATTTGTGTGAATAGGCAGGTGAGGAGGTTAGGCTGTGGTCTGCATAAAAGCGTTGAATACCTGTCTTTCAGAGTGGGAAAACTCAAAAAAGGAGAGGTAATGACAGTGTTAAGATATTTTAGATAAATTGACAATTATAACTTTACATTTTGGTACACTGTGACTGCTGCTACCAAATAGAACTGTAGTTTATAATGTCTTTACCAATGTTTAAATATAAAGAAAAAAAATCACGTGTTTAATAGGTGTTCATCCAGAAATAGAGGTAAAAATACATCTTTATTTTTGTGCTTTTTTTTTTCAGCCTGGTAATCCGTGGTGAAAAAGATGAACAAGCAGTGTTGTGCAGCAAAGATAAAACTTACGACATGAAAATAGCAGATACCTCAAATATGCTGCTGTTTATTCCTGGTTGTAAAATTCCAGAAGAGCTGAATGCAGATGAAGCATCTGGCAGTGTTATTCATTCACAAGTATGGCTTTCTGGTTTGTTTGTTGTTGTTTTTTTGTTGTTGTTGTTGTTTTTTTCTTTAATTCTCTAAACCCATATTCTCCATATTTTTTTGTATTTTATACAGGAGGCTTATGTGAAACCCTGGGTGGGATTCAGTTACCTAAACATAGACTTGCAATGCCTCTTTAGATGCTTTGTGGTCTAGCTACGAGCTGCCATTCCAGAATGACATGGATCTCCTGTACGTTCTTTGTATATCCACCAGTCTCAGGAGAATGTCTTCAAAAACACGCTTTATACACAGGGGGCATGCTATACCTTCAGGTGTCCAAATTGGCTCTAGGGCCCTTGTTTAGGCAACCAAATTTTATCTATAATATATGATAATTATTGTTTCTAAGAAGGTCAAACTTCGGTGTATTTTGAGTGTATAGTAATTACTTGTGATAGATATTTAAAAGTTATTAAAATTTTTCAAAGAATAATTAAAAGTTTTCAAAGAATATCTGATTTCTTAGTGTTAGCAGCTCTTCTTAAAATAGGCTGTTTGTAAACTGATTCTTATGAATGCTTTCCCCAAAAGGCAAATTATACCGTGTCACGCTTGAATATTATTTTTTAAGTACAGAAATATATTCAAAGGTTACTCTTTTTCAACTAGCATCTGGAAAGATTTGGTGGAGTGGATGATTTTGGAGTTCTGAGTTTAGAGGAGCAGAGAACAATGAATTCTCTAAAGTGTAGTTAATAAAATTCTGCCAAAAAAATAGTTAGGAAAACATTGTTACTAGTTCATTACTTGCTTTAATAGACATAATGACATCACTGAAGAGTAATCCTGCTTGTCCTTGGGTGAATGTAATAATCAAAACATCACCATTTCTTCTGTGAAGTCAGTGTTATTTCAAAGTCTTTTGCTGTTGTATTTTTAATGGTGAGCTCTTTACCAAATAAATAAATAATCTGATAAAGCATTCAGATTACTCTGAAGGTAAAGATTTATTAGATAGTGTTGTTGAATCAATTACACCCGAGCTTGTTGCTGGGTACTTTACATCTGGGTGTTGAATCAGAGTAAGAAATAGAGGTGTTCTGTTAGTTGTATGAAAGTGCAGCCTCCTGTCTCATTAATGTCTGTTTTACTTGAGCTTAATGATAGGATGAGTCATTAAGATAATAATAAAAAAAAAAAAAAAAAGGAAGTAGATCCCAAAATGGGAAGAATAAGGGAAGATGGAAACAGGAGGGGTTTTACGGCAGTAATTTAACTTAGCATTAAGGGGAAATATTGACAAGGATTGTGCACGAATATATCCCATTATGACAGCCTATCATTTACATGCAGAGATGAGCTGGTCCATTTGTCATATGCACTACAAATATTTTTTATCATACAACTGTGGACTTCTATTCTTTGCTTCTGGTGGTAATTTTCTAAAGGAAAATATTATGGTGATGTTTCATTCACTTGTTAGTAGATTCTTTTTCTCAGCGACTAGATTAAAACGTTTTGATGATAATGTTTGGGTGAGCTCCTTTGAATCCAAGTGGTACATTAAAATGTCCCTGTGTTTTCCTGTAGATTGCTGGCTTCTCCAATAACTACTGGGAGTTGCGGAGATGTCGGCCTAAACTGAAGAAGCTGAGGAAGCTTCTGATGGAAGATCCATATGAAGGACCAGATAGTGGGAAAGATCAGACTTCAACAGTGTCACATGTAAGTCACTTTCTTGAAGTCAGTCATGGGCAAATAAAAGTAAAGAAACATTGTTAACTAGAAAAACAGCTTTGATGTTTCACAGTGCTGCTTTGAGTTAAGTTTTTAAGCCTACAAGTTGGTAATTATTAGCACTTCCACTGACTCGCAGGTAAGCTATCAGCTTTTCAGTAAGAAGAGGAAAAGGAAGGACACTGGAAGAGACTGGCAATTTCCCTTGTTATGTGGAGAGTTTCTTGAATACATTCTTCTGAACCTTCTCAAAACTCAGAGAGACTTATAGGGCTGCTGAGGTGTAATATATAGCTTTTCCTTCTCTGGGGCTTCATGTGTGACATGCCTTGTCTGACCTAAGTATGAGGTCCAGGATGTCACACACAAGTCATTGGCCAGTCAGTAGTTTATGATGACAAGAAGCAACAGGGAGTAGCAGAAAATAACAAAGATGTTAAAAGGCAGAGAATGAGACTGATGCTAAAAAAAAAAAGGAAAACAACTAAATTTTTTTCTTGCTCCTCTTTTATGTTTCCAGGAAATCCAATTTAAGATCGAACTAATGGAGATACCCACACCACTGTGTGCATGCACACAAACAGATGGTAGCTTCGATGCATTTTACACTGAGGGTTGACTGAAGCTGATGTTAATAAACCATCTGTTTGTGCTTGAATGTACAAACACAAGTGTTACTTTTCTCCTTTAGAAATGGTGCTTCTCTTGATTTGTGGACTAATTCCTGAGCAGTTACAGAATTGCTCCTCCAGCATTGCCTTCTTGACCTTTCATTTCCCCACCAACTCTGTTCTAGGAAGGGATGTCAGAAGGGAAAATGATTAAATTATCAATATTTGTAATTTCTAGACAAAGGCTAGCAACACAAAAAGACGTTATATGCAACAATGTGTATTGGTAATATTAAATGAATACCATAAAAACACATCACTGTCTTTCTGAACACTAGTGCTCAGTTTGAAAACTGATCTGCATTTGTTCTGAAGGAGAATTTTTCATATATCAGCTTACTGGAGAGTAACTGGATGTATCAGATAAATGTAGAAAAATTTCATCTATGCCGTTGATGGAGCTGTAAATGAGTCAAAGTTCTGTATGGGACTGCTTCTGACTGGAATCCCAAAGAATCATCTAGTAAAGATTTCCATTCTGGTGTTTGCTTACACTTAGTGTTTTCCATCTGTTGGCAACAAATAAGCCACCTTTAATTTGTCTGAAAACAAATTGTTCAGTTTTAGTGGTTTAATGTGAACTTCTTATGGCTTTCAGTTGTTTGTACTGTGTCATACATGGAGAACTGTGGAGCCACTGGTTGTGGAGCCAAGGAACTGGTAGCATTGTAAGGAGGTACTGTAAGGAAGCCTGGCACACGGTGATGTGATTTAGCAAACTACATGAAAACTTAGAAACAAGCTAATACACAGCTTGCTCAGGATGCACCAAATCAAAAGCCTGGATTTTACAGTGAAGTAGCAAGCCGTACTCAAATGGTTGCATGTGTCTGAGTTAATGTATTTAATGTGTGCCCTAACCTTATCTGGAAATGGCTGTAATGGCCGTGATCCTAACCTAGTCCCTTTTTTTGCAAGAGTGATGCAGCTGATAAAAGCATCCTAGCTGAGAGCAGTGATTTCTTAAAAAGGCTGAGATAACGACTGGTAGAGCGCTAGCCTGGCCTAAGTGGACCAGAACCAAAGAACTGTGCAGGGTGTTAACTGAATGGCAGTTTTGAACTCAAACACCCATACTGATCTGGGGATATATTTGCCCTGAAGTGCTGTCAGTATTTATTTAAGTACTGCTTAACAGAGTAATCCCTTGCTGCAGTACTGATGTAAGTTCAGTGCTGCATAGCTTAATGGTGCTTCAACATGCTGTCTAATAGGAATGGCATAGCAAGAAGAGGAGACCCTTCTGTATTAAATTCTTTCCTAACGTACAGGGTATGTGCCAAACTTAGTGTTGGTTTGTTTTATGTGTGTTCCGGTAGCAAGTACAAATTCCAAATTTTGTTTTTCTGATAGGAAATGTTCTTAGGCTATAATTAATAAAATTATAATATTAATAAAAGTAAAAAATAAAAAAGACTGTCAGGTGAATAAAGGCAATAATTAAGCCCTGTTTCCTATGGGCTTATGCCTGGTGTTCTTTCCCTTTACTTTACTCCTCACAATACCTTCTGTTCCTCCCACATCTCGTAAATCTTTACCGGTATCCAGAGTGCTCTCCCATTTCACCAAGTAACTGGTTTCCAAGAAGCTGCGTGTGCTGCGGCTGCTTCTGTGCTACATCTGCTAATTGGCTGGCAGACATCAAAACACAACACACAACTCCTGAGGTCACACTGGGGGCTTCTCCCCAGTGGAGGTACTGAGTTCTGACCTCCAAAGGTGACGAGAGATTTTGAGTCTCTAAACTTGTTTGAATATCACAGATTAAAATGTGATTTAATGAAGACAGAACACATTCCATTTTCATTCTTGCTGTGTTGCTTTACTTCTGATACCTACTTAAGCTAGTTTGACATCCTGGGAATACTTACACGTGGCACAAAGGCTTCCCTGTAGTTAGGCTGTTTTTTATATTGAGTAACTCATTGAGGAACTGTTGGAAGTGACAGGAAAAGTGTCAGAGAGTGGTAAGCCTTAGAAAATGCAGTTTTGGAAAATTGATTTATTTTTTTTTTACCCAGTCTTTTATTATTTTGTATAATGCATTTATCCAAAGATGGAGTAAGGATAACCTGTTCTATCCTTTTTTTCCTTGTTGCAGTATACAACAGAAGATTTGTTAAGCGTGGTTCAAGCAAGTGAAGAAGAAATAATGCACCAGTTGGAGGTTTTAGATGCCTGTAAAATTGAAGGTATTTGTCTCTAAACAATATTCTTTACTTATGAGGAAATAACCCTGCTTTTTCCCCAAAAATATCTTCTTTCTCTAATAAGATAGATCTTTTCATTCCATATCCTTGTTTTTCTGCAAGTTAGTTCAAGGTCCTAAAATCTGCTTCCATATTTCCTATACCCTCTGCTGCTGTGAAAGTGATTAAAAAGGTAAAAGCGGGCAGGCATCAACCAGTCTGGCTCTTCCTCGGTGTTTAATCCAGCAGGCAACCAAGCACCGCACAGCTGTTTGATAACTCGGCCCAGCAGTGGAGTAGGGGAAGTAAGTGGGGGGAATGAAGAAGTGAAACTTGTGGCTTGAGATAAGGACCTCTGAACAGAAACAAAAGGGCTGCAGAGTACACAAAGCAGGTTGCACAGTGCAGCTGCTCACCACCCACTGACCAATGACCATCCAGTCTGAAAGTACTGGCAGCCCCCAGACCCACTGCCCCCAGCTTTACTGCTGAGTGTGACATCAGGTGGTGTGGGATGTCCCTTTGGGCATTTGGGGCCAGCTGTCCTGGCTGTGTCCCCTCCAGCTCCTGGGGCACCCCCAGCCCCTTGCTGGCAGGGCAGCACAAGGAGCTGGGGAGTGCTGCTCTGCAACAACTGAAACAGTGGTGTGTTATCAGCATTGTTCTTATCCTATATCCAAAACACAGCTCCATACCAGCAAGAAAATAAACTCTGTCCCAGCTGAAACCAGGATACGAGTGTAGTTCCTACTTTGATTCTACAGGCACTGTGATCAGTTTCCCACCCCTAGCATGAATATCTTTTGGGTGGTTGCCCCCTTCATGGATGAATGTGTACAGCTTTCTGTACATCTAGAGGCAAAAATAGTTGTTCCCTAGGTATACTCAGCCCTTTGACAGTCCTTTCTTCCTCCCAAACATGGCTAATTTCAGAAATCTCCCTGCTGTGTAAGGCAAGGGTGGAGGAGCAGGTGACTTACTTTGGGACAGCTCTTACTCGTCCTGTACTTGGCCAAGTCCAAACCTTCACCTCTATGCCAGGTGAGAACAGTCCTAGAGTCAGTGGGTCATGGTATGGGGTGGAACTGAGCTTTGGAATTTTAAGGTCCAAACCCCCAGTTTGGAACACGGACAACTTGCAGCAGGTTGCTCAGGAACTCATCTGTTTGAGTTTTGAGCATTTCCAAGGACAGAGATGACACAATCTCTCACTCCAAGCTGTTCTGGGCTTTGACTGTCTGCAAGGTGAATTTTTTTTCCTAGTACCCAGCTAGGATTTCTGTTATCAAAACTCGTGCTTGTTGCATTCAGTCTCACCCCTGAGCACTGCTTGGAAGCCTTCTGCTCTGTCTTCTCTATAGCGTCCCATTAGGAAGTTGAGGACAATCTCATGGATAACTTTGTCATTATTACCGCACAGCGCTGTTGTACCAGGTCTGTGCTTTGTCTCCTCTGGTTTTCTGTGCTCTTGGTTGGACCCGAGCTGACGCTTCAAAGAACCAGCGCAGTCAGTTCTGTTCATACAATTCTGAGCCTGAATAATTATTTTTTCCAGCTCTGATCCATTTCAGGGTGGGATTGGTGTTGTTGTATCTGTGGCAGTTAATCTATACAAACAGCTACAAAAAATGAGTTCTTTTTACTGCTCCTTTACATTTAATCTTACTTTTCTGTTCTTCCTCTTAGACTGATCCTGAAAAGGTCGGAATGCTCTGTAGTTTGTAAAGGTGTGACCTAAACATCCTGCCTCCTGTAAAGTATCATCAGGGAAACAGAGCTAAGGTGTTAATGTTTCCTTCTCTCTCTCTCTTTTTTTTTTTTTTTTTTTTTTTTCTATTTGGAAGGCTTTTGGAGAGTTTTAGAATTTGACTATGAGATGAAACTCTTGAATCATGTGACTCAGCTGATAGACTCCGAATCCTGGTCTTTAAGTAAGGTTCCTTTACGTACATGTCTTGAGGAGCTTGGACCTCTGGAGCCCACGTAAGCAATTACTTTTAGTCCTTAAAATTGTGTATAATCATTATTACTGAAATCACTATTAATTATTTATTAGAATTACATGTTTATAACTCTGGTTTCCAGTTACCAGGGTGTTAATGATAAACTTTCTTTGGCTCTAAAATACATAAGGGCATTAATAGTTCTCTGCTGTATCTACCCAGGAAAACGTTACTGTTAGCATTTTTGGAGGCATAGATTAGTTCCAAACCCATTGTCTAGTTAGTTTGCTGATTGAAGTAAGCCGCAACCATGATCTGTCTCCTTGTTTCTTTTAAATATGTTTTTGTGATGTTGTATTTCTAGTGTAATACTAAATTCAGTTCGTAAGAGCTGACTTTTAGGCTGACATCAAAAGTCATGAAATAATTTAGGGTTACCATTTAAACCAAATCTCAGGTTTACAGTAGGGAGTGTTCTTATGTTTATTTGGCTTGCAAAAAAAAAAAAAAAAGCTTTTGGTGTTACATCTGCAGTTAGGTTATAATGTCCCATCCTCCATTCTCCTTGTTTTTTACTGTAATTGTTCACAACTTCTTGGTAACTGTTCTTACTATGTCCTAATGAAACTGGTTAGGCAAACTCAGAAGAACAGTTCAAAGTGTGTTCACAGATATTTTTGAAACTGTATTGGTTTTGATATGAATAGGAAATGGTAACATACAAAGGCAAATGCAAGTTTTAAAGCTTTTTTTTTTTTTTCCATGCAGAGAGATGATAGAACATATCCTTTTAAGCTATGGAAGGAAATACACTGATGATGGTAAGGTTAAGAAATCGCGTGTGTTTTAATTTTAAAAATAAAATAGTTACTCTTTAGTAACTGAAGATTTTGCGAGGATGGCCCAAATATTAATTTGCTACAGTGCCAGTAAAAGGAGAAGGCGAACAGTGAACCAAAAAAAAAAAAATAAAAACAGTAAAATTGTTAAGAGAAATATCATAGGAAAATGGACTGTTGAACTGTATGAGACACTAGAGAAAACTTAGGAACTAACAGAGGTACCTAAAGAGATATATTAGGTGTCTACAAGCAATACTTTTCGTGACTGAAAACAGATTGCTTGCAAAATTTAGGTGGAATTTCTCTTATATTCTGTCTAAAGATTCCATTGAGAATTTATATTCCATTTTATATTTATAAACCAATTTATATTCCACTAGGAGGTCTTGGATGTCCTGTGTTTTAAGCAATTGGTTGTGCTGTTGTGAACAGTCCATAGAATGTGAATTTGGCTTGCCTGAAGCAGACACTTAGACTTAGTCCCCTGAACTGCACAGCAAGATCCATTGATTGTACTGCCTACATCTCCACTGCTTGTCTCACATACGTAACAGTTCAGTGTCTTCACCTAAATTCTTCCCTGTAGCTGTTTTCATCTCACCTTTGACTGAACTGAAGTACACAGGGGAGCAGTTGTAGTGATACAGATTCCTTTTTTTTTTTTTTTTTAGTATATTAAGGCACGTTGCACAAAGAATAGTTTTGAATTACAGGGAGTGCAGATGACTGAAAAGGTGGAACATAGTGTTCATGCCTGATGTTCAGAGAATTTTAGCCAATAAAATTAAAATAGATTCTCTTCATTCCCTTTGTCATACCATAATATAAAGATGATTAAGGAAATAAGTTTTGTTTAATTGTTCAAGTACTGGCAGCAAACACTAATACAAGCCAGTAGGAATGAAAACTGTAGGAGAAAGTGTCCCTGTGGAGAAGGGAAAGATGATGATGGTGGGGGGAGGTCATAAATACAGTGAGTGATATGAATGAATGCAGCAGCCAGACAGTGCTGCACACACACACAGTGATCTGCATAATTTGTTCTCAATAATGGGAAGACAACAATCATTTTTCTGAAGTAATACAGAGTCAGGTTACTCCCCCAGAAAAATAAAAACAGAATAGCTGGTTTGTAGAAGACTGTAGAACAGAATGGATATTTGAGGCTGTTCTCTGTTCTGTTATCAAAAAGCAAGAACCCACCATACTGTGTCTTTTGTTTCTCAGCAGGGGAGGTTTATTTTGAAATGCGTGAAGATAAAATATGCAGAGCCATAGCACAAATGCTTTTGCAAAATGCAGTTAAATTCAATCTGGCCGAGTTTCAAGAAGTCTGGCAACAAAGTGTCCCTGAGGGGATGACAACAAGGCTTGATCAGCTTAAGGTAAAAACATAAGGGTGGAGTCTTCCATGAGTAGGCACAGCCAAGTGTCACATCTAGATTTTATCAATTGACAGGGACTGGTTGTATTATTTCTGCCAGCTTGTCAGTATTACTTCTGACATCCTCTGTGAGTGTCAATAGTGTGGAATCACGGTGATTCAGGCTTCTGTAAGTCTAACATGTTTCGCTATTTGAAGAGAAGTTGCAGCTGTGCAGTTACTACTGGTAAATGTAACTAAAGCAGAACCTGTTGCAGACTAGACTCTAGTGATGGCCTCTACGGTGGCAAGCACTAGGAAAACCTTTTGCTGAAAGGAGGTGGGGAGGTGTCAGAATTAGATGGATTTCCTTGCCCTTCTTGTCATAAGGGAAATGAGAAATATTGCCAATAAAACAGCACCATTATGGTATTTTTTCACATTGCTGCTGTCAGTGCAGTTCTAGAAGACTTTAGAGATGCAGAGGGCAACTTGTTATGGATTGTTGCTAAAACAAATAAATTAAATTGTTTTGATTTAATTAACACTTTCTCTCTGGTGCTGATCTACAGGGCTTGGCTCTTGTGGATAAAACCTCAAGACCAGAGACCATCTTCTTGCTAAAAGTAGAAGACTTACCTGAAGATAATCAGGAAAGATTCAACAGCTTATTCAGCGTACGGGAAAAGTGGACAGAAGAGGATATAACCCCTTATATACAGTAAGGATTCATTAAAATCCGATTGCACTAAAAAAAAGTGAGGTAGAATTATTACGATATAAATAGTGTTAATATTCTTCCCTTTTTGCATGGCTGATTTCTTATCAGCTATGACTACCTTAAGTACTTTGTTTTGTTTTAAACTACTACAAGTTTTATATGAATAAAATTCCCTCTCCTGGGAACTGGTAGCTATATTTGTTGGATTTTAACTTTTTAATCTTACCAAATTTAAACAGGAGATAATTCTGACCGACTTGATTGAGACAAAATTAACTTAAAGGATAAGTATCCTGAAATTTATAGTTAGTCTCCATATTTACAAGTGAAGATCTACAGAGCAGGAGAGCTTTGTATACTGCATCCTTTGCTCTTTTGTCATCAACTACAATACTATCTAGAAGGCCCAGTCAGGATACACGTGAGCAGACGTAGATGATAAACCAGATTTAACTGTGTTAATTCTTTAGGAGGATCTCTAAATTTAGTCTGACTTTAATAACTAGTTCAAAAACTGTTTTGCTAGATTGCAAGCCTTCTAGAGAACAGCAGTAATAAACAAAAAAAAAAGAACTACCAAATCCAATTCCTTGTTTCTCAAGTAAATCGTGTTTCTTCCTGCTGATTAAATTTCACAGTTCTAAACTTTAGATAAGCATTGTGACAGTTACTCCTGTGCTTTTTTTTTTCTTCAATACCCTAGTCCAGCTTGTTCCTATATTTACAAGCATTTCATTGAATCATTGTGTGTGAGAACACCTCTAATATCAATACCATCTGCTTTATTTCCTTTGTAGAGACTTATGTTCAGAGAAGCAGACAGTTGGTGCGCTTCTGACAAAATACGCTCGCTCCTCAATGCAGAATGGTGTTAAAGTTTATAATTCCAGAAGACCCATCTCATAACAAACACTGTTTTAAAAACTGAGACTTCTGAGTGGAGTAACAACGCTGTTTCATCCTGCCTTCGGGGGAAGGAGTTGTCAGCAAATGTTATGTGGCATTCTTGAGTTGAAGCAGCTGAGTTTCTGTAAAAAGTTCTGTTTTCTGCACAGCTATGTAGAATGTGAAGGAACTTGCCTCTCCTAAAGCATAGTGTCTGCAGCCCATTCCTACTTTACTTCTCCCACCTTCTTTTTCCTTTACGTTATAGTTATGGCAGGAGCTACTTTTTGAGTGTACTTCATATGTCTATCCATAAACCAAAGACTATCATTAAAAATTGAAACCTTATTAATAATAATTGAATTAATTGAATTTTATCACATAGATTTCAACAGCAAAACAGAATGCTTAATCTTTTGTCCATTACTGAGCGTTCTTAAACATGCAGATTTTGTTGCTGTGTTGACATTTTGTGTACTACGTGCCTTGACAAGCTCAGGAATGAATTATTCCTGACTGAGGCTACGCTGGTCATTCTTTTGGAAACTTGTTCTTTTGTAGTCATACCTTTGTGAATAAGATTGGCACAAACCCTTGACATTTTAACACTTGGCAAAATTGCCTTTTAAATATTACAAAGAAAATACCGCATAACAATCAGGTTTGTAAAATCAAGTTTGAAGATGTAAGAGAATTGTTTTGTGAAGTTTCTATAAACTGCTGTTGGAATGTAGCTGATCTAAAATTATTTTTTTACAGAATACTACCTTTGCTTTAAAAAGAACTTGTAAATCTTTGTAATAGAACTTTTTAAAATTTTGATAGGGAAAGTAACTGCACATAACAATTGTGCCTTGAAAACATAATGTTTTGAATATTCCTTTGTTTGGAACGATGAAACAGAAATCTGCTATGATATTTGCCATAAAATAGAGTGCCTGAAATTGAAGTTTCTTGATTATTAAAAAAAAAAAAAAAAAAAAAAAAAGTTTGCATTAGTCAGTGAACCAGTTTAGTATTAAATATTTTTCAAATATTTTTAACTATTGTGGTGTTTTTTTTCACACAAAAAATTTTCTGCATCAAAATCAGATGTAAGGTATAAAAAAATTCTTGGAATATATAGCTTACTAAATGTATGGTGAGCAGTGGAGGGGGAAAGAAGCTAAAAAGTATAAATGCTAACATGGATTTTGCATTCTTGGGATTTTGTTACAGATAAAAAAAACAAAAAAGCTGAATAAAAAAACTACTTGATTGATTCCCTGTGTTTCGCATTTCTGTAGTGTACGTGTGTGCTGTTGGCCCAGCTGCACAGAGACTCAGCTGGGCTTGCTTCCTGGAAGAATTGCCTTGTTCACTATTTGGTTTCAATGATGTGGTACTTTCTGTTAACAGCACCAGAAGATTCCTTCTCAGAGTTGAACAGAAATATGAACTTGAAAGCTTTTGAAATAACTTCAGTTGCATCACTTAAGTTGTTTAGTTGAAACACACAAGACAATTAGTAGGTTCATAATCTGTGATACAACAGTATATATTTACAATTGATCTTGTCTGTGAAATTTATAAGATTAGAGGTATTACATGAGTAGTGCTGTATCATAATACTTAGGGTAATGATTCAGTTTTATATAAATTGGTTTTCCATGTGAGATTCACAATGAGTTGATGCTTTCTGAATTTCAAGAACTCCTACTAAAGAAAGGTGAAAAGAATAACCTAAATAAAATAGCTTCTTTGATATAAGAGCTTACTTCAACATAAAATAAATGATGCAAAACTTGCTTACAATAGAACAAATGTAGGTTATGGAGAAGTTTCATGGTGTGTCCAAATAATTCTAACTAAAAGCCCTCCACAGTACCAACTGGAGCATGAAGGAAGACAGTGCCAGGAAATCTTTTTTTTTTGCTCTGTGGCAAGTCTGCAAGTTTTCAGCAGCATTGTTATTATCTTAAACTGGTTTGTTTGTTTGTTTTGATTCAAAAGCAAGGACTGCAGTGCTTTATTATCTTCCTGTTAGTGTTTGTTGGGTATACCACTGAGTCTGGTTTAACTTAAGTTCACCTTAAATAAATTAAGTGCAGCTATACTTTGTGCATTTCAAGTAGATTTAGATTTCTGTCAAGCGTTGGAATTTCCCTAGTGAAAGCACAAATAGGGGGAGGTTTTAGCAAGCA
Organism: Aythya fuligula; assembly: GCF_009819795.1. Classification (NCBI taxonomy): domain Eukaryota; kingdom Metazoa; phylum Chordata; class Aves; order Anseriformes; family Anatidae; genus Aythya; species Aythya fuligula. The sequence continues at coordinate 146,338,881 of NC_045560.1, read as the reverse complement.
GCCAGAGTGTTTGGAGGGTGATGCTGCTGTTTTTGTGCGGCTGGAGCTGTGACCCCGGGGAGGTTTGGCAGTGGCAGCTGGCACCTTACTGCCCCACAGCGCTGCCTCACAAAGCTCCCAGCCAGCATCACCTGGCTGTGGATTTACAAGAGAGGAGCCAGACAACAGCTAAAGGCTCAATTTCTGTTGCAGCACACCCCACGCTGCGAGTCGGAGCCAAAAACAAGCCCCATTCTTGCTGAGGTGATGACTGCAGCGTGACGAGCCCTGTGGTGGGCAGCAGGGCGGGAAAGCTACGAACGGGCGCCGCCATCTTGCGGGGCAGGGCGAGCCGCTGCGCATGCGCTCGCCTCAGCCTCGGGGCTGCTGAGGGGTGAGGGGCAGTGCGCATGCGCTTTAGGCCATGCCGCGACCCCCCCTTACCCCTCTGGGGTTATTTCTCGGCTTTTGTTCTCTTCATTTTTATTATTTTTCTCCTTCAATAATGTCCGTTTCCTGCAGGCGCGGCGGCGCCGCTTCGGGAAAACGAGCCGCTTTTGCGCTCGCGGAGGGAGCCGGCCGTGACCTTTCAACCGGCGGGGGTTAAAGGCTGCCGACAAAATGGCGGCGGCTGCTGAGGCGGGGAGCGGCGGGGCGCGGCGGCGGCGCTGCTGAGGGGGCTCCGCCTGCAGCCCCTCGGCTCCCTCTCGGCTTGCAGCCCCCCCTCGGCCGTGTTCTCTCCACAGAAAGGTCCCCGGGTCCCGGCTCAGCTCCGTCCTTCTCGTGGGAAGCAAGCAAGCGGCGCCCCCGGAGCGGTACTGGTGTGCGAGGGGTGCGTGTGCCGCCTGCGGGAGGCTCTGCGGGCAGGCTGGATGCCGCTCGGGGGGTAACCGCGCTGCGGGGGCCGGCCGAAGATGCTCGACTCCGGAGGCGCCGATCCGCTGCGGAGATGAGCCCTGAGGAGCGGCGGGAGGCGACGAGACGAAGGGCCCATCGAGCGGGGATGGTGCTGCTGGTGGTCTGACAGCAGTGTGCGTCTGGTGCTGCTCTTCAGGATGAATAGGAAGAAAGGAGACAAAGGATTCGAGAGCCCGAGACCGTATAAATTATAAGTATCCGGTTTTAAAAAATTGTTGTACTTGAGATCAGCGTGCGTTTTGAAGCAGTCCTCAGGGTGCTTGTCCACCTGAAAAGGTTGGAGCTCTGGCTTACAGCGTAGCTTGCTCTCAGAAAACGCGTATTGTGGGGTTATGTCCTACTGCGTGATCTTGTAGCCAAAGAATCTGTAAGCCCCCGGTCTCACCATACAGACATACTGAACTTCTGCTCTTCAGAGCTTAGAGATCCTTCCACGCAGCATCAGTACTACAGATCATGCCGTCAAATTTCATTCTTCCTGCTGTGTCAAGCTGTAATAGTCTTGCAGGCCTTTTCCATATACGAACACACGTACATTTATAAATAAAAGCAAACATCTGTGCCAAGCAAATTACTATGTTTACACTGTTGTTATTTGGTTTGCAACCTAGCTGTAAAGAAATTGGTTGCAGATTTCAGAGGATCTTTGCCTGTATTTTATAAAGGAATCATGAAGTTATTAAATCTGCAACAGGAACGTATTTTTAAATAGAATTACTGATGTTAGTGTATACACTTTAATGTGTATGTAGGCAATTTGAATCCATCATTGGATGCTGGCTTGTCTCATTTTCTTGTAGGATTTTTTTATTAAGCTTTGTTAGTGGAAGCCAAGTCGTTTTTTAATACATAGAGTACTTGAGTATGTTCATCTAATGTGTGACATGGCGTAAAAGTTGCGTTACAAGGTTATATCGTGAGTCAGTACTCTGAAGTCCTGTGAAGATACCATCTAGTACAGAAAAAAAATTAGCAATAACTTCCCAAGTTTTAAAAAAAGTTGGAATTACTATTTTATCTCTCATTTGTAAAATCAGTTTTATTTACCAGTGGTTCTAAAACACAATTCAAAACACAATTCACAACTTAAGTAAATGCATTTGACTTGTTTAAAATACTATCTTGATTAATATATTACCTTTATTTAAAATATTATCTTTTATACTAATAGTAAAAATGCACGCTTTTTTTTTTTTTTAATGTATAGTACCCACTTATATGAATTATGTATGAGAAGCAGCTTCCCAGATAGATGTTCCACACATCTCTGATCGCAAATGTTACGGCTGCATGCCACTTCCACTGCTGAGCATCACTGAAGTGTTAGAACTTGATTCCAAACCATTAGTAATACCATATTTTTGCATACTGCTATGTGATGTTCAAAAGCCGTGCTGTTATCTTCTTCTGTTATTAGTAATGTTCGTTCTTACACTACACTTTGATTTTATTGTAATTCTTCTGACTTTGCGTGTTACTTATATTCATTATTTGTTTTGGACCACTTATGTGAGAGACCTAGGCCATCGTTAATTCTCCTTTTACAAGTATATGCTCTACGTGGAATAGAATGTATCTATACATGCATATATACCATAAGATCTCCTGTTTTTATAAATGGGTTGAAAGATTATTTAAAATACTTGTAATTATGCAAAACCTTACTTATTTACTTTTTTTTTTTTTCTTCCAGCACGACTCACCAGGTAGTTTGTATCAACAACATAAATTTTCAGAGAAAATCTGTTGTAGTAAGTATTGTTTTTAATAAAATACAGAAGTAGAAATGGAAAGTCTGGATTTTCTTCATGATTTTAGAGAGAACAACTGCACACATAAGCTGATAATGTTCTTCGGCTTCTTTATGTTTTACGCTTTCTCAACTGGTGCTTTTTGTAAGTCTGTCATTCCTAGAGGTGCCTAAGATTGGATGCCTTGTAATAGTGAATACTTTAACTTCTGTGAGGAAGGGTCTTGAGTTGCTGAGGCTTTTTGTGAATTTAGGCGTATGACTACATAAATTCTGCCTAGGTTTTAAGAGTTGTTGTCTCATACTTAGATGCCAAAACCTAAAACATGGTGATGGAAAAAAAGGATGGTAGTAACTTGAAATCTAGGCAGTAGAGGCAAATAATTTCCCGTAAAGTAAGTATTTTGAAGTTCTATTTTTTTTTAATTATTTCACAACTGGGGAAATTCACCTGTTAAATTATATGAAAAAATATTTTTAGACATCTACAAGTGAAAGACAATTTCATTTTTAAATATAGCATTAGCTTTTACCTGCGATTTTTCTCTGAAAACGCATTAGGTTTTTAATATCTTTACATTGTGAACTGATAAAGTCTTTATAGAAGGTTTTGATTTATGTTTTCATAGGGTTATGTGGAACTGACAATATTTCCCACGGTTGCAAACCTGAATAGAATCAAACTAAACAGTAAACAGTGCCGCATTTACAGAGTAAGAGTCAATGACTTAGAAGCAGCTTTCATCTATAACGATCCAACGCTGGAGGTTTGTCACCATGAGTCAAAGCAGTAAGTGATGTATTTAAAACTTTGCAGATGGAGTGTTTTCTCTTGTTGTGAAGCATGACCTATTTTATACTGGCTAGTTTTACCTGGTGATTTCCTGATAACAACATAAGTTTCTATCAAAACTTCTGTTAGTGTGACTTATTTTGGGGGAAGTTTTTTGACTATAATTTTGACTCTTAAGTTATTCTTTAGAATTTCTTTCTCTAATGTTTCTTTGTATGGTTTTGTCAAGTATCAGATTTTTAAAATTTTTTTTTAAGTACTTTATGGGAAAGAAGTGGTAGGAATCCACTAGTAGTCTCTCGGTGCTTTATGAAATTGTCTTTTTTTTTTTTTTCCCCATGGCAAGAGAATATCTTTGGCTGAAATGTTTTTATCTTTGATAGATTTCAGATATAAGCTTCATCTATGGACATCTTATGTGCTTATTTATTTAAAGAGAAAATGGTGACATTATTGTGCCAATAACATCTGTTCATACTCTTGTAGAGAATGTTTTACAGTGGTGTGAGAACATTCATACGAGAGTTGCGTGTGATAGGACTGTCTTTTTTTTTTTCTAACTTCAGCACAGTTGGTTAGGTTGTGGCAGTATAATATTCTTTAGTCAAAAGCTACTATATTCTGATAAAAAATCACAATTTTTGCAGGAAAAAATTATCATGTGCAATGTCAGATTTGGATGGTCTTTCCCATCTTTAAACCAGTGAATATGGGATCAAAGTTCATGGAAATATTTCCCAATTCCCTAACGAGTTTTTCTAAACATTGTTTCTGATGTTACTAAATATCTCCAAGTAATTTTGCATAGCGTTAGTTTATTGCTTTCAAACAAACAATATGAATAAGGCAAATCATGCAACCGTATCAGGTTAATTACTGGATTACTAAATTAAGAAGCTTATTACTATCCATCAGACATTTCTTGTGTACCGTGGTGTCCCCAGAGTGATTGCTCTGAGAGATCTGCTGGCCAAGAAGATAGAGAAAGCTCAGTGAGCAGCTTCAGAGGTGATACCACCTTCATTAACTCACATGTCTGATGAAGACAGATCTGAGCTAGCTAACCTACAGTTCTGCTGCTTGGATTTTTGCAAACAGTGATGTTCTCAAACTATGTAGCTATACTTATGTATCTATATATGTATCTAAACTTATGTATCTATAAGAGGGTTGTCTACTCATTGCCTTAATGACTAGAGCCTTTGAGATGTTTCTCATCCCGTCTTATTTTTCAGGTTAAGCCTGATTTTTAAATCTTCTGAAAACTAGAGTACTAGGAGAACTTCTGTTCTTAAGTTCTTGGGGTTCAAGTGCTATTTTCTCGTAGAACTGTAAAATATCTTGAGTTGGAAGGGACCCACGAGGATTATCAAGTCCAGCTTCTGGCTCTGCACAGATCACCTGAAAATCAAACCAAGTTTTATACCAAGTTACCCATCTTTGGACTAGAACTGCTTACATCTGACACTATTCCTTTATTCATTGTATATGCAAGAGTTTCAGAAATTCAGTTTGCTAATATAATGTTGACTTACATAAGACACTGAACTAGATCTCAGTTCTGAAATTTTGTCCTGATGCTGAAGCACTTGAGTCTATTAAGTAGCTCTTGTCAGTTTTGTGACTTGATTTTGTTGTTGCTGGTTGTATTATTAAGTCAGAAATTTAAAATCTTCATCAGGCAAAGCAGGGAAGATTCTAATTGTTCTGAACAGCTAGAAGGTAGACATCAAAAGTTTAAAATAACCTCGGTCAAACATTCTTTATTAGTATCATAGATTAGGGTCTAAGTCCTAAAATGTTATCAGAATTATAACTTGAAAATTTGAAAGAAGTTTCAAATTTTCTCACTATCTGATATTGAAGAGCAAATTTAAAAACATAGTTTTCCACTTGTTTTGAGGAAATTGTATGGGAAGAAACTGATAAAAATCTGATTCTTTTGTTATTCAGTAAGAGAACATAATGGCTAAATGTGTTCACAAAGTTAATTAAGTCTTTATTGAAACTTACGTTCGTGTTTTCACTTTTTTGATTGGCTCAGTTGGGTGAAGTTTGCAGAAGCATTAAAGGACTTTCATTTGAAGCACTCCATTTTGTTAAGTAAGGGGCTGGGGGCGATAACCAGTGAATCCTGAATGACATACTAGGACAAGGCATGCAAAGTGAAACACTCACAAAGGGTGAGAGCAGCCCGTGGTTTTCACTGGTGCAGGTTTTTACATTGCCATAAGAACTTGCAGAAAGACTCTATTAAATAACTCCAGTGTTATTCATAGATTTGAAAGACAGAGGTCACCAAATGTTCTTCACAAACAGCTAGTATGCATCTTGGCAACCTGTTCATTTAAAATCAGTAGATTTAAAACTTTACTTTCCTGTGATGTGTAGCAAATAAAAATTAGTTTAACTGTTAAGGTTTTATGTCCAAATACTTTCTAGTTTTTAATGATGCTTTTGGTTTGTTAGATGCTGATTTCTAGAAGAAAAATATAAACTATGTAGAAGAAGTTCTTACTTTAATGTTCTTACCTTAATTGTCAAAGATAAAGTATTTTGAAGAAGTCTTGCTCCCCTAATTAGCAACAGAATTCAATTAAAAATGAAAAATTCTGTATTTTAAGCCACTGTAATTATTTCTATGGGAAGACTTGCTCCAGCATCTGTGACTTGAGATGTTATGCTCACTGATACGAGGTGAAGGTCAAGTGAAGTGGTTAAATGTTTGTTGTTTATGGTGTACAAATTTAGGCATGCAAGAACTTTAAGAGGGTTGAGAAAGTCAAGATTAAAGAGAGCTTTATCTATGAAATACAGTTAAAGCCAGCTGAAATTGTTTCTGACTCATTATGAAGAAATTCTCTGCTGTTTTTGTGTGACATTTTCTGTCAGATCAGTTTTGTGTTCTAGATCTGGAATCCAACTTTTTTTTTCAGTTTAAGGTATATTGTTATACTCTGTTATCTCCTTCTGCAAAAGTTATTGACATGCTTTCTGTCACTGTATAGTGTTGGTGTAGTAGAAGGTGGGACATTTTTTTTAATCTTTTATGTTGTCACTTCTGCTGGGTAACAAAAACTTATTAAAAAGATAATTAGAAGTTAGTAAATTTTGTAGAAAATGTTAGAAAACTTCAATGAGTACATTAAGTATATTTTCAGCTTTGATGCCATTGCTAGTTTGTCCATGGGTCCCAAAACATCATTCAGGTAACATCTGAAAGCCTTTTAAGTGTTATGTGTCAGTCTTCAATCTTGTAATTTCTTCCCGAGTCGTCAGGACATCACAGCTTTTGATGTTGTTATAGATGGATGAGCTTAAGATGGTCAGTTCCGGCCTGACTGAACAGAGTCTGGATGGGTATAAAACACTTGGTATAGTTTTTCCTTGTGTACACAAGGTGGCAGAGAATCCCGTTTAGCTCATACATTTAAGGAGGAGTTGGAAATCTTGCAGAGACTGCTTCCAGCCTGCAAACAGTGTTAGAGCATGTCTGCATGGGTCTCTTCTTAGGGCTGTTGCTGTAGTGTGACACATCTCTTGTCCTCTTCTTCCCTCTTTCCCTTGTAAATTTTCGCTCTCTTGACTCTGTCAATATAAGGAAACCATGGTAAGCTGTACATTTGTGCAGCATAACGTTACATAGCGTTGCTGCCACTAGTAGGAGGGATGCTATAAAACATTAATGTGGAGGTATTTGGAATCGATGAGTAGCTTTAAAAAAAAAATCTCTACAAGATCACTCCTTTCCAGTCAGTCAACTAGCATGCACTTGGGCTGTAACTAACAGGCTTTTGTGTCAATTCTGATAATAAAATGCGTCTCTACCAGGAAAAAACATGAATGCATATTAGTTTTTCATTGTTGATCTGTGCTTACAACTAGGAAAACTTACGTTTATTTCTTGGACTGTAACTTTTGGCTTGTGCTCTGTTTTTGTTAAAATGGCCACATGCGGTTTGTTGAGAATAGTTTTACCTATGAAAAGATTAATTCGTGGTACTGAGTCTTTAATGGATTCCTTTTACAATGAATCACCCCTTTGAACTGGAACACTTCACGAAAATAGAAATATCAGAGTAGACCATTTCCCATTAAATGTTAAGCCCTGTGGAGTCTACCTTTTGTGTCATAAAATCATAACCTTTTCCTGTCTATGAACCCATTGATGTTTAAAATATAACCACAAGTTCATCACAAGACTTAAACTTGGAAAAAATTCTTACAGATATATTAGAAAAGGAGTCCCGTAGAACCAGTTTACATTGAAATGAAAAACTTTGAGACTGGAGAATCTAACAGAAATGTTACTGATGTTTTCTGTTGCTAGTTCTTTTTAATTGCTAAGATAGTTTTCAGTCATACAGTGTTTTTAAAGACTTTTTTTCCAATGATAATTGTTTGCCTTCCTAGGATGCTGTTAAAAGTCAGCTTAAAGCCGCATCGCTTGGGGTGGTTCTGATGTCCCTGCCAGTCTCCTGTGCCTCAGCATGAGGACTCCTCTGAGCCCTCAGTATATCAAATCAGGGAGCTAGACCAACCCAAAGTGGACTGCCAAAAATGACTTTTTTTTTCCCCGTTTAGCACTTCGAGTTGCATCACTTCAGGGTCAGATGAACTGTAGTATCCTTAATGAGGGGGGGAACAGGAATGAGTGGCAAAGATGGGGAGACAGAGCGTCAGCTTGAGTTTCATCTGGTTTGAATTGTTCTAGAACCATACTCAAAGCTACAGCAAGTTCAACCTTGTGTTTTTAGAACTTGTTGGTGTTACATTGTCTTATACCCTATCTTTAGGTGCACTTCAGCTATGAAAAAAGAAATCATGGCTATGTATTAAAACTTGGGATTTGGGTGTTTCTCTGTTAGCATGCTCCCATTTACTATTAATGTCCTATTTTCAGCAGCTTCCAAGCAAAGTAGACAAGTTTAGTGTTCCTGACATTCCCAGTCCTGGTAGTGGTGCCAGGGAATGTGTGCGCTATGATTGCCAAAGATCAAGAATTGCATGAAAATATGTTCTCAATATATTTCAGTACTTAGCTACATTTTTCAGATGGGGAAGGCTGGGAATATAAGCATGGCATTTGACTTACCTAGCCTTGCAGGATGATCCTGGCTTAGTTAATTACCCCTTATTCTTCCAAGTAAGGTAACATAATTTGGGTTGAACGCTGTTCTCTCTGTGGGTGGTGAACAGAGAGTGGTTAGATGAAAGAAAGTAAAATCCTGAAATGAGATCATGTCTGCTCTGCGTGGACTTCAGATTCCATGGAAGGATGGAGCCCACAGCCACAAGTTAATTCACTCCATTGTGGTGCAGCAGTGCCGCAGATAGCGTTACACTTGATTGTAGCTCTGCCCTCGCAGTTGCTGTTTTCTCCTGTGGTACACAGCTAAATGCTCAGGATTCTTCTGAAAGGAAAGGTGATGAGTAACTGAAACACTTTCTCCTGGGGTAGAAATCAAATTTTTGAAGAACTGTTTACTAGAGGATTGGAGTTAAGATAGATGTCATGCCCATGTTTTATGGAGTTTAAAAATCCATTCTGAAAAACTATGAAAGCGCTTGCATAAAGATAAAAAAGCGAGGTTATTTCTGAGCTTGATGGTGAATCTTCCAGTATCTGAATGTAATAATACTGAATAATAATAAGATAGCATTCTGTTTTTATCAGCTGCAGCAGTGGACACATGCATTTTCCTGCTCATTTCAATAGAAAACAGTTCGAAGTCACAACATAGGTAATGGTATTACTTTGGAATGAGATGTGCAGTCATTTAAGAGCGAATAGTCACTTAACGAGCTGCATCCTGACTACAGAAGTTTGTGTCTGCATCCTAAATAAATGAATGACTGTAACTTCTTAAAAATTGTTTCTGGGGGCTAAAAGGTGCTTTTCCTTTTACCCCCTTCTCCTTTAAAAACAGAACAAAATACTTAGTTAAACATGCACCGTGAAATTGCGTATAGAAATCATATCACTTTAAAAGTTGTGGGGTTTTCTGTAGCTCAGCGTATACTTTAAGAATTAAATGGCTATTTCTGACAGGAGGAACCTCAACTATTTTTCCAATGCCTATGCTGCCGCAGTCAGTGCTGTGGACCCAGATGCTGGAAACGGCGAACTCTGCATTAAGGTTCCCTCGGAGTTGTGGAAACATGTTGACGGTAAAGTAAAGAGACCATACAGCGAAAGCTGAACTTTAAGATGCCACAGAACTGTTAGCTATGAGTTTCCATAGAAGGATAGTAGATTTAAATAAATAGAAATAGCATTACATTATTTTATGAGATGGTGATTACTGTTTTCTTTTTCCTCATACATCTTTCCATCTGAAGGCTGAAAAATACCTTCATGCTTCTTGGTAGTATGGAGAAATAGTTGCAACACCCTTTACAAACAAACTGGGGTGGTCATGAGCTCAAAAGTATACATCGGGATGTGGGTATAATGGAGTAAATTGGGTGCTAAATTATAACCATTTAAAGCTGCTTACAATATACACGAGTCAGCAAAGAAAATAATTTACAAGGATCTGTCTGCTTACATGTTGTTTATAAAGCTGTATTACTTTTTCCCATCTCACTTTCAAGAATGGTTCTTTTAAGATTGATTCCATAGTGACAAGGAATCAACTTTATAACCTGGAATACGGGAACAACTGTTCTAATAAGTCACTCTCCAATTAGTTTTTTGTATTCATTTTCTGTTGTGGTTTTTATCTATTTCTCCTGTTGATTTGTGGGAATATGGAGGAAAAATCAACTGTCACGAAGCTGCATCGTGCAGTGTTGTCAGTTATATCTTACCAGGAAAGACACTTTTGTTACTTTAGTTTATGTTTAAGTTCCTGTTGTGTCACTTGCAAGCCTAGAAGGGAAAAATATTCAAACAGGTTTATTTTTTCTTTCCCAAGCTTGAATGTCAAAATATGGTGAGACTTGTTGGCTAAATTTCACCATATGCTTGAATTTCTTTTCTTGCCAATCTATTCATAGGTAAGATTTCTGTGGAACTAAAATAAAGCAAGGACACTTCAGTTACAGGAAAAGCTTTAACAATACTGAGAAGTTTTAAGAAACTGCAAATGGCAATAACATGTCTTTTAAGAATGTGCCTGTTACGTGCAGTTTTTGTAAAGAATTATTTCAGCAAGGTACAAATGAGATCATGCTAAGGGTGTAATAAGTGTATAAAGATTCTTCATTATCCAGGAATAGGGAGATTAAGTGTAACTCCAATTGCTGTTTTTATCAAGTAATACAAATTCTCATAAATTCAAATTGTGTAAGCTAAGCCTAAGAGGTCTCAGTTTTGTAAGGTTGTCTTTTGTGCTCTGTAAAGTGAACCTGTACGCCCATGAGAATGAAGTAAACACATCATCTCGAAAGACCAATAGTCTAAAACTGAATCATTATTCTAAAGTAACTTTCATGAAAGTTATATATTTAATCTCATTTCTGTCTTGGTGCTACAGAGTTAAAAGTCCTAAAGGTGCATATAAATTTTTCTCTGGACCAGCCAAAAGGAGGTCTTCATTTTGTGGTACCTAACATGGAGGGCAGCATGGCAGAAAGAGGTGCTCATGTCTTTTCGTGTGGTTATCAAAATTCTACAAGGTAAGAACACAGAATGCTAGACTATATTTCCTATTTAATCTCAAAGCGTAGAAAATAGAGTTTCCCTGAGTTCTTGTAATGTTGAACGTTCAAAAACTTAATTTGTTCTTGAAGGGAGTTCACCAGTGTGAAAAGGCATCTAATGATTAGTAGTAATTAGGATTTCTAGTCATTATAGCTCAGCAGGAGGTAGTGGCAAGGAAATTTGCAGTGCTCTGTAAAGTTAGTAATACTGCCATGTAGTGGGAGTATGTCAGCATTCACAGTGTTTGAGGATGTAGTTTGGAACCTGAGAGAAACATTATCTGTGCAATAGAAACATAATTGTTAACCATTTTTCCCCCATCCTGATTTCCCTAGGTTTTGGTTTCCTTGTGTGGATTCATATTCTGAGCTGTGTACCTGGAAACTTGAGTATACTGTGGATGCTGCAATGGTGGCTGTTTCAAACGGAGATTTGGTGGAAACTGTATATACCCACGATATGAGAAAGAAGACTTTTCATTACATGCTGGCTATTCCAACTGCAGCTTCTAACATCTCCTTGGCCATAGGACCTTTTGAAATACTTGTTGATCCATACATGCATGAGGTAATTGTCTTCAGTGAGGTCTCCTTGTTTTGTAAAGAGCTAGTTACTATTTTTATGTTGATACCTGTGCATATTGATCAAATACAGGTATGTCTAGATACTGTCTCTGTTCATACAGTTACATAGTAAAACTTGTCTAGCAATGCCTGTATTTAAATTTTTCCAAAGTAAAGCCTTTGAATGAATAATTCCACTTATTCCTGAATTCATGGGGCTGATTTAGTTGACGTTGATAACAACATACATCTCAAAATAGGTTTAAATCCATCCTGTTGACAGTAGATGAAAATTAATTCTACACAGTTAAATAGTCTTCTGAACTGAGTTGGACACAAGGTTTTCATTCGTACCAGATCATTGCCATAATGCTGAAGTCCAGTGACTGAAATTTACAGCTGTAGTTTCAGATTGGGTAGGGATGGACTTGGTAAGTTACCAGGCTGGCATAAAGACTCCCCTTTTGAAAGCATAATAGGAAAATATTCGGAAATAGTTATGCTTTATTTGATCCAAAGGCAAACATTAGATTTTTGTCGTCAGTCGTGGCATTCTGTTAAATTTTACTGGTGGGAAATGCTCATTTGTGACAGATAATAGCTGTTTAAAAACAAAAAAAAATCAGTCATCACATCAATTATCACAGCTTGAAAATACTGTTGTCTGATTTGTGGCAGCTGTATTTTTTTGTTACATAAATATCAAGTTCATTATGAACATATTCATCAATCCCATACCAAATTTTTTCCTTTGTAGGTGACTCACTTTTGCTTACCACAACTACTCCCATTGCTCAAACATACCACATCATACCTTCATGAGGTATTTGAATTTTACGAGGAGATTCTTACCTGCCGCTATCCGTACTCCTGCTTCAAGACTGTTTTTATTGATGAAGCATATGTTGAAGTAGCTGCATATGCATCCATGAGTATTTTCAGGTTAGTATTTGAGAAAATTACACTTTCTAAATCCACAAGCTTAGAAACTGTAGGTCCAAGACTGTTGAGAAATATTTGGTGCTCTTTTTGTTTTTATAGCTTGAGTTTTGGGCTCCCTAGTTTGAAAAAGCTGGATTTTGTTGACATTACAGGCTTTTAACACCATTTCCAATTACATGTATTACAAGGATGTTGGATTTGAATCTTAAATTGGCAGAGATTTTCTTTCTGAATTCCATGCATGAAATATTTGAGATTGACCTAAGTGCAGACGTTTGATAATGTTCTGTTTTCCTTCAGCTGAGAGAAGGTACTGTGAACCATAAAGAGTTTCACCAGCTCAATTACTTTGACTCTACAGAAAAAGTTGTGTATATGCATGCAAATAGCAAGAGCTCTGTCTAGATAAAGGTTATTAAATAAGGATCTTAGTATGTCCTTGGAAAGCTAGTCAAAGAATTATTTGTTTTGGCTCTTAAAATAAGGTCTTTGTTTTGCTGTAGTTGTTTTGTTTTTTTTTTTTTTGTTTCTGAGCTTGTGCTTATATTGTGTTACTCTTTTTATGGCGGTCCAGCACAAATCTCTTGCACAGCGCAATGATTATAGATGAAACTCCACTGACGAGGAGATGCTTAGCGCAGGCCCTGGCCCAGCAGTTTTTTGGATGTTTTATATCCAGAATGTCCTGGTAAGTACTTTACTTTTGTACTCTCTAGAAAATGGGGAAAAATTAGGAAACTAAACTTTTAATTTGCATGTTGTATTTTAGCAGAATAAGTGAAAAAGTAGCTGTAGAATAAAAGGAAGAGCAATAAAGCCAGCTTAATAAATGAAAATCCAAGAGGATGTGGGGTTTTCGTTGTGTGTTTTTTTTTTTTTTTTTTAAATTATTATTATTTGAAAGGGGAATATGAGATATAGGTTCAAAAGACTGTAGTGGTTGAACTTGTCTTCTCTTAGAGGTTGTTGTTACTGACTGTCATAGTGTGCTATGCCACCTGTAAATTTATAGAGGAGACTCTTTTGTATCATCAGTGAATTTCTCAGATGCTCTAGATGAAGAAATGTAACCTGTATAGGAAGTACTTGTTGGGCAGAGAAGTAATAAATAATGGAGAAGCACAGGAGAGGGGAATACAGATGTAGTGCCAAAGGGACAAATTCACTGGGTTGGTAAACTCCCTGTAACTCCATCCCTCAGAAGGTCGCCCACAGTTGTCTCATGTAATTCTGATCAGTATTTATTTTGAAGTCTTTTGCATACACTTTATATTTCAGGCACAAGGGGCTTACTACTTTTTTGTGGTAAAAGCGTATGTTCCAGAGTATTCTTGGCTTCTTAAAAATAAAAAAATAAAGTTAATTGATGCTTATACTAGTAGAATTTCTCTTGCTCTGATGCTTATTACTGGTAATAAGCATCATACATTACCATGTAACCATGGTTAAGACAGTTTTGTCTCTTGACTCCATTTTGTGTCCTTCTGTTCACCTTCCTCATCAAATGAACTACCTGTCATTTTTAAGCTTCATTTTCTAGCTCATGTTCATGTTCTGTTTTTTCCCCTGTTTTTCTCTCCTTTAAAGAGGTATTTAAAGAGGTAATTAAATGAGTGTCCACCAAATTGTGAGATACGTACTTTGTCCACTTGCTCTCCGCATGTTCTCCATTGCATTGATATGGTTATCAAGAAATTAAGATAGTCATGCTAATCGTGTAGATTAACAATTGTTTTACTTTAGTATCTATCCACTTCTACCATTTAATTGTTTCTATTTCAGCTGAAATACTTTGCTTTTATGTTTTAATCTGGGCTTCTGTGGTACAAGTTCAGTTTTCACTGGCTCTTCAGTTTTATCGGTCCCAACCAGATGCCAAGTTACATAAATTGGTTCACAGCTCATCAGATCTCTATTGACTTAGAGAAGTTATATAACTTGATGAAACTTGTGGCTTTTTTGAGCTGGTCAAAAATGCCATCCCTTACAAAATGCCTTCTGAAGTGCCATAATTCCTGCTGCTTTCTTATTATAGGTCAGATGAATGGGTGCTGAAGGGAATCTCTGGTTATATTTATGGCCTTTGGATGAAAAAAACCTTTGGTGTTAATGAATATCGCCATTGGATTAAACAGGTAATAACAGTAGCATTTTCTAAATCTTTTCACATCAAAGATGCATTATGAAAATAGAATGTAACATAGTTTTGCGTTACAATCTAAAGAAATTGTAACAAAACTTAGAGCTAAAATATTTTCACTACTTGCTGCAAGGAGAAACACCAAGCATATTAACCAAAATATGTTTCCATGACTGGCTTACCAATAATAATTTTCATTGTCTCTCTCTGCAGTTAGTTTTCCTATTTTTCTTTTGATTTTTGCTCAAAGACAGAAAAGGTCAAAAGGAAGAGTACTTCTTTTTTAGCACTCACAGTAGAATATGGGATTCATGAGGAGGTCTGTTTGGTGAATTAATGTTGCTATACTGTGATGGCCTTTTCCTATACCTCAGAAGGGCTCTGGTGTTAGCTTGGAGTAGTAGTGGATCAGGTATCTTTTTAGCCTTGTTTAAGTCCTAGCTTTATAATAAGCTTTTGATGTCCATGGTGACATTTTCTTATTTCCATTAAGATTTTTGTTTTCCATTGAGAGTCACCTATCTTGAAAAAGAAAGTTCTGTCTATAGCTTACATTTCTAAATGTAATGCTGTGAGACAGGGACTCATTAGCCATAACGGCAGTGAGTCCCCATTCTTTGTCAGTGACACTCATTCGTAGAAAGATTTTCCTCCTCTTATCATATTTTCTTACTGTCCCTCTTTTCCAAATTGGAGTCCTAGCCCCATGGGCTTCATTTATGTCCCTTCCTCACACAGGAACCCCATAAGCCATCCTTATCTAAGACATTTATCCCAGCCCTGCGTTGTGCTATAGAGAACAACAGAACTGGATGTCTTAAAGTCCAGTGCTGCATGTTGGTGTGTTTCTGAGTATAAGTTGCTCACGTTCTTTCCCTGTGGGTTAAGTGCTTCCATGGAGAACTGAGAGGTGCTGCTGTCATAAGGGTGCCAGTTGATACAAATCAATACATGCCAAAATGTCAGCACTTGGGAACTCTTTGCCTAACATCGGGTTGCAGTCAGACACTCTCCCTGTGCTAAAACCGACCCGATTCGATCCAAAAGCCATGCTGACTGTTGGATGATAGCGAGCCCACGCAAACATCCTGCCTTGAAGTGTGCTTGTTAACATGGGCACAGCAGCACACAAATTCAGACACAGAGCCTGCTTCTGTCTGCCTTGGATGTACTTCAGGGTGAGGTGAGCTTTTATACATTGCAGTCTACTGCGCTGGTATAGCCAGTATTACTTTGCACTGCACGTAAGTGGTGAACACTTCCATCAGTCAGAGGAAACTTACTCAGTGAGCAATAATATTCTTTAGGTATGTTATAGTTAAATATTGTTGTGTGTTGACCCCCTATCCAGACCCAGAACAAGTACATGTATTAATTGCTAATTTCTACTATTTTGTTATTGCTTGCCATGCTGAGGAAGATCTCTGATTTTAAAATACTACTTTGCATTTGTAAAAAAAAAAAAAAAAAAAAAAAAAAAGTTTCTTTATGAGGTATGGCTTGAACAATGAAGTTACAAGCTTTCATGTTTTCAACTAATTTCTCTACTTTCCAAAAT
This sequence comes from Aythya fuligula, assembly GCF_009819795.1. Classification (NCBI taxonomy): domain Eukaryota; kingdom Metazoa; phylum Chordata; class Aves; order Anseriformes; family Anatidae; genus Aythya; species Aythya fuligula. The sequence continues at coordinate 146,322,590 of NC_045560.1, read as the reverse complement.
TATTCTCACTTACGTATGTTGTACTTTTTAGGAGTTAGATCAAATAGTGGCGTACGAACTGAAGACTGGTGGAGTTCTGCTGCATCCAATATTCGGAGGAGGAAAAGAGAAAGACAAGTATGTTTATTTAAGCAGCAAGTCATTACAGGGTATGTTTTTATGGGGCCGTTAATATATGCCTTGGGTGTGTTGTGCGGCATAAGGCCAAAGGCTGAAGAACTGCAGCTGCCCAAGGCATCTATTACCAGTCTCATAAAGTACATCTTGAGTATATTGGGTCACTGTTGTTTTATTTTTCTTTCACTTTAAATCCTGAAGGGAATAAAATACAATGAATGTTTTTAATACTGTTATGAAACTACTTTTTAGTAAGAGGATGAGAGTGAAGATGGAGCCAGAATTTTGGCCTGAGCTATTTATAGAGTAGTTAGTAATCTTTAGGCTGCTTAAGGTATTATCAGTTTTCTTCTTTTTTGCTGTTTTTGTGTCCACTGTCAGTTACTACCTCAGTTACTACCTTAAAATCTTGCATGAAAATTGTCTTATCAATTGGGGGGGGGAAATATTAGATCAGTTGTCCATGAAGCACCACTGATAACTGTGAACAGTCTGAGTTGGTGTTTTCATTAGTAACTGTAGCTTCAGTAGTGCTAGCTTAGGAACCTTCTCCTTACCTGTTCTGTGCTACTCCTGCACTACCCACTCAATAGCATTGGTCAAAATTGGAAATTTTGGAGATTGGAAAGCAGATCAGTAAGTTGGTCCAGGTGTCAGTGACACATTTTTGTCGTGTTTTCCTTATCTTGGATAAGTTAATCTAGTTATGACACAGCCTTACAAAAAGGTGCTCTTTGGAAACTCATGAGCAGCATGTGCAAAACAAATGGAGAATGTGTAGATGGAGTGCCAGAATACATCAACTTAAGTTCTTACTGCAGCAGAAGCCCCCGTTAGGAAAATCTGACCTAAATTTTTTGCAGCAGTGGTTCTCTTGCTTTTGGGTACAAATCCTGTTGTGTTTTTTCTTTCCATTCAAAATGAAAACTCTGGATTTAAGATTGAACCAAGTATACAGATAACCCACTTAAATATGAATAACGATCTGGTTTAGGGAGAAGAAGAAAGAAGGAAATGTTCTTTCAAATCAGGAATAGGTGTTGGCCAGTTTCCCAGCCAGGTGAATCCTCAACAACTGCTCATGACAGATCTTGATTTAGTTCACTGCCCTATTTCAAAGCAGTGAAGCAGACAAGTACCTAGGTGGCCTTGTTGCATATACCACTGAAAACTAAGTCACAGCTAATGGCATCAATTTTAGGCATATTGGTCATGATGTCCTTTTTTTCTTTCTTAAGGAAAATGTGGGGTAATGAGTTAGGTCTTGGCAGACTTTTTAATTGGCAGAGTTACAACTTGGCAGCGTATTCCCTCACAGAGAAACTAAATCTAGGCTAATGGGATCAGAATAAACTAGGGAAAAGGCTACATTAATATAAATGTACTATAAGAAAAGTTACTTTGTAAGTGTTAATTTTAGTATTTAATTGTATTTAATTGGAACCAAATAATTGACCAATTCCTGTTCTAATCCCCTTAAATTTATGTTTCCTCTGTGTGATGTATCATGGTTAGAAATTGTCTTCCCATGTGTATCTTGCTGCTTCTCTCTATTATGGCTTGATAATTGTAACATCACTTAAATATAAATTACAACTTGCTGTTTCTTATAGATTGCAAAGTCTCCTTGCACTTAAATTAAGTATGTGTTCCTGCCTCTGGGAAATGATTCGTATTTAGGGAGGAAATTTTCATAATGGTGATGTCTAGAGCATTTTTCTTCAACACATATTTTGCATTTCTTTGTTCTGATTGTTATGATAATGTTTCCTGCCAAACATATTTACATTATAGCAGTCCCAATTCGTAATTATATAAAGATAAACTAGATTGGACAATAATCTCATTTTCACCTGAATTAGAATATGGAAAGGAATCATTGGAAAAAACTTTTCAGGTAAATTAATTTTTGTACAAAACAGGTATCACAAATTCTGTTTATATATGTACTGCAATACAAACACTGCTCTCCAGAACTTTGGTGGCTTTGTTTGTTTGTTTGTTTGTTTTTGAGAAAAAAGTCCCAAAGCCTGGGAAAATGAAGGAACGGAAACTGCAGGTTAACTGCTGTATGGCATTGAAGCTTCGAAGTGAAGTGTTGTGCTTGTTACCTCTTCATTTGGTGTTCTTGCATTTTTGGTTGTCTTCAGTCTTTGACTGTGATGGTACCACCCTGCTGTAAAAAAAATAAAAGCCTCAAGAAGTGTATAAAGATGCATTTCAAGTGGAAGAAGCAGATTGACAGGTTTGCACTGAATGACTGGACTGTGCTCAAGAGCACAAGGGTTATAAATTTCCATGGAAGAGCTACTAGCTCGCTTGTCACTTTGAGAAAGGTCCTAGGCCCATATTGCTAATTTGAATTCTTATTTGTTGCCAATCCAGTAACAGCTTTAAAAGTCTAATGGTTAAAGAAAAATACAAAGGGAAGAAAAGTATTTAAACTGAATAAACTACAAAACGCAACTCTCAAATGCAATCGAACTGGTCTGTTTTAATCTGCAGTTAAATAATGTGCCGAAATCAATCAACGCTTAGTGAATTTAAGAAGGCCAAGAATGTGGTCCTGGCTCAGTTATAATTTTTAAGAAAAGAATTTTACCAAAGTCAATCAAGTGTATAATTTGAAGCTGGATACAAAGTTTTATACTGAGACCAAATTATTATATAATGTCTGAGCCACAACCTCAGTTCCATTCTTGCATTTCAATTTCATGGCTGCTAACCCTTCTTTACCCTAGAATACAGAAGTGTCCAAAATTGCAGGACAATTTTGATAAGGGAGACTTCAATAATTGCTAACCAAAAAGAAACAGCAAGTAGTAATGTTAACTTTGTTCTTATCCATATAGTGAGTGTACCTGATATTCATACAGATGTTCACGAGTAAAGTAAAGGGAATCTCCAAGTAAATAAAAGGGTTGGAAAAAAAGGCTAAGGTGTTACGGCTGTCTTGGTCCATGCTATCTTCTGAAACCTTAACAGTTGCAGACAAGAATCCAGATACTGATCTTCTCTGTTGTTAGAAAGCTTCCTACTGCCATACGCCTTACAAGTGCATGGAAAGGCTCGTCAAAAATACATTTTTAATAGGTCTATGAACTTCCTGGAAGATCTGTCTTTTTCTCAGGTAGCTGAGCATACCTACTCAGGTAGGTATGAAAGATCAGGATTACACCTCTTGTCTTTGATAGTTAAAATTCACAAATTATTTAATTCTGTCTTGCGATGTCTCCTAAAGTCTTTGGACAAATCTCTTGCCTTGTCCATCTTAAAATGGTTCCTTTAGGTAATCTATAAGTGAGAATCCTTGGAAAATCCCATTTTGAACCCTGGAGTTTTAAGTGGCTGGCATTTGCTACAGCACAATGCCTAATTTGTCATTTACCAACCAGCATAAAATAAGTCTGGATTTCTGTTTCTTAAGAAGTTGGCCCGGCATGGTGTGGGTCCATTTTTTTTTTTTAAGGTATTTGTTATTAGTTCATGAGAAAAAAAAACTCAAGTGTGAAGAAGAAAAGAAAAACTACAAGAAAAAAAAAAAAAAAAAGCAAAACTCAATACTGTTTTCCACAGCCTTGGTTCATCACTAAAATAAACTCAGAATTATCTTCTCAAATAATTGAAAAAGGGCAAAAACATCTTACTTTTCTAGGGAGATGCAATATTAAAGTTACTTTTCTACTTTGAAACTGAGCTAAAGTTTGGAAAGTTCTTGTTCTGAAGTGTGAAACTTTTACTTTATAGTGCATCAAAATTAGGTCATTTGGTGCTTTACTGCTGTACAGCCACTAAGGGTATCCAGAAATCAGTCCTGCTTTGAAAAGTTTCAGGGTGTCAGTGGCTGTCTTCTGATATGGAATGAAATTAGACTGTTTTAAGTATTTTGCTTATAGACACAAAGGGTATGTATGAAGGAGCACCACAGGAAGTTACGGAAATAGTGTGGCAGTGGTAGCACGATGCTCTGCATAGTCTGCCTTGGTATGATAGCTAATTTAGAAGGCATCTATTTGCCAAACTATTGAAAGCATAAAGTTGCTAACTAAAATTAAATGTGATGACTCAGGGCAATTGATCCTGAAAGTCTTTTTTGAATCTTAAAGCTCCTACTGTATTTAATTGCAAAAGTTATTTGCTTAAATGTAAAATATTAACTATGTACAAGCACTTGAAAGTGGAAGTGGAACAGGGAGAATGCAATTTGAGTAATTTCCAAAGTCAAGTCATAGATTCCCTGCTCTGTTTTTCAGTGCTACCAGTATTTTGAGAAGTTACTGTGCAGCGTGTATTACCTGTCATTATTCTCTATACAGTACTTGCTGTATTCCAGCTACATGCACCCCAGTAACCTTTCTTGTGCAGTCATTTCAAGTGTCAGAATTTACATCTTTAAAGCAGTAGAAGAGATCTTAACGTTGGTGTGCCTGTAATCTTAGTTGTTAAGTTATATTTTAGTTTTCATTCCTTAAAATGAAAAAAACAAAGTTGTTTTTTATTTTTCAGCCCTGCGTCACATTTGCACTTTTCTATCAAGCACCCTCATACACTCTCCTGGGAGTATTACACTATGTTCCAGTGTAAAGCACATCTTGTTATGAGACTGATTGAGAACAGGATCAGCATGGAGTTCATGTTACAGGTAGGTAATTAAATGTTTATGAGGAGTATAGATAACTTGTCTTCGTTTGCAATTTCTATTCATAAAATAAAGTTAAGAAAGCAAATCAGCTTTTCATAGGATTCCATTTATATTTTAAGTAGTAATTTAAGCAGCATGGAACTAACATAAAATGTTGATCATTGTGTTAGGATAAGGTAAGCTATTATTCTTAATCATAACTAGTAATATTAGGGTATTTCATTGCTTTGGGTAAATGACTGGTTATTAACACTGAGAACCCGTTTAACTAGTAGTTTTGCTACGGTAACTAGTGTCACCATAAGCTAATGTAGTCAGATATTAATGATGAAAGTAAAGAGAATCTTGCTTCTGTTCTTTCCACTGCATAACATTTTCAGTGCTAGAGGGAGCATAGATCTTTGTATTAGAAGAAACAGTTGAATTGAAGATTGTCATTTTATTTTGAAATATTAAACTTCTGCAGAATTGTAGTTTCTTTAAATGTTTTGTGACATGCCTTAAAAAGATAGGGTGTTATGAAGAAGCACCAAACTAGATACTAGGTGATACTTCTTCCTTTCAGCATCTGATTCCTGTTTTTTAAAGATAACAAGTATGTGGATGTGCTAAAACTTCTTATAAGCAGCTGTTATCAGGTTGAAAATACAGCAGATTTAAACCTTTCCTTGGATAAATTTTAATTATTCTTTACATTATTTTTTTTGAGAAAAGGGATACTAGGAAGTTTAACAGAGAACCTCATGACTTCTGTTTCTAAAAAGCAGATTTACTTAGTGATCTGTTTTGCTATAGATAATTATTAAAAGCTTATGGACTTATAATGGACATTGTGTAAGACTATGGTAAGGAAGTGTGTGAAGTGTTGGCTTAAGTTATAAAAGAAAAAAAAAAAAGGTATACTTGTCACTCCTAAAAAGTTGGTTATTTGAGAAAGCTCAGGTAAAAAGAAGTGATTTAAAAGTACCTTGCTAATTTGGTAAATGAAGGTCACATGTGCTTGCAGTAACTAACTTCATAAATTGCCTGGTTTTTGAAGTGTAGTCCATTAGAGATGGGTAGAACTAGAAAATGGCTGCCAAAAATTGTTTTGGTACACTTCATGTTCATTTCTATTTGTGAAAAAGCTGCCTAAATTGTACCTGCAGCAATTATGAGCAAAGATGACATTTTTAGTTTATTTTTGTTAAAACACCCTTCATGTAACGAAGCTGGGGGTTCATCTCTTTTCTCAGCATCATGGATAGTTTGCCTCAAGTAAAGATGCATTCATGTCTGCAAATCACAGTTTCTGATATGGACAAGCAAATAATTTTCTGAAATATTTTTATTTTGAAAAACTTTTTTTGAAGTCAGTTACCAAGGAATGAGTTTTATTGGCCTTTAGTTACAATTCAATTGCAACTAATCAGGAAAGAAAGGCTTATTTTGTATGTTGAAGAGCTTAATGAAAGAAATTACTTTTTATCATTTTAGGTTTTCAACAAGTTGTTGAGTCTGGCCAGCACTGCTTCATCTCAGAAGTTCCAGTCACACATGTGGAGTCAGATGTTGGTTTCCACATCTGGGTTTTTGAAATCTATCTCAAATGTCTCTGGCAAAGACATCCAACCTTTAATAAAGCAGTGGGTGTATCCTTTTTATTCTTGGTTTGGATTGTTAATATGGAGAATGAATTTGTTTTTTAATTGGCACTACAAAAGGAATGTGAAGAAAGATATTTCATATCTTTGCTTTAAACATTTAAGTACATTATTCTTTGAATTAGAAATAGATCTGAGTCACAGGTTCATAGTCGTTTTATAGTCATTTAGAGTTTGCTAGCTCTTTTGGGTGTTCTTTACCAGAAGGAATTGCTGCGATTTTAAGTATTATTTTGAAGGAAGCACAAAAACTCTGGTGGAATTCAAGGCCAAATTACACTAAAGGAATTCCAGAGGACACTGCCCATAGAAATATGCTGAAGTCTGACATGGAAAATGCTATAGTCTGGTGCATTTTTAGATGTGATTTCCAGTAAATCACCATGGAATGCGTAACCTAAAGCACGGATTGATGGTTTAAAATAAACTAGTATTTAACAGCTTGGTAGCTTGTGTTGGTGTTAGACCTTCAGGTCTAACTCAAATAAAAATCTGAGTGTTGATGCTTCAAATTGCAGTGATGTTAATCAAGAAATAGGGTTTATTGTTTTGGATTGATGTGAAGGTAAACTTAAATTTGCTTCATTTAACAGGTTTAATTGGCACTTCTAATTAAAGTGACTGCAGGTTAAAACAATACAGGACTGTAGCAAAGCCATACCTGACTTATAACGGAAAGCAAAAATAGATATTTATATGTAGAGTGTTTGAATTGACTTTTGCCATGCATCACATTCATGAATCTATCTAACTAAAAAAATCAATGTATGATTTTTATAGAATAATAGGAGAAGTTAGTATTATATCTAAAAGTGTACATACAGTGTGAATATCCATTATGCTAGCTTCCGTACTTAACTGTGCAAAGCACTTGCAGAAAATAGGTATTTTATCTGTATACATTCACGTTCTACCAATTTTACCATTACTATCTGAGTTGGGTGAGTCTTAGATTTCCACCTTGTAAGCCCTCAGCTGCTGTTTGCATTGTTTGGGAGGATATCTTACTACTGCTAACTAATCACTGTCTTAGCTCTGCTTACTGCTTGCTGTGTTGTTGCTGAGTTCCAACTTTCTGGCAAGGAAACCACTAAAATGCCTTAAGTTGTACCCAATGGCAATGTCACGGACCTTTATGAAGGCAACCACCATGAACAGAACCAGTCTGTCTGAGCTATCTATTTAGCAAAATGCATGTATTTGGGAAGAAAAGTTAATGTGTGATAGGAAACCTCCTTGAAACAGAACAGGTTTCTTTCCTTGCTTTTGCCATATGTCATCAGGCACTTGTTGGGAGCATGCCCTAGCCTAAAACACTTCTTCCTAGTGTTGTAGTTTTATTATAAACAAACTGTAGTAATGGCTGTCAAAATAATAATGAATGGCGAAGCTATTCAATGAACAGTTTACCTGAAATTATTGCCTGTAATAAAATTTGGAATGAGATAACTATTTTTTATTGGTCACATTGTGTAGCTTCATATATATGTGACCTATTCTGTATACATCTGAAAAACACGTGCAATGACCCATTTTTGAAAAACTGCAATAAAATAATTAAGTGCAACACAGGTAGAAAACAGAAGATCACTACATTTTCCTCTTAATTTGGTTTAATTGATTAAAACAAGTCATATTGAAATTACTAAACATTTACTCAGTAACTTTCTCTGAGAGCACCTCAGGGACATTGGAATGGGGGGAGGTCCAGTGTAGTTTTTCATGATGAATTTTTTCTTCCTGGATAATTTTCACTGTACTTTTTTTTTTTTTTTCCTGTGTGTACATGAATGTACATTAAAGAACCGTTTAAAGAAAAAAAATGGAAATGCTTATGAAGGAACATGTTTCCATTTCCTGTTTTCTTGGGATAGGAGATTTTAGAGTTAAAAAAGCATAAAGCAAGTGTAAAAAGTAAATGAAAACCTTGGGAGTTATATTTGTTTATAGTTACTGCATTGTGCCGCAGAATTCCTATACTGCTTTTTAGAGATCAGAGTGGAGTGGTCAAATTTTACGGCAGCTTTGCATTTAATAGAAAACGGAATGTTTTGGAATTGGAAATAAAACAAGACTACACATCTCCTGGGACTCAGAAATATGTGGTGAGGTCAATTTTCCATATTTTACCTATACATCTAAGTGTGATATGAACATTAATAAACATTATTTTTAACATTAATAACAATCTTTTGAACTTTAAGGGTCCTCTTAAAGTAACAGTGCAAGAACTTGATGGGTCATTTAACCATACATTGCAGATTGAAGAAAACAGTCTTAAGCATGATATACCTTGCCATTCTAAAAGCAGAAGGTAAGAAATACATAAACTGTAAACATTTTTACTGTGGATACATGAAAATGTGTAGGGCATTGATAATAAATAGTTGCTTTTTAAATTTTATAACTACATTTTGTTGATTCTACTGAATAAGATTTACTTGTGATGTAAGGGGAGAGAATAGAATTTACTGCTTTTTGTGAACAGCAAGAAACCTTATGTTTTATATGCAGTTCTGAATAAAGGTCTTAAATTTTGTAAAAAGTTTTATAGAGAACTTGTTTGTAAAGGAGAACAAGTTCAATGAAGCCCTTTGCTTCATCAAATTTTTCAAAAAGCCCTCGAATGGGATTTCTCTCCAAGGGGTAGACAGGGAAGAGAAGTATCTCTTCTCTCAAGAGAAGTATCATTTGTATCAATCCTTGATAGTGAGGATATATGGATAAAGCACATACATAGTTTTCCTTTTCTGTTAGAGTCCCCAGTGGATTATTTTCTGAACTAATGTACAGCTTAACTTATTTTTTTTTTTTTACCTGTTAAGAATTTTTTTTTTTGGTGTGGTAAAATACACAGTACTCTAGCAAACTTAATCTCCATTTTTAAGCATATCTTAGCTAGTATGGTAATCTCTAAATACTAACTTTATTTACTATTTTTTCTATATAGAAATAAGAAAAAAAAGATTCCACTGATGAATGGAGAGGAGGTGGACATGGACCTTTCTGCTATGGAGTAAGTTAGATAGCTGAAGTTTCTCAGTGTGACACTGAGCCATATCACCCTTATCTGAAGCATGTTGTTTGAAGAATTTGACAGTAAAGTTGGACTTCATTATATGACTGGCAGATTTCAAGACAAAAGTCAGTGTTTTTTGTTGAACCTTGATGAAGACCATTTAACTTAACTCCATAACTTCTTTATCTCAGTGCTCTTTGGTTAATTTTAAAGGAATCTTTTTAGATTACAAATGAATGCTGAAATGCTTCATATCAAAAAGAATATATTTGGGGTAGACAGGACATTAATTTCAGAGGAACTCTTTAGCTCTATGGAAGCAAACTCTTGCACAGAGTAAATATGCATTTTACCCTCCTTGAGCTGGAGCTGGTGTTTCTCTCAGGAAGGTGTTTGTAGGTGTTGGTGCTTTGTTTGCTTGCTGATGAAAGTAAATTATCTTTTCTTGAAAACTAAACGGTGTCTCATTGTAGAAGGATAGTTTGCTCATCTCCTTTAAAGTGCTGGAGATTACTAGTAAATAAAACCTTATCTAAAAATGCCCAGAAATAATTTTATAGAGGGGATATAGTCATTGAGCAGGTCACTGTTATAATTTCTATATTAACAGACATGAATAAATGATTTTTAGATTGTTTTTAGGAGCATTTAGCATCTAGCTCCTATTTGTGCTTCCTGTTCCCATGAATGACTTGTACTGTAATGGTGCTGTCTGAATACTAAGTATAAAACACTTGTGCAGAATACAACTGAATACAAAGAATGCAAGAAAATTCTTCTTTGGGACTAAAACTTTAACCCTGCTTGATGATACTTTTGCTTTTATGATTGTTTGTCCTGACAGTTGTCTGCAATTGCATGGTTACCCTTGTCAGCTTTCAACACAATAGCATGTTTGTGTTTGTAAAGTACTTTCATGTCTGTTGATGAAAGCCTTACGCAAAGCTTTAGGTGGTTACCATGGGTTTTTGATTTTTTTTTTTTCTGGTAGTCTTCAAGTGTAGAAGGTGATAAAGTGTGCTGCTCAGCCACGACAGTACCTGAGGAAGAAGATTTAAGTACACTGAGATTATACAATAGTTTACCATGAACTCACACCTGTTGTTTAAAAATAGTGAAACTACTGCATTTACTGACATATTTAAGTTTTGGACAGATTGCCCTGGAGGGCTGTAGAGTTGCCATCCTAGGAGTGGGAGACTGGATCAGGTGACTTTCAAAAGTCACTTCTAACTTAAATTCATGTATGGTTCTTGGACTCTAAATAATTCAAACATAACTCATAACAAGTCAGAACATCTTTTTGATTTCTAGAGTCTTGAAATGCTGTAAACTATTAATGTTTCTCGTGTCTGTCTTAGTGCTGATTCCCCTTTGCTCTGGATAAGAATAGACCCTGATATGTCAGTACTGAGGAAGGTAGAATTTGAACAGTCTGATTTCATGTGGCAGTATCAGCTTCGATATGAGCGAGACGTGGTTGCACAAGAAGAAGCCATTCTGGCATTGGAAAAGTTCCCCACGCCAGCATCACGGCTTGCACTCACTGATATACTAGAACAGGAACAGTGCTTCTACCGAGTGAGAATGCTGGCCTGCTTCTGCCTTGCAAAGGTGAGGTTGTGTGGATGGGAATAAGGAAAGAAATGTGCTAGACATTGTAAACATTTGAAAATGGGTCAAAACTCACCACAGTTCTTAAATTGGCTTGATATTTAGCCTCTTAAAAGGGTTTGCCAAGTATTTTTAACTTGACTGATTTGAAATGAAAGCTGTATTATTTTAGTCTGTAAATGGAGACTGCAGAAGGCTTTCATAATTGTCAAAATTGAGATGTCAGACATGAAAACCACAAGGGATTTTTCCAGATTTCATTAAGTGGCAGAAATAAAAGACTTTTGTTCATTTTTTTTCTGAGCCAAAATTCTTTTTTTTTTTTTTTTTTTATTTTACTGGGAAGTTCCTTGGCTTCTCTGAGAAATTTGAAGTTTCAAAATTCATCTATCTGTCTAATGCAAATTCAGATTACTGCTGTATGTTGTTTCAAGTTGAATAGGGGCACAAAGTAAACAAAAGTTGGTCTGCAATTAAATATTTATAAAGCCAGGTCGTTGCCATTAAAAAAGGAAGATATTTCTTGTTTAGACACAAAATTAGTATTAAGAATTAAACATAGAGATCCCTGTAAAACACTTGGATGGAAACACAAAAGAGTAAGAAATTTTGAAAAGGTATGTTACTAACATGCTTTGCATAAAGGCATGCTACTGACAGTTTGTAGAGGTTGAATTGCTGGTATATAGCTTCCTCTCTGCTGGGTACCTGTTAAGAGTAATTCAGTACCTGTACAGAAATAAACCCTTTGGGAATATTTTAAAAATCAAAATCCAAGAAATGCTTGTGATGGTGTATTTTAATATTATGAAACACTGATAAATAGTGCTGCCAGTGTATGTACTAGGAGCAATACTGCTGCTACCTGACTTAACGTATGTCATAATGAATTTATTTGGAATAATTAAAAGTTTAGGTGCCTTCCACCGGTCAATAATAAAAGAGCAGCTGTTAACAATGCTGAAATGTTTTCTTTCTTTGAATTCACAGGCAGTTGGGCTACAGATAATCATAGCTATTTTTTTCAGTTGTATTTTTATGAAATTGTATGCAAAAAATGGAATCTAGAGATAAGATGGTTGACTCAGAAAATAATCCTAAATCTATGTGAACACTACAGTTGTGTTATTAAATCAATGTGAAGGGGTGTGGAAGGACATGGTTGTAGATATGTTTACCCATGCTACGTAGGAGAAAAGTGTAAAATATTCTGTTAGTGGTTCCAACGTCAGGCTGTTAGTAAGAATCACTTCCTATTAACTCAGTTTAATTTTCACAGCTTGTAAATATTCAAGATTTGTAGTCTTTATTGGAAAAAGTCAAGTCCTCCATGTTTTGTTAGTGGGAGGGTTATTTTGTGTTAATTTGCAACTTCTGGCTGGATAGTGGTTATTTAGGTGAAACGTTCTTGGTGTACTAACATGGATACAGAAAAAGTGATAGTGTAATAAATTCAGTTTTATGATCTCATTTTCTAATGTACGACTTGTAAAACAGCACTTCAGTCAGGTGTCCATGTAAAATATTAAATCCTCATTGATGTATAGATGCATGTGTGCATGTGCAAATACACGCATAGACCACTGAGAAGTTCATGGCAAATGACCCTGCAGAGAAAGGAGAAAATAATAAAGTTAAGATATTAAGTCCTGGGAGCATACAGGCTGATTTTCAGTCTATAGGTTTGGGTCTACTGCAGTGCCAGTGATGTTCTGTAAGGTTTAAAAAACAAATGGGAAAAAAAAAAACTCAAAACAATGAGGAGTTTTGTAGCTCTGCGTTATAGTTATATTTTAGGTCAAATAAGTTGCTAGTTCTTATGATATACTGAATTGATAGATGCAGCAATAGAGTATACCTTTTTAAGCAATATTAATGCAAGACAGGCTTCCTGCTACATAAATTTCACATTTTCAATTCTAAGTTCTTCTTCATGGTTTCTGAGTAGCCTTTAGAATTAAACTTCCTTTGTAGGAAAATTTGTTATGTATATTACACAAGAAGCTATACCTGCATCTGTAGTTAAAAGACTTCTGTTACTGCAAGTCTAGTCTGCCTGCACTATTTTTTTCCCTTTAACTTTCCTTTGAAGGCTGACTTAAAAGGAAAATGTCTTTCAATAACGAAGCCCACATCTTACATAAAAGAGAAGGTGAAATTAATTGCTGCCCATCTTTAAGTAGCCTCTAGCTTTTCTTTCTCTTACTGCATATGTAATAGTCTTTGGAATAAGGTAAACTAATTTAAAAGGAGATAATCACATTCATTTTCATTCATGTGAAAATGGTATTTTCTTTAGTTTGTGGAAGGTCTGTAACACTGGAAAACCCTAAATTTTAGTGTGTGTTGGCCCCATTTGTTAAAAAGCACTCAGATATTCTTCTCTGCACGCTTGCATTGTTCCATACAACAAATATATAGAATCCCCAGGGTGCTAGAAAGGCAGAAAGACAGTTTTGTCCTTGTAGAACCTTGCTTCCTTACACCAAAACAGATCATAGCAATAGATTTGTCACCCTGCAGTCTTGCCGTGAATTAAGGTTATTTGAAGAATATTCTATTCTTCGTTCTATGAAGATTAAAGCTGAGAGATGGCTGACTTGCCTTTCGTTTTAGGGGTGGTCTTTTAGGCTTAGGGTGGCTGAGACCTAGTTAAAGTCTAGGCTGAGGTTACTGGCAGGGTAAATTTGGGAAGTTGGTATTGTAAAAGCTTCTTCCATCACTGGCTTCTGTAGAGTCAGAAAACTTGGCTTAATAAAAACAGAGTATTTGCCTAAAATATAAAAGAGAAAATAATTAAGAACAGAAGCTTATCATGGAAAGGTAATTAGTTGCTGACATCTTCCAAGTGAAACAATTTTACAAAAACTTACCTTTAATGTAGACAAGATGTATTGGGGATGGCAGGGAAAACTTAGATAATGTATTACGTTGTTGAAAATAGGTACACGTTTGAAGGGCAGTATATTTTTGGCAATTGTTTTATTATGGGAAATGTGTATTTCTTTACAGCCAACCCGAACTTACAGTGGTGATGTTAATGTGACTTGCCTTTTCTCCTAATTATATAGATTGCAAATTCCATGGTAAGTACATGGACAGGACCACCAGCCATGAAGTCACTTTTTACCCGAATGTTTTGCTGTAAGACTTGTCCAAACATTGTGAAGACCAACAACTTCATGAACTTTCAAAGCTACTTCCTGCAAAAGGTAAAATTTATTTTTCTGATGAACTTTTTAAATTAAATGTCAAAATACAGAAATGTTCCTACAGATGACAACTGTAAGAATGTGAATAGCACAGTCCCATTTTACCCAGTCATTACAAACCCCAAATAACTAGTTCTTTCTTACTTGGTATCTGTTCGTTTCATCTTTGTCAAAAAACACTTAACAAAACTTAGCAATTTTTTTCTGAGTAGCTGAAGTTAAATTAGCAATTCCTTCAGGAGAGTGGAGTACATATAATAATTAGTTGTATATATTTGTGAGCTCGTTCTTGCATACAATTTATTGCACAATAACAAAGCTAATCATTTTTAGGTGAATTGATCAACTGTTTTCACTATTGGCATTTGTTTCATACTACAAATAAAATCTCATAAAGCTTATCTTAAATTAGTTGGCCTTTTAGCTGAAGGCTCTAAGGCTCTACATAATCCTTCTTGCCCTCTCCTTTCCATTAGTTGTCAACATCAAGTGCAAGTGTTGCTGCAGTTTGCTTTTTTTTTTTTTTTTTTTTTTTTTTTTTACTGGGACCTGTAGTTGTTAGTTGTACAGTGAGTAGCATTTAAAATAAGTGTCAGTGGTTTTCTCTCAAGGTTTACTTTGTAATTATTGGATGATTGAGTTACAGACCTCATATTTCTGATTATGGAGACAACCTAAATTTTATTTCTCTGTCCAAAACTGTTTCATCCTCCTCCCCACCATGTTTGTGCTTGGATTGCCTTCTGTGTTGTTCTGCTCCTTGTCTCATTCTTCATTCTTTACCACTAAATCTTAGGCTTTTCTCCCGAAGACATCTAATCCCATGTCCCAAATTTATAGTTCAAGGGTGCCTAGAGACCTACTTAGATATTTCTTTTAGAATGAGCTAGTGAGACTAATATCTATCTGGCTAATAATTCTTTAGATTCCACTGACTGTTTTGGGTGTATACCTCTTGATGGTAATGGAAGCTTAGACATCAGGTTCACATGTAAACACTCAAATGAGGTGTCAGACTCAGAATGAATTCCACTGTCATTTTCTCTGCTTCACTGTTTTCCAATTCTTACCTTTTAGACAGTGCCTTGAATTGAGTCATTTCTTCCATATACAGCTTTTTCTGTCTGCTATAACTAATTATCGAGCAATAATTGCATTGATTTTGATCTGAAGACTGTGTGCAGCATGTTATAACTTTTTCAAAACATATTAAAATAAAACTTTTTAGAGATTTGGTATTGCAAAAGTAATTGCTTGTTTTAAGGGTGTAGTTCTTTTCAGGGCATGACTGTCATTTCATTAACATAAGAATGATGTTAATTTTATTACACAGACTATGCCTGTTGCCATGGCCCTTCTGAGAGATGTTCACAACCTCTGTCCTAAGGAGGTTTTGATGTTTATTTTGGATTTGATCAAGTATAACGATAACAGAAAGAATAAGGTAAAGAATGTGTTTATTTTAATCTCTTTAATCTCTTTTTTTGTTGAAAATAGTCTTAAAGTTAATATAATATATGATGTGTTATGCCACTAGTGTAAATACCTAGCAAGGAGAGTTGATAAAAGCTGATCTGCTAACTAAACAGTAAATGTTACAGAAGATTCTCTAGCTGACATTTGTAGTGACGTTTCTTGGATGTTTTTCTTGGAGGAAGCACTGTGCTTGTTGACTTAACTTAAGGACCTGCCTGTCTTCATTTGCATACATAGATCTATTTTTGAGAGAATGTGCTTGAAGGTTAACACTTTCTGAATAAATGTAGCATGCAAAGTTAAGCACTTGTTTCCACTTTGAGAAGATTGTCTGAAAGAGCAAGGAAATTATCTTGGTTTTTACGATATATGAGACTCTGGGTTCTGAATAACAGCTCTGGCTTACAGAACTGAATGGTATTCCTGTAGTCAGATTACAGCTGAAACCAAATGTAAAGTTTTTCATCAGTAAACTGAAGCACTTGAATTGGAAATGGCACCTGAAGTTCCTTCCAACACGGAGCACCTCTGAAGGATGGTTATGGGACCTCTAAGATTCTGAGATGATACAAGATTCCACTTCCCCAGCTTTAGAAGAAGTCCACATCTGCTAGAATCCTAACATAATCCTCCAAATTAAGTACTCAAAGTTCAGTGGAACAAATCTGAGTTCTCCTAAATCTCATTTTCTAGTATGTAGAAACGCTAACAAGACACTTGTTGAAAAGTACTAAAATAAGGGGATGATAGAATGTGAAGTGGTAAAGAGATAACGTACACACCAGTTTTCACAGGATGTGCTGAGTTGTACTGACATCTCTCCACCACTGAAGGAGAGATCCCGCTTTGCTTTTCTACATTTCACTTGTGAACATGTGTTTGATACCTTCTGTGAGATCTAGCACTTCTTGGGTTTGTTTAGGTTAAATTAACTAACATGCCACCCAGTACTTTTTTCTGCTTTTATAGTTGTATTTCTCTACTTTTTGCTATGTAGTAATTTGACATGACCAAAAAGTGCTACAGTTAGCACAAGGGAAGGGGTGAAACTGTGTGCCTACAAAAAAGGAGCAAATAAAGAAGCAAGATTTTCCTTACTATATAGCGGAGAGGCATTAGTTTACCTGAGAAGCACTTGAAGTGGCTATCTAGATGAAACCTCTGATTTTTCAGAGGAGTAAAGCACCCATTAACCTTGGTAACCTTGCAACGGAATATAGAAAGGGACATGTAATTTTAGAGCTCACACTAGGAAATAATGGCTTTTATTTTACAAATCTGGAAAATTTTCAGTACCTGATATTTTTTTATTTTTTTTTTTTTTTTGGAAACCAGTGTATTACTATTGATATGCTCTTATTTCAGAGTGAAAATTAATGGCTGATAGAATATCTGCTTGCTCAAGCGCTCTCAAATCTATATTCAAAACACATTTATTCAACTGTTTTTGCTTTCTTACAGTTTGTTTTATGGTTTCCGTTTAAACATCTTGTTGTATAACAGTGCTTCAACATTACTTGCTGTATAACAATATATACTGTTACGTTGCTTGTGTTTTAATGCTGTTTTTATCTAGTTTTCAGACAACTACTACCGTGCTGAACTGATTGATGCCCTGGCCAACTCTGTGACTCCTGCAGTCAGCGTGAACAATGAAGTCCGAACACTGGATAACTTAAATCCCGACGTTCGACTTATTCTTGAGGAAATTACACGTTTCCTAAACATGGAGAAGCTTCTTCCCAGCTACAGGCATACCATTACAGTCAGGTGTGATTTAGTAATTGTTGTATGTACAAAAAGAGAAGACATGTTAACACTATTTTTGTGTTTATAGTTCTGTAGTTACTGAGATTTTAGCTTACCTCCTTTAGTCTTACATGGCAAATTCCTTCTAATTTCCAAAAGTTGGTAGTGTGAGTTTGTCTTAATTGTTCAGTTTATGAAAGGTTGACAAAAGGTAGTGTAACAATTTCTGTAGAGTACACAACACTAATCTAAACTGTTTTCTGTGGAAAATAAGTGCAGTTCTACAAATCAAACTGAATTTGGTACAGCAGAGAATCGTTTCAGTGTTCTGCCTAATTCAGAATTAATGAGTGCTACGTGTTAATACTATGAAAATAATTGTAACATGGTAATTAGGTTAATTTTATTCTAGAAAAATGACAAGACTAGTTGATTCTGAAGGAGATAACTGTGTCCTTTGTGCCTGGCATTTTGGAAGCCTCATATAAATTTCTTTTTACCCCATCTAGCTGCTTAAAAGCTATTCGGGTGCTTCAGAAAAATGGTCACGTCCCAAGCGATCCTGCGCTCTTCAAGTCATATGCAGAGTATGGACACTTTGTAGATGTCCGAATAGCAGCATTGGAGGCTGTTGTTGACTACACAAAAGGTACTTTGCATCTATTTTGACCCTTTGTAACACTTGTGATATAGTAGAAAAAGTGAAATAATTACCTCGTTAATATTATATTGAAGCATTGTCTACCAGAAGAGCTTGTGTGGTGACAAATGTATTGATAAGAGAAGCTGTGATTGCTATTAATGTTTTGTCCTAGAGCGTGCAAGTTTTATGAAGGTGTGGTGAGCGTTGTTTCTCAGTGTTCTGTAAAACTGAATCAGATATCTGGAGTTTTGAAATAACGAGTAGACAGCAAGATAAGTAGTGATAAGGGGTGCTGGTGATTTCTTTAAACGCCTTATTTTCAGTGATTTCTATTCAGTGAGTTCAGCCATAATGGCTAGTCAAAGCTCTAGGTTTTGATTTGCCGTCTTACTAATCACTTTTTTTTTTTTTTGCCTTTTTTCATGCATCTTATAGCTATAAGTTTTGCAGACCTAGTTTATTTTAGTGCTTATTGGTTGATTCTGCTTTGCCATTCCTTATACACAGCCTGTGTTTGTGAGACTTCTGTTCCTTAACATTTTCTTTATCTTAGCTGACTGCTGCAGTTCCTTGGAAAAAAAAAATAATACAGGGTGGCTTTCTTAAATGATATTTAAATTTGAAATTCAATCCTGACAGTTTTTCTAGGGAGAACTGGAAATTAATGATTCGCATTTACAAAATTAATATATTCCTAGATAATCTGTTCCTTTACTTGAATGAGTCTTTCTCTGTTCAATGGATTTGTGACAGTTCTTGTGTTTGAAGGGTTATTCCTATCAAAGGAGCTGCATCCTTTAATCGTTTCTCTGTGAGAAGCTTGGTGATTCCAGATTTCTAATTATTCCTTGTCAAATTTCATGTTTTCATTTTCAGGACAGTAGCTTTTCCCTTGCTTTTCTGCATGAGTTGTTGTTTCCACTTTTTATAAGAAGCTTATTGCTTGTCTTTCTGCTGTCATTGTGTCCAAAGACATCTCAAACTAGGTGCGTAATGGAGGGTTTTAATTCAATTTCAGTGAGTATATCTGAGAGAATTCAGACCTATCCTTACACACTGAAACCAAAACAAGTGGTAACTTCAAGGCATCACCCTCGGGCTCAGTTCTCTTTCTTGTAATTCAGCAGGCATTCTGGATCCATAACCCACTGCAAATGTACTGTTTTGTAACCCTGTGAGTGATTACCCAGCTAGAATTCATAACTCTGCTGATACTGGGCATATCTCTTTCTGTTCTGGTGCTTACTTTGTTTTCCTCCCTTCATAGAGTGTTAGTGGAAAGATTTGCTGGAGAATGGAAAGCTTACTCATCAGCCAGCTTCCTTTAGGATAATCTCAATAATTCATCCCACCCTTTGGAAAGACAAACTGATGGAAATAATGTTTTCTCATTAAATTCTCGACCTTTTATGGGTGTTGCTTACACCTAATGATTGACTTGGGTAAGAAAGTGTTAGTATTGCAAAGTAATATGTTACATCTTTAAAAAAGACCTCCTCAGATGAGTTGCTGTGTAAGCAAGGTAGGGTATGTTGCTCAAAATGCTCTATAGATACAGGAAGGGAAAACTTGAGTGGTAAAAAGTAGAAGAAAGATTACTTGAAGAAATCAGTGATTGAGCTACATATATATTATGATTGAGCTCTCTGTCAGGTCTGGAAGTGATGGGTTAGAGTATTACTGTACCGAGCTGCCTTGCCAACAGCTTTTTCTCTGACAAGGGAGTATCAGACACAAATATGTATCTGCTGTAAAGTCAACACAACTCACAACGCAGCCTCCCATGTTATTTAGCCATCCGTGTCACTTCTCAAATACAGCCTTCCAGCACTTAACACACCAGCTCCTGTTCCTGCTGTAAGACTGGTGGCTTATGTTGTAGGGGTAAATCTGAAAGCTCAGTGTGCTAACTTCAGCTAACCATATAGAAGTCAGAAGTGCTTGTCTTGCAGGGCCCTAAGTCTCTGGCTTTGGAAGAAGAAATGATTGGTCATCTGTTGCCAAGAGGTCTGATTCTCCTTGTTCCCGGTTACCTGGTTTCCAGTTCATATTGGATGTAAAACAGCAGCTATCAAATGCCTGATGCTTGTGCCAATGCTGGCTTTTTAACAGTTCTTGTAAAGGAAGCTGACTGCTTTTTGTTATTTCCATAAAAAGGAAAGTCTGTGTTTTCTGGGGCAGTGTGGAACTCCCATGTTTTTCTATCAACTCTCAGGGCAGGAATAGTGCTGCCTTTTTTTAAGTTACTTTAAAAGAAATCATTTCACCGTGGAACAGAATAAGTTGTTTTCTTTGCTGTTAATAGTAGGCTTTTTTTGAGACACTCTAACTCTAAAATGCTTGAGGCAGCATATAAGGACTTGGACAGTTGATCTAAACTGGCTTGAAGTGAAGAGGAATTATCAACTTTTTAAAGGTAGCTTTTGGTAGTTATGTCTGCTAGATGTTGTGTATACAACAAAGCAGTTGCATATTTGAGGAGATAAAAACAAACTTGTAAGTATCCCGACCTACCTAATTGCATGAATGAAAATTCAGTCTTAGAGATGCTCTGTTGTAACTGAGAGCTGAATACAATCTCTTGTAATTTGAAAAAATGTCAAGAGGATTTTTACTTCAAAAAACAATCACTTTTATGGCTAGCAGAAATATGAAGACCTACACATCATTCTTCAGGCTAGTAAGATCTATTCTGCTAAAGGTCAGGGTTAATTTGTCATTGTTCCCCAAAATGTCACGTTGCTATACAAATTTGAAGAGATGATAAAAAGCATTAGTAGCAAAGCTTTGGAAGTCCTGCAGGGCTGCTTTACTCTACCAGGTAAATGGCAGGGAAGAATTACTTTATTTCAAGCACAAATAAGGTTAGGAAACAACAAAAAACTTATTTAACCACAAAAATATGATGTTTCTTGGTTCTGTTATCCAGTACTATCAGCCTAAAGGATTCATCTCCCAATTTGCTCATTCTCTAATCACAAACCATTTTAAAATCCATTTTGTTAGCAGTTAAAATTATTTAATCTTGCTTACTATTATGATTTAATTTATTCACACATGCATAACTATGCAGCAAAAACTCAGAACAATATTATTTTTCTTCCATACAAAACAACTTCGTTATGCACTGTTCTCTCTGCCTTCTGTCTGAAGCAAGGTAGCTGCCAGGAAAGGCGCTGTGCACAGAGCATAGGCAGTCACTGATACCTTGAAAGCATGTCCTAGGCAGAACTTTTTAAAGATTTCTCAGATTTTTAAGGCAAATCTGTAATTGTTCTGGTCTATGCAGGTACAAATTTGCTCTGGCATCATTCCGATTTGACCTATGCTGTGTACCTGTGGTCTGAATGGGGCAGAACGTGAGCTAGTGAGCCCCTTTTAGAGGCAGAGGATGTCAGCCTGGTGCAGTGCCTCACCATGTAACCATTTCTGATGTGGCTGGATTGCAGGAAGTGCAGAGCTAATTTTCAATCTGCCTGCAAAAACCTATGTTCAACAAAACAGACTGTTTAAATTTTCAACTAATTAGATGATTTTGTCCTT
Source organism: Aythya fuligula (assembly GCF_009819795.1). Lineage (NCBI taxonomy): Eukaryota > Metazoa > Chordata > Aves > Anseriformes > Anatidae > Aythya > Aythya fuligula. The sequence continues at coordinate 146,300,932 of NC_045560.1, read as the reverse complement.
GCGTCAAGCAGCATTTTCTAGAAGCATGTGCTGATAAGACTCAAAATATATTTTAATTACAAAGTATACTGACTTAAAAAAAAAAAAAAAAAAAAAAAACAACTAAGGAAGACTACTGAGATGAGTACGCTTACAGTTTTGTGCAAGACCACTGGTCTTCCTCTTTCTGTTTTATAGTTAATGGTCTGTCACTCATTCTTGTGTAAAAGAACTGTCTATTCTCAATTCCCTATGAAAAATGTAATATAGATTCTTGAAGGGGGGTTATTTGGATGTATTGATACCGCGTACTTCCTAAAACAAAGCAGGTAATTTTCTCAGTGACTTTTGTAGTCAGTGCTCATAGGCAAGCTATGTGCTAATAATCATGTTGGTAGTTACTGAACAACTCAGGCATGAAGTTCATGTTTCTATTTTGGTGTAAAGTAAAATAATGTGAACTTCCTTATGTTTTGAATTTGCACTATAATTAACGAAATTCCTCCTCAGTAGCAGTCATTCAAGCTCTTCATGTGCTAATTGAGGAAGCCGTGTTCATCTTGATCAACCTTTCCAGTTTGTGAATAATTATACCGGTTTTGTTATTTTATTCTTTGCAGTTGATAGGAGCTATGAAGAACTACAGTGGCTGCTCACAATGGTTCAGAATGATCCTGTACCCTACATAAGGTTAGTGAGCAAATAAAGAACCAGTTAGTTTTTACTGACTGCTACGTAAATTCTTGGCCTGGGCTTGGTAGAATCGATCAAATGCTTAGCTGATTAATACTTCTACACAACTGTTTTTCTCCTTGTTGCTCCTAAGTTGAAATGTGTTGTGATTTTTCAGCAGTTCACATCTCAAGAGTTAATATACTTGCTTCTTAATCTCCGTTATTTTTATGTTCTGCACCTTTAAATGTCTGAAGTTGGAGATCATTTCCTACTCACAAATGATGTATACAAGTCTCATGTTGAGTATGGCACAAACAGATTGTATGATATTTATTGAAGACAAAGGTTGAGACCTAACACACATGATACTTTGCCAGCAAAGAATGTAAAGCAATTGTTAGACTGTAGGTGGGGTGAAAGGATAATACATGAAAGTGCAGTGTAATTTCTAGTATTGCCTGCTTCAACTTTGTTTTCACCAGTGAGCGATCGGGTAAAAAAGCTCATAGTTGCAAGTTTGTCCTCTCTTTTTTTTTTTTTTTTTTCCTGCCATTCTTTCTAATGAAAGTAGGTACAGTTAGAAGTCACCAAGGGAGGTGTAGCCTCATACTAGGTAGGAGGTATCATTTCATTTGAGTCTCTTTAAGGAAGAGTTTGTTTACATTTTGGATAAAGTGTTATATGTAAGCCTCTTCTGAAAAGAAGAAGAAAAAAGGAAAAGGTAATTTTCTTGTCCCAGATGTGTAAAACTACAAGGAGAAAGCTTTCTATACAAAGAAAATACTTACAATAAGCAATGGAACACACAATTATTCTCATTCATAAAATGTTTTCAAGTCCAAGTTTAAATAAAGAAAGTGGAAAAATGCATCTGCTTACGGCTCAATGCATAAATATTGTAAGCAAACATGGTAAGTGTGGAATTTTTATACACCAGTGTAACTTAAGAGGTGACAGTGTTCCTTTCCAGACGGATGTGCACGTCACTAGTTTTGTTCCTGTCATTTTGTATCAGTCATAAACATGTTAAATTATTTTAAAATTCTTTGATGTCAGTTTGTAAGCTTATTTGCCAGGCTAGCTCTTTCTTTGTAATTACCAAGTCAGCGTGCAAAAAAGATTGCTGTTAAACCAAAGAGCATAATACAGCCTACAGTTTTGTATCTAACTGTTCAGAAATAAAAATCATTTCTAATAATACACACTACAAATAATCATTGTTGTGCTTTACTTTTTAATCTTTAAATTATATTACTGGTGGTGAATCTGTGTCTGTACATACTGTGTATTTGAAAAGTAGAGTTCTGTAAGAACATTGCAAATTGAGTAGACTTCTTATTCTTAGTCTACTCATTTGGATTTAATAAAAAAATATATCGTTTATTTTTTAGGCATAAGATTCTGGATATGCTGACTAAGAATCCGCCTTTTACCAAGAACATGGAGTCCCCTTTATGTAATGAAGCTTTGGTAGATCAGCTTTGGAAACTGATGAATTCAGGTTGGTTTTTATGTTTTCTATATTGTAGGATTGCTAGGACTTGAAAACTCAGTCTCTGAAGTTCTCTTTCAAATATCTACTGAACTTGCCTAGTGATGTACTAGTGGACTCCTTGTTTTTTGTTATTACTTCCTTTACTCCTGTAGTGCGCTTTGATACACTTTGGCATAAAATCCTTCTTTGACTCAGCTGTTCACATCAGACATTTTCCCAAATGATACTGTATGTTACCTTTTCCTTTACAGTTTGCTCTAAATTAGGCAGTCTCTCTTTGTCCTCTTTTATCCAACTCTGAGAATATGAGAGGATAACATTTGTGTAGACAAACTTCTAAAACTCTCCAGTAAATTATTTTAAACCTAAGGCTTAATTTGCCTTGTATGATTAAGAAAGATCCTAATGAGAGGAGGGTTTGCATCTTTACCATTGACCTGTTTTTCATTACTGAAGCAGTTTTATCCAGTCCTAACAAACTGCCCTTTAACATCTGGCACATTTCTGCAGATTACATGTAAACGTTTATATAGGTTTTTTAGGTCATTGAAAGCTGTCTGTTTTCTGTGTATCATTATTTTTAGTGTTTGAAAGTTTACAGCAACACTCCAGGGGCTGAAGCTGGGAGACTACTAGTAGTTCAGTTTTGCAGGATTTGCCAAGTGTCAGGCACAGAAAATAAACAATTTTGATGTTCCCATCAGAGAGTTTGTTTCTGCTTTTTCTTGAGAGAAGAGTGTGTGCAGTGTTACTCACAACCATTACTTCTTCTTGCAAGTAACAAATAGGGTATACATTCTTATTATGATTCATGGGGCTTTAAAGACTTAAATTTCTATGTATCAAGATGACATAATGTTTCAATTTATTTTCTGTAAGGCATAACCTTAGCATTCCAGGGTGCCCAGAAAGACATTTGTTAATGTGAGACAAGTTAGTAGCCAGGTTTAAAGCTGCATGATTCTAGAATCATGAGTTGCTTTCATTTCAAATAATCAAATAATAGAAAATACTCCGATATATTTTTTTTTTTTCTTTTGTGTTACTCTACATTAAATAGATAATGCTTACAGTTTGCAGTGACTGCAGAGAAATCCAGCAACCAGTTGTATTTGAGCTTTTTTGCTGGAAAAGAGGAGAGAGATTGAGTGAGAATTCATCATATTTTAAAAAGCTTTAGTTTAAAGCATTGAGTAAATTATTTATTAAAATGCTGTGATAGATTTGAAATTAATATTTGTGAACGTGTCATTCTCTGGAGAGTATTCTAGTGTTAGAGATGTCCAGATCACTTTCTTATATCATATCTTATATCACTTTCTCCCAGCTGTTCATGAAATTTATCAGAGTAGCTTGTAACTGGGTAAGTGTAGGTACATCTAAACTTAGACAAAATGCAATTTAGTCCCCTGAAACTTAGTACATACAGGGACAGATCTTAAAATTTTATTTTGTGCTGTCTTGCACGGCCCCATTAACATGGCAGTTGGCACATCTGTGTCTTGTTTACCAGATACAGCCCTATTCCTGCTGTGGAACAATATGTCCAATAAACTTGCAATCAGTCAAGAGCTGGGCCGAGTTAACATCAGAATCGCTATATTTGCAGCGTTGCACCAGATGTTAGATGTCTTGCTGTTGTGAATGGTGCCAAACACGCTTTGACTATTTGCGTATGAAGATACAAAAGCAATACAGAGTTTGTAGTGAAAAATAAAATCAACGAAGCGGTGCTTTTTGTGCTATGCGTCTACAGCTCGAATGCAAATTAAAGTATTTGAGTACCCAGTGAAGTACATGACACAGTAGTCAGTAGACATCAAAAAGCCCATTTATGCATCGCTGGTTTGTGCTGTCCATCAGGGTGGTTTCCAGAGGTTATAGATCTTAGTCATACTTAAGACTCCTACTGAATTACATAAAGTAAATAAGCAATTGTGACCAAATCCACTGATGTGGGAAGCCAGTTTGGTAAGAAAATGTTCTGTTTTACTTGTCCAATACTAAAACCTAAAGAGAAACTTTAAAAAATAAAAGCATTTTATTTTTTCTTATGTTATTATAACTCGTAGTTTTCCAGTTAAGTATTGTACAGTCTGTAATTTAAAGCTTTTTAATTTAAAGCAGGATCTAGCAGGTGAGTTTGAGTAGATAAAAAGGAGGCTGGAGTAATGAGGGAAGTTGTCTTAGGCACAGCAGATATGTGCATACTTTGATGGATGCAGATTGGCTAAAACCATCTTTTTTGTGGAGTAGGGAAGATTGTACCTCTGTATTAACAGTAATCTCTTTGGGATTTTAGGAACTTCACATGACTGGAGATTACGATGCGGAGCGGTCGACCTCTATTTCACACTTTTTGGCCTCAGCAGACCTTCGTGCTTACCGTTACCAGAGCTTGGACTTGTTCTTAATCTGAAGGAAAAGAAGGCTGTGCTTAATCCAACGATTATCCCTGAATCAGTGGCAAATAATCAGGAACCTGTGAATAGTACTAACAATCATGGACAGTCAGTAGGATTTCAGAACACCGTAAGCACAACCCATCTGCGCACATCCCATTCAGCTGGCTTGGAGGCCTTGCATTGGTTACCTGTTTCATCTTGTATCGTGTTAGAGCTGCTCATGATTTATCTAAGCTGTGTTTCCACCTTGTTACTTTTATTCCTTCCACTTGAAAAGCTGACACATACATTCCACATACCTCTTCTGACTTTTTTTAAACCGTTTTGCATAGAAGCTTTTGACTTTTTTTTTTTCCTACTCTTATCATTTGTATTCCTTAAAAAACTTTATTTTTCCTGTATTTTTTATGAGACATGAAGTGCTTCACAGAAATGTTTGATGCTGTTAAGAAATTCTCTTTAATTAGACTAAGAACATTGCTTAAAGGCAAGATATGCCATTTTCCCAAACAAAACCTTTTATCAGTAATTCCATTACATCTTAAAATGCATAGATGAACTTCTGTAATCAACTTTGAGAAATGAAAGTTGAAAGTTCAATGTCTTCACTGAACACTTCCATCTGATTTCGTAGTACTATGCTCTGAAGGATTTGTAACAACTTCTGAAAAGTTGCATGTTCAGTTTGATATCTTCCAGGCTTCTGAGGCTTCAGCCCTAACACGCAATCCATTGTGTAGTTAGAAAATGGATCTGACAAGCTATTCAAGTCATACATTTCTTCAGAATAGCTGCCACTGCTGCAGAACTAAGTCTTTTTGCTGGGCAAAGTTAATTATGAGGCAAAAAGCTCAACGTATATGGAAATAATAAGTTATTTCCTTAACAGATTGAAAAACTATTTAACTGAAACTGCTTAGGAGTATATCCCGAAAGAGGATGTGAACATGTGATTAGCATGTTTGAAAACTACTTGTTCCGCCCTTCTGAATGGGATTTTTTACTGTTACTATTTCAATCCCATAGATAACTTCTGAATTGCTTTTATTTCAGAGAGATACCGAGTGCAAATTATCACAGTACCTTGCAGGCTGTTACCAGTAGGGGGAGAAAATGATGGTGGAGTCATACCCGTAGAGCTACCCTACATATCCGCAGAACGTGTAGTAAATCCTTATTTGTTACACACAGACATCAGAATTAAATAACAGGAGACATTTTGTTGCCAGATTTTTAGGCTGCAATTCAGTGGACATCCAAAATTTCTTTAGCAGTCTGTCTTAATCAAAAATATCCTCTCAACTCTTCTTTTTCCTATACTGTCCTCTCCCTCTTGCTAGTACAGTTGTTGCTACATAATGAGTTGGATCAGGGGAGGATCTGGTTGAAAAATAGGATTTTATGAACAGATATTTCCTGCTGAATCAGTTTCCTAGTTAGTTCATCATGCAGTTATACGAATGCTTGTGGTGGCCCAGGACAGAAACTTGAGAAAGGGGAAGAGGCTGCTTCTGTTAGCAGCAGCTCTGCCTACGGCATTAGTATAAGCCTCGATGCACACTTCATCCTTTGTGTCTTCTCCTCGGCCTCATCTCCATTCTCCTACGACTTACTTTGCTTAGGTGATCTTTTTCACTGTAACACACCGAAAATTCAGGGAATCGAGTTTCCTCATAGAAAAACAAACCAGAAATACAAAACAAAGGCACTCTCTTGCATCAGCCAAAGCTTAAATCAAAAGCGTTTCACAGCAGCAGTGTGTTGGGTTAAATAATAAGGATTAAAAGAGGGAAATGCATATTTGAGGTTAAAAGAAGAATAAACAGGTGATAGAATGCATCAGGCTAACTAGATTCTTTAAAGCAGTATATTCTGAGAGCACAAGCGACCTATAATCAGTCTAATAGACTGCTTTGATGCTGAACGTGCTAGGGATGGTGAGAGTCACCCACTTTATAAAATTTCAGTTGCTCAGGGCAAGAATTTGTGGGGTTGGAATACCCTTTGTGTAATAGGGGAAGAGCAGTTGCAGTTGGGCATCATGTGCTCTTTAGAGACCATGATAAGGTTTTTATCTAGGTTTTAGTGCTTAATAATGGTTGCTGCTATGGGCACTTAATTTTCCATCTCTATTTTGCGTATTAGACTTGTTGGAACACCTGTCTCCTGTTTTAATGACTACTTGTGTAACTTACTAGACTCTCCTGCTATTTTTATATTCCTCTGATCCTGTTTGTGTTGTTAATCTAAGCAGTAATGTACAAAACAGTTTAACTCTCTTATAAATATTGCTGTGATATCAAAAATAATACCAGGCTATAATCGCTCATTCTGACTTGTATTCAACAAAGAAAGCATTGGCATTTAAAGCTAATTAAAAGAAGATTTAGCTAAATCCCATGCATAGATCAGAGGCTATCACAGTTTTTCAAGAGATTTGGAATGAGGAGAGTCTGAGAGGCACAGATTTATAGAAAGGCTATTCAGAGGCAGCAAATGTTGTTGCACACCAACAGTACCATGATTGTGAGAAGGGACAGAAAAGATGCCAATGCTAGATATGCAGAGGGAGCAGGAATAGAAGTAAAGAGAAACCATGTTTGTAGGAGAGGTTGGCACAAATCCATGCAGGGTTTTAGAAAATACTTCTTGCCAGAACTACAGGGAAAACTTTGTTCAAATCACCCACTTACTCAGAAGTGTTTTCAGCTATCAGGGCTCTTTTAGGCTGAAACATGGCTCTTGCTATCTTCTAATTTTGATCTTTTAATGCTGCTTCAGGAGGATGATCATCTTATTAAGGAAACAGCATCCAGCATTTCTGGTCATCAGCAGGGGGTGAAGAGGAAGGCTGATATGCCACTCGGGTCTCCATTGGAGCCAGGGCAAATACTAGAGAAGAATGAAGACAGTAAAGTCAAACTCAGAATCAGAGTAAGAAATGGAAATTCAACTTGCACAATATGCAGAGTATTCGGAATAACAGCAATGGCTTCTGCTGACTTTCCTTAAAGCTGTGTTCAAACAAAAGACATGTTGTGTATGTGTGTACAGTAGTTGTTACGCTTACTTTGGCAAAATCATTTCCCATCAGATTCTTTATTGGCTGGCAGGAACTGAAGTTGACAGTTAATGTTCTTGTTCACACAGCTTCACGGTAAATTAGAAGGGTAGACATTGACGCCTTTTAATTTCATTGAATTTTTATTCCTTAGCAGTGGTAGATATCACTTCTTTCCCTCTCACCCCCAGTTTACTTCAAAAAAAAAAAAAAAAAAAAAAAAAGAAAATTTTATGAAGTGATGTTCCTAAGAATTAATTATTAGCATCTGCTTATTTTTTTTTCCTGATACCATAGTTCTCAAACTCTCAAGAAGAGGAGGAGATTGATATGGACACGGTTCATGACAGTCAAGCCTTTATTTACCATCATTTGAATATGTTGGAGAGACCGTCAACACCAGGTATGAATAAATTTATTGGCAAATGATAATAGGAATTTTTCGACTGTTTTGGTTGTTGGTAAGAGTTAAATGTGAGCTGAATTCAAGGAAATACGTAAAGGGTGCACAAGAACATTCTTTAGCTTTCAGTGTATTTATAGGTAATTATGTACATGTGTGTTTTCATGCATATCTAAGTCAGGTAAGTATTTGTCAGGCTTATAACAATGAAAAGCTAAGGAATTAATAAAATAAAAAAGTGAAACAGAACCTCAAATGCTTGGGTGAAATTTATTTTGCAGAAGGTATGATTTTTAAGAAGAATGATTTTGAGGATTATCTTAAAAAAAAAAAAAAAAAAAAAAAAACAAGACATCAGGTAAAAAAATCTTATGACTTGTAGCTTAACATCAGTAGTTTGAAAGAAATTTGCAAGCCTCAAAGATACTTAGAAGGGCTCTTTAAAGCTGAAAATACAGTTTCATTTCTGAACCTTGTTGTTATTCCTACCTCTCTTTGTCATAAAATATTTGACAAAATTACTGCTCAAAAAATAATGTTTCTTAGAAACCTTAAGGCAGACCTTTATAAATTAAATTAATTTAATATTTATGTATTGTGTATATAAGCAATTTAATTAAACCTTCATTAATGAACTTCCACCTTGTTTTCTTACCTGTCCCAGCAAAGAAATGTAGTAGTTAGTCTTGGTTTCTGAAAACCTTTTGACTATGTTTTTAACTTCAGTTCCCAGATGTACTGGATGTAAGCTGAGGTAGTGTGACCGTGGAACAAACCTTTTGCAACATCTTGGGTGCACACCAAAAATGAGGTGTTAAGATTTTCAGATTGCAGTCCCCGCAGGGTGTAAAAGCTAAGTGTTTGGCCCCAGAAGTTGGATTCAGGGTACTCTACCCTCTCGCTTGTTTTTCTGTTTTTATCCAGTGGTTGCCTAATGTCCAACACAAAAAACCTTAACAGCAGGATCTGGAACATCGGTTTCCTAGGGTCTGAGCACTAGGTCCTTAGCTATGCTGACAAGTGACCTCATCTGCTTTCCCTGTGACCTGAGTGTTCCTGGCAGTTCGTGGCCCCGTTGAAGAGGAGGGCTGGTGGTGGTTCTGCTCCGAGTATCCTGCTGAGCCTGGTGCCTAGGGTGCTGGCCAGGGATGTGGAAGCTGTAGGTTCATACTCCCATAGGGCCTAGAACTTCGATTTTACTTCCTTGGCAGATGCTGTAGCCACTAAGGTTTGTTTTTTTCTGAATAAAAGGTAACTGCTGTCATTGCTCAGCTAACAAATTAAGTTCATATGGGGACACAAAACACAGGGAGGTCTGCTGTCTGGATTCCAGATGGCCTTTAGTTGATATGTGCCTGTCCAGCCAGCTCCACCAGGATGGATTTGCTGTTAGGTATGGAGAATAGAAAAACTCACAACTTTTTCCCTAAATCATAGCCATCCCAGCAGATTAAAGGAGAAGGGGGCAAATGGGTTGCTCTCAAGAATTTAGGAGCTTAATTTTACAGAACCTTTACTTTAAACCTCTCAGAGCTGCTTTGAATTTTGTCCTTGGTGTTACGGACAGCCGTCACATTTTCTGTTACGGCAAAGAATGACACATCCAGGGCATGCAAGTGTGAAGCTGATCCACTGAGGATTAGTATTTATAACTCTTACTTGATATTTTGCAACAAATTTCTTTACTAGACTTACACACTCTACGGGATATAAAGTCATAAGCAAAACTCAGCCAAATACGTCACAAATAGGACTTACGGGACCCTCTGTCAGCCAGCTCTGTGCTCGGGAATGCTCTGTGCTGTAATTCAGAATGGGTGAAGTCTGATCAGGAGGGGAGTAATGGCCAGTTGACTGCTGCATTTGTAGATCTACAGCAGGCAGAAAAGCCACGAGTGTCACCGAAGTGCTGAGCCACCTTGTCACCTCTGCCGGTTAGGCCTTCAGGACACTGGAATTCATTCTCTTTCCTAGCTATCAAATGAGACAAATGTTGTTTTTTCCACAGAATTCATTTGAAGCAATAAGCCTTTGAAAAGTATTACTTTAAAACATTTCAGATTAATTTCATTTTCTTTGGTTTGTGCACTTAGAAGCAGTTCCACTTCAGATACTCCTTGCTTCTAAAATTTCACCTGTTTCTTATTCGTGGCATTTTTCTTAGAAGCAGAGATGTATGAATTTCAGGCTGAGTAAATAAAGGCAGTTCAGTGTTTAGGAAATAGCATACTCCTGAGGAAAAAATGTCAAACAGATGGAAGAAAATAAAAGCATACCTAAATAAGATAGAACACTTGTCTGCGAACAGTTTTACAGGGGGATCGCAGATATTGTTTCCTGAGGACCCTCGGATTGTTTGCAGACGTGACAGAGGATGGATGCACTTCAGTGAGTGATTATGGTGAAACAGATCGGTACAGGTTCTGAAATGTTCCCAGAATCTGGTTACTAAATCTGTGAGATCTTGTATCTGCCCCGATTCTGTGACTTTTACTTGGAAAGCAGCGAGCTCTTGGTCCATACTTAGTTTTCCTCTCACAGCTGTGGGTTATGTCCCCACATGTCACATGAAGTGTTAGGTCATCAGCCAAGCACAGCCTGTGAACCACAGCTGCAAGGAGGAAGTTCGTGTTGGCTCTAAGCGCTGCTCTATCTGCGTATTCTGTTTTTTACACTCCCTGTGCCCCTCTCCCTCCCGAATGCTAATTTGGATTTGTTCAAGTTGATACAACCCCTGTAAAGCCAGGAAAATATTGTTTTCCTTTAAAAGCATTTTCTCTGTGGGCTTCTTCTCATGGATATGAAAGGTTAGGGGTTGGACATGCTGCAAGGGTGGTTAAAAAAAGCCTTGCAGTACAAGTCTTTCAGGATCACAGGTTTCAGTACAGTTTACAGCACCTTTGTTCATATAGAAAATGGTTTTAATCCTACTAAAGCATCCTGCCTACGATAATAGAATTGTGGACTCTGATAGTTAGATGGGATTCGAAGTATTTTGCAAGAAGTTACTAAAACAAAACAGCATTCTTCAGGCAATTCACGATTGAAGTTGTTTTGATTATTGTCTATGTACCAGAACCATGCTAGCCACTTTTGAACCTCTAAAACTTTGTAAGGTCATGTTTCTAAAATGAAAACAGATTCTTATTTGCTACTAAGTCATCAAAAATAGTAGCAATATGCCCTACTCTGTCTTAAGATCAAAAGAATTTTAAGATTAGGTTTCATGTATGCAGTAGGTTTAACGTCTTATTGCAGGCTGTAAGGTGACTCATGCATTGTTGACTTCCGTGAAATTAGATTAAGATGATACAGTTCTTTATTTACTTTAGTATTTCACTCCTCTCGCAGCATTTCACTCATCTCCAAGTGCAGTGCTACTTGCAAATGCTGTGAGTACAGTAGTAAATAAGCGATGTTCTCTTCATGCGCTGGCAGCCCTTTTTCTGATTGCATTCAGCAGCAGCGTGGTTTGAGAACACATCCTGAGCATTCAGAGCTCAGATCAGAAAAACGCTTTGACCATTCTTTTAATTCATTCAGTGCTTTTACAGAATAATCACACTTGAAATTTCCACTCTCTTTACCATGTAAATATACGTAAAACTCTGAAGATGTAGGCCATAGTCATGCACATTGTTTGGATTGTGGTCTTTCTGTCTGAAGCTTCAGGAAATAATGGCTTAGGTGGATTTAATTTTTCCTGGAATGATTTGAATAGAGCAAATTTTGCTGTAAAGTATAGAGGGAAACTACTTCAGTGACAACCTGCTGTTGTAAGTATATAGTCTAAATGTAGGAGCCTGTGGTGCACATCACCACGTGTCCAATAGAGTAGTTAATAGGAATTCAGTCTAACCAGTAGAAATATTTCAGTCCTCTGCAGCTCAGCTAAGTTATCCAAATTAGCTACATGTATACCTGTACCTCAAAATTCAACCACTGGTCAGTGGCTTCCTGTCAAAAAGAAGTTACTGAACATCAGACTTACAGACAAATAAGTAAATAAACTTTGCTTCTTGGATAAAAGGACAACGCTGACAATGATAGATTTTTGCTTTACTCTTCAGGGAGAAAAAAGCAGTTATAACTGTGTTGTTAGAATATCCTTTACTAACATGAATATTATCAAACACTTACATTTTAGCTAATAAAGTCAACGTAACTGCTTCCAGTCTGGTAACTTACCAGTTTTGAGGTTCTCTAGCTAATTTTGCCTCACTGAAACAACTGTGATTAATTTTGTGCTTCATAAGGAAGGGTGTTTTCAAGGGCTTTATCCTAAAACCCATGAAAGCAGCTTTAATACAAACAAGCCCTGTAAGATAAAGTGACAACATAAATGAGAATTGCATCAGTGTGTGGCTGCAGTGTGTCAGCTACATTATTTCATTAAAAAAACGTAATGTTGGAGCTGTGACTTTCTGAGAAAATAACTGGCCACTCTCAAACCCAGAAGATGGGTAAGGCTGCCAGCTAAATACTCAAGTGAACTACCTAAGAGCTGTTAGAGGCACAAAGTATTCTGAATTTACTTACTGATAGAAATGTAGTTTTTCTCTTGTAAGTTTTCTAGGATGCTAGACTAAATATGGTAAAAATATCACCAGAGTTGAGCTATTTTTAAGGACAAATAGTTAAGCTGTTTTATTAAGGACAAATAACTTTTTTTTTTTTTTTTTTTTTTTAAGTCAAATGAGGAAATTAATAAAACAATTACCAGTTTCAAAAGTATTTTAGTTAAATCACTGGCTTGTCTTTATAATACTTCAGTAGAGTCTATAGTTTTGGTACATGCATAAGAAGGAATGATGTCTGCTTATAAATCCAATTAAAAATTCTATGAAGTCAAATGAATCTGTAAATTTGAACTAGTTAATTTTTTTTTACCTTGGAACCAATTTAATCAGTCATGTTTAGCACAAGCTCAGATTTTTTTTTAGCTAAGTCAAACCTTCTCAATCTCAAACTCTTTAAGTTTTACAGTATGGCCACTAAAAGAACACTCGACTAGACAAAGTTGGTAACTTTTTTCAGAGATGCACGATTTGAAAATTCTGCTTCTTAAGACAAAATGACAAAACACTTGCAGCCTGGAAGCTTGGGATATTTACACTCGGTGATTGCTGTGTGCCCTTCATTGATGATTCAAGGGATGCATAAACACAACATTAAATTAAAACACTGTGTGTCAGATGTTTCCAGGGCAATACTAAACAAGGAAAGTAGAAATGAGGAAAAACAAAATACTTGTCAAAACAGTTTTCAAGATCTTTTCAGCATTTTCAGTCTTAGCTCTTTAGAAAAAATACTTGCCAGAGCTGCAGCCCAACTGCTAGTCAAAGGGAGTGCGTGATTTTTCTCATTAGCAAGCTTTCTTTGGGTTCTGGGAGAGACTTATTAAGTGCTAGCATGCTCATGTTGATGTCACCTTCTTCCCAAAGGTGGTCAGTGTCAGGTTGTGGAACACCAGCCTGTCCTCAGCCAGAACACTGGACCCAGGGGCCTTACCCTTTGCTGTGATTTGTGAAGTTCTTTTTTTCCTCTGTGACATTTGAATAAATCAGGGTGTCAAGGGGGGGCATTTTTAACAAGTGTCAATTTGGAAAAGTCGTATTTAAGCCAGCGGTTTTAAATAGATTGTAAATGCAAAGAAACAGAGACTGTAAGTCTGTGGTGTCCCACCCTCTTCACAGAAATGCAGAAGTATAGGAGAGAACTTCTGGAAGATCTAAAGAAAGCTTGTTAGCATGTTAAAGTCTCAAGTTACATTTTACCAAACTGTACAGGTTCAATACAAAATAATCTAGCTAAAAAACTCTACATAACAATATTGTTCACTGTTTGTGCACCGATGATCCTTAAATTAAAAAACAGAAACAACAACAAAAAAAAAAAACCTTGCTCTAACATAAGTGATGAACAGGATGTTGTAATTATCTGACTGCAATTTTTATTCATGACAGAAAACATCACTTAAAGCCTATCAAGATCTAAAACCCTTTCGTTCTAAAACTAAACCATGAGATGGGTGTTTTTATATTCTGTTCTCCCTCGTGGTATCTCCAGCATTTGTGTAGTTCCATGTGACAAGGTGTATACAAAGTTTATGGTCATTCCCCCAGGGGATAGTAATCCTGTCTGGTTTGAAGCAACTGCCCAGCCCAGCTCGCTGGAACACCGAGAAGCCAATAATTACATTGGAATATGCACAGCCAAAACAGAAGGAGATCCAAATGGACAGACACATGGATGTGCGTTTCCTTCCAAGAAATGCTACTAACCACTTCAGAAGTGAGCTCGTGGGCTTGCCCTCTCCTTATTGTGCCTTTCTATTATTTGAGAAACCCGGGTTCCCATCCCGCTGCCTGTGCCAGGAGGAAGTGGGCTCCCTGCAGGAAGAGGGAACGCTTTGTGCCTCCTTGCAGCGGTCTCCCCCCTGTTGATAGGAGAATGGTATTAATGCCCTTTAAAGCAACTCCTCCTCAGCTTTGTTTTCCTACTTTGGCAGGTTCCTAGCATGGGCTTTGAATAGATATTTAATTTAAAAGAAATCAAAAAAAAAAAAAAGTGTTCTGCAAGTTTAAAGGTAGTTTCATTACAGAGTGAGTTTGACAGGTACACATCTGTGAAATGTTTTTTTTCGAGCTTTTTACAGGTCTTTTTACAGGTCTCTCCATTTTACAGAGTTCAGTAGTCTGCATACATCCATTCTGCATACACCCATACATCTGGGGCTGATGAATTTGATTCCTGATTTCAAAGCACTCTTTAATAAAAAAAAAGGAGGAGGATGTTTTCTGGGTAGCTCATGTTTTTCAATTAAAAAAAAAAAAAGGCAAGCACAACAGATTTTGGTCCTTAGTGATCTCTGAAGAAAATGTATGTGTACTAACTACTGGCTCAGGAAAAGCAGATTTCTGTAACAACACTTTGTTACTGGCATTTGTACCGTATTACCAATGCTGATTGCTTCCTTCAGTGTCAGTAGCCCTCAAGTCACAGTTGGATCAGATTTCCCTCCTTTCTGAAGGATCTCCTGCCTTTTTCAGTTTCCAGGTGTTCATCACCACCTCTTCAGTCCCGTTGTCTTAAAGGGCTGTTGTATATTTGCTCACTCAAGATAATATTTTACGTAAGGGCTTTAAATACAGATTTTTTATAACCTAGCTGAAATAAGTTATGAAATGATAATGCAGGCTGTTTCTTAGCAGAGCTGGTAGTGCTATAAACAGCAGAAGGTTTGCACAAGTATGAGCACATGTCAGGAGGGTTTGTTTGCATCCTTGTGTCCACTGGCAGTTGGCACTAGAGCTGCTGCTGTATCAGAGGGACAGGGTTAGGTACAGGTAGGAGCTCGTTAACAGAAATATAATTAGAAATAATAGTTAAATTATGAAGCAAACTTTTTGCATCAATACAGTATGTTTGCATTGTTGAGAATTGCTCCAGGTAGCAAGCAAAAAAGTGCTGTAATGCAGTTACTACAAGCAAGCAAAAAGCAGTTACTACAGCAAGCAAAAGTTTGAATTTGTGTGCATACCTCGTATCTGCCATAATACCCTTCAAAAAGTAAAGGCAGTGCAAGTTCTAGCAATAAATCGTTGCATCAATAACATGCACTTACTGCATCATTCTTATGAATGCAAAATTACAGCTGTCTAAAAAATATTTCCATATAAGAGATTTAGGTCTATAGGAAACTTGTAACCTAGTCTGACCTCCATAACATGAGCAGAATTGTATATAAAAATAAACAAAATGTCAGTGATTATCCTTACAGCATAAAATCTGTCATATTTCTATTTTGAATTTTAAATGCTGCTCACAGATGTAGATTTTTTTCCACCTCTATTCAAAAAACACACAGCTGTACTGTGTAAAAACTTCCCCGTGTGTGTACTTGATTGAATCCATTCTTAATCTTTGGATAAAGCTAGGAAGATTGCATGGAAATCTTTCTCAATGCTTGCCATAATACAGTGAATTGGCTCTTCAGACTTCCAGGATTAAAGTATTACCACAGAAGAATCATTCTTGCTCTTAAAGTAAGATATTAAAAAAAAAAAAAAAAGCACTGGAAAAAAAATGTGTTTGCAAATATACAGGGAAAAGGCAATTATAAAGTATATAATAATTACCTGTTATTGACCTGGGATGTTTTCTCTGAAAACTGGAGGGGACAAAAAGAAAAAAAAAATACTCAAGGGAAGAAAATCTACTTCTGTGAAAGTTTTAAAGGAGTAATATCCTTCAAAAGTCTGATGGTGCTTTCAGGCATACCGAGTAGTTAAAGCATGTACTTTCAATGTGAATGATTTGATTCAAATTCTACCTAAAGGAATTCAAGCCTTCCCACCCTCCAAGTGTTTCCCCTCATTAACTATATTATTCTTATATTATTTCGCCTTAGTTCCTACTCTTGAAGCTATTGCAGTTTGTGTGAAATAACGAAATACCAAATATTCTGAAGAGAGAATGAGGAAGTGGCTCAAAAAATGAGAAGCCAAGGATCAATTTTTTTTCTACTCCAGTTCAGATATTGAGTTTACTTAACATATAAGTAGTTCTAGTGTATTTGTGAAATACACACTAATAGAGTTGGTGTAATTGTCTTTGTTGGAATAATTGTTTAAGAACAAAAGTTCATATAATCTTTAAAATAGGTGAAAGTGATTGTAAGATGCAATTCTGAAATATCAATTAATTTATTTTGATGTTCAGTGTCAAAACTGTTCATATGTTCTTGCTGGGAGCTTTAGTTCCTGACTAAAAGTTCACACCCCAAAACTGCTCTTCAATGTATGTCAGCGTGTACTTTATGTGGTAGTTTTCATGAACAGTTAGATTTTAATTGCTCACGGTATTGTGACCTCCTTACTGTGTTTAAAATGTTATTTCTGGAAGCCAATGTAGCTTGCCATTGCTTAGCTCTTTGCAATTCCTAACGATCTGGGATACGTTTGTAGTTCTGAGGCAGGAAGGAGTTACCTCTACAGAGCTGTCAGTACTACAGGAGCATTAATGGCACGTTCAGAACCTTCTCTGAAAAAGCAGGAAACCAATGGCATCAGTATAGTAATGGACTCTGTTTGCACACTGAAATGATAAAGTAGGTCTAACAATTCAGAAAGTGCTGTAAGTTAAATATTTGTTAATCCTATTTTATTAATTTCTTTTAGGTAAAGAACAGTCTTCAGGAGAGGTGAACATGCACCCTGTCTCAGCAGCTCCACTCTCTGTGTTTAGTAAGGAATCAAACTCCTCCAAACATAGTGATCATCATCACCATCACCACCACGAGCACAAGAAAAAGAAGAAGAAACACAAGCATAAGCATAAGCATAAACATAAACATGACAATAAAGAAAAGGAAAAGGATCCCTTTGCTTTCTCCAACAGTCCAGCCAGTGCACGATCAATCCGCTCCCCGTCGCTTTCAGACTGATACCGGTGGCTTCTCTGGAGTTCAACTTGCAATATTCTCTGAATACTTAGAAGGATGTATATAACTATAGCTTCTATCTTTTTTTATGGAAGTAGGAATATGTGCGTTGCCTCAGCAATTCAGAAGCTCTGCCACCACCCTCGTTTGAAGCCTTCTATTTGCATATGCAGTTGTTGAAATAATCTGATTCAAAAAATATGTTTTATGATTCTGAGTCATTTTGTATTTCACTGTTCTCCACACCTCCCACTCTTTTTTCCATTTTAAACAAAGAAAACAGCCCTTTATGTAAGGGCCCCATGTCCACTGGCAACCCCCTGCACATCATGCTGACCATGTGTACTGCCAGAATCAATTATGTTTTAATCCTTTGAAGAATGTTATGAGGCAGAGTATGTTTTAAACAGAAGCCAATTGCCAGACCTTTGGTGAAGTGCTGTTTCCAGACTAGTATTGTATAACCAAGCATAGACCTCCTGAGAAGACAAGGTTTTTCTGTAGTCTTCAACTGAGTTGTTTCTTGCTTTAACCATTGCGATGTAACGCCACAATTTTAAGAACATTACACAGAACATTTGCCTTTTTCAGATACTAAAACACTTGAAAAAAAAGTCTGAGCTGCTTTTAAGCTGCAGGTATTTATTATGGACATGACCATTTGAATATAATGACGTTCTGCAATTATGTTTTTGTAATTTTAGCAAAATGCTTAATGCATGTTTTGTCCTGTAATCAGGCTTTTAAAAATCCAATAAAGTGTGCAAATTATTTTGACAAAGGCAGATTTTTTTTCTTCAAGCTCGACATTGGAATATGCTTTTGAAAGATGTCTTTGTTAAAATGAAAGAAATATTTTTGAAAGCTTAAGAATTAAAAGATTAAAGTATATATATTTCGTCCTGCTGACAGATGTTTTCTTGGAAGTATTCTATACTTCAGGGATTCACAAGATTCATGGATTCACAAGAACAACACGTTATTGGGTTAACCTAGGTCTGGGACTTTAAATGATGGATACATTCAGATCTCTTCAGCTGTGTTTTATGCAGTGTGCTATTCACACTCAGCAAATGTTTTATTTAAAAGCTACAAGTTTTTAGAAGTTCTGGTAATAGAGATAAATCATCTCTGCCTCTTTTTATGTGTGTTCTTTCTTTGTTTATAGAGGCAGGGGTTTTGCTTCCATGTACCAGTTGACTGCTGTTGTCCAGGGTTCATACCACATTTGGTTTCTACAAGATGGTTGGTTTGGGGTTAAGTATTTTCTCTAGAATTTCTCCCAAATTCCTGTGAGAGACTGATTCTCCTTTTAGGGCAAAAGAGAGAGCTCGACAGGGACCCGTGAAGATTTTTTTTTAAAGCCATATTCTGTTTCATGAAAGTTAATAAATGCTTTTATATTGTATACTTGCTGTTGAATCGTGTAGTTCTTGTAATAAGTTCTCTGTACAACTGTTGACAGATGCATTTTGTAATGCACATACACTGATTACTTAGACAAACACCGTATCCCTTTAGTACTGTGAGAATCATTTTGGTCATTGCTGTATTCAGAGCAGGCGTTGAAGTGTGTTGGGGCTGGATTCGGGCATGGTGAAGCTGGGCAGCATCACAACCTTTCT
Organism: Aythya fuligula; assembly: GCF_009819795.1. Lineage (NCBI taxonomy): Eukaryota > Metazoa > Chordata > Aves > Anseriformes > Anatidae > Aythya > Aythya fuligula. The sequence continues at coordinate 146,281,844 of NC_045560.1, read as the reverse complement.
CCATGCATGATTTGGCCGTTTGCTACCCTGCAAGTAGCCCTTCACCTCTGGAGCAGCCCACCTTGGCGTCACTTGTGTCCTCCGTAGCCTGCCAAGGCTGCACACCCCTGCGATCTCAATGAAGTAAATGCAACAGGGAAAACACCAAGCATGGGTAAGACAAGGGACCAAGCCTGTTCTGGGCAGGCCAACAATGCACAGTTCAGCTTACCGCCTCCCCCCGGCCTGAGAGCTGTTATGTTAGCATCGTGAATTGTGAATCGCAGGGAGAGCTTCAGGAGGCCATAGGAATAGCTCAATGGAAATATTTTTAGATGTTTTTTTTCCCTTGGCTAAGGAGTGAGGTAACAGTGCCAAAGGTGTTTGTGGGAGACCTGGGCTAATAAGCAATGAAAGCTGGCATTGTTTGGCAGAGCGAAGGCAGATGCGTTTATGTTTTAGAAATGAGGTCATGGATAATTTAGGTTGATGTTTCTACTTTCGGAGGCATGGATTTACACTCCTATGCTGTGGGGCAATGTATTGTTTAGTGATACAGGCACAGAACTGAGACAGAGCTGCAGTAATTCTCGCGTCATTTATTTGGCTGAGGGATTCGAAGTGAATTATTTCATACGGTAAGGAAATGTGGTGAAGACACAGTTACCAGAAAATTAGAGGGGGAAAAAAATAAAGAGACTTTTTTCCAGTACGGTTTATGAGGTTATGTCATGCTGCTGGTTCAGCTTATCCATTGATGTGTTTGATGGGATACAAAATAGGTTTGAATTCAGGGTGTTGTGCTCGGTGGACAGGCGTGCTTGCCTGCTGGTAGGCACAGTTGGAGGTCAGGACAGTTCGGCAGGTGGCACAGGTCGCCCTGCACCAGCACATTAAAATGAATTCAGCAGGGGTGAATGTGAAATAGCGTGCAATTGGAGACTATTGCAAAAAAAAAAAAAAACAAATCTTACCTGATGATTAACAGGATTTTATGTAAAACATGGCAATAATTATTCCATCAAGTGCCAATGATTTTGAGCAGCACTTCTGAAGAAACAGGTGGGCAAATTCCCCCAAACGGAACCAACAGGTAGCACTGTGTATAAGAAGAAAATAAAGGGAACTGAATAATGGTCTAGAGAATAAAATAAGTCTGAGGAAGGAACTCTCCTGTCTAATACCTAAAAGACTGCTTAAAAAAGAAGAAGAAAAAAATGTACCTGCTGTTCTTGGTATTTCCTCTGGGAAGGAAAGGATTAGCTTTATTTGTAAGAAAAGGAATTTTTGCAGAATGATGAAGTTAAGATGGAAAATAAACACACACCTCATGGTGAAGTGAAACTCTTCTTGTAGGCTTTTAAGACGTAAATTGGCAAGTATCTGTTGGGGATGTTTAGGGGATGCTTTGCCTTGCCACAGTGCAGGCCTTTGGATTAAGATACCTTGTTACAGTTTGTCTTGATGGTTTCTTACATCTCCCATTTTTCAGACAATGAAATTTTTAATGTGAATTCGTTTTTGTTCACTATAAGCATAATACACAAGTGTAAGGTAAAGATGTAACATGAAAATACCTATATGCTGTTTTAACATAGACTTTACATTTGCATTTGTGTTTTTTGTTTGGTTTTATTAGCATAACTATAAAATGTTCACAAAATGACTGCTGCATTTCTTAGATTTGTAGAAATGCTCAAATATCTGATTAGGATATAACTTCTGTCCTTGGTGTCTAAGTAAGCATTCATTTCAGCTCTGCTTGGTCTTGTCACTCTGTCCTGATGCTGTGGAGGAAGGACAGCAGTGTACAACTCCGAGCTGTTGGGTGAGCTGGCACTGCCTTTCCATCATAAATTGTGCCGTCCCATAATGTACTCAGCCTGACCTCAGGGCTTGTGTCAATGGTAGCAGCATATCCTTACACTGCCTAGCTTTTTAGGATATAAAAGCTATTTCATTTTACTTGATTTTGTATTCATAGAGATCTGATCATTTGTGTAAATTTTAATCTAAGGAAATTTAAGGCATGCCTATTTTAATTTCCTTAAGGCAGTTTATTCACAGAAAATTAAGATTTTTAACACAGTGTCAGTATTGCATAAGGGTCCTTAAAATATACAAGGTAAATATAAATGTTTTTGAATGAGATTTAATCACTTTATATATTTATAACTTACATTAATATAAATATGTTCGTAAAATATTTATGTATTTATTTCCTGATTTTATGATGTGAAATGGCAATAATAATATACAAGTGTTTTCATACGCATTAAGCCATAGCAGCTAATCCATAAAGTCTGTTATTCCATAATCATCTGATATCCTGAATGCAGTTTCGCTAAATGCATTTCTAAGGTTTTCTTTTATTACTGTTTTATTTTGTGTGGATAAATGTGCAATGTTAGTGACCTTTGCTGATGCAGATGAGATGGGATTTCATTAGGACTTCGCATTTTACTGAAACATACTTAATCTCATATGGTGCTTAGGAAGAAAAAACAGTATTTTTGTGGTAAACATCATAAAATGGCAGCATGAAATTTAAGTGCACTTAGCAAGATTTTTTTTTTTTTTCCCACTTCTAAGTAGAAGTGCAGCTGTGTGGGGTAGTTTGGGCTTGCTGCTGCGGGGAGCAGGGCTTCCTGCCCCAGCTCCTGGCCCCATAATCTCACCTTGGACTCACTGGGCTCTTCAGTGGCTTGACTCTACTCACCTATGGACAAAATAAGGCTGATTTTGGCTGCATCCGTAGCTCCTGGGGCTGAGGATGGAGAGGGGAGCGTGAAGAGCGAGCCAAACAAACCCCTCTTGGCACCGCCGCTCCCGGTTTGGCTCGGCTCCTTCCTGCAGCTCCACTCAGGGGAAACGAAACGAGGCTGGATTCGAGCGCTGACATCTGCTCCTCGCTGGGACTCCGAATTCTGCTGTGGCTAGGTTTTGCGGGGGGGGGTTGAACCAGATTCATTTCGAAAGTTTTGGAACGGTGAAGTGAAATGAACTTCTGTGACTGGAGGTTATTTATTTTCTATGCTGGGTTAAAAATAAAAAAGGAACGGTCTCAAGAGTCAGGGTCAAGAGCAACTCCCTTCAAAAATGACTCCAGAGGGTGACTTCAGGTCAAGGCGATTTTTTTTTAATTATTATTTTTGTTCTGCCTTATTTTTATCCCCTGAATTGAATTGCAGAAGGGGTTTAATAAAGTATTTCATTCTGAAAATGTCCTTTTCGTTTCCTAAAGGTTCCTATTTCTTATAAATGTATAAAATGTATTGTGGAAAAAAATATATATTTGATAAATGAAAACATATCCCTCATATGTCCCCCAGAGAAAGTATGTCCCCAAGCTTGAGGGCACCACAGAATTGAAAGCGTGTTTCAAGACCCGATCAACTCTTCCCCTTTTTTTTTTTAAAAAAAAAAAAAAAACTTACTTCAGGAAAAACCCTCTTTTGGATGTTATCTGTTCCTCACCTTTCCAGGAAAAGGAGGGACGGTGACTCACGGCTTTGAGGCAGCGTGGAGCCGTGTGAGTGAGCCTCTGTTTGGGGCCATGCCGGGGCGGCCGTGCCAAGGCTGCCGGCCCAGCGGGACACCACAAGGTGCTCACCAGCTGCACTGCATCCAGAAGCACTTGGGGACCTTTTTTTACCGACTACCATAAGGTGCTGCTCAGCTTCTGGTTGCTTATTTTGCTAAATCTTCAAGCTTTTAACCGCATTAAGCTTTGGCACTGTCAACAGGCCTTTTGGTGGCTCCTCTCCCATCCAGGAGGCTAATGGAAGCCTGCGTGGGAAGGAGGTGTTTTTAGCAGTTTTGGAAATATTTGAGTACAGCTTTTCAAATTGGTACGGCAGCCATGAACCTTCATAACAGTGTGCTATTGTCTTGCTAGTTTTAGTTGGTTTATTCCTAATTTTTCTGTACAAAATAAAAATGGACACAGGGAAGAAGAAAGGGGAGGGGTGGAGATTGCTACCACAGTGAAGTGAGGCTTGGGGAGATCAAAGCTCTCGTGTCAGTTCGGTCGCTCACCTTCCTAATGCTGTTCCTACTGTTCTGAGGTATTTGGGGTTTGCCCATGGGGCTGCTGAAGGCTTCACTTGTTTCCCTTAATTTATTTATCTTCAGTTCTTCTTCCAATTTGTTGAGGTAGTGGACACCTGAGAGTTGTCCAAGCTTCAGGAGGAGCAGATCACTCAGACACCCACCAAAGCTGCTTTGGAATAGGATGATATCCTGGCATTGGAGTGCCCTGTTTCAGTTTTCCATCCTCTTTTTCCAGCTATGTGGCCAGCAGGCTACTAACAGCTTATTGTCCTTCTGGAGGATCAGGCAGAGATGATCCCCATCCCCTATGGTCAGTGCAAACATGCTTCTTGTCTTCCTGCATTTGGAGCAGTGTGTGTAGAAAAAGTTTCTGTCTCAAAAGCTTTTATCAAAGGACACGATCATTTTAGAATGCTGGGATTCATGTGTTTGTTATTGAGCACTTGACTGGTTTCAAAATACTGAGCACTTTCCATTGTTTTAATAGTCAGATTTTTAAAAACATAAATTTGTTTTTACAGCATGGAAAAACTTCCATGTGCTTAATAAAGCACTCAGTGCTTACAATACAGGATAAGACAGAGGAAGAGAGAGAACAAAGCTTTTTTGTAGGTCTCTTAATTGAAGAGAGAGAAGTAATGTTGGAGGACTGGTAAAGGACTTCAAGAAATCAGTTGTTGACTACTGCCATGATGTAGATGATGCGAAAACCTAAATGAAACTATGGAGAGAATAGTTGAAAACACTACTCTTATTTTTCAGTTAAAGCTCAACAATTTCATTGGAGAAAAAAAAAATAAATGAGGAAAAGACACTGATAACGTGTATAACATAACAGCTTAATTTTGACCATTCTTCCTTGAGTGTTGTATTCATCAGTGATGAGAGCAAGGGCTTTGTGTCCTTTGCGGAATTGAGCAGCTTCTTGTGACTGAATGCCTGTCAACCATCTGAAACTAACAGCTCAGATTTTCTCTTTTATTTTTCCTTTGATTGTTTATGCTATTAAAAATAGAGAAAGCTTGTAAATATGTCATTTAAAATTGTTTTTTAAAAAAATTAAATATATACTTTGAATCTGATTTACCTGTTCTATAGCTACATGTGTAATATGTACTTATGCTGAACAGAAGTATGACCAGGAATTGGCCTTAGTGTACAAAGCATTTATGTTTTTAATCAATATTTACCTCTGGTAGTGGTTCCTGAGCCAAACCAGTGACTCCTGTCTGTCACCAGTGGGAGCAGATGCCACCAGGCCACGCAGAGCCCCTTCCACCTTCCCCTGTGCTAAGTGCTGGTTTTTGTCATTCATCTGCCTTCCCCCTGCTGCCATATGTCAGAGGCTGCACCCGAGGATGGCAGGAAGATTTGGTCTTTCCTGCTTGGATGATCCTGTGCCCCTGACAAGCTTCCTGCAACAACCTCTGACACATCCCTGTCTGCTGGGGACAAAGAGGGAAGCTGCACATCTTCAGGCTTTTTGTTTTGTTTTGTTTTATCTATTCAAAGTAAGGCTTAGTTGGTATAAGACATCCATAATGTTATTACTGTTCAGAGAAGCCCCAGGTGGTGAGTTATTGCATGTTTGCTACCTAACTGGGGGTTTGATGACATCCATTGGAGGGAGATGACCATCCCAGTTTTGGGGATCCCATTATCATTCAGGCTGGGGATATTTCTTCATCTACAGAGTCCCTCTCTGTCAAAGCATAATCCCTCTCATCCTTCACATTATCGCTCAAGTCCTCCATCCTTCCCTGCCCTTTTGGTAGGCATGCTAAAGTATACCAGAGACACCTGAGCTCACCCAAGCAGTAGTTGTAACTCCTGAGGCTTTTTCTCCTGCCCCTCCTCATGCATCATGTCTCCCATCCAATGCTGATGCATCAGGCACATCTGCGGTATAGGTGTGCTGCTCAGGACGTCGTGTGTGCCTGCTCATGCTGTAAAAGCACCTTGCCAGGCTGGGGAAGGGGCAAGGAGCAGAAGATGAGTGGTTTTGTTGCTCTTGCAAGCTGAATTCACTGCACGGACAAGGACCACCACACACCCCATCAGTTTTCAGGCTCCTTCTCCCCAGACCCCTTCCCTCTTCCTTCCCCACAATTTTCTTTCTCTACTGTATTATTTTATTTTCTTCAGCTTCAAACACAGCCTGCTGAGGATGTCAAGGCTTTAAAGCCCATTGAGATCAAAAGCAGAACTCGAAGATGGATGTATTTTTCTGCAGAAGGTATCAGTACACACCACTAGATGGTCTTTCATGCTCCGTAGATCATTACAGAGACAGTTAAAATCGTGCACGTGTGCCACAGCAGTCTGCTAAGTAGCTGCTGTCTACTCCCACCGTTTATTGTTTTACTTTTTCAGAGGTTTTGACTTTCCCTGTGTGTTTTTTATTGCCTGGATTGATGCTGTTCTGCCCTTGGTTGTTTGGAACACCTCTGAAATTTTGGACTGATCGGAGAGGGTGGACCTGAGCAGTGACAACCCTTCAGTTTGACCAAAGCTGAAGCAGCGATTCACCTCTGCTCAGAGCCTGCTTCCAGCACCATGTTTCCAGGCAGGCCTGGCTGGGCAGCATTTTGAACCTAGAGGAAAGCAGGCAGGATTGTTCAGGATTGAATATATAAGTATTTTTTTTTTCCTTTTTAAAAGTCCAGCCTTCTGTTAAGCATAGTAAGCATGTAGAGTTGAACCTGGTAATGCATTATGTCTGAGACAGAGACTAGATTTTTTAATTAAAATTTGTTTTGAATAATTGCAGAACTTTACATATATATGTGTGTGTATATGTAAAGTATATAGAGATTGCATATATTATACATAAATATGTAAAGCATATATATATATTATGCATTACATAAACATAAATTGACTTTATATGACAATGATCATGTTCTTCTGAGCTAATAACGCTCATATTAAGGCTTGAATCTGAAAGATAGCAAAACCTCAGTAAGACATATGGAAATGAGAGGCCCCGTTGTGAGCTAATGACCTCTGAGAATGAACGAACATGTCAGCACCGTAAAATGAGATACACTTATTAGCTTTTTACAATGGATGCTTGTATACGATACACATCAGCGTACTGTGAAGTGGCTTGTTATGATAAGACCATAATATAGAACTTTTCTGTTGAAATGGTTCTCTCTCCCTACTTCTTGGGAAATATTTGTTCAAATAAATATGTGGGTTAGTGAGGCAACAGATAGTTATTTGTCTCTCAAGTGTGAGTAATGTAATATGAACAAGCATTAATGACCTAACTCCTTAATTCAACAGGAGATCCTTATTTTTCTTACACGCTAGCTTATTTCTTAATATTTTGGAATCATTTGCTCAGTGTGTGTTGTGTGTTCCCAAGGGAGCTGAACACAAGCTACAAGCTTTTGGATAACTTTCAGTTCTGTTCAACTTTATCATCTCTTGGACTCTCTCTTGGACTTCTTCATCTCAGTGGCTGGCAACTACATCTATCTACTCCCAGAATCATCCTCTAACATCTGCCTGAAATAATGTCAAGACTTGCAATTTTTGGTGGATGTTAGAGGTAGAATTGCCCAAACTGTCCATGTGGTTTAGAAGTTTTTGCCCAATTTCCAGAAGTCTTAAACATGGCGAAATCTAAGCCCTGTGAACTACCAGGTGACTTACCACTTTGATCAATGGCAGAAGGTCACAAAATCACTGCCTGCAGGGCAGAGGCAGCTGAAGGGAATGGGTGCTTGGGCCTCAGCTGCTCTGTCGTGAAATGTGGTGGTTTAGATTGACGCCTGATGAAGGTGAGTCAAAAGTGAAATGGAAAGTTAAGCAAGCCTGGGGAGTGAGGAAACTAAATCCATGAATAAAGAACTGGAACAAGTAACTGCAACAGAAAGTAGAAATCAAAGGATGGTCTGAGAGGGAACGGCAGCAAGTTAGAGAAGCTGAGCATTGAGGGACAATGGGCAAAAATGACTGGACAAAATCCCTTTGAGTCACAGAAGTTGAGTTATAACTGGAGATTCAGGAGATGCAATGCTCCTTGGCACCAGGTTACATAGCCATTTGCTAAAATGCTTGACATTCCCTCTAAGTATCAGTTACCAAGAAGATGGCAATCTGCAACCCCTGTTAGCTGCCAGTCTCGTACCTGGTCTGAGCAAGGTATGTTCCAACGCTGGTGTTGAACCATGAAAGAGGCAACGTGTCATGTCACTGACACAGAGTAGAAATTGCTCTTCCAATAATTCAATATATATTTTTTTAAGTATTCTCTTTGGAGAATATGATTAATGTTGCAAATACAAGCGGACAAAAGACCAGCTGGGCAACTTTACTCAGCCCCTTGGCATCAAAGTATGATGAGATGATCTGAGAGCAGTGTCTTGAGTGGGGCAGGAGGCTGCAGGGGGAATGCAGTCATGCTCAGCTGAATTGTGTTCTGGAGAGCTGTATCCTTTTTCCGTGTCTTCATAGACAGAATTATTATGGGATTCTGCCAGGTCATTTCAGCTATAATTTTCAGAAAAGGTCACTTTCAACTTCCCTGTTCAGTGCTCAGCTGGAGGCACACAGTTCTGATTCACAGAACCAGGGAGTCTTGATGGCTCTGGCTGGAGATAACAGCGGTCTGCACTTCAGAAAGCCAGCACAGCTCATCTATGGTAGTGCCTGTTACAGAATGTATTAGTATCAAATACTGCCATGTCTTCTAAATCTGGGATTCTCGAAGTCTTAAGGAAAGATCTTGAAATTAGTAGAAATAGTTTGTTAGTATCTCTGTCTCATCTGAAAATGGTAATAGTGCTGCCTTTACCTCAAAGGAGTAAAGTGACAACATTTTGGAAACTGCTTGGACACTACTGCAAAGGTACTATGTGGACACTACTGCAAAGAAATCACTTGAGACAGCCCAGAGAAGAGTTTTGAAAGGTGTTCCATAAATAGTCAGGAGTTCATATTCAGTGACCATGCTGGGTCACTTCTCTGGGTTGTTGGTGTCACTGGTAGCATCTAAAAGGTTCATCTCATCTTGCAGCCACAAGGTGCAACTGTGCAGCACACAAGCAGCAAGGCTGTGGTATCATCCCCCTTCTCCTCAGCACCTTTGCTTTCAAAAACTAAGGTGGCTGAAAAGCAAGCTGGTTCAAAATTTCTGATCTGGAACATCTCTGGCTTGGTCTGCAGTGTGGTGCTGATGTGGGAAGGCAGATGGACCAAGGGGATGGTAAGATCTAGTAGATCTACTTTGCTGTGGACAATGTAATTTGAAACAAGGGTGTAGAGCAGCAGGACCTGTGCAGAAAGCACCTGAAGAATAAACCAGACACATTGGAGTCAGAGCAGTGGAGCCATGCATGTGTCTTTCCGGAGTACAAACTCCAGATGAAGATCCGCCCTGGCTTGAGTGACATGGAGTGCATTTTGAGTGATGTGTTTCTATTGGGTTTACATTGCAAGGGTGCTGCAGGGGTGGCCTTTGTGAGAAGAGCCCAGCAGCTGCCCCATGTCAGATAAGGGCTGGTTTCAGCTGGCTCCACAGGGACCCACTGCTGCCCAGAGCCGAGTCAACAACTGATTTGTTTCTCACTGCTTTAGCTTGTTAGTAATAGGTAATAATTTTTATTAATCTCCCTATGATGAGTCTGTTTTGCCCATGACGATAATAGTTGAGTGATTTCCCTGTCCTTATCTCAACCCTGAGCCCTATTCATCATATTTTCTCCCCCTTTCCTTTTGAGGAGGGGGAGTGAGAGAGTGCTTGTGGTGGAGCTTGGCTGCCCACCTGAGTAAAACCAAGTCGATGTCTTCTGCAGCACAGACCTGATTATTGCTGTTTTGATCAAGCTCTGCAGCAAACACCCAACCAGCCAGGAGCTTCTTCCACAGGGAAGAGAGGGCAGGGTGCTGTCCCTCAGCCGAGCTGCAAGCTCCCTTCGGCCTTGTGCAGCTTGTTGAACACCACGTGTCTTCTCCACATTTGATTGCTGTGTGACCTTGACGAGCTGTGTGACCGTGACAAGTGACCTTGGAGCTGGGATGAAATATAATTCACAACAGTGGCTACTTGCCATCCCTTGTTATATCTGCCTGCCTCAAGGTCGTTGCAAAACATTAGATGGACTTCTGGTGAAAATAATTGGTTTTCTCTTTGGACATCTTTCCAAATTTAGCACATCCTCTCTGAAGCTTAGCACAGCCTTTTCTGGAGCCACATCAAACTCCAGTGTTCAGAGTTTAGTGTTAATGCCTGTTGGAGATGATGTTGTAACAGTTTGAAGCCCCTGTCACATTTTGAGTGATGGTCTTGTTTTCTGGAAAGCTCCAAGCACCTTGGAGATGTCAAGTTTTGGAATCACATGCTGACTTTAATGCAGGAATGTTCCCCATGGGTCCTGTTGTTTTATCCAGAAATCCAAACCTTTGTATACAACTGTTTGCTGTTATTTCCAGCCTAGAGGACTGCCTCAAATTCCCCCTGTCCTGAGTTTGGTGTCACCAAAAACAGCTCTCATCTCTTTGCAGCTAATCAGATAGAAGGGTTGGACATTAGGAGATCATCTGAGTCCGAAGACATTAAAGGAACCCTGGATTTATTGGCTCTGGATCTGAAGGTTTATAAAGTGGCTTTATATATTTTATTTGTTTTACTGGAGAGACTGAATCCCTCTCTGACACAATGAGCCATCCCGTGTCTGCTTCTCTCCATTCTGTGCAGTTCGTGTTCCCCAGGGATGGGAGGAGTTCCTACTATGAAATATAAACACACACAAAAAAAAAACAAAACAATTTTTGGTTGTCACATGGAAAATAGCAATTAGCACTTAAACAGTGAATTTTAAAAGCCTTTATATCTATTAACCCTCTTATTCTTGTCTCACAGGTGAGGAAATTGATTTGGCTTGAAAGCCCTGGGCAACCCTTCAACTGAAACACAGAATTTCTGTGTGTAATGGATAGGGCATGAGACTGGGAGCCAGAAAGCACCAGGTTGCAGAGTGACTTCTCAAGCATTTGAAGTGGATACAGGTTAGCTGAGGGAACCTCTTGGTTCTGTTGTGACGTGTGAACTCGGCCATCACATTGCTGTACCTTCGGTTCCAAAATATTTCAGTAGAAGCAAACCCCATGTACCACTCACATCCAGGCTGCTTTGTGATAAAACACGGAGCTTAGGATCCAGTGTCAGGTGAAGGAAGGAACTCTTTTCCTGAATGAAGAGCCCAGCTGTGCCTGCCTGCTGTGCCTGTTGTTAATGTTATTCCTGATGAGGCCTGTTTACTTACTTTCACCATGACTGTCCGGAAATCCCATGGCAAGGAGCGTCAGAACATTTGCCAAATCACTACTTCACCCATCAAGCTGATTGTTTCATGTTCTTCGGTCTGGTTCACATTAAGGGCTTTCTCCATCGCTGTCCTTGCTCTTTTGGGGTATATTGATTACTTGTGGTGTATTTTATAACAAACGGGCTTTTTTGAGGGATTACTCTCCCCGCTCCTCTCACTGGGCCTGTGGTGTGTTAGTAAATACAGGACTAATCTCTTCTGCTTCAAACACGGGCTTTCTGAGGCAATTCATCAGAAGGAATCAAAAGCAAACTCCTCCTATGCTTAATTGCTATTGTGATGCCTTTTGCAAAGCACGTGCAGAAGGTACAGCCCGCCAACAAAACCAAGGGGAGGTATGGAAGCAGAGGGAGGCCCTTGCTGCTCAAGGGCCCACTGGCTGTTTGAGGGGAAAGCCTGGCAGGCTGGCACTGCTGAGCCCTAAGAACCCATAGCCAGGGCCCAAGGCCTCTCCAGGGGCTCCCTCAGAGCTGGGAGGAGGAAGAGGTCGGGCTGATCAAGGCAGGCTGTCTGCAGTCCCCATAAAACCCTGCCACGGACACAGGGGGCCTTTCACAGCCGGGATGTGGAAACCTGGTGAGCTCTCTGGCCTGATTGAGCACTTTGGCCTTGCTTCCAGCTCTAGGTGAATAGCAAAGGCATAAGGGATTGGAGAGTGAAGGCTGTTGCTTTGCAAGAGAGAGACAACACCTTCCTGCAGCCCTTTACAAGTCATATTCTTACTTATTTACTTGCACCCTTCCAAACTGATCCAGTTGCTTTTACCTATTGGGAAAGAATGAGCTGAATTAATAGAGTTAATAGAATTAAACTTCTGGAGAGTTTGTGCTTCAATGCACTTTAAAAATGTTTTATTTTTGCTATGCATGAGTTGAGTTTACGCATAAAATGTTTTTGTTGTTGTTGTTGTTGTTTTGTTTTGTTTTGGTATGGTTTTATTTTTTCTGAGTGTGTTACAGATGACTTGAGAAGGAGACATGATGGGATTATGCTCTCCAAACCCATTAGGATGCAGGAAGACAAATTATCTTTTAAAATTTGTTTTGTGCTTAATTTTACTTTTGAAATTCATATCGATACACTGGAAGATGTATGAGGACCAACAGTTCAAAGGCAAAATTCTACTTCTGTACTAATTAAATGTATTCTGAAGGTGCTGTGAGCACTTTGTGAAGGTAAAATGTGATTTTTGCACTAAGGTATATGCTAAAGAGTATAAAACTAATGGAAATGACCATCAATGGGGCAGAAGGCAGAAACAGGAAGTGGAAGATGGACTGCTGTTGTCAGCATTTAATTTGGGTTAATAAAAGGCACAGGAGGCTGGGGCTGGAGGAATTTTCACCTTTTCAGCCAAAAGAGTTGGTAGGAGTATCAACACTGTACTAGGTGTAACAGACCTGAAGAAATGGAGTTACTGAACCTTAGAGATGAACCAAGAAATCTAATCAGAAATTAGGCTGTGATGGAGAGCTTTTTGCAGTTTTTCTGAGTCAACTCAACAGCTGTTTGTTAATGAAGTCTGACATATGCTCATTTCATATCGTGATCCATAACAGCAAATTCCAAATGGAAAGGAGATGCTAAACTGAACACAGCATGGCAAGTTGTGGTGGTGTCAGAGTTTTATGTGCTCTTCTGGCTATGAGGATATGTTGTAGAAGGTGTTATATCAATTTAAAATGGAAATGCTCAAAGCCCTGATGAAAGTTTTGATATTTGAAGCATGGAGGGAGGTTCTGCTCTGTGCAGACGCCAAAAAAATGAGAGGGAGGAGCTGACACCACCTTACCTGGAGTGGAGCTTTCATCAGTTGAGAAGAAATCAGCTAGGAGATCTGAGAGAAAAAATGCATCTCTGGTAACAGGAAAGTACCTGCATTGCTCAGACCTTCTGCAGGGACTCCTTGCCATGCTGTCCTGTTCCCTGGTGTGCCTGTCATGAAAGAAGCTGAGAGCTGTCAAGAAACAGTGCCAAGAAATGAGAAACAACGTGTTACCCAGAGAGGTTGTGGAGTCTCCTTCTCTGGAGATATTCAAGTATATCTCCTTATCTGGAGATACTATCTAGAAATGCTATCCTGTGCTACGTGCTCCAGGTGATCTTGTTGTGCAGGGGGCTTGGACCAGATGATCTCCAGAGGTCCCTGCCAACCTCAGCCATTCTGTGGTTCTGTGATAGGGGGAAATAAGGGTGTTGAGTTCTCACCTGCCCAGAGCCTCTTCCTTGATATCTCACAAGTCCGTCTTGCCCATTTCAACTTCACCAGGCCCCATCCTGTGCACATGGACTGTAAAACTGAAGCTTTGACCCCTTTTCTTCAAGGAAAAGCTCTCTTTTCTCCATATCCTGCTCCAGACTCCCAGGGGAATTGGGATATCTCTGCTTGGCTGATAGGTATTCCTCTGTGTGGCATTGCTCTGTGTGTCCATGTGACCAGATCATTAAAACAGCCTGGATAAGTGGTTTTCAAGCCCATTGTTGATTAAAAGATGTCTAAACAAATCAAGATGATCACCAGCGTAAATTCCCTGTATAGGTCCTTGTCTCCACTGGGATGTTTGGGAGCCCAGTTGAAAATGAATTTACAGAAGTGGCATTGATGGTAAGAAATTCAGCGAGAAGTAAAGTAAAACCTCAGGACATGCAAATAAACATCCATTTCTAGGTATTCCTATACAGTTGCTTGCTGCTGTTCGTGAGCAGCATGGTGCAGCTAAGAAATCCGATCTCATTCCTCAGTTCCTGCTTGCTCTTCACAGTCCTAAGTAGGGATATAGTGCCTCTGATTTGCTTCCATCGTTTAGGCCACCGTTCTGTAGTATTTCATCTCATCACACAGCTAATTAAGTATGCAAACACTTACTATAAATTATGGCCCATCAGTGGGGAAATTCTGTCACAGATAAGTCTCCAAATTTGCTGCTGTAAATTTTGAATGGCTCATTGACGTGTGGTTAAAACACAGCAGTAAATCTCTTTGTGAGACTTGCGGTGAGGAAGGAAACACACGAGGTTTTTCATGACAGCAGCTACAAGGGGAAGGCTCAGAGCTCCTCGCTGCTGCCAACCTGACCCCGTAGGTGTCTGAAGCAATTAACAGATTCCTGTTTTTGTAGCACGGCTGGAAAGTGATAAAAAGCAACAATCGGGTGGCTTTTACCTTTATTCCATCCCTGAGAAGTGCAAACACCAATAAAAGCTGTCAGATGTTTTCACTTGAGTTCAAGTCAAACATTGCAAAGTTTACAGTTCCCACCCCCTCCTTTTGATCTGGAGCATTATGTTATCACGCTGCTTGCATCTTTAAAAGTAGGTGCATAGATAAAACATGCTAGCTTTGAAATATGCGTTTATGCTGCTAAAAATTTTTCCATGTGCAGAGTATGACATTTTAGTGAAGATTTCCTGAAAGCAATGTTTTCTCATCTTTTTGTATTGTAAAATGCATCTTCTCCTTTACGTCTGCATGGAGATACTAGGCTGGGAGGTATATAGAGATGTCACTATGTGTCTCTTTCCTCATTAGGGTATGATTTTGCAGCTAGTTGATCGAGTACTGCTGAAGGTGGTGGTCCTGTCATCCTTCTGTTCCACTTCTGGGATTCCCATGCATCAGCCCAGAGGCTCTCCTTAGCGAGGTGAGTCAGTTGGGAAATTGCCAGAAACCCAATCTACCTAAAATCAGGGGGGAAAATATAATGTTTTGTGCCAGTTGGGAAGCCAAAGTCAGACTCCTGGCGTGAGTGAGGGCTGGGCTGTGGGTGAGACCCCATTGCTGGGAACCAGAGAGGACTGAAGTCTGGGGCAGTTGAAGCACGTGGTGGTGTTGGACACCCACTGGCGCTTTGCAAAAGGAGCCTCCCTTGCACCACTGATGTCCATGGAGGTGCGAGCTGGAGGATTTTGCGAGCATGTTTGGGAACTACAAGCGGGAGGCTGTTCCCTGAGTGCAGTGCGGGGATGCAGCTATATGAAAGGAGGCATTAATCTGGAGTGTGGCTGCAGCACTGGCTCAGCAAAGCTGCTCGGTGCTCGCTTACATCCCTCCCATTTCATCAAAGCCTGAGCACTTCGCTGAATAAAGGCATATGGGAGCAATAAAGCAGATTTAAGGAGATGGAGTCCAGGTGGCAAAAGGGTATAATGGGAAGTGACTTATGGGAAAATGTTGCATTCAAAACTCTTCTGTTGGTTTAGGTGACCCTGTAAATCCAGGCCCTGCTTTCAGTCAATGGGACTACTCATGAGAGCTAAATTGCTTATGCTGCAGGATTGAGCCTACTGAAAGGAAGACTTTTCAAGGAGGTCCATATAAATGTTGTAACTCCTGCTTATAGTGCTCTTGTTTTTTAGCACCAGCCCAGTTGTGAACACAGCCAACCAATTTGTCATAATTTGTGTATTTGGTTGGCATGTGTTTACAGAGGGGAGATCTGGATTTATTTTAAAGAACTACTTTGCCCCTGGTTTCTGTATTCTTACCTTAATCCCTCTCCACAAAAGGACCTCAAACAAAACCCCCCAAAGCTCCCTCCCCCCACTCTGCTGAAAACTTAAAAGCAAACCCTGCACAGCGTACCTTTCATATGCACATAGGTACCTTGCAGTGAAATGAGAAACAGCAGAAGAGCTTTGCAATAACCATGACAGAGTGGATGAGGGAAAAACAAAAAGCCTTCAGTAAAATACTGCTTTGTTAGATCTTAATAACAGAAAAAGTCCCCCTAGAAATAAATCCTCAACATGATTCTCATATGAAAGAGAATCCTTCCACGTTGAAACCAAATGTTCAAAAGCTCTGTGCTTTGTTTTATTAATGCCCATAATTTATTCTTCTTAGAAAACACCCCTCACAGGCTGCCAGAGCACTCAGTGTGGTGTACATCATAATAAAAACAACTTAGAAGGCAAAAACGTTAGAACAAAAACAAAACTCTAAAAGCTTTAGTGAATAAAACCATGCAGGGGGGTCTGGAAAAAGGACACAGATGTTGTGAGGAATCAAAAGCAGAAGATAAATTACAAGCAGGAATATAAACCAAGCTTCGCAAACAAACTGGAGTGGTATTAGAAGTCTCAAACAGTTACATGCACAATGCAAGTCAGAGACCTCTTGTGTAGCCCCAAAGCCTTCACTTCTCAGCAGCTCCTCTCTGCAGTGGCCAAAACTGACGAGGCCCATGAGCTCTCATTTTTTTCCCCAGAGCTGAGTGCATTTTGGTGCAGGAGCAGCTCTCACTGTGGTTGATACCTGTTCAGTCCAGCACTCAGAAGGTCCCAATCCACACTGCAATGGAAAATGCACGCATGAGTTGACCATTCTCTTGAATTAACTCCTATACTCCAGCAGAAGGTGATGAGAACCAAGAAAGTTGTTGGGTTTCTTCTTTGAAAAAAAAAATCAACCAATGTCCCCAATCCCCCAAATACTGCATTTTTAACACTCTCTCCATAATATTACTTTCTTTACAGGAAGATAGAAATCCAGGACTTTCAAACCCTAACAACCCGCTTCTGACACTGGGTTTTCTGGAGCAGGTAAGAGCAGCCTTGAATATTTGTACTGTTCCCTTTGGGGACGCAGGCATGTCAGATTTCTTGAACTATTTTATTAACTTGGTCCCGAGTTGCAATTTGTGAGTTACTGTTTCATTTAAGAAATTTGTACATCTTGCTCAGGACATGGAATTTGACATAGCTTGTACATATTGTACTAGAGCAGGACCTTCAGAAGGAGGTGGAGCAGTGTCTCCTGCATTAGCTACAGAAATGTTCAGGACAGGGCCTAGGGCAAGAAAACTGGTGTGAGAGGAGAAAGGAGGCGTAGAAAGCAATGTTTTAGTGATATGGAAACAGATAAAGGAGTTGTGGTGTCAGCCCTCGAGTCAAGGAGCAGGATCTTGTCTGATGCCAGCAATACTCCCTTCTCCCCTAAGGCTCTTTGCTGGCCTTATCTGGGATCTGGAGCACCCTGCATGATGGTGGGGTGATAAAGCAGTAAGCTATCTCAGCAACTTCATCCTTCCTCAGAATAAACCTTCAGCCTGTGCAGACCCTTTTCATGCTGCTTAGGGAGAACTGAACTCTGGTTTACAATCCTTACAGTTTTTCACATCTCCACACCTTGTCTCACTGCATGCATTTACCTACAGCTCCAGTTTAAGGCCATTTTTCTTCCATTCCAAGACTTGTGGCAGATACCCTCAAGAAGCCGGATCCTAAGGTGGTGCAAGTTTGTAAAGCTGTGTTGTTTTATAACTGTTCCTAGCCTGGTATACTGCAGCTAATGGAGCTCACGAGGGGAGGATTAATTTCTGACAGAGGCTCTTTAGACGTTATGGATCAGATGGCTTTTCAAAGTGAAGATTTGTTTTTGCATAAGCCGAGGATGCCATAATATACCTGCTGGTGGGCAAACCGAATTGGAGATCAAACATTTCATGGCAGGAAAAAATGTTGTTGAACAGGAGAGGTGGTAAATGGAGTCTGAGCAAAACTGCATTATGTTCTGCAGCCATAACACTGTGAACTAAGGGTTAAAAAAAATGAAAACATGCCAAAGCAAAGCCAGAGATACAAGACCACATCATCCATTCAGATTTCAGAAGGGGTAACTCCAGTCATGCCTAGAAGGTAGTCAGACAAAGTATGTTTTTTCCATTAGCTCAACTCGTGCAATTATGCTGGTACAGAATTACATATTTCTGCACAGTTTTGGCCACAGAAGCCATTTCTTCATGCTCAGACCTGTTTGCAGGAGGTGAAATTGAGCTGGGACACTGGAGCTGCAGAGAAAACTCCTAATGAAGCAAAACCGCATGAGGTTGTACTTTGCAGGGGGTGGATGGTTGGATTAGGCAGTATATTAAGTAATCCCCCGGGATATTTTTCAACTGTAATTCATGCTCAATCAACAAATATGGAACAGATTAACAGTAGGAGGGGTCATATATTTCTTGTAAATCACAATCTTCTTTTATTCGTGACTATCTCCAGTACAATATTTTTGAAGTGCTGTTTTTTTCGAGGTTGATTTTAATGCTGTGTTACCCATGGCATATTTATCTGCTGGTGCGATTTTCTAAAAAATTTATGTGAAACAATACTGCTCAAATGCAGACAATGAAGGGATTAAAAGGAGCAATGTTCATAAGATCTTTATTTCTAGCAGACTGGGACATATGTAAACACAGCTTTTAAAAATAGGATCTTAACGTTAGCTCCGGAAATCCATATAGAGGTGCTCGATGTGTGGCCTGGCTTAAGTATATAGCTGCTCCCTCTGATTGCACAGGATCAAGAGATGTTCAGATTTCCAGGCTTCTCATTCTGATGAGGAGAACAGCTGCTTTAAAGCTGAGACTGTATAATCTTTTCTTCAGGTTCAGTCCCACCCACAATCATCTCTGCAAATTGTGAGTCCTGCAAAGGAAAGAATAATTTCATTCTTTCAGTTAACCTTCCAGCACAGCCTGGACTGGGATACACATGAAAGCATGAGACTATGCCCCTCACAAAGTCTTCTCCTCGGTGCATTTCTTGTAAAATCAAATTCCTGAATACTCATTTCTGAATCTTAATGTATCTGGAAAACTGTAGTTTTGGTTTTCATTAGACTGGATGTTTCAAAGGTTTGGCATGATCAAGGTAGGACTTGGGGGGATTTTTAATTCCTCATCCAAGACTTGCAATCCAGTGTCTTTCCAGCTGATCTGCTCCTTCACATGGGAAGTACCAGCCCGTCACACCTGGAGATTTCCTACGTGCATTAGTAATAGTCCTGTGTACATCCAGCATTGCCTTGAGCTGAGCTGCTTTGTGCCTTGCTGCTGCTTAAAGCTAAGCCCAGAAAGCAGATCCAGCACCTCTGGTTGTAGCTCAATGGAGATGGTGCTGCGAGGAGATCATATTTGATGACATACACCGATGGCCACAGGCTTTAAAAGAGTGGTGGTGGCACTGCACAGACCCCACCTTATGGTATCAAAGTCCAGTAAGCTCGGGCAAGGAGCAGAATGAGCCTGAAAAGCCTCTTCCTGAGGAGCCTCTTCCCAAGGAAAATGGCCCCACATGCCTTGCCTTACTGGTGTTTGGAATAGACTTACTAATCAAGCTGCCTAAACACGTTTTATTGCAAAACTAGCTCTTCAAATGCACACATATAAAAGGGATGTGCTTATGAAACCCATTAGAAACCCTTTACTAAAGCACTCCCCGTGCGTTTTGGACCACTAAGGACATGGACCAGCTCAGGAAGTGCTGTGTGCTCTTCTGGCTGCTGTCCTGCCCAGGGCCATGTGTCCCCTGCATGAACTGTCCCAGATCCCATTAGTTAATTCTGACCAAGCATCATCCAAACTGAGCCCTGCTGCTCCCAGTGACAGCTAGAGATAGCAGTGTCTGTTTTGCTACACATCTCAAGTTTGTTTATGCAGAGTGAAAGAGGGTTGGCAAAGATTTATTTTAATTGAGTATGACTCAGAGATGTAGATAGCTGTATGACCACGAATGCTGTGCTGTTAAACAGGGGTAAATAGCTACTAAAATGTTTTCAGATTGCAATTAATATATTGGGGAATGTTAAATCATGCTAGTACCTGCTAACAGTGCTGGAAGGAGACTAAGTGTGGAAGATTGGGATTGTCTCCAAATGTTGGTAAGACATAAATTCTGTAAATGTGCAGAAGCCATTTGTTTTGTTATGTAAACTTGTCTCCATTCAGCAGAGCACTTATGAAAATGTATTGTCCCTCTGCTGTAGAACTGATGCATTTTCCTGGGGCAGCAATATAGCTAGAAGTGATAAGCTGAAATTAAAAAAAAAAAAAAAAAAAAAAAAAAAAAAGATTAAAGTCAGATGGGGATCAAAGGATAAAAAAAAATGTCAGTGGCACAACAGGCTGCATGATAGCTGCTAAGGGAAACAAGGGGCATCCTCGTTTAAATGGAAATCAAATATTAGGGAGTACAATGCTGGGAACAGCCTGCTATGAGGTGGGGAGACCTTGTGTCAGTTTGCTAATTTGTTTCTTCTTCTTCAATCCTTTGTTTGCTGCTCCCTTGTGTTGTAGGATGTTCAGATAGCTTGCTGCTAGACCTTGCAAAATGTTTGATAAAATAATAACAATAAAAATTTAAAGGTGCAAATGTTTGCAGTTAGCACTTCTAATTCTAATTGGATTTGTAGCTAAAATTATTGGAGCTGACATAGAAAGATACTGGCATGATATTTTAAGATTTCAGTATCAAGTACTTGAAATCTCTGTGCTTTGTTGGTCTCTGCATTGTAGGGGACCCTTACGTTGTGTCTGTTCAACAGCTGCCCTGTTTCTTTTCCAGTAGAGGACCCACCACCCATCTAGCAGCTGCTCGAAGCACTGATATTATACTCCTCTTGGTGTGGGCATCTCAAAGGACCGATGGTGAGGGAAGGGACTTTAAGAAGCAGGGAGGATGGAGTGGGGGTCAACGGGAAGATTTCATGGAGGGTTAGGTTTAGTTTGGGGGATGGTGTGGTATTTATTTCAGGTCAAGGAATCCCCTTCACCAGCATGTACAAGCACAGGCATTTACAGGAAAGATGTGGGCAACTAAAACTGTAGCTGTGCTGGCAGCAGGGGGGTGACCCACTCCTTCATCCAGTTGTGACTGTGAGCACCTTTTAAATATCTTTTTCCCTTGAAATAAACCTGCAGTGCACCCTGTGGTCTGTAAGGGGCTCAAAGACACCCAGGGAAGATGACCTTCAGAAAGAGCAGTGGTTAAATGTGAGCAAGTCACACACGGGGCTGAGCATACACAAAGATTTCTTGAAGATTTATGACTTGGTCAAACCCAGTTGGAATTTGGTAGGGATGGATGAACATATTCACTTCAAAAAGGCCACTCTTCCCTGGTTCCCCAAATCCAATCTGTTGCTTCTAGGGTATATAATCCCTAGATTTGTTTATGGAAAGGATGGGGAAATGTGTTTAATGTCAGTAGAGCAGAGCATTCACCCTTTGTTTTAATTCTGAAAAATAGCTGGCATATTTTGTCTTAAATTAAAAATAGATTAAAAAATGCCACATACTTTCCAGCACAAAAATGGTCGATGAAAATGTTAGTTTGTCAGAGTAATAAACAGCAAAAATCAAGATCTTACAATGGAAAATGTTATCTAGGCTTAAAGAGACATACTGCTATTAATCTTCCCTATAATGTAACAAAGAAGCACTCCAAGGGACCTTCCTTTGACCTGCCTCAGCTGCAGTTTTTGCTGCAGTATCCCTATATCAGGGTGATAAACTCCCTCGTCTCTCCTCCACCAGCCCAGCTATAGCAATATCTAGATTTCCAGTATGCTAAATGTTGATCACTTCTATTTTATATCCAGTAAAGTAGGAAGCCTCAAAAATACTTAAAGATCACATTTACAATATAGGAATTTTTATATAAATATATACAAATATCCTGCAAGTCCATTAAAAATCCAAAGACTCTGTTGTTTGTGTCTGGGTGCATACATTTAAAGTTATATGTGCTCTAGCAAAGCTGGCTGAACTTGGGAGAGGCTTGTGGGATGGCTCAGGATTGGAAGTTAGGACTCTTTGGTTTTGTAGCTAAATATCTAAAAGCAGATAAAAATAATCCAGCTAGCTTTGAAAGTGAAGAAAATAACCCTATCAGTTACTGAACGGCACCACTAAATGATTAGAAAGAGCTCAGCACCACCTTGTTATATGCACATGACCTCTCCTGAGGCATCTGTAGCCAAAAAACAACAAAAAAAAGAACAGATTAAGTAGGCACATCAGTCCGCTGCATTTGAAAGCGGATCTTCAGGACAGGGATGCTTTCCATAGAGTCATTTCAGGCAAAGGTCACATGTGTGCATATAAAATCAACCCTGAAAGCAGCGCCTTTGTCCCCAAGCTATCTCCCAATGGAGCCATTGTCCTGCCGGGGCAGCTGGCACCCTGACTTCAGCTCCCAAGCCCAAGGCGGCCGGGCAGCCTCCTGCCAGCCGGACCAGGGCCAGGGCAGCCACTGCAGGGGCCAGGGCAAAGCGGAGTTTCCACATCAAACCTCAGTCATGGAGAAAAAAGACCCACTGGTACTGGTACGGTAGGCGCATCTTCCCTCCTTTCCGCCCCCTGTGTTTTTCTGGCTTGTTGAAGTAGTCTGAAGTAAATATAATTACAAGCAAAGGCAGGCTATGAAGTAGTGTGAGTGTATTTTTGCCAAGTGTAGCTTGGATTGGGATTTGGCAAGTTGAGAGTCGGTTCAATGTGTGCTCAGGGGTGATGTTGGAACTCCTCTGATTCATAATTAAAATAGAAAGCATTGTTTAATGCACATAGAAGTAAGTCTGTTTGAAAAATCATCTCTTAAAGCTTGTTTTACCTTATGAAGATAGCCTTCTCTCTTCATCTTTTAAATATAAACTGCCATTGGTATCTTCTTACCCTATAGCAATGTTAAAATTGGCATCCAGTACATACACAAGCAAAGCAACTTGTTTTGTTTGTATTTACCTCCTGCAATATTAATATTATGCAAACAACTACTTATGACTTTAGCTCCCACACCACCTGGCTTTTGATTTATATTAAAATCTTCACTGTCTGGAGCTTCACTAGCGAAGTGTTGGGCTTAAAGGCAATCTGTCTCAATAGGGTTCCCATTACAGGCATCTCTGCTTAAGCCTTATTTATTTATTTTCCCTGAAGGAAATGTATGAATTTCTTTAATCAGGGTAATAACATCTTAAAGATCTATTTTTTTTTTTTCCCCTAACTCCCTATGCTACAGGTGTAAAGTGCTGATTAGAGGCACAAGTTCATAAGGAGTAAATAAAACAGTGCCTGCCTTGCAGTTCTTTGTACGGTTGGAGTTGTAATGTTTTTGATTAGTCTGATTCTAAAGTAATAATCTTTGGGTCCCTCTTTTGAGTCTCTTTTGCTTCTGGTTTGCTTAGATTTTAATTGTAATTGTTTTAATTACTACTGATCTCTGCATCTTCCTTTCAGCATCCATCAGTACTGAGTGTGCTGGGTAGGGAGAGGGGTCAGCTGGAGCTCTGTGTACCTAAAAGAAAATAAAAGAAAGAGGCTGACTCTGCCCCTTACACGGGTTGCCCACAATAGACCTTAACTGTTTAGGGATGAGTATGGAAATTTTTAGATTAAGAAAGAACCTCTCTTGAAGTCCAAAGTTATAGAAATGTTTACTCTAAACAGGCTGGCCTGTATAGGATGTTAAGAAAACAAAATAATACTCAATTTTGTATTCTACAAATTTTTTCCTCGCTTCAAAGGATGTAATATGATGGTTAAACTATAAATTTAAAGTCATTGCAGCAGACAGGTTCCCAAATATTTACAAAGGATGATAGCTAAGTTTGAATGCCAGATAGCTAAATATATGTTAGCATCATTCTTGAAAGCTGTAGCTGTTCCTAACAGTGTTCTCACATAGCAGGCTTTACCCAGGGATGCCAAATGTGATCCTTTTGACATCAGTTGAACTAGAAGCAGAGGTATCAACTAGTTCTGGGAGATCACTGAAAGGTGGTGGCATGAGACTGCTCCTGGCAGCCCTGAGGCCAGCACCACCTTGTCTGAATTTCCACGTATGGTATTTTAAGTGTTTATTCATGGTGCTTCACTAAATTAACAGGTTACTTATGGAAAAGGAGCCACAGCTGCTGTTGCTGGTACACCAGCATAAAATAGTTTTCACATGCTTGTGAAGCTGGAGGTATCCTCAACCTCTTCTGCACCTCACTGAATGGGAGCATTCAAAGCTCCCAGTGCAGCCCCATCTTTGGCTCACCACCTGCTGAAAAGGCAGCCACGTTTGCAGGGTGTCAGATCAAATCTCACAGGCTTTTGTTGTCTCAAAACCCATGAAACTGTGTGTGCTCCACTCATTTAGACTGATGGAGAACAGGGTAGCTGTCAAAGAAACATACATACATAGATAAACAAATATAGGCCCTACTGGCATTGGAGAAATAGTTTGCTGTTGTGTACTGTTTAAATTCCATAAGAAAGATCCATGCTAAATGATCTTCTGTCCTAGCAGTCTTCATATTTTAAACTATTCATTTTGCCTCCAGAAATGAATAAATGCTTAGGAGTTACAATTGTTGGTGCTGTACATGAATAATTGGAAGAAAAGCGATTAAAACTATACAATACTAGCACATATGCTCAGCTCCAGTGTTGTAGCCCTGTTTGAGCCAAATCGCGTAGAATGGATTTTCCTTACTTCTGTGACTAGCAGAGAAATTGTCTCCAGATGCTTCCTCTTCCAAATACAATTCCTGCCCAGCCACCCTCCACTTGTGTAGGAAACTTTATGCCTTCCTTCCACACTTTCTATTAGGAAGTAACTAAAAAGTTTCATCTTCACACTTTCTCCTTTGCTTATCTGATTTCATACCATCAGGTAGAAAAGCTCATGGGCTGAGGTAAGGACAGGGAGGCTATAAACCTCCGATATGGTTTATTTCATGGGCTGCATGGAACACACTGTGCCACCATGGTCCTCCTCTCCATGGGCTGCAGGGGGATTTCTGCACCTCCACTCCTTCCTTCCTTCACCGACCATGGTGTCTTCAGGGCAGTTTCTCTCACATTTTTATCTATTCTCTCTGCCTGTGCAGTGTTTTTTGCCCTTTCTGAAATCAGTTTTCACCAAGGCACCAGCTCGGCTGTTGGGCTCAGCCATGGCCTGAGGTGTCTGCTGGAGCTGACCAGAAGTGGCTGTGTCTGGCATGTGGCTGGCCCCTCCAGGCCCTGCTACCAAAACCCCAACACAGACACCCGATACAGAAGCCTAAACTCTTGCCCTTCTATCATTGTGCATGCATAACACATAGTTTTACATGTTTCTGGCCTCTCACTCTCTGATCTTCTGTTTGTATGTATTTTTTTGTCAATTTAAAGTTTTTAACCTGGACGTCTTTGAGTGTTGGAAACCATCTTTGGCTTTGCTGTCATTCAACTCTTCATTGGCTTTTTTTTTTTTTTTCTTGTATGTGTATGTGTGAGAGAGTGTTCTTGGAAGCTCATCCTTGAATATAACCTTATTTTGTCTTCCCATGTGCTCTGGTGTAGCAATCTGCACATTATTTGCAGAACATGGCCAGAGCTATTCCTGCCATTTGTCTGTTGAAACCCTCTCCCTCGCAGCAGCTACACCCCACCCCCATTACTACAATTCCTTTTCTGTTCTCTTTGTAGCTCTTTATTTCTTGCTGTTTGCTGTTAAACAGTACCTTCAGCTGTGGTCCTTCCTCTTGTTTCTGTACTGCTCAAAGAACTTGGTTTATATTAACCGTATCGGATAAAAACATTTTGTTCATGCAGGCTTTTTTACCTAAAGCCAAAATCCAAGCTTCTGGCTTTGTATTGGCACCCGTCAAAACACAAACAGATAGAGGGACAAGGCCAGGGCATGCTTCATATGCTGTTGGGCCATGCTGCTTGCACTTGGCCAGGGCCGGCCCATGGGGAGGTGTTCCAGGATGGGTCCATGTGCTTTTGTTTACTCACAAGCTAACCCACCAGGTCACTTTTTATTATTATTTTTTTTGCCAGTCAGGGATAATTTGCAAGGGACAAACACATATACTGCTGAGTGCACAGGTAGGACATCTCCAGAGGCTCTTCCTAGGGAATTGCTCCATGTTTTCCAGAGAGCCCAGTGCAAACCTGGGACAGGACTTGAACACTTCCCTCTGCACTTTGCAAGCAGCATAACAAAACGAAGGGGAGGAATACAGCCTACAGACACCCCATCCCACCCCTGTGTATTCATTGACTTAACTCAAAGAGCTCAATTTTGCTGGATTGCTCTAAACTGCCTTATTTAAGTGGGAGTCCTTGAGGCAGGACAAGATTTTGGTGAAGTAGGATGAGATTTTATTGCCGCAGCAAGCACCAACACTCCTGACAACTAGCAGTAAAACATGCAAAGAGAATAAAGTGAAATTTAAGGTAGAAATTACTATCTATAGAATATTTACTCCCTTATTGCTGTATATTTCTCCTTGGAGTAGAACATTTTCAGTTGTATTGACTATGTGCCTGCTACCACTGATGAATGTGACGGCTTGAAAATGTTTTCTGGGGTATGGAGAAAGTGTCCTGATGAAACAACACTTTATAAGTAATTAAGCTTGCATCATCTGTAAGTTTTTGCTTTCCTTTCTTTCTGTACTGCAGCCAGCACAGCTAAAGTGGCAGTGAAGAGGACAGGCAAACAAGAGACAAGGTTGTGCCTGGGGTGGGACAGAAGGAAGGGATCACTGCTATGAGGTCAGGTGAAATTCCCTTGGAGCTGATGGCATTCAGCATAAATGTAAGAAGCCCTTAAGTGCTTTTGGATATCCAGAACAATAGGATTCCTTTCTGTGCTCAGGGAAACAGCATTTTTCGTACATTCTTTGTGAACGACAGGATTGTACCAAAGAATTGCTTGATGCCACAATCTAAGTCCTCTCTTAAAGGAAACAACTTAAAGGGTCCAAATCTCATCTGGCTGCCAAGCCCCAAAGGATTTATTACTCAGGTCATTTGTGCTTGACCACATAAATTCAATGCACCTAAATAGGCTTCAATTTTTTAATGTCCCTTAACTTATATTGGACTTTTGCACTAGCGCACAACTGAAAGGGAGAAATACAATAGACTAGAGATCAGGCATGGTTTTCTCCCATCTGGTCCCTCAGAAGAGAAAACAAGAATGAGATATTCCCTCTTTTGGAGCCTCCAAAGTTCAGTTCTCCTAAAGTATTCTCTTCTTTCACCCCCAAATCCAAAATGACTTTTCCTGCTTTTCCATTGCTCTGCCCAGCCAGCCTATTTTTTCCCCATGGACTTTAGGATATAGCTCTGACTTTAATGGGATATTGGGTGCCTGGCAGTTGTTACTGTTGGTAACAGCCTGGTTTATTTGTTGAAGCTTCTGCCTCCAAAAGCTTCCCATGCCTCTGCCCTGTGCCCTCTGTCCCAGCTCCTTAACACAGTCCTGGGATCTGCCTGCACTTCCACCTGGCGTGCCACCACTGTGGCATTGAGGTTGGTTTATTTGTTTTATTTATAATGCATCAGAGCAGCAAGCAATGAAAGCAGAAGCTTTCCTAATTTCATTTTTTAGTCTGATACCTTCCCCAAACATGCTGAATTATCAGCAGAATCAAGCAGATGTTTTAGCAGGCTCAGGTTACCTACAAGCAGGGGTATGAACATGAGGTTGTAGTCTGATACTCATTTGCCAAACAGCTGTTGTAGCTTAAGCTACTATAGGGGAACCATGTACGTGCTCCTGCTCTTGTCTCAGTGCAAAGTGAACCTGGTTTGCCTAAGGGATAGGGATGCTCCTCTTCTGATTTCAGCTTGCTGCTCCCTGCCTGCTTCAACTGCCCATCCCCTATCCCTTCTCCTTTACCCAAGGTCTGTTTTTTTTTTTTTTTTTGCTTGTTTGTTTGTTTTTAAAGGTGATTTAAACATAGTTTTCCTGAGCACCAGGCTGGAGGTAGATCAGCTGAACAGTAAAACTCCTGCAGCTGGTGCTGTGTGGTGCAGAGGAGATGGAGAGAGGTAGCTGGGGAGGGCAACTTCTCACCCAAATGAATGATTGAGCTTGTAGACTTGAGTGAGGACAGCAGGCAGAAGGAGGAGACTTTTCCTTCAGCTGGTAAAGCTGGAAAAGGAGGTGTCCCAGTCTCTTCCCCAGATCTGTATATTACTTGAGTACATTTTACATTGCATTTGAATGGACAGTGCTTTCAAAGGTTGCAGCATCTTAGAGAAGGGGCAGCAACAGGCAGTGAAAGGACACTAAATTAAATAGCCCCAGCTGTTTTGCAGGCTCTCAGTGAGTGCCTGGGAACATCTGTCTCTACTTTGAAAAGCTTCAACAAATATAATTTTGAGCTGACTTCAGTGTTGTCTGTTATGGAAAAGGGATTTACTGGGGTGGGGAGGAGAAATATATGTCTTCTGTGAAGGCTGAGTGAAGCAGAGCTGCTTTTATTATACAGTAGTCAGCAATTATTAAACCGAGGAGCAGATTATTTCTGAAAATTGTGTATAGTTAGATGAAAAAAATGAATTAGAGAAGCAAAACTTAGTAAGATTATCTGCTTTAAAATACTGAAGAAATCAAGTAATATTTAAGTGGCTGGTTTTGCTGTAGTCAACTTGTTTAATCCATAAAAAATGACTCTATTCTTTTCCAAAGTTTTATGCTAAATAGATGAGAAAAGAATTTGCAATAACAACCAAAAAACACTGATAATCCTTATGCAAACCCATGCTAGAAAATGTTTGCTTTTTAGCACTTTCCTTCTTTTTTTTTTTTTTTCTTTTTCATATTGCAGTCCTGCAGAGCTTGAAATGTGTTCAGTTCCACATTATGATATGGGTTTAAAAAAATAAATTCTAGCAATGGATCTCATTGTTTTGTTGTTGAAATGTTGCTTATACTTTTCTCACCCTGAGAAAACAGGGAGTACTGTTCCAACAGGATGTTTTTCCCTTTGTGCTTACATTTGTCATCTTTGCACTCGGCCGTAATCAGAAAAAAAAAAAAAAAAAGCTGGCGTGCAACTGAAGCGGTGCTGACACAGTTGAACTTAGGAAAATTTGTGATGCTTGGAAAATGGCCCATCTGTCTGAAATGACCTAACAAGTAATATGCAATTGTTTAAAGCTTTTGTGCTTTGCCATTAAAACAGGCAGCGGCAGATGCCCGGTCAGAAAGGCAGAGAGCTGAGCGTGTGCAGCAGTGCTGCTGCTCCCTGGCAGCACGTGGGAGGGAAGAGAAGCGAGAAGCGCTGCTCCTTGCTGTCCCCTGGCCAAGGGATGCTGCTCATTGACATTACCCAGGTTGGCGTTCAGAAGTAGTAGCAGCTTGCAGCTCACTGCATCTCACAAACACGCTGCTTCTAGGGCTGAGGACTGGGGCACTGAACTTATGCAAAAATCTGTAAACAGGAGTTTCTTTTAACTTTTTTTTTTTTTAAACTCATCATGTGTTCCTAGAAGTGTTTTTCTGGGGTAAGAGGGATGGGAGTGATGGCAAGGACGAGCCAGTCTGCTAGGACTACTGATAGATGCTTGGTATCTGGACTGTACCTGCTGGTTTCATTTGTTTTCTGAAGGAAAAGAGCAGAGAATCCAGTTATTTCCAAGTTATTCAAGCACCTCACTTCTTCCAGTAGCTGGGGATAGCTTAAGCTTGTGGTATAAAGGTGTGTATTTCAACGGTGAGATAAAACAGTCCCTCCAGAATGAGCTTGCAGATGGATCTAAGTCTGTGACAGTGTTATCTGTGTCCTCATTTTATATGTTTTTCTTTTAGCAGAACCTTGTTCATCTGCTATTGTATCCTCCTGTGTGAATGTCAGTGAATCAGATCAGGAAGTTTAGCCAACTTTTAATAATTATTTTTCTTTCCTTCTCTTTTATTTCTAACACCCCCCTGCCTGCAGACATCTCTTCTTCAGGCTGTCCTGATTTCTACAGGACCTGTTTTTAGCAGAGTTCCTGCTCTTTATAAAGGTCCTATGCCTCTTAGCAAATGAACCAGCTCTGAGCTTGAACCAGACTTGTGTTCGTGTGAAGCAGGTTCAAGCCCCAGGTGGCCTTTTTTTTGAACAGCAACAGTGTCACAGACTGTCACTGGCCTGCAGCATTGCAGTTGTGTTCATGCATCCCTTCACCATGCCAAAAAAGCTTTCATAGGTACAGACACTTACAGGTCACTGTAAGAGCAGCCAGTTCTTCAGTCTTCAAATGCCTCCTTGTGCAACTATAGAAACAAAAGAAAAATATGTCCAAATGCCCAAGCAGGGCATGTCCCTGTTTGCTGTGGAGGGATCCTGTTTCCAGCCTGCTTTCACTTTGCTTCTTCCCCAGAACAAGGATTGATGCTGGAGAGCATGGATGTCCAAAGCTCCAACTACGGGGCAAGTTGAGAAAGTTATTCATAGTGACATATCTCTTTAAACTGAAATCAAATAGGATTTTGCTATTTAGAAAATACGAGTGGTTTTTTAGATTAACGAGAAGAAAAATATCAATTAAAATATTTCTTTCTTGATCCAAGTGCCAAAAACATTAAAAAAAAAAAAAAAAAAGAGAGAGATTTAAAACAAACCAATAGAAACTCTTGTTTGGCAAAGAAAACAACTGAGAGTAAACAGAGCAGTATTAATTATATCCACATTTTACTTGTAGGGAAGAGATTAGCACTTGGAAATTTTTTAATCATAACCAAGCCTTGAGCTTGAAAAGTGTGCCAAAATGGAGTTTGGGCTGAGGGTAAATATGATTAAGTAGGAGAGAGATGTTACAGGATTATTGTAGAAGTCCTCACAAGAAGTTTTAGATACCCAGGAAGTTCAAAGCTTATATTCCACTGAAAAAGGTTCAAACGTGGTAAAGGATGTTCAAACAAGTTATGTAAAGAAAGTAGGAACATGACGTGAAGTCTTGAAAACCTGCTTGCTTGCATTTTTAAGACACATCACCAGCTTTGCTATTTATTGTTTTTTTTTTGTTTTGTTTTGTTTTTTCTTTTTAGCTTTAAGTCATTATTTCTGAACTCCTATGGTTATCATAAAATGGAATAACTTGTATCACTTGAAAAGCTCAAATAAGTTAACAGTGATTGTGTGGCATGTGTATGGTACCATGTAAGGCCTTCAAGACATCCAGGATGGTGGGTGATTTTTACACCATCCAAGCCTACAGCTCTTTTCAAAAGACAAATGTGGAGCTGTTGGTTGACACCTGTGATACCAGGCCACCATCTCAACCAGCCAAAAGCAAAGATGAATACTTGAAGATATGCTTAGCCTTGCACAGGCTGCATTAAAAACACATGTGGGTTCTTTGACTGCTTGTTTCACTCACTTTTCTCCTCCATAAAGAAGCAATTTTTCATTGCAGAACAGTTTTCATTCTGCTGCATGCTAGAATTTTTATGTCTGATTATCTTAAGAAATGTAGTTACGAACTCCCAGTGCATTTCAGTAGAGTAGTTGTGCTGCTTCATAATAATAATATTGTCCAGAAACTGAATTCAGAACATGTTAGTTCCTTTGAAGATGATGAAAGTATGCATGTTGGGGTAGTGTTAATGCTATTGCAGATGTACGTGTGGCTCTCAGGGTGAGGTGTAACACCCTGTGTTGGACCAGCTGGTCTATTAGCTGCAGTACTGCTGGAAGGAAAGACAGGCTCTCAGGCACACACAGCTTTCTACAGGTCATTGAAAACTTGTCTGGTTTTCATCTAATCTGGCTGCTACAATAGAAGATGTGGTTCTGATATAAACCTTGCTTTGCTTGTGTATAATGCTTGAGCTAAATCCCTTCATGGGCATCCCGGCAGCTTCAGGAGCTGCAGTGCTCTCACCAAGCCCACAGCCACTGAAGCTGTCGTAGAGGATGTGGGGGGTGGGAGAATTTATTCCTGTAAGGCATTATGCCCTCCTTCATTCACCAGGCCACCACTGGGGTTTCAGTCCTCATCCCAGTGAGCATGTGAGTGTTTTACATGAGTAAAGCAGAGCTGGGACGCGGATCCCCCCTTAGGTCAGTGATTCCTCTTCTGTCTCAGGGTAGGCAGTGTGTGTAGGCTCACTTTGGTACAGGCACCCAACCCAACACTCGTAGGGTTCACGTTTGGTAGCTATCCCAGCCAGGCAACGTGAGGAGGACACAATGTGCTCTGCTGGTCATCCTCAGTGAGGTTCTGTACGGGTTCGGGCCCTCAGCTCCCAGCCCCGTGAACCCTGCAGGCATTGCGTAGGGTGCTCAGAAATGCTGATGGGCCTGTAGGTGCCTAAGGCACCTTGTGCCTCAGGGGCTGGGCTGCAGCAAGCTGCAATTCTGAAGACTTTAATTCATCCGTGATCCTCCCTGAGGGTCTGGCACCCCTTTATGGATCTTTCTGTCCTAGAAAGTTTTTCTCAGCCCGCTCCTTGGGTGCACCTGAGAACATGGTTTGCATACCTTTCTCCTCAGGCGGTGATGAGCAGACAGATAATCAGACAGATAATTGGAGAGGTATTCGTTAAGCTGTCAGGCACTGACGGGTGGTGTTCTGAGGCACTTCATAAACAGGTACTTTCATGAGCACAGCTTGGGCTTTGGGTCTTGCCAGTCTTATGGAGTAGCAGGAGACTGGTGTGTCCCCTACACCTTGTGATCCTTGTGCCTGCTAATATTTTCTTTTCCTCTATACCCTGCTTCCCTTTTTATGTATCCATATGAACATCTGTGTCCTCACCTACTCTTCATGATCACATTTTATGTTTTTGTTTTCCAAGCCAACTTGCCAGACATTTGAAATCTATCACTTGAGGGAGTGTGCAGTCAAGTTTCTGGGCTCCTGCATCCCAGGCTGGTCTCATCACAGGCCATCATCCTCCCTCCCAAACATCTTGGGGTGCTTTCAGCGAGTGCTCACAGCTTCCCAGGGTTGCTTCAGCTTCTGGAAGATTGTTTGCTTTCACAGTACTTGTGTCTGAGGGCACTCAGCATTGATACTGCTTGAGTTTTGCAACTGAATTCCTAGTTCATCAAAAGGTTTTGTTCTGTGAAGTTGACATTTCATCTACCTGACAAGCCTTTTCTTCTTGGCCACAGCTATATGTAGAAGGTGTATACAGGGGGAGAGAGCTTTGAGGCATTTTGGCAAAGTCCTTCACCTTCCTGCTGTTTATGTTGCTATCAAGGATACTGGAAACTTTCATCTAGGTCACCTTATGTGGCTGATGTGCTGCACCCAGTAATGCAATGTGGAGATAAGGAGCTAGAAAGGTTCATTTTATTAGAGCCCACTCCATCCCCAGCCTGTGATTCAGCCAATATACTTGGTATCTCTGCATTATCCTTTCCTATTACAAAAAAATCCAGAAAATTTGATTTTATACAAGACTGCAAATATTGCCCTTCTTTTATTAATTCTGGAAAAGTAGAACAGGAATTCTTGTAACTCTGTAAATGTCACGGCATGAACTTCTCTTTTAAAGTGTCACCTAGTGGCTGGATGGAAGTTTTGCATTCCGAGTTAAATAATAATCAGTACCATTATATATTTTTAACAGCCATAAAGGCCAGTCCTTATGCACAGAAACTGAGAAAGATGCACTTCATCTTCTGTTGATCTTGTTAAAATTCCTTTTTAAAGTGTTTAATTCAGGCCCTAAAACTTGTACTGAACCACTGCATGACCAAAAGGTCAGGAACACATTATTTCTACTTTATTCTTTCTTCTTCTGATGAGTAAAATGGCAATTAATTGCTAAAAAGTTAATTGCCAGTGATCCCAGCAGTGAAATTTTCCCTGAACAAAATCATTAAACCTTGTTTATGCTAATAAGTTCCTTGTGCATCTGTGGGGTGGCTTCGGGCAGAATCCTTGTTACAAAAAGATGGTTGTGCATCTGCATATGTGGTCAGTCCAGAGCTACTGGAAATTGTGTCTTACATAACACATAAGAAAAATATTAGCAGTTTAGAGTCATTGTCATCTGTAGTTCTCAAATGGTATTATGGAGGAGGTTAAATAATAAAAGATACTTGTAGTGTAGACCAGGAAACTTAAAATGAGGTCTGTTAACATGAAATCGTGCAGTTTACAAGCTCTAGAGATGTTACATGAATGAAAAAAATGAAATGTATATTTTAAATTCAGTAGAAGAAGCCTATGTTGCTGTATGTTTTGGTTTTGTTTCTTGCTTCTTTTTTTCTGGGTGGTCATTTTTAACTTCTGTAGGAACTTTCTTTTGAAAGAACCGAGCACCTGCACATTAGGAAGATATGCAGGAGCTGTAAGGGCTCAGCATCTCTGAAACTGAGGTTGGATATATTGGCTTGGTCATTCAATATTGGTAACTAGTTTTGAAAATCCAGTTGTGTTTTGCCTGGATCACTTGGTGACCTGAGGGTCCCAGGCTGGAGGAGAGCTTGGTCTGCTGATTCTCATGCTTTGTCTATCAAATCATGAACTTCATTAGCTGAGATATGTAACACCGTTGTGTAATTTTGTGTGTGACACCTTTGGTTTCCCTTCTGCTGCTGTCATGCACTGATGTACTTACTTAGGGCTCGTGGGTGAAGGTGTTTAACCACAGTATATACCAGATGCTAAGAGTGAATAATGTTATAGGAACATCTAGTAAAAATTGTGGTCATTTACTTTTCTCTAGACCTCCGTGCAGAGTTTTTTTTTTTTTCTTTTTTTCTTTTTTTCTTTTTTCTCTAGAAAGAGTGCCTTCAGCATACAATGCAGCCTATATTTCAGCTGTTTATTTCAGTTTCCACTGAGCTAGTGATGAAGTGAACATCTGAAGATGGGTCTTGACTTCACACCCCTGCTCTGTGCAAGGAGAGGAATGCAGTGTCCTGGTATAGCTAATACTGAGGTCTTCCCAGACTAATTACATTTCCCTGAGGCTTGCAGTGCAAAGATTCAGCTCCACAATGGAGCCACTTTGGTTAAGAAATTGCATAAAAAAGGATCAGCTCCTAGCCAGGGGAGCAGGCAGGTGAGATGTGGGTAGCAAAGGGGAGCCTCTGCCCTGCAAAGCTACGTAGTGGAGAGGGACAGATTTTGCAGCAGGTAAAAGGTACTTCCCAACAAAGCTCCGAATTGTATGTGCTTGATATTGCAAGATGGTTTGAAGAAAATTAAAACATGTTCCTTCGAGCCAGTATCAACATGACAAGGTCCCAGGGGAAGCAAAAAGCCCATCCATAGGCTTACCAACCTTGACTCTGTCCCTTTAAATGTCATTGTTAGTAAATACTTTGAGGAAAGGAGCTCTCGTGAGACAAAAAAGCAGCAAACTATGCTGGTAAATAATTTGCCTTGGCAAACAATATTTAAGCCGCTGATTTCAACCATAATTCTGCTCAGCATTATTGTCTGCTTTGTAAATAGAAGTACTTATCCAAACAGCTGAGCTTTCTGCTGTCGTTGATGAAAATGGGTAAATGTGGGGCAGAGGGAACGTGCCGCTTCCTTTCCTTTCTGCAAAGCTGTGGTTTCCAGCTCTTCCTATAAAACCGTGCATTTCCATCGCTCTGCGCCTTGCAGGAGACTAGAGCTGTAAAAATACCCCCGTGCTCCCAGCTTGGGGCACTCAGCTCTGCAAGCCAGCCAGGAACTTGAGCAGCGACCACGCAGCATGAGAACAGTGCCCAGGTTGCTGCCCTGTGCTCGTCCCACCGCGCAGAAATGCCTGCGATGTTTTGTGCCACTCGAGGATGGCGCTGGGGATATTTTCGTTTCACAGCCTGGGCGAGCTTTCCCCCCTCCCCTTCTTCTTCTCCGAGCCAGATGGAGACACATTTGGTTTCTCTTTTACCCATGTTACTTCTGCGAGGAGAATAAAATGAGCAGGAACAGCTATTGGCCACAGCAACAGAAGAAAGCCCTGCTTTGCCAGAGGAAACCACATAAAAGCGTGCGTGTGTGTTTGGGGGGAGGGCGCAGCGAGGGATGATGCCTGGAGCTTCTTGCACTCGGAGCTGCGATTTGTGAGTGAAACATGATGAAATCACCCCCTGGACAAATCACACGAGCCTGTCAACCTCACCAGGTGGGATTACTTGTAGCTAATAGCCCGAACTCCCAGAGCAAACAGAGCTCTGCGCTCACTATAAAGCAAAAGGGACGGTACTGCACAGGCTTTTCAAGAATCCTCTAGTATGGCTAAGAAGGGCTGCTTCCACTTACACCAGGTAGGGGAGGAAAGGAGTGTGTTTGCTTTTAGAGGAGGAGTAGCCCGTCTCTCCTGAATAAGGTCCTACAAAAAGGAGTGTTTCAGCTGCAGAAAGAGATGTTTTATTCATAACCCCCTTCTGGTTTGTGCTCCTCTGAAACGGTGACTGTCAGCTGCTGCTCCAGTGATGGGAACTGCAGTGCTGGGGAGCTCGAATGTACAGGGACCATCTCTGCCCTTTTAATCATAACGCTCGTAGCTTGCAAGTCCTGGCTTTTGCACAGTTTGATCACTCTGCTGTTTTGCTTTTGCAGGTTATATCTTTATTTGCTTTTGCCTTTGGAGTAAATGTCTGCATGGGATTTACAACAAATCGCTTTAGGAGATCTGAAGAATGGGATGAGGGCCCAGTCTCAGGTATGGTAACAGACATAAATTGTACATCGCAATACCCTTATGTTATATACGGCGGTTAGAAACCACTCCTACGCCGAAACAGTAGTTTGCTTGTTCCTTTTACCTCTAGGATATAGAGAAGAAATAACTCACTGAGCCTGAGTCAGTTGACCTTTGGGACTCACCTATAGGTCTCCTATTTACTTAAACTTTTGCTCTGTGTGCATGTGACTATGGAAAATCTAGCTTATTTTCGGATTGAGCGCCGCCAGTCTTGCGGAGATCGGTCTCCATAGCTGCTTCATCGTGCTTGCAAGGTTTTGCGCTGCGTGCGGTTTCCCTCTAGAACTGACATAAGCGCCCTGATCACTGTAAGGGTGCTGGTTGCATTTTGGTAGCTATTGAAGTGGTTTCTCTAATCTTGAGTAATGCTTTCAAGAACGCACTGGTGAGAAAAGCTTTTGGCATTTCTGCGTCTCCTGAGGTCATGCTGGTTTGTGAACAGTAGACGGCAGACATCTGACGGCAGC
Organism: Aythya fuligula; assembly: GCF_009819795.1. Taxonomy (NCBI): domain Eukaryota; kingdom Metazoa; phylum Chordata; class Aves; order Anseriformes; family Anatidae; genus Aythya; species Aythya fuligula. Next base: position 146,244,808 of record NC_045560.1, on the reverse strand, counting down.
GAGGGCCGAGCAGGTGTTCGCGTCCCTTGCCAGCAGATGTGCTGTCAGGGGTCGGCTGTTTGCCTTTGGAGGAAAGCGAGAACACGCCACAGAAGGGACTGTTGTTTTTGCTCTGGGGCAGTGTAGGGTTTTGTGAGCTCAGGCATAGTCTGAATGGAAAAATATTTAAAATGGAAAACTAGTCTTTTTTCTTAAAAATTAAAATGAGTGTAGGCTTGACTTGTGCCTCAATTCCTTCCTCTGGCAGGAGAAAGGGAACCTGTGGTCATTGACTTAGAACTGGTTAATTTAACTGAAGTGAAAGGGATGCAGCACCCATCTGTAATGATAGCCTGTGAATTTTCATTGTAAACTTTTTTATGGTGTCCTGAGGTTGTTGTGTGCCTGGTAACTAATGTGTGTCCTCCCCTTCCTTGTCTTTCACATGAATTAGTGTCTAATCACAGCCACAGACGGGGTGGTTGATCACTGAGCAGAGGCATTTTAGGTTACCAGAGACAGTGGTGGTTGCTTTTAGTATTTACATAACAGTAAAACAAACTTGCTCATAAATCAAATTTATTTCTAATTTTATCTTCTAGTACATAAACTCTAGAGTGGTTGGGTAATGTGTGTAGTACTGATATGAAGGATTTACATTTTATGTCTTTAACACCTGGCTGTTGGTTGCTTTGCTTTTGATGGTGACTGCAGGCTTTAGGGCAGGGCTGCTTTGCACCGAAGTCCCAAAGGTGGGGACCCACTGCAGCTCAACAGTGCCAACTCTGCTGAGCTCACCAGCACCATTCAGTGCTGCCAGGGCTGGGAACAGTAGCTGTGTGCTTTTTCCAGTAGCTCACCATCCCAGGAGAATAGTAAGAAATACAGCATATCTCCCCAAAGGCAGGAGATGTGGGTTATCTTGGGGCAGACTATTGAAAAGGTGCATATGGTTGAGATTGAACCAGAACCTGGCATTGATGCAATCCAGTCTAGGGGGGCAACAAGGAGGACAAAAGCCTCTCTTACTCTTTGTTTCCTTGTGCATTTGGGAAGCCTGGTTACTTTTATTGCAGTAAAAAATATTGGATGTGAAACCAAAGAATAAATTATTATTGCCACATCTGTCTGAAGAAGAAAGTAAACTGTTATGCTAGAAAGGTGCCTTTTTAAATAAAAGTAAAGCACTGTGATCAAAGAACTTTTTTAGGCTTTAGCCTCTTGTAGCTGCATGACTTTCAGTTGTACTTCATCAGAAGCCTAGTGCTGTGAACTATCCAGAATGAAAGATTGCTGTATGTTCTTTTTCAACTGCACTCTGCCTTGGCTTATTTCCAAGTTTCTTAGTGTCTAGAATTAATTATTTTGTGCTGGCAAAACTCTGTCTCTTTACTAACCATTGCTGTATATTACCAGTTTGTTACTTCTACAGGGGTATGCCATGATTGTAGGCAAACTTCAGTTTTCATCTAGTATAGAACTCCTCTACAAGTCTAAGCCAGTGTTTTGTTTTGTTTTCCATAGTTCATTATACATGCACGTCAAAGAAGTACCATAATGTTTAAAAAGTTCTCTTGATCTCTTTTGATAGTGTATAGATATGTTTAATATTTGTACCCAACAAACAATTTTTTGAATTCAAGCCTTTTAAAAAAAAAAAAAAAAAAAAAAAAGAACAGCAGCCTTGGTACTCTAAATTTCTCAACTTTGCTTTTGTAAATTACTTGCTGTATGAACCTTCCAGACTTCTTGGTAAGTACTTCCAAGGAAAATGACTTTAGTAGTCTCTTGAAGCATATTCCTTAGTCATGGTAGGATGATAGCTTCAATCTTGGAAGGAGAAGCATTGATGTTTTTCTGTTCCTTCTCACTGCATTTTTAAGTGTGACACTAAACTCAGAATTTATTGTCTTGGAACAGCTAGAATGGTTTTATTTTCCTTAAGTGACTTTTCATTGAACTTTTGTTAACTGCAATGACATAATGGAAAAGTGAAATGCAAATTCATAATTTGAATATTACATAGCAAAACTGGTGCTTTACATGTTTTATGTAGGTACTTGGGTGATCCACATAGGTTCCATATAGAACCCTAAATGGCATACTCTTATCAGGTAGCCTCCTTCCTATAATGACAGTGTAAGCATGTCTGCATTTTGTAGTCCCACAGTGGAAATACTACTGGCAGTAAATAGTTTGTTTTTTAATGATGTAATTAGATTGAATCAGAGCAAGTAGTTTGATATAGTGCATTCTCAGGTGAATGTAACACATTTACAATGGAAATTTAATAACCTTCATGGATGGAATCAGGAAGGCACTATTGCCCTATATAACTTTTTCTCTCTAATATATGATGTGAGAAATAATCTTTAGATCTTTACTTTGAGCCTAGTGGGCCAAGGAAAAAAAAAAAAGAAAAAAAAAAAGGAAAAAAAGAATGCATGGAAAAGGATATGAAAAGCTCTATGTATTAAAAAAGGAGGGGAGGATCTTCATGGGCAGGTCCCTCTGCGTGTTGCATGGAGGCAGATCTGATTGCAAGAGCTGTGGAGGGATGCAGGTATTTTGAAAAGTATTTTGAAACTGTGTAAGTTTGTTCTGTACAAAGTCTTCGGTGAATTTGAAAATGCTCACCATGAATGGAGCTCTTGATGATATATTTTCCAACTCTTTTACACGCACCAGTACCCATGCCATGGCATTGTGCACGACCTGAAAATCATGGTCTGGCTGCAAATACAAGGTCAGTCATGGTAAACAAAGGATTGATCTTAATATATTCAGAGGTCAGGGGAGTTAAACCACATCCTCCTGTGTTGCTATGTGTAAGGTGTCCTGCATTGACTTAGGAGGTATAACTTGAATTTTCAAAGGAATTTGGAATAATTTGTCACATTGTTAATAAAGAGGATGCCAGAAGATGCGGAAAAAATAGCAAAAAAGGGAGCTGGGCTAAATCATTCTCGTGTGAAATGGAAACCCTACTTGCAGTCATAGAAGGTGGAGCTAGAGGGGAGCTTGACCAGCTAGGTAGACATTCTCTATATGCCAATACATGGGCGTTTATTTCTGAAGTTCTCCTGACAGATCTTGGTATATACCCCGTTCTTCAAGTCTCCAAGATCAGAGATTGCACAGCCTCTGTAGGCAATTTGTTCCAGTGGTTTCCTAATAAATTATTTGTACTTTACAACAGGTTGACATTCCTTGAAATGCAGTTGACACTGTTACTTCTGTAATCTGCAGTCAGGTTTACACCTTTTTCCTAAGCACTTGATGTGTTTCTTGACCTTCTGAAGTGGTCTCCCTCTCATTCCTTTGAAATGAAGAGGGCAATGCCAGTGGAAGGAATACATAGTCTATGGTTGTATGTAATACCTTTGAGTCCAAATTTGCAGCTTACTAGATCTGTGATTATATGTTATCTAGCTTCCAAAGGGAAAGTAGCAGAAGAGGATAAATAACAGAAATGTTCTTTAGTAACAGATTTTCAGGAACATTTGGCACAAAGCAGCAGTCATTAAGAATAAGGAGTAAGACTTCCTCTCTCTGAAAATCTGAGTGTTAACATGCTTTGAAGCAATTCTTGTGATTATTTTCTAACATAGATTTGTGGCCTGTTTATGTGACCAAAGAAGATACTGCTCTGTGTGTTGCCAGCATAGATAAGCCATCTTTAGCCCCTAAGAGCTCCCAATGGCCAAAATATTGATGGCTATTTAAAGTCATCCTTGCAGAATATGTACCTGCAGAGTGAAACTTAAGTGTGACTATGCTGGTACTTGGCTTTGAGCAATGCTCACCTGACTGAAAGTCACACAAAAGAAGAGAGACCCAGTTGCCCACCATTACCTTTTCCAGAAGTCATATGAATGTGCCTTGCTACTACCGTGATCCATGGCTGCAGCCATTGTACGTTTGCTCCCTCCCCATTATATTGCTGTAGGGTTGATTTACTGCCCAGTTTGCTCCCTGAAGTGTTTTATGCTGGTGTCAGTGCCACTCCAAGGGAAATGGTGGACCAGTGGTGCTGGGGATGGGAGCTGGTTATGTCACCTCCAGACTTCCCCTACATCTTCTTTCCCAGCTGTTTTTACAGTGTTGGGATAAGGTCATCATGTTTGGAAAGAAATTTTTCCTCAGTTTATGTGGAGAAAGAACTTTCAGCTATGTAAAAGAGTAGGGAAAAAATACATGAAAGAAAGATCAGAGCAACTGTTTCCCAAAAGTGCCATTGCATCAGTTCTCTTAAAATCATAAAGCTAATCATGGTGAGGTTTGCCAAAACCAAAACGTGGTCTAAAAGAAAACAAACTCTAAGACAATTTCAAAGACTTAATTTTAATAGGTCTCTCAAAGAACAAACGACATTGTGAAATATTCCTTGGAACACCTCTGTTTTTAAAGAATAACATGAATTAGTCTCAGTTTATTTCATAAAATGCCATTAACCCTAGAGAGTAGCACGCAACCTTCCTGCTTTACATAAGCTGTTGTATAGGGCTCTTTGATGGGAAAAATCTATAAGATAATAAGTTTTGAGAAAAGAGCAGAGAAATACATACCAGCTCTGACAATAAGGGCCCTTACTAATTGGTTATTGAAGCCTAATGCATTGTTCATGGTTTTCAGACTGGCAGTTCTCCATTTAGTTATACACATCAAATACGTTGACTTCTTACATACTTATATACTTCTGTACTTTGCAGAGCATTAAATTATAAAATTAAACAGAAGTCCATCAAAAAAGTCATGCTTTACTTCTCCATTAACTTATAGAACAGTTTTCGTTCATGCTTGACAGTGATTTGGCACCTTCAAGTAGAGCAACCCAAGTCCTGCTGACTGCATGTAGATTAATTGCAGTCCTTTACTATGCGAACTGCCCAGCCAGCCATGAAAATGTCACTTGGTTGCTGAAAACAAAGGCCTGCTTCTGAGGAATAGCTGCAGCTCCTGGAATTGGGCCTTGGAGACTTCAATACAGTTCTGCTAGTAATCTCTTGATTGTTACAGAGGTAAAGCCAGGTCCATTTCTTTACAGGATATTGTCACAGCATGCTGCTTCCTCATTCTTTCCCCCTCCAAAAAGAGCTGTCTTTTTGGATTTTTAAACTTTTATATATGTATGTATATATGTATATATGTATATATATATATATATAAATATATAAATATATATATATATATTTGGCTTCTGCAAGCAACCCTTCTCTTCTTCCCTGTCCCTTCCTCTCCCTAAGCAGGCAGCTGAGGTTTCACTCATCCAAGTGGCTCAGGGCTGAGCCACCTGTCCCACCGCTGCTGGTCTGACAGATGTTGCCCTGTTTCTTGTTCCACACAGTCCTGTCAGATTCCCCCTGGATCAGTACCTCTGGCTCCTGCAAAAACAGATGCTTTGAACTTCAAGAGGCAGAGCCTCCTGGCTGCCGCTGTGACAACCTGTGCAAGAGCTACAACAGCTGCTGCTTCGACTTTGATGAGCTGTGCTTAAAGACAGGTACGATGGGTCTCCTGCCCTGCACTGGCAGGTGCTGATGATGCCTGGCTTATGTGAGCAGTTGGGACTGGCTGCTATAGTACAGAGCTCCCTGCTGTAACCTGGGTCTCCTCCTTACCTTGCCTTGCCTTGCCACCTAGGCTTGGCTTATCCCAAAATGCAGCCCATGTGCCCTCACAAGGAGCAGTAGGGACATACACCTATTGCTCCTTGCTGCTGGGCTTCTGCCATGATTTCTAGGGCAGAAAAAGGAAGGGTACTATTTGTACTACCTGGAAAGAAGATCTTCTGATACTCATTTACAAACAATAATCAGCATTCAGGTACCAGTTGTCCCTCCAGCTTACAATGAAGAGAGCCATGGTAAAGACTGGAGGTTAGTCTCTCAGTGTTATCCACATTTTTTTTATTCCAGATGATAACTTAATATTAGAGCAATTCAGACTTGCTTATGGATTGTGCATTGTAAAAGCACCTCTGAAACTGGGAGTGCTGAAGTAGTGCAGGTCCCTCCAGAGGTGACAGGCTGGGTTTGTTACTATTGCTCCAGACTCTGACTTCCAGATGTCAGGATGCATATAACACATTGGTAAAAATGTTTACCTTCAATTCATTAGACCCTGGGGAAAGGAAATACAGCCCTCTGTTCATTTTCCGTTTTTCATGACTCATAGGCAAGGGAAACTTCAAAGAGGGCCACGAGTTATGTTTTATTTCTTAACATAGTGCACTTAAATTATTAGTTGTACTCATCTCCTTGAATGTTTGCCTAGTGGGCAGAGTTGACACAGGTGCCTGCTACTTCTGCTGTTAAACCTTTCCTTACTTATCAAAGAATTACACTTACTAAGAAGCCAGAAGAGAAATCTAAGGACTGAAAATAACGTTGTTCATGGATGGGCAATATTTGAGAGAACTTCCTCATTTCTGTTTATAAGGATATCATTTCAATAGCTTGGTACCAAAAAGTAGTAAGCTAATCCAATATAAAAGAAATGGCTTGGTTCCAGGCCAAGAAGATCTGAATTTTAAGCTGATGCTGTTTTGTCCCTGTGTAAATGACTGTAGAATGTGAGATTCTAAAGACTTCCAGCACATTGCAAGATGTTTGCTCCCAAAGAACAGACTCAGTTCCTGAGTCTCCTGTCCAGAGAGTACAATATCCATTTACATGTATGGATAACTGCTTAGCTCTTAGAACTGTGGTGTAATTTTTCTTATAAATCCCACTGACACTTATTAAGACAATTATCACATGTATAATCTGTAAATATTACATATTTATACAAAAAAAAGCCCCAAATTAAGGAAAAGTGGAGAATGAAATTGCTTTTTAAAAAAAAATAATAAATAAATATATTTTTTAAACTGTGTGCATGTTAACTAAAGTGATCTTTTCAGTTTCCTATTGGCTGGACCAGAACACATGTGGGAAACCATATGCTTATATCCTCAGGCCCTATTCTAAAGCGTAGCAATGTGCTGACCTGGAGAGAACGCCATAATTTAGACAGGCCCTTAGATCCTAACTTCATTTGCAAGATGAGAAAAACAGGAGTGTTTTACAGCTGCTGCACCATGCTTCTCCTTGAAATGCTTCAAACTTTGCAGCTGGTGCTGAATCTCCCTGCTGAGGTATTAGAAAGTTTCTTCTGTCTCTGTGAAGAACGGATGGGAGTATAACATCAATTTGTATCCACATAGCCTCTTTTCATCTTTCTCTCATTTCCCACTGATTGAACTGGGGGACTTGAATAGAATTGGGTGAAAAAGAATGAATTACCCAAGAAAAAGCAGCATTCCTAGTTTGTCTTCCAAGCTCCATTTATCTGTGCTCCATTTATCTTTCAAGAGCCTTCCTTTACTTTTCCTTTCCACATCTTTTCTGGCATTCAGGTTGTACAAAGCCTGGAGTACAACACCCGAGGGTAGCAGAAGCACTTGTGTGTGGGTGGAGGAGCCCTCCTGCACCTGCAGGACACAAGGGTCCTTTTTGTTTCTGGTTGACATGCTTGCCTCAGAGGTCTTGAAATCACTAAAATGGGGCTATAAATTTAACACTCTACTTGTTGAGATTGGATGTAATCACTATGGCTTGAGTGAGTGCTTTTTGTTTTGATTATAATCTCTCATTCTTCCTTACTTTGTGAATGTTTTAGCTCGGGGCTGGGAATGTACAAAAGATCGCTGTGGAGAAACCAGGAATGATGACAATGCTTGTCACTGCTCTGAAGACTGCTTAAGTAGAGGAGATTGTTGTACTAACTACCAAGTCGTTTGCAAAGGTACGTCTTTGGTCATTCTGCCTTTTATCTTTCCAAATCTTATAGAAGGAAGCCCTGTGGGTAAAGAGTTTTCTTCTAAAGAAGGAACCCTCTCCTTGTTTTGTTCTGATTTTGGGGAGGAGGGGGAAGAACAGGGAGTTACATTTGTGAAGCCTGTGGAGGGACTCTTTATCAAGGTGTGCAGTGATAGGACAAGGAGCAGTGGTTTTAAACTAAAAGACAATAGATTTAGATTAGATATAAGGAATAAATTCTTTACTCTGAGGGTGGTGAGGCATTGGACCAGGTTGCCCAGAGAAGCTGTGAATACCCCATCCCTGGAGGTGTTAGAGGCCAAGTTGGATGGGGCTTTGGGCAACCAGGTCTAGTGGGAGGTGTCCCTGCCCATAGCAGGGGAGATGGAATTAGATTATATTTAGGGTCCCTTCCAGCCCAAACCATTCTACAACTCTATTATTTATTTTGGATGCTAGAGGAGGTGAATGATCTCATTTGTTGACAGTAGAAAGAGGTTGTCTTTGCCTGTAGATATACTGATAAAAAAGGAATAGGCAAAGGTAGACAGATTTAAAACACAGAAGTATTTGGGTGCATTTGTCTGCATCACAGGGAAAGACTGATGGATTCTTTAGGAAAGAATCTGATGGTTTCATAAGGAATTTAACATTCCTAGATATGTTATCTCTGTCTCTAAAAACCTCTCCTACCCCTACCACAAAAGCTCCTGCTCAAACTACTTGGGCCAACACCTGTAGGCTTTGATTCTTGTGGGACAGGGGTTGCAAGAATACAGCAGCTGTAACTTTCAGATGGGTAGCATGGGCTCCGGGTGACCATATCACCTCTAGGCACACAATGTCTGCAGTATGACCTGCTCTGGCTGGTGGATTGATGAGCTGAGAAGGCTTAAGTTTCACCCTGTACCCTGATGGTTTGGAGCATGTCCCACCTTGCATAATGTGTCGCCCATTCTGAGCAGGTCTTCTGGTCCTTGGTAATTAGCATTGTATCTCAGCTAGCTCTTTTGTCTTTTCATGGTTTAATGGTGGAGAGTTTAAGGTTTGAGTTTTTTTTCTTCCACACTCTTTTGGCCAACTGCATAGCTTCAGAAACTCATAATAGGCCAGGTCCACACACTGAAAATGGGATTTTCTTCTTTACTTGAGTTTTGCTGTTGGGAATCCAGGTGAAATAATGCGTCTTCCAGCAAGTCCTTGGAGATTACATTCTTCCCCTTCCCAATGAGACCCAAGGCTGAAATTGCTTAAATACTGGTATGGTTCTCAGTTTCTGCCTTTTTTTTTGAGCTCCCTCTTACAAGGGTCAAGACAGAGGAATTTACATGTCTCCTGCTTTAATGTACATAATCTTTGTTTAATTGGTTAATAACAAATGATCTCAATGACCCTGGCATCCTGACAGGAATAAGCGTTATGTGAGAACAGTGTTTCCTCTTTATTCGTGCTTGTGCCTATCTGAGGATAGTGTTTTTTTTTTTTTTTTTTTTTTTTTTTTTTTTTTTTTTTTCTTGGAAATCGTCCCTCCACCTCCTGTCATGGTCAATTGGAATTGCTGCAGGACACATTTCCTGCAGATCTTTTCTATGGCGCTTTTTGTTTTGTTCTTTTAATTGAGCTGCAGTTCCCTTAATAGTGCCAGGTTCAGGAAGTGAACCTCATTAGCTAATAATTTGTTTTTCAATTGACCTGTGAAAATGCAAGTCATGAGCTGGTCTATAGTCAGCATTCAGTAGTGGAAAACCTTAAGAAAATAGTTGATTATATAAAGTAATTTTAACTAAGCTAGCTCTGAAAGAACATTAATGCTCTTTTTAGCTGTGCCTGAGTCTCACCTGATCCATTAGTTGATCAACTCTGTAAACCAGCTGGAAACCATTTAGGGCTGTTTTTCTTCCACAGAATGTGTTTTGTTTTGTGTCTTTAGCCAGCTGAGGCAGCTCACAGAAACATCAGAGCTGGTAGGAAGGAGGGTATAAATTCACAGACTGAAGTAGCACTACCATTTTTTTTTTTTTTTTTTTTTTTTTTTTTTGGCAGATTGAAAATGATAATTAAAACAATGACAAAACAAAACATGATCACTGTGCCTAAAGCTTTTACCACTGTTTCCCTCAGGCAAAAAGAGACTTTTAACTTCAGTCTTAAGATATGATTATAGCAGTGATAGTTTGGATATTGTTATTGAGTAGAATATAACCAGATCGTTTGTTCAGCTTTGTGGAAGATACCTGGTCGTTATTTGGTCATCATTAGCTAGAGGTAGACTTTATTTCTTCTGAAATGTTCTCTGAAACCTGTAGCTGTATCCACATATATATAAATATATGCATTTTAAACTCTGATTTTACTTTCCTGGTAGGAGAAACCCACTGGGTGGATGACGACTGTGAAGAGATAAAAACTCCTGAATGTCCAGCAGGGTAAGTGCTTTGCTCGCAACCCCAAAGCCAAGTGCAGGAAGGCCAGTTGTCCAGCACTCTGAACATCATGTTTCTGTACTGTCCCTATAATGCCTTTGCTGAATGGTTATGAGTAGGTTGCTTTCCTGCGCTTCACCACTTGTACAATTGGGCTGATAATATTGCAGCTCATTTGTCTTTGAGCTGTTGGATGAGTAGGGGTGTATGAGGGCCTGCACTCTTGTCATTTGATCACCTGCTGGTAGCTTTGTCTGTTTCATGTATGTGTATAGGAAAAGTAACCAAACTCTTTTGAAGACTGTGGAGATCTTTTCCTGACTTCACTAAAATTCAGACTGAGCCACGTATGAACACAGCTCAGGTCATTTTTAAAAACAGAATTTTGGATTAATGCTGTCCTCCTAAGTGAAAGGACTTCAAAATTGCAATGGGGACATAGCCTTGACTTAGAATAACAAGCACAGGAATAGCACTGAAAACATAAGAAATTCTGAAACCAGTTGGCTCACTATTATGCTTAAAGGTAAGCATCTGCTTAGGTGCCATGTCGGGCTGCAGCTCAGTCTGTGCTATCAGGATAGTTTGGAGGAGATAGGAGCCCCTCCTTTTTCTGGTGACAGTGACAGCTTCTTACCCCTGCAGCAGGTGACCGAGACACACCTGTCCAGGACATATCTATGCCTGCTTGGGTTCAAATCCAAGTAGAAGTAGCAAGCAGAAGTACAATAAAATAGCATGAAATACCATCATCTTTAGTATATGAGAATGTTCTCGGCCTCACAGAGCACACAATGCCACATGGACTTTTGTTTGTAAAGAGAGAAGACCAGCTGTCATAAAACGTGGTTTTTAATTACAGATTGTGTTATAGGGTGGGTACTCATGCATACTATTTTTTTTTCTCTTCTCCATCTCTGTCTGTGAACATCTGCCTTTTTGGGCTGTATGCTTTTGGCTGCTCAGGGAAAATGTCTTTTATGTTGGAACTCAGCCCTTTAACTAACTGTGACCACACAACCAAATTCTGGATGTTAGTTAGCATGAAGATTATCAGTTTGTGCTGATTTGTTAAGTAAGCAAAATCTTATAGACACACAGCATATGTAGTAACTATACTTGAAGTTCTCTGGAGCCTCTGTGAGCAAGTGGAAATTAAAAATAATTTAGAAATGCTGACTTAGTTCATGCTGCTTCTATTCTTCAGCTTTGTTCGTCCTCCTTTGATCATTTTCTCTGTTGATGGTTTCCGTGCATCATATATGAAGAAAGGGAACAAGGTCATGCCCAATATTGAAAAATTGAGTGAGTACATCTGTTTTACTACAATATATGAAAGACAATCTTTTTGTAGTTCAGTTGTTTTCATTGTGTATTGAGCAACAAAAGTCAGCATGGTGCTGGCGGGTAGAAGGGCTGTGCCAAATGCAGGGCTCTTCTGATCCAAGGGTCTAATAAAGATTTTTTTTTTGTTTGGTTTTTGTGTCATCCCCCCAAAGCAAAATGGCAGAAGTCCCATTTGGTTTAGATAATATCACCTGGTGGCTTGAAGCACCCTGACTAAAACAGCACGAAACAAAGAGTGGGGAGAGAGCTGCTTTGGGATTGCAGATCAGAATCGGTGGTGTTAATTTGGTTTTGCCAGCAAATAAATGATTCTTCAGTATGTGATATGTATCATGCCCTCTTAAAGGCTAGTTGGGAGGTACCCGCAAAATGTTCCACTTGAGTCACAAATGTTAAAGGCATGGGTCCTGGTTTTTGTGGTATACTGGAGGCACTGTATATTTGAGCTTCTCAGTATAGAGTGGTAGTTTGTGTGTGTGCCCATACCCTTGAAAAGCGTGGTGGTTTTTTGTTTGCGTGTGTGTGTTTGCTGGCTCTTGTATTTGTGTAGCCATCTGTGGAGCTGTGGCCAAAGCCTATTGTGAAACTCCAGCCTTAGTATATTTGTCACTTAAAATTAGCCTGTGATTTCTCAAATCATTTTACTTAACAGCAAGACACTTCCAATGGCTATGGACACTGAAGGGAGGCTAGCTTAGAAAGGAAAACAGTCCATGGAAATCTAGCTGACTTTGTAGTGCTGGTTGCATTGTTTCACTTGTTTATTGTGAAGCACAGAGTGTGTGAGTAGATTTACCACTGTCCCGCAGGAAGACTTGCCAATGTTAAGAAGCAGAATGTTCATTTAAATTGGTTAAAATTTAACCAGTTTCTGCAGCATTTTCAGTTAAAACAAATGATTCCCTGTATTTTTGTTTTTCATGTCTCAGAGCTTCACTTGCTAATGTTTGCATTCCCCATTGATTTTTCAGGATCTTGTGGAACACATTCTCCTTACATGAGGCCTGTCTACCCTACAAAAACCTTCCCCAACTTGTACACCCTTGCTACTGTAAGTCCCTGGGAAGGAGCTTTTGTTGATAAAATGTTGCACTTCATTAGAAATGTGGGTTGTGGGAAATGAGATTTTTAAAAGTAAAACTGCTTTGCTGTCTATCTTTTTCTGCCTTCAGTTATGTTAAGTATTTTTTTTTTCAGTATTTTGAAGTTCTGAAGTAAATTGTTTCTCACTATTATGCACAGCATTACAACTTTCTTGCACTTTCTTATGCCTGTTTTTGCAGTTATTTGTACTGCTGTGTAATTACAGGTTATGGTTTTTCTAGGAGGGGGGAAAAAACAACCCTGAAATTCTACCCAGAATACAACCAGCAGTTGTTCCTTCATTAGAGTAGCTGAAGTCAGTAGGGCTGTCTTAGCAGCCGCCTTAAAATTTACAGCTGCTGAGTGTGTCTGGATGCTGCATTGGCTCTGCAGAAAAGGAGCCATCACTTCTGTGCTCTGGTGGCACGGCTGGTGGCCAGGCTGTCCCCACCCTGGGATGTGCACGCTTCTTATGACAGTGCTCCCAAAGCAGCAGCCACGTGTTTTTTTCCTTCTTTTTCTTCCTGCAGCCTCTGCACAAATGTTAACTCAAGAGAGAAGGGGGTGGAAGTGGGTGAAGAGAAAGGGAGAAGAACAAAAATCTCCTAAATCACCTTTACTGATGGAGAAATTGTGATAGCCTCTGGGTTTATATCACAATTTTGGTGACTTGCTTTGGTTTCTTCTTAGAAATAACTCGTATCTCGCAGAGGAACTGGTGGAGATAAAAAATATTATCAAATGCAAAGTGTTACTCTTTTTACCAGAAAATGAATTACTGTTTCCAGAAAGGGAATTCATGAGGAATTCAATAGGAACTGAAAGTTTAAATCAATCTTTTTTTTTTTTTTTTCTTTCTTTTGATGACCTCTAACTTTTAACCAGTGTGAAAATATTTTAAAATATCCAGTACCAGAATTTTTTGTGCCTCCCCCCCCCCTTTTTTTTTTTTTTTTTTTTTTAGCACAACTCATTCATCTCCTGCTGTTTTTGTTGTTACAGTCAGTTTTATATGTGCTTATCTTAAAGTTAAAGCCTTTTCTGGTGTGCATTTGCGAAGACGCCTATTTTAAAACAATTTAGCTGTATTTGCAGATAGCTATGGGGAACTGGGTCTGTGTGCATTAGGGTTTTACTAATTAATCTACTTCTGCACAAAGGGACTCTATCCTGAATCACATGGAATCGTTGGCAATTCGATGTATGACCCAGTGTTTGATGCCAGCTTCAGTCTTCGAGGGCGAGAGAAATTCAATCACAGATGGTGGGGAGGTCAACCAGTAAGTTTCAGATTCCCTCCTCCTCTCTCCCTCCTCCCTCCCCTCCCCCTGTGCTGTGGAACATAGCCAATAATAATAATTAAAAAAATACATCTGTGAACAATTTGTACCTAATCTCCCCGTGGCTGGCCCTGTGTCTATCAATTTAATGTAATATTCTGAGTTGGCTTTTGCTTTTCAGAATAATAAAGCCATTGATTATGGAGGGGTGCTTGTGTTGATAAGTATAAATTAGATGTGGCTAGGAAAAACCCTCACTTTAGGCAGTAGTTTAACATGAATTACTATATTTTCATCACCGTGGCATAATGTTTCCTTTTCATTATGGGTTTCTCAGGTTTTCATCCTAGTAATGTTCTTGTGGCAGTTTTAGTATTAATGTTCTGTCAGAGCAGCATGGCACAACTTCATAATTATTATTTGTTAAGTCCACAAGTGATCGCTGTTGCCTGACTTGCTGCAGAGGTCACAGAAGTTTGTGAATTAATTTTGCCTTGAACACAGCAATGGCGGCTGAATGGGGCTCTCTCTCTTACGTTAGTGTTGCAATCGGTTTTCTCCAGCTCTGAATCCTTATTTTGGGCAAGGAAATAACCTCTTTCTAAGGTTTCAAAGAAAAGGTCCCTTTGCTTCTGCTGGGCTTTCCCCCATTAGTAGTGCATGCTGTGGTGGCTTTAAACTGTCACCAAAAATGGGTTTATGTTAAAATACTAAGTTTTACTTGCATGCAGCCAAAGTGCATGAACATATCACTGCACTGATTACTCGGGGGACTGTAGTTTAAAAACTTCCTGACCAGTTAATGCAGAAAAGGAGTGGGGTAATGGAGGTAGAAACTGGAAGGAGATTTGGAATGCCATAATGTGTCATTGATATTTGCTCAAGTCATCAGTGTCATCCCCCAAATCACTAAGACATTAATATCCCAGAAGACTAAAGGAAGTTACTCAGATGGTTTTAGGCTTAGCAAGCATGTGTGTTATTTGTCTGCATGTGGTTTTAGTCCACAACAAATGCAAGACAAGGCAATTTAGAGCTGCAGGCAGATGTGTGACAGGCAGATGTCTCTGGCTGTAGCTGAGCCAGAATGAGGTATTTGTGCTCTTGTTAAACTAGTCAGCAGTAACAGAGCATGGTCACTCCTTTGCACAGCTATGACCTGGGTTAGCTTTTAGCTTGGGTTGTGTGGAGAGGAGAGGTTGAGAAACGTACCTGGTTGTTATCTTCCTAGATTTGAGCAAAGAAGCAAAATCAAAACTAGGAGCAGTGAAAGTGGGGGACAGGTGGTAGCTTCTTCTCCATCGTAGCTAGTCGCACACCTAGTGGCAGCCACACCACCCTTGCTTCAGTCAGGCATTGAGCTCATAGACAATATTGAGGCTCAACACCTGCTTTACAACTTCTTAAGCAGCTGCAATTTAATTGTGCATTGCAAATTTAATTGCGTGTCTTGCCTTAGCCAAATTTAGATAGGAATTACTGGGAAACCAACTTCTGGGGGCTGTGCAAATGTCTCTGTCTCTAAATTGCCATACTTTTAAATTTAAATACAAGCCTATGTATATTGCATCACCTGTGGTGTTGAGTGGGGGGTATTGGGTAATTCCAACTCCCACCCATTAGAAACACCTCTGCTGTTGCAGAGAATAACAGTCACTCTGGATTGTAAACAAGGATCATGAAAAATGTCAGCTGAGAAGAGCTTGAGGAAGTTACACAACTGCGGATGACTATACACTGGAAAAAAAATATCTCAGAGGATAGGGGGGAGTGTTGCATACACAAGTAAGGATGATAAAGTAAAACAGCTGATCCAAAGAAGTGTTAGAATGCAAAAACACAGGAATCATGTAATGAGCTGGAAATATCCTTGGAGAATTGGAAACACATGCTTAGAGGAAGGGCTATAACTGTATAAAATCCCCACACACTTAATATGAGGAGAACCTGTAAGTTAGGCAATCCACATAGAGTGGCCATAGTGCCTAGGTAATGACATAAATGATCCCATCTCTGACACGGAGGAAATGCATGTTTTGCATATCTTTATTAGCAAAATGAAGAAAGTGTGATGGTAAGCTACTAAAATTCAGAGGGCATAGATTTTGATGGAAAAAAAAAAATCTTTCATCTATGTGTAGATAAGTTACAGTCCCTTTCTAAATCCTTTTTATAATTTTATCTAAATATCACATTGATAAAACTGCCAAAAATAGCTGGTTAGTCAAAGACAAGACAGTAAAATTAAGGGAGACAGAGGGGAATCTTTTCTGCATATCACAAATTTTTATTCCTTCTAGGTTTTGGGTCTCAAATTGGAGTACTCAACTTCAGAGAGGTGCTTAGTTTGCACAGAACTGGGAATTATTATCCAAAACTACTCATTTTCCTTAGGAAAGCAGAAAAAATTCTAGAGTCCCCAGTTTCAGGTTATAGCTAAAACTGCCTTAAAGACAATGTCATTGAAAGTTGATCATTCTTGAAATACTTTCTTGCTGCTGGAAACTGACCTACTGTATGTAGCTTTGTTAAAATGTGTGGTGTGTGTTGTTACTGTCATTTAAAAAAAAATAAAAAAAATTGTTCTTATAGTGAGTGCTTTGTTGGGAAGCAGCCAAATTAACATGCGACTTCATGGGGTTTGGCGGATGAGTAGCTGAATGTCTCCACGCAAGGAATTACGAGAAATTAATTTTAAGAGCATTAGGAAAGGGAGGAGGAGGGAGAAGGTAGCTTTAGAAGTGTTTTGAGATCCTCTAACTGACGGTGAGACTTCCTGAACCGTGTCTTTTTGATTTAGTATTAAAACTTGATTTATTGTACAAGCTTAAAAACACATTGTTTTTAAGACCCAAGTGTTTGACAGGAAACAGCTGCATAACCAGTCCTTGTTGTATTGCTACAGCATCTCACAGAAATGGTGAGCATCAGGGCTCATGCTCTCCAAGGATAAACAAACTTCACTGCTCGTTTTTCATGACACAGACTTTCATCCAAATAACTTCAACCACCGAAGTCAAGTGCTTAAATTAGGCCCCCAGCTGCCTTTGGCTTCTGTTTAGTAGTAGTTTTCCATGTAGTAGTTTTCTTGATTTGATGCAGCAAGCTTAAGCTTACACTACAGGCGATACTTTGCTTTTCTTAAGGATCTTTCACGATCTTTTGGCTTCCCCAAGATCAGAAGATAACAGGTATAAAACCACATTTTTATGAGGATTGTAGTTCATGAGGACAGAGAGTCCCCTTGAGAAGGTTGCCCAGCTGTTACTTGAGTTTCCTTCCAAAGATCACAATCACAGAATTGTAGGGGTTGGAAGGGACCTCAAGAGATCATCGGGTCCAACCCCCCTGCCAAAGCAGGTTCCCTAGAGAAGATAAGTCTCTTTTCAGAAATCCACAGGCCTCTATGATTCTGTATAATTATTTGATAGGCCTCGTGAACCAAAATATTCTGCGTTGTCAGGAGACAATGCTTAGTTGTCAAGACTTAATTAGTTTGTGTCCTGTTAACAGTAAGGCATGTGGAAGTCATGACTCTACCTTTTACCTTGTTGGCCGGCAAAGTGCAAATGGTGCAGGAGTGTAATGTTTGGCTCCATCATGCCAAATTAATTCTGCATGCCTGCACCAATCTTGTACACATTTGGGAAACACTGTAATGACCCCTCCCCAATTCTGGCTAAGCATGGAAGGGATTTCCCATGCATGAATTGCCCTCTCAGACACAGTGGGTGTCTGTGCAACCTCTGTTCCTGACATGAATTTCCTTCCCTGGACCATGAGCGTGTTTGCACAATTGTCCCCGAGGGCCAGGCCTCAGAAATGTCCCTCCTGTTGGCCCTGACCTGAGGTGTGCCGCTGCCGGTTCTTTGGTGATGCAACAAGTTACTGGGCAGCCTTCACAAAATTAGGGGCACTTATTTATTCTTGGAAGATTAAAAGTAGGGAGGTGCTACATTTTTTGTGCAGGTCTTCAAAGGCAGTTCCACAGCTATCTTGAATTTTGTTTATATTATTTATGTGAACATGTGTGTAGTGATCAAAAAAAAAAAGGGAGAACCCAGGACTTGCATGTTGCATATGGCACAGCCACCTGAAGTGTTGCTCAGCCTCTCTATTTTTCCGGCTATAAATAAAGGAGAAGAATTGTAGTCTTTCAGCAAGGAAGACACAAAATTTATAGTAATTTAGCTTACTGGAGATGTTTGGTATACATCTAGATGATCATGTATATTACATCTTGGGACATTTATCACTTGATTCTATGGTTCCATAATTTAAGAGGTCTTTCTCTGTTGAAAAAATTAAGTATCCTGTAATTCCTTGACACAATACAAAAACAGACTGGTTAATTTTTTATTTTTTTTTTATATATTACCCTCTTCTCTTCTTGAATAATTTAATTCAGAAAGATGGTCTTTGTATAGCTTGCAATACTATAAAGTCATATCCTGTATGAAAACCTGGGGTGCACATCAGATGTAGTTAAACTGCTGACTATAAAATTCTAACATATTAACAGTTAAAACCAAAGTATTTACATATGGCAAATAAATTACATAAGCTCACAAATGATACTGACCTTGCAATGCCTAACATGGCAAACTTTATGATAAGTGACCTGAACAGATGTGACCAGCCACAGAGTATATATAACACATTGCATTTACATGCTCAGTACTGGAACATCTAGGATTAATAAACTTTAGGACTGTGGCTCTAACCAACAGAGAAGAAATGAAACAATAACCGCTATTCCATTCTTAATTTTGATTGTTCTGGATGGAAAAGGTTGAGAGGGCATCACCTAAATTTTTTCTTTTCTATCCTACATAGATTGACAGTATAGGCTTCATGTTAGCCTAGGAGAAGCACTCTGTCTTGAAAGTCAGTGAATTTAATTTAATGACACTGAGAGATGTTCTTTGGTGATGGGGTTCATTGCTAATGGTTTAGAATCATTAAGGTTGGAAAAGCCCTCCAAGATCACCTGATCCAACCATCCCCCTACCACCAATGTCACCCACTAAACCATGTCCCCAAGCACCACGTCCAACCTTTCCTTGAACACCCACAGGAACGGTGACTCCACCACCTTCCTGGGCAACCCTTTCTAATGCCTAACTGCTCTTCCTGAGAAGAAATGTCTCCTCATTTCCAACCTGAACTTCCCTTGGTGCAACTTAAGGCCATTCCCTCTAGTGCTATCACCAGTTACCTGCAAGAAGAGGCTGACACCCAGCTCCCCGCCCCTTCCTTTTAGGTAGTTGTAGAGAGCAATAAGGTTTGCCCTGCTTTTCTGCTGGAGTTAATATCCTATAGCTGAGGGTAGGAAGTAAATTTTTGTGCCCCCATCAGCTGCTCCAGCTGACAGTCTGTTGTTTAATTTTAGCTAACTGGTAAAGAGGCTGGCTACAAAGGGCACTTCTGGTAGAGAGGTAGGGACTGCTATCACTAAGTTCACCAGTGAACTGTCACAGCTCTAAAACACACTGAAACTTTGCTTTAAAGTGAAGCTTGGATAATGTGGATGGAAACTCTTCTACCTGGATGACTGCTGCTGCTTCTCTAATTGCTATGAGATGCCTCGGCAAATATTTTGTTATGGTGTAGTGGCTTTAGGTGTGATGTTGAATCATACTGAGTTTATTACTTAGTTTTTAAATAAACCAAAGGCTTTTTTTTTTCTTCTTGTTAAAAAACAGGGAAGCGTCTAGTAGTACATCTTGCAACCCTGGGTTGAACCAGGCTCCGCCTAGCAAAGTCACGATGGAGTCAATTCAGACTCACTTCTCAGATGTTGCGTCAGATACGGGCTTATTTGACTTGTTGGTCTTGGACTTTAATGGATCACTGTCTTAGCTGTTGAGCTTATTTTAAGTGCAGCAGACACCTTTCCCCATCCAAATAGTTAATGCCAATGTAAATTGCCGCATTCCCGAGGTGAAATACTTGGGAGCAGGGAGGGTACAGTTTTTCCCTGTCTAAAGCCTGTCTGGGTGACATTGGAAGGGACAGTGCTTCTCTCCCCTTACTGCTCACCTAGGAGTGCAAAGTAGGGGTGATCTCTGCTAAGATCAACTGGGAGAGATTGTCAGACCCTGCAGCCTGATATAGGAGAAGCTCTTCAAGGACTGTGGCAATACCACCACTTTTTCTGCTCTTTTGAAAGCTGGTTTAAAACATAGCAGTATTCACTCTGCAGGCTTGTCTCTCCTGCTACCCAGACTTGGATGAGAGTTAAGAGAAGGTTTTGCTTCTCATTACTTCTTTGGTAAGAGCTCTGCAGAAGCTTCCTAGAATCAGAGAGTCTTGCAAGAGCCCCTTGGTAAAGCCCTGTGTGTCTTCGGCTCCTGCATGCAAGTGGGCAGTGGATGGCTGCTTGCATTGCTCCCTGGTCTAGATGGTGTTCATGCTGTTTTCATGTGGCACACGTGAAGCATGCTGTATGCTCCACTGGAATAAAAAATAGCTACTGACTTCTTGCAGGCAAGCAGGGCATCTTGGCAATGTACACTGGGCCTAATTATTCATCTGTCAAGATGACTACTGTTTTACTCACTTGGCCAGAGAAAGGGTGTCTTATGGCACATGTTTAAAATCACTGTCTAAAACAGACAGCGCTGTGGCTGATTTTAGCATGCTAACAGTCAGGAGCAGCACGGGACAGCTTCAGCTGCTGAGGGTGGGACCTGGCAGGTCTAATTTAGTCAACAAGAGGCAGACAGGACCACCTGGGCCTGTGCAGTCTGAAGCACTAGAAAGCCAAACTAGAGTTAACAGATGGTAAATCCAAATACTGAATTCCCTGGACTTAGTTTGTTGGTACCTTCCCAAAGATATCTGCAAAATTATTTAAACTTTGCAGAACACAAACACTTTCAAAGAAAAATAAATCCACTGCAGCTCTGGAGGGACAATGGTTTTCCAAGTACAGCAAGCCCAAAGAGCATAACAGCAGTGGAGCTGACACTCATACTAAATTTATATTTGACCTCTCTTCTCTGCCGTGGCAGGGTTCTGCTCTAGGAATAAATCTACAGTGCAGTGGAAAACGTATTTGCTTTAAATGTTGGCTCTTTTTCACATGGGAAGCCCAAGAACCACTAATGAATATGGAGTAGCTCCTATCTTAGTTAGACACTGGGTTTGGGCTGAGGGTATATACCCTTTGCTGACATACATGACACAAACGAGCTTGTGGATGTATCCTTGTATTACAGTCACACCTCTGACTACACCATATGGCTTCCCGCTTTAAGGCACCCTTGATCATCTCTCTTCACATTCACCCACATTTTTATGTCCCATCCTGTCATTGCTAGTCTGTCAGCATTTGAAAACAGTCTTCCTGTTGTTTGACAACTCAAAACCAAATTCCAACATTATTTCAAACCCATGGCCATTCTGCTCCGGTTATTGCTGCATTTATTTATTAAACAACCAATTCTGTAGAGTTACCATGGATGTATTCTTCCCTGAAAAAGAGGATACGTTACCAGAAAGTTAGAGTGTAATGAAAACACATTCTTCTGTAGCTATGATTTTAAATTAACTGGATTGATTCCAGTAAGATTTGGAAGAGTAAAAGATGCAGGGATAAGTTAAGAGGTGTATCCAGGACACTGAACAGGAACAGATGATCAATTTTTCCATTAATTATGAGCATAACAATATCCATATTTAGTTGCAATTAACTATAGCCTCAGTGCAGAAATGATTTTCATTAGACTCTGCAAATTTATTTCAATTAAGACTAATGCATGAATAATTTAGGCATGACATTTGGATAATGCATGCCCAGATTACAGTTCATAAGTGCCTATTTGAGCAAGGTAGAGTGCCCTTGGATGTACTTTTGAAGAGTTGATTTAAAATAAATGAAAGATTTTGCAATTACCAAGGAAGGGAACTATGCTTTAGCTTAAATGGTCTCAAAATGTATAAATTGTAGTATGCATAAATAACAACATGGGAAAACAATTTTCAACTTGTATGTGTAATGTTGGCCTTTAAGTCATTGCCACTTTTGAAATAGGTTTTACAATAATTTGGTTATTTCCTTGCAAAAGAAATTCAGTGCTGGCAGGCTACATATGAAAAGTCAGGAAGGTCCATAATTAGACATTCTCATTCCCTTGCCTTGTATAGGTATCCTTAGGAGAGAAAAAAAAAAAAAAAAAAGAGAGAGAGAGTGATGAGGATAACCAGAGGTATGGTGTGTCTTTCATTAAAGAAAGATCAAACGAATGCTATTCTTGCTTGAAAAAGAATAGAGGAGGATTATAGGTGAGGTTTAGATGAAAATGATGAATGTTTTATAGAAGAGGGAAGAGAAAGAATTAAGGAATGGGAATAGTACTGTAACCCCTGTGACATTAGCAGGTTTAAACCAAACAAAAGAAAAATATACTCACTGGGTGTGATTACACTGTAGAACTTACTGCTACAAACTGTTTTACAGCCATAAAAATAGATGGATTAAAAAATAAAATTGAAAATGGAGATTGTTTCTGTCATTTCCACATTGTGTGAGCTCAAATAGTTCTTAAACTCCTGTGGAGGAAGGTGCACAGGGAAAGAGGGATCTTTATATAGAGGATCTTTATATAGGCCCTGATGAATATTGAGCTGTGTTCTTTCCTAACAGTATCCTCCAAAACTTGAATACTAAAGGGCTCAGGTGAGATGTGGTCTGCTTCATGAAAATGAAATGGTGTGGGGTGCCTAAGTAATTTTTGACTATGTATCTTAACTCTCTGCATTAAAAGTATCAAAGATTTAGGGGTGAATCTATCTACAACGCAGCAGCTGATCCACTGCTACAGAATCTGCATAGGTTTGTCACTCCATGCGTTTGAATTAGGGATGGAGGCTGGAGCCTGCAATTTTTATTTCTAGGCTCAAGGTAGAAGAATGTACCTTGAAAACATTTTATTTTGATTTCAGAGAGTCATTAAAGATCTAAACATATTCTAATCCTCTTATATTTTCCTCATTAGATTTGGATTACTGCAGCCAAGCAAGGGGTGAAAGCTGGCACATTCTTCTGGTCTGTGTAAGTGCCCTCGATTTTCTGGAGATTTGTAACTAATAAATCAGAATTAATTCAATGCAAATGTTTATTAATTGTTTTCCTTCCTCTAAGCATTTGATATCTGCCCAGTTGGAGACTGTGCCTGTAAGCCTCCCTTGTTTAATTTGTGTAGTGTTTCTGATAACTGAAGCTAATGTGATGGTTTGCTACTTTAAGTTTATACACTGATTTTTAGCAGTTGTTTGAACAAAAGTATGACTGTCAGAAATTTCTTTCCTTCATTTGACTGTGTGTTATTTGTCTTTTAGTATTGCTGGCACAGTCTTTTAGACTTCTGAATATTTGTGGAAGACTCTCTTATTGTCCTCATGTCATTTAACATCAACAGCCTAGTTGACTCACTCATTTTACAATCCAGCCTGGCCTTTGAATAAGATATCCAGTTCCCATTTCTTAAGAGACAGCCTTGAGGATCTTTGCTATTTATTCTGCTTAGTGGTTCTGAATTAGTTTCCCTTGTCCCAACTAAGACATATCTTCCTAACTAAAACTGAACATTTTTATCAGTTCTGAGGAATTCAGGTGAATCAGTCTCTGTATTTATTATTATTTTTAATTCCTTTAGGAGTAATGCTGTTTGCTACTCTAAATATCATGTAGCATATGGAGGGAATAATAAAATTTACCATGTACAGTGCTTATGTTCAGGCTTACAAGACAGTTACCTGACAGAGCTTCAATCTGGTGCTCTACAAAATATAGAAATTCTTGCCATTTCTAAGCGCTTACAACTACAGAGTCACCATAAACACCTGGGATGATGCAAGCTTGGGGATATAAAATGTTAGGGAAGGTAACAAAGGTTATGTCATATGTATGTCAATAATAAGAGAGTGATTCAGCCACTTTATATATGAATGAAATATATCCTTCTTAAAACTGTATTATTTAATTTGAGGCATGGTATGTTTTGAGGGAAAATTTTCAGGAAAACTTTTTAAGGAAATTAGTAGTGTTTAAAAACATCTTAGTCTCAAATGAATTAATAGAAATAATGGAGGTTTTTTGTTGTTGTTGTTGTTTTTTTTTTTTTTTTTTTTTTTTTTCAATTTGTACAACTAGTAAGTTTCAAAACTGGGCAATACCTAACATTACTATTCTGCCTTATGATATTGCCTCGTTTGCATAGTTGTTTTACAACTGAAAGTTTTCTGTGTAGCTGGGGACTGATGACCACTGTTGCTGTATAAGGCATTAGGAAGTAACTTGTTTCAATATGGCTGTTGTCATTTAAATATTTCTTTGTAAAACATTCTAACAGTAAATGATGAATTCAATTCAATATGGTGAATCTAAGATGGTTGTAAATGATTCCTGCCTTGGGATTGTGCAATTAATTTAAAGGAATCTGGACCAACAAATGCTATCGTATTATAATAATTGCATGGTCACTGATTTGCAGAGCTCTCTTAAGATGAGGTATTTTGAAATGTAACAGCTGTTTATAAGTTTAGTCATTTTCATAGCATGAGTTTGGCCTTAGCAGCCAAGTTAAAAGTCTCGGGATACAAACACTGAAATGGGATAAATCTGTTCTGCAGAGTGAGAAGTTGTAAAAGTTGTGTGAGTCACCGTGCTGATTGCCTGATATTTCAGATGGCTCTGGTTTGATTTGCACCATCTTCATCCTAAATTTAGTTATTATTAAGTCAATGGGAACTTTTCCAATGTCTTCAAGACTAGCATTTAGTCTTGTACTGATGTGAGCAATTTCATGGTTTTTACTCATGCCAGCTATCCAATGGCAGCACCAATGTGCATAAAAGCAGTTCATCTGGGTTAAAGCTACCATAATGGTGTTTATTCACTGTTATATAGAGTGCTTAGGTTTTCTACCTTGGGTTCTGGCTTCAGTTACAGACTTTTAATCCTCTTTCTTTTGGAGTATGTGGACATCCAGGAGGCCTGAAGTGTTTGTTTGCAAAATAAGAATCAGTACCAAACAAGAAGAAAGAAGATACAACATACTAAAAGGAAATGACATTGCTATGATTGATTTTAATCATGTTAGAACCAGTTCTTAGCAAGGCTGTTTTGATTTTTTTTTTTTTTTTTTTTTTTTTTTTGTACTCTATGATAACAAGGCATATATTTACATTTTGTGGTTTAGTGTCATCCCCCACGAGCGCAGAATATTAACAATACTGCAGTGGCTGACCCTTCCGGATAATGAAAGGTAATTCAACTTGTTGTTGGATAACTGCTAGCATGTCCTCCTCTAAAAGTAGCTGGAAGAGCACGGGGAAATTTAATTTTGTTACGCTATCATTGAGTTAAGGATTTGTTTTTTGTTGTTGCTGTTGCTTTTTGTTTGTTTTTGTTGTTTTGATCCCAGCTTTTAACCATCAGTGTTTTGATTCTTCTCAATAGACGTATGATATGAATTTCTTTGCTATCTTGAAGCATTTAGTTACAAGGCTTAACTTGGATTGTTCTTATCCTACTGAGTCTAATATGGTTTAACAACCTTATTATAGGCAATGCCACTTTTAGTTCTGGACCCTGAGGACTGGGAAAACTTTAAGATTTTAATTATGACTGTTTTTTCATACGCAAGCTTGCACACGCTGCTGGCTGCATAGCTCAGGCGAGCTGCTGTTGTGATCCCTCTTACAAGACTAAGAAAGAGTGTGTGTCCTCAGATGGTACCCCGGGTGCCTCCCTGCATGTGTTCTGGGATTTAATAAAGTTGTAGAACAACTAATTGCTTAATCATACCATGGAAACATATAACTGAGAAACAGTTCTTTTTCCATAAAGCCAACTCTCCTTGCAAGGTCGGCTTGATTTGAGTTGACCTGGCAGGTCTGGGGCTTTTTGTTGTTGAAGGAAAGCTGTCCTGAACAAGGCCTTTCTTTCTTTCAGGCCTTATGTTTATGCTTTCTACTCTGAGCAACCAGATGCTGCTGGCCACAGATATGGTCCTTTCAACTCGGAGGTTAGTACAGATTTTCTTTTGTAGAAAAAGCACACGTCTTGAACGCATTTTTGGAATAATTGCCGCTGCTCAGGAGTAATATTTTTAGCAAGTTTTTTCACTCATTTCTGCAGTATGCATCCCCTCTGCCAGAGAAAGCAAAGTTATTGTTTAAGGACTTACCCTGTGAGGTTCAGTTCTGAGAAGGAACAGCACATGCCTTTCAGTAGTCTGTATCTCTGTGTGATACGAAAATGCGCGTGGAAAGATCTCTATGGCAAAGATGAGCATAGAATTGGGTTCAACAGCAGAATTTAATGCTCCTCCTACAATTTATCCTTCTTAAAAGTAATAAAACTATAATGCAGAAAATATTGAGGAAAAATGCAGAGAACAGAGAAGTTTCTCTAAAGCTGACAGCCTGCAGTAGCCAAAGTAATAATTCCAGTCTGTCATGAGCTGTAAAAAGCTGCTATTTCCAGTTTCATATGGACCCTAGAGGGATTCAGAAAGTTTTGCCAATAGCGTTCCCTCAGGGCTGGACTGTTGAGTTTGGAAAAAGTTTTGAAGCGCCGTCAGGTATTCTAATGAAAAATGATGTGTAAAACACTACAGTAGTTTAACCCCTTGTTTGGGCTTTGGGTAGCTGACTAGGATTAATGAGTATGGCATCCCTGCCAACATGGTCCAGGCTACAAGAACTCAGACGATGCAGTTGTCTGGGATTTGTGGGGAGGAAAAGTAAGTTCTGCACTCAGAATATCTTATTGCTTCAGGTGGCTGGGGGCTGACCATCTGGCAAAGCTCCCCTAGTCTCAGTGAAAACATATGCCTGTAGATCACAGTCACAAGGCTTCAGGAGATTTCATATGTGCTTTTTAAAGGGTAAACAAATGTTTGCAAACCTTTGAAAACTGAGGAGTGTATCAGTTACCTACCCTTTGGAAAGTAAAACTGATCTCCCTGAGCAGCCACGTACCCAGCAGTTTCTTACTTGTTTGCTGTGCATCTGATAGCTTCCTCTACTGGAGAAGAGAGTAAAGAGAAGCTGTAGTAAGCCTTTTTAATATGCTTGAGTTATGTGGGCTGTTTAAACAAGTTTACAGTGATTATGGATTTGCTGTGGGTAGCATCCTGCTGGAGCATTTTGCGCCATGGTCCCAGAGCAGTGGCTGTGAGGAAATATTCCAAACCAGCATTGAAACAGTGTTCTGGGCAGGAAGAAGATACTTTTTCAGGATATCTGGTAGTTAAAATCTACCAACGCTCCTGCTAAATTGACAGGCATTGATATGTTTTCATGTCATCATATGGCTCAGAACAGGAGAGATGTGTGACTGGGTGAAGCAAGATATGGGCATTGGGAGCTGTCTGGTCAGATGCAGTTCCAGGATACATCACTCAATGATGCTTTATAGTTCCTCTTTTTGAAGTATTACAAGTTTATGTGACTTATGACTGACAACTGCAGTTTTGTTTATCTGTAGACAGCCACTTCTTCTGAACAGAGTTGTGGGGCTCTTCCCATGGACTTTAAGGAGGATATGAAGAGGATGACATTGAATTTGTTCTTTAAGTTCTAGCGTTTAACAAACGAGGTTAACACTTGATGCCGAGTAATCTAGTTTCATGAAAAATCATTATAAAAGCAAAAACCCACAAAGACTTTTATTGTTTGGGGGTTCTTTTGGATCGCTATCTGAAGGCTGTCATCTAATTCAAGGCATAGCTTAGGTTCTTAATAAGTGTGAATTAATAGCTTGTGAAAGTTTTACAAATAAATTTATTTATGTCATTTGTGTTAAACATAAGAAGAGCATGAAACTGATTTTTAGCAAATTGAGAACAGACTATTTAGCAGATGAGCATGTATGGGCTTGCAGTTCAAACAGTTGCCATAACTTTGTGAGTGGAAATTTAAGTAAGTGAATACAGCTGTGTAAGTATACAGATGCTGAGATTTGTGAAGTGCCTGGTTTCAGGATAGAGAAACTAGGAAGTATTTTATATTGTTGCTCTTGACACTTTGTTTTCAATTTTTTAGAAGCTACAAAATTTGCATAAATCAGATAGGAAGGAGTCCTCAAAGAGATTCTGAGAGCATGACCTCCTCGTGGTTTTTGTTTTTTTTTTTTTTTTTTTTTTTTTGTTTTTTTTTTTTTTTTGTACAGCTGGCAGCCGTTAGGCAGTTGGAGTAGTCCTGACCACTTCATTTTTCTTCTTGCAAAGGCAGATCAGTCAAACAATAATGTTTGAAAAGAAGCTTGTAACAATTATCTGCTATGTTTAAGGTTTTTTACTTCTTGTTTTGAAGAGTGAATATTTCATGATGAGCATTTCTTGCTGCATTTAGTAGATTGAGGAATAGTTTTACACCTTGGAATCCTCCAAATCCTACAAATGTCCATTAGAGTAAAGTGGGTGTTTACTACAGCCTCTCATACCAAATAATGTTCTAAATGTATTTGAAATGTGTAATCTTAAAGGTCTAATGGCATCCATGGCCGATAATCTTCAGCTTCCAGACTCCAGCTGATGGCACTTAAAGCTTCACAGGACGTGCACAAGAGCCTATGTACAGAGTTAAAAGCTGGGATTAAAGGGAATTGCTATAAGCTTTATGGGCAAATTGCCAGCGTTCTTGATATTAATGGAATACAGATTATGACCAGTGTCCACTATGCTACTTTTGCATGTCCTCTAACATTATGAATTTCATTGTAAATGGAATTGGTTGTCTAGTTAGGGTGGTGTTATTTCATTCATTCATTTATTTATTTATTTATTTATTTATTGTGGGACACGAGTGAACTTTTAAGAAGTACAATAGTGGGTTCCACTGTATTTCCAAGAGTAGTTATGGGAGTTATCAAATATATGCTTGCTCTTGATTTACTTCTGCAATTTTTTTCTTTCCCTCTGTGCTTTTGCAGTTGATCTCTGTTAGGTTGGTCCATCCGGGTCAAGAAGCAGAGCTTTGGCTGGCTAGTTACCCTTGTGATGTTACAGTTCCCCTCTGTAAGTGGGGAGGGATTTGTTTCCCTCCTCCATAACTCCGTTCTGACTCTTTTCAAGCAAGACTAAGATTTGGCTGGTTAATAAGAACTTGGCTTATTTTTTTTTTTTCTCCTAGCTAACTTTTGTTTTTGAAAATAAAACACACTAGAAATATACTACAGTAAGAGCTCTAAAACAGATTGAAATCTGGCATTGCTAAGCCGTTCCTGCTGCTCCTCTAACATGCTGTCTTGAGACGGCCATTTTCAGTGTTCAGACCTGGGTTTCCTGCGCTCGCGTGTTTCTGGCATTGTGAAGCTCTGTCTGAGCCGATTCAGAGACAGTAAAACGAGAATCCTTCCTTTTCCTGCCGCTCCTCTCATCAGGACTGCACAAAGCTTGAAGCGTTTTAAAAACAGAAAACTCTGGTGCTGCTTTATTAAAATGCCTTTCTGGAGAGAGACGAATGAGACTGGACTAGAATCTCCTTTCCAGCTGCTTGCCTTGGAAGCAATGAAACAGCATGGCAGATGGTAACATCCCCTTCTTTCCCTTCCCTGTTTACATTGCTCTGTAACTGAACAACTGTGAGAAGCTGCCTAAACACATAGAAGTAAAATATCATCATAAATCACCGACTCATCTCAAGCCCACTCAGCGTGCTCTGTTATACACAGCATACCATAGTAAATATCTCTGGTTAGGCATCATCTGTCACTGCCTCGCCTGCAATCCTCAGCAGTGCCAAGTGCCTGTGACTCATGTAAAGTCAGTGAGAGTGGTACAGTCTAAAATTATGAGTGAGTTGATTAATGGGATAGCAAGTTTTTACAGTTATGTCTTAAAAGGGTTTCCCCTTCTGCAAGTCTATCCGGTTATTTATGCATTTATCAACAATTTCCCACATGAGATATTGTACTGAAGGTGATAGGAAAATTAAATTCTCAAGTTGCCCACAAAGTTGCTAATAAGGCAGGTAGCAGTGCAGCTCTCAGATGCTCTGCCACTAATAAATATGCCCTGCCTAGCTGATTTGGAGGATGCAAGCTCCATGCTGAGTCTCATCTTTGTAGCTTTGTCCTGCAGATCTGCAGTTCCAAACACCGGCTAGTGGGGCTCTGGTGATTCCAGTGGGGTGCACGGCCTGGCACACAATGGTAGCACCTGCTGATACCTAGTGTCACTGATTCAGCCAAAAAGTGCGTGTGGGAAACCTTGCAGAAAGCCATTTGGTCTGGACAGGCAGTAGTATTCATACCTGAACCATCAACGAAGTGAGATGTTGCATGTCAACCTGCCCTCTGCCCCAGGCAATTGCTAAATTTTATGCAATTAATTTTACTTACATTTAATTTACTTAAATTTTGATATTATTAATGGATTAACAGTTGATCAATTAAAAAAATCTATATATTTTCAAGACCCGAAGCCCTACCTGTTTCCTGAAACACCAATTTCATTTGCTTTTATGCTGTTTGCTCTTGTAACTGCTGTTGCGCTTTCAGTACAATTTGGTAGATTCCTCCCTAAAGAGAGACAGATACTAAATTGTTCAAATGCCCAAAATTTTGAAAAGGCCTCTATTTATGCTTCAGGATTAGCTTGCAGGGATAGCTTTACTATCTGATGTGAGTCGAGACAGGCTTTTTTTCTGAGTCCAGACATCTCTCCCTGTCAGTACAGGAGAGTAGTTATGGCTCCCCTCTTACTACGCCTAAGAGACCTAAGAGAAAGCTTCCTCCTAAGAGGAGACAGGAAAGACCAGTTGCAGCTCCAAAGAAAAGAAGAATGAAGGTACATAGAGTGGATCAATATTCTGCGGAAGCTCGTCGGAAGAAAGTAAGTTTACATGTGTTCCAAAATTTTATGACAGATGTGCTACTTTTTAGGCACTTCTCTAGCTTTACTTTTTTCAACTCAAGAATTCACTCCATGTTTGAGGTTGGGACTTTGCAGACAAAACTTCTATAAATGTACTGATGGACACAAAGGAGAGCAGCCAAAGCAGACCAAGTCTTCTGGGAGCTGTGTTTTTCTTGTTTCAGACTGTTTGCTTTAGGGAAAGTCATCTTAAAAACTCTTTAAAATCCAGCCATCAGCTGGAGACAGCGTCAGATAAATCCCTGGGAAGACGCTACCAGTGTTGTCGTCCCTGGTGAGCTATTACAAATTCTGCAATATGTGGTAGCCTCCATAACTTCCCAACACCTGAGAGCCTGGTGATTATTTGAGACTCTGTCTAGTCAACCTGACTGAGGAGACATCCTGAAAATGTGACTCATAAAATATAAAAGGGAAAGAACTTGTAAAAGTTCTTTCAGAAATAATTATTTTAAAGGCACTTTGTGATGTTGGAGGGCAAGGGATTCTTGATTACATGATTTCTGAATGCCAGATTGCAATAGAAGTGGTACATAAGTCTGTTTTACCAAGACAAAAGTCAAATAGGAATCACTTCGTTAGGAAAAAAAAAAAAAAAAAAAAAAAAAAAAAAAAGGGACGAAAAAGGGTATTCTTCAGTATACTGCCTTTCTCCACCTTGGCACTAAGTAACTCACTGGTTGGGGTTAGAGAACATTTCAGTAAATTTATTATTATTATTATTTTTGAATTTTAACTAAATAATTTTAAAACTTAAAGAACCTAGGTATTCCTCCTTTAGGCTTCAAACAAAAGCCTTGGCACATTCCACTGTATCCTAAAAAACAATGCCTCTTCTCAATACCCATTTTTAACATGTTGCATGGTTGAAATTAAAATAGTTAGTTTGAGACAGATTCTGGAAGTGTGATGGGGCAGACAAGGACACACAACTTCAAGAACATTTAGCACAGATTTACCAGAGAGAACTTATAACTGCTGTGGATATTTCTATTATTCATTAATTTACCTTTCCAAGTTATAGCCATCTGGCATAAAGTATTATAGGTAACCTGTAACATTCCTGCTGATGTGAGCATAAGCAGCTCTCCTCCTTCCCTCCATCTCTTCCTTTTCTCTAAATGAAAAGTTCATACAAACTTTTTGTCCCTAAAGAAATCTTCCTGATGAGTTGACTTTGAATTTATCAGTATTATTTTAGAAAAAAGCATTCTAGTTTTACATGATAATTGCCATCATACCTGTCATCATACCTTTCACGATAATACCAACTCTTTATTCTAGGAACATCTTAGATATTCATATAGCTTGAGAGGTAAAATACTTTTCTACAGCTTTCCAGAGTCATGATATCAACATACTGGGTGAGAATAGGTATATGCAAGAGTTTTGTTTGTTCACCAACAACTCTCTGAAAGTTGCCCCTGAGAAAAATCATGAGCTGTAAGAACAGCACACCAACACAAAAAATCCTTGCCTGGATATGCCACCTACTGCTAGCTTTACGTTGCAAAGATCAGTTGAGGAACAAGTTGAGTGTTGTATGGAGTAATAAAAGATAAGTGAACTTAAAAAGCAAAGAGAGACTGCAATGGGATGAAGAAATACTGGTGAGGGCCATTCTCTGAGCTGCTTTGAACACAGTCAAGGTAGTAAAAATGGCAGAGTGGGAAGAGGGTTTTTTTGTGTGTTTTTCTGTGCAAGTTTTTTTTTTTTTCTTTTAAGAACAGATTTTTTCATTTATGTCAACTTTCTTATAGTTTCAGAAACATCTCTGCTGACTTAGAGATGAAATTGGGAAAGAGGGTAGATGAACAAAATCAATCATGAATCCTTGAAATCTTTGCAAGCCTCCTGACAAAAGTAAACATTGATGGAAAATTCACCTGGGTTTCCAGTTTCCCTAAATTAGCTTTGGTTCTGAGTAAAAGTTATGCTTCCTTATAGGATTGATGTTGTACAAATAGAGTCCCATAAGAATGTAGTTCCCAGCCACTGAAGAATCATAGAATATCTGAGTTGGAAGGGACCCAACAGGATCATCGAGTCCAACTCCTGGGTCCCCAAAGGACCACCCAAAAAAATAAAAATAAAAAAAAAATCAGACCATGTGTCTAAGAGCCACATGTCCAAAGGCTTCTTGAACAGCCTGACCCTCCCCTGTCCCAGCTCCATGCCATTCCCCCGGGTCCTGTTGCTGTCCCCAGAAAGCAGAGCTCAGCGCCTGCCCCTCCATTCCCCCGGTGAGGGAGCTGGGGGCCGCCATGAGGCCTCACCTGTCTTTTCTCTAGGCTGAACAATCCAAGTGACTTCAACCGCTCCTCATACATATTCCCATCTAGACCCTTTACCATCTTTGCCTTCCTTTGGACACTTTCTAACAGCTCAATATCTTTCTTATACTGTGGTACCCAAGACTGCTCACAGTACTCAAGGTGAGGCCGCACCAGTGCAGAGTTGTGCAGGACAATCCTTTCCCTTGACTGGCTAGCTATGTTGTTCTTGATGCATCCCAGGAATTTCTCCTTAGTTGAGAGTGAGAAAATGCTGAAAGAGGCAATTTTCTTGTAGCCATTTTTTCTTTCATTTTTCTCCCTAGACTTGAAATGTTTCATCATTCTAGCAAAACTAGACTTTCCTAAATTAAAATACTTCAAAATCATAACCCTTGCTTGAACGTCTTACATTTTATAGTAACTGTTCCTCCTGTTTCCCACAATGACTCTGTCTCCCATGAGCTGCTTTTCTGTGTATTTATAGTGCCATGTGGGAGATGACATTTTCTGTCTCATCTTAAACACTATCAGATTCATCTGACATCAATCCCTTAATGATTCAGGCAGAGAGAGAATTTCTGAACCATCTCTTTCTGGGTCATATCTTTTCTTCTCTGAAAAATCTGCCAAATTTTTTTTTTTGTTCCTCATGCAAAATCTGTTAGCATTCTGTTTTTCACTGGGAGGATGTTTTGCTCTTCATACTTGGACCAACTAAATCAAACAGACAAGTGAGGAGGAAGTTGGTGCACTGTGATGAAAAGTGTTTTCATCTCAAAAGCGGAACAAAGTCTGAGTCCTCTGCCTAAAATCTTATGTTAAAACATTTCCCTTCTCTGTAGTGTATGGTAAAAATGTCTCATTTTCTTAAAGCTAAAACCTCAGTCCTGTGAGTGTGTCTTGGTGTTTACTTTTTTTCTTTCTTTTTTCTTGTTTTAACGTAAAAGTAGCTTAAATGAAGAAATCACAGTACTGTATCTGTGTCTTCTGAGGCCTGCTGACAATTTTGCCAAAACTGCCATTTGAGATTTTGGAAACTGTTGACTTTGAAGCTGGAAATTGCTCTCTTGGAGCCCCATGCGCTACTCAAGTGACTTGCATGTCGTCATCCTAGTATCAGATGTCTTTTGAAGTGAATTACATTAAGTAATTTGGGATATGAATCCCAAGTTGAAAACTTCATTTCATGTTCATATCCTGACTAAACCATTCACATAAAATAGCTATTTACAAGGAGTTGTTTATCTCTAAGAAACAAACTGAACCCCAGTCTGACATATGTTCTAATATCTAGAAAAATCGTTTTATATTGTTTTACTAAAGGTACCTATGTCCATGGGAGCAGTAGGATCAGCCATAAAGATCTTCTGCTGTCTTGTGACAGCATCTCTGCAGCACTTTCTCATGATGCAATCATGGTGTGGATATAGGAATGGAAATGGTACAATAACTGTAGGGGAAACAGCTCAGCCAAGGCTTTGCCTCTTGACCTGGATGTTGTCCCATCAGAGTTTTGCCAAAGGATCTTTACTTGTAGTAGAAGGGGGGAGCATTGTAATGACAATTAACACTTTTGTTTTCATTTCTGCATATTTGTACAGATGATGGTAAATCCCCTGAGAGAGATTGACAAGACAGTAGGACAGTTAATGGATGGACTGAAACAGCTGAAACTACATCGATGTGTCAATGTCATATTTGTTGGTGATCATGGTAAAATAAAAAACGTTCTGTTTCATTATATAAGTGCTTGAGCAATATAGCTGTATGTATTATAGGGGTTTAAATGAAAGTTCTGTTTAAGATATTTTGGGGCTTTTTTTTTTTTTCCTTTAGCAGTTTAAGTACCAAAACACAGCCAGTTAGTGTTGACAGACAACTACACTCCTGTTATTCATCATTGGAGGACAATTCTCTTTCATAGCAGGGATCTGAGTATTTATATCTCTAGATTTTTTAAAAACCTGGCATTTCTAATATCACATCCAAGCATAGCTCTCCTTGCAATTGGAAGGCCATACTGTGCCTAGAATACTCTTTTTTTGCAAGTTTTTAGAGAATAAAATAATTTGGTAACATTGTTCTCTTTTACATGAGGAGAGGAGTAGAACTTTAGAGCAAGACATTTCCATGCCAATTAGTGGGACAAGTTATCCTACTAGAAGACTGTAATATCTGTAAGGGGCTGTGTCCAGCTTGGATGGAAAATGTCATCAAAATAATGATGGAAGGAGGAAAAACAGTCAAAAGATATGTCAGGGTCAGATGGAGAGTCACCAAAAAGCAGATACATTATTGTTAGGTCTCATTCTTTGGAAATTGGAAGAAGCCTTGTAATGAGAAAAAATAGTAAATATTAGCAAAGACAACATTTTATTAAGGAAAATTGTGTCCATGTTTGAGATAAACCTGTTTTTGCATAACATTTCAGCGATGCTACTAGAAGTCACAGACCAATCATACTTTTGTAAGGAGTACTGTTCTGTTTAGGACTTTGTTTATGAAAGTCTCACAAGAACATCCAAATTAGCAATAAAAGGGACTATGCCTCCTTTCTGGCTGTGGGGGGGGAGAAGGATAAGGGCAGAAGGAATTTCCAGGGGAGGTGGTTCTGTGCTGAGAACTGACTGTGACTGGCAACACATTCCTCCCCACCACAAACAACTGTAGGAGAGAATTGTTTATCTGTGTCTGCCTTAGAACAGACCACCAACAGACAATACCTTTTGTGTGCAACTTCTCTTAAAATCCTTTGTTTAAAAAAATCAACAGCCCCAAAGTAGTACACTAAACCAGAAACAGACTTTGATTTTTCCATGAGCTTAGTTTGGAGATGTGTCAGTGCACACATGCTGTATGTGGTGCCTGTTACTACAATGTTGAGTCTGGTATTTCTCTTGTGTAAGCAAGTGCTAAAAGCACCCCTAGTTTGGCTCCTACCAGTGTCTGATGTTGGAATTAGATGACTGGAAGGAACAAGAATAAGATTTGTCACCCAAAAGAAAAGAATACACAGTCTGTTTGGTGTTTCTTTCTGTGCTGTTTTGGCAAACATGTTTATTTTCAAGCTGGATTAAATTTGCATTTTCCTTCTGCAGGGATGGAAGACACTACTTGTGAAAGAACTGAATTTTTAAGCAACTATCTGACCAACGTGGAAGATATCATTTTGCTGCCAGGATCTTTAGGGCGAATTCGCCCTAGGTCTAGCAATAACCTAAAGTGTAAGTTAATTTAATTGTACTTTTTATGTCCCAAGAACTAGACTCCATCCCTTCATTGGGATGATGTTTTCCAAAGGTTGTAAATTTGCCGTGTGTTGGCAGGACATTCAAAGGGAAGCTCACTGAGGACACATCCCACAGTGTTAGAGCTGTGTCAAGTGGATGGCTGAAATGTTCTGGGTTAGAAATCACTTATTTTGGCAAGAAGTGGACATCTTGAAGCCAGTTTCAGACAGCAGCCTACATGTCTTTAGAAGTTTATTTATGCACTTCTCTGTCAATAAAAATGGGACTGGAGGGAGCTTAGTACCACATGGATTGGATATAAGAAGAGTGTCTGATACTTTTTCTGAGCTAATGGAAAAAAGTGAATTGTTAATTTTGAATTTAGTAGCTTCTTCATGCTACTGAAGGAGAGGGAGCTGTTCACAGATGAAGAACAGAGCAAGTTACTAAATAGCAACAGACTGGGGATGTTGAAGGATATAAGGGGAACTGTAGAGCATGCATTTGGATCCTATGGCAATGGTAAAGCTGTCTGTTTTTTTTGTACCATGCTGTTAGAAACAAACCCTGCCTTGATGTTTGAAATTAGATGATCTTCAATGAGAGTGTTCAGGACTCAGACAGGAGTGAAGCTTAGCTCTGAGATTTAAGGCAATGCTGATCCAGCTGCCCAGCGTGGCTCTTCTGAGGACCACCACCTCCAGGGCAGCAGTGCCAGGGCAGGGCTCTCTCACGATCACTCTGGTTCAGTGTATTGGGGCAATCTTGGCTTTGCCAGCAGTTTAACTATCGATCAAATAGCGAAATTCATAAACTAAACATAATTGCCTATGTTGTTGCAAAGTATGCTACAAGGGTGGTAACTTTTGGTAGAGGGGAAGATTAGATAGGTGGGATAACCAAGTGGCCCTCATAGCAATTAAGATATACCTGGGCTGAAGACAGATTTCACAAAATAATTGGTCTTTGAAGATGAAAGATTTCTAGAATGGTAGCAGAAATCATAAGAATGTGGTAAAACTTTAAGCTAGTGATTTATTTATTTTACTAGAAACTATTTTTTCTATGTATTTATGCTCTAAGAATAGGGGATGAGTGTATAAAGATCTGATGAAAATAGTGTGCATATTGATACAACTTACTAGACTAGCATAAAGACTAAATTCCTTCTCTTCAGTGTGCTAAAATCTTATATTTCAGTTCCTCTAAGAAGATTTTTTGGAAGATCTTTCAATCCTTGAATTCCCAAATTGCTGGGCAAAATTAGCTTTCTTTGAAGGATGAATGGCCATATGTTTCAACAAGATCAGCTAGACTGAGTGACCTCCAGTTCATGCTTAGGTTTTCCTGCAAAACCATTTTCCTCTTTTGGCTTCTTTCCACAACTTCCTAGCTGAATTATATAAACTGTTTGAACATAGAAGAAAGAAGGGTATTTTTTTTTAATTTTAGATCTGAGGTTTACCCCGTTAATCAGCAAATCACTATCTTTTTTATTCTTTTTTCCATTGTTCTTCCACAATATGGAAGAACCTGCAGATACACCTCTGCAATGGATAAGTGTGTAACTTGTATTTTAGGATTCAGCAGAGCTCATTTCAAACTCAACATCATGCCTTCAGCAACCAAAACAATAAGAGCTAAGCAAAAGATTTTTCTCTTACTAAGATACTCACCTTGCCTGTTTTTTTCTCTGAGGACTGAAAAAATGAGTTTTTGTTACTCTGGAAGAAAACAGTTAATTTGGGCTAGTTTGGAGCTTTCTGCATTTTCACAGTCCAGAGATGTATCCTGTATATTTTACTGTGGCTTTCATTTACTCTGTAGTAGACTATGAACTGTGTGAAATGCTAAGAGACAAAATCTACAACATAGATATCTTGTTTTTAAGGAAGCATGTTGTTGCATTCAGTTGTGCTTTCAAAATCTTTCAGGGAAAGTCTTTGAGGATGACTTTGTATTTTAAAGTAAAGTAATCATAAGACTTGAAATGATGTTTTCAGAAAATAGAATCTTCAGCAATGAGCTGAATTCATGCTTTATGTTTCAGCAAAACATAAAGCAGTGAGCAACATTACCTGAGAAACCAAAATACCATTAAGTAAAGGAGAACAGGTTAAACTTAGTTCCTATTCAGGATATCCCATCCTATGTATAAAGTGCACTTTTTTAGTAAAGATCAACAAACATTCATGAGAAACTGTTCTGTAAAAATACGTTCGTACCTTGTGATTTCTTCTTCAAATTACTTGGTTTTATATATTTGTTTTCTTCTTTTTGTTTGTTTGTTTTTGCTTAACAGATGACCCTAAAGTGATTGTTGCCAACCTTACAGTAAGTATTTAGCACTGCTCACTTCATATCTTAATTTGAGGCATTATTCAGCATTACCTCCTCACTCTTCAGGCAGGAAAACCAACCATTAACATGAATAAAGAGTTTTAAATGGTGCCCTTCATGAGTACAGATTAATGTTTGTCATAAATTCCACTGTTTGCTGCTGAAGTCGCTTTTATAACCTTTTTGGGCAGTGCAGAGCCAGAATCTCCCTGACCATCTTGACTCCCTGAATTGAGTCTATTTATTCGTTCCTTCAGAAATGGAAAGTAATCTTTTAGGGTAAATATTTTACTAGCACTTTGAAGATGCTGAAAAAGTTCATTTGATAGCCTTCAACCATAACCCTGCTCTTAATGGAAAAAAAAAGTATTTAAAATTAAAGCTGATTTAAAAAAAAATAGATAAATCAAATTTACTAACCAGGCTGCTTTAAATATATCTGCAGACTAGATGTATTTTCAGCATTCATCTTTCTTCTAAAATTTAATCTTTGGTCCAATTAGAATAAAATTCTTCATCTACGAGTTAAGTAAGCATGATGTTTTGTTTTGCATGATGCTTTCAAGAAGACTGTCATGAAAATGAAGTTTTCCAGAATCTTTGAATGACCCCCTGTGCCATGGTCTTATGTAAATATTGCACAGAAAGGGCTGGGCTGTGTACTCTAGATGTACACATTGTTTTCAAGACATCATCAATAATGTGCTTAACAGCTTGGTTTCTGTAGTTCAAGGTTTCATGTGCCTCTGAGCTAACTGACAGCAGTGTTGTCTGTAACCATTTCTTTTTCAGTGCAGAAAGCCAGACCAGCACTTTAAGCCATACTTGAAACATCACCTTCCTAAACGCTTGCACTATGCTTACAACCGACGAATTGAGGATGTCCATTTACTGGTGGATCGCAAGTGGCATGTGGCAAGGTAGACTTTGCTTTCAGCCTGATTTTTCAGCCTTTCTTTCTGAGGAAGCAAGACACCTGGGACTGCTCTGTCTGTCAGCATCCTGCTCCTGCCACCTGGGAACATGAGGAGTTTTGAACTCCTGGTGAGGTTCAGACATATTAGGTGTAGGGTTGCAGAACATAAAATTGTGTTAAAGTTTGGGAAAATATGTACTTTTAGCAAAGAGAGAAACCCAGATTAGTTTATCCAATCAACAGTGTGTTTTTTGACCAATTAGCTCACATATAAGAGCTAATAGTGTTTTTTTATTGTTGTTGTGTTGTTTTGTTTTGTTTTGTTTTATTTTTGTAAGGTGAAAACTTATTAAAACCAGGAAGTGGGGAGTATGGGAGGAAGGGGAAGGCATTATGAGACCAGGGGAGGTCAGGGAGCAAAGGGTCAAGTGGATGAACTGGGTAACTGGAAAGAAAATAAAGACATTGGCAGAGTGGATGAAAGCTTGGGAACACGTGGAAAGGTATTACAGGACTGGTGCTGAAATGCCTGTATCATATTGTGTTGTGAAACAAATCCACAGCAAACCAGGGTGCTTTAGCTTAGAGCAAGCCCTATTTTGGCTTGGTCTTTATGATACATCACTGAATTTTCAGTTATAGGCAAATCATAGGCAATTTTCAGTATTCTTAGTTAAAAACTAAGAAAAAAACAAGTTGGCACTTACATGTATGGAGTGAACAGAAGAGGAATAGGCTTTGTTTACAAAGTGCACACCCCTTTCTGTGTTAATATGTATTATTTTTCTTGCTTTCATCCTTTGACATGTGTATTACAGTATAGGAATGGCTGGGCCTTTATGTGTGATGCTGACTCAGTGGTTCTTGGAAGATGACACAGATTTTGGCTTATGGTATTCTGTTGTGAGCTTTAAATTATGGTAGCTTTCTTTGCCTGTATAGCTGCCAGGCAAACATACGGTGTGTTGTAAGTGGCTTTTGACATCTGTGCTTATCTTCCTGTGAATTATGCAAGGATCACTCTGCTGAAGCAGTGAATGAGAAATCCCAATTGCTTTCTTGCATAACTCCACTAGCTAGTTGGCCGTTTGCCTTGTACAGTTTCTGTGGCTAGGGTTCATGTACATTTCAAAGAAGTAGCCTGTGTTTTAGGCCCATAACATTTCTTAGTTTTAAGAATTTTACTGGAACTGGTGGAATGGAAGTGGAGGGTCCAGGCTGATTTGCATTTATTCTTACTAATCACCTCAGACTTATTCTTTTGTATATTTATTCATTAGGTGTTCTGAAATCATGTTCACCAATAATCCATTTGTTAATGTAAATGTAATTCATTGTATATTCACAGGCAGAAAAATGGTTGTTATTGATCTGATTGCTATAATTCTAGTAATTTCCGAGGCCAAAATCAAACTTTGGCAGAGCATCTTTTCAGTACTGATGAAGAAATTAACTTGTAGGATAATCTGGTCTGCTGCACGAATTGTATATACATGGCCTTCATAAAACGCAAAAAAGTATTTGGGAACAAGCTGATAATTATCATTCCTATACTACAATACTTATTTTTTTCCACATATTTTGTAAAATAGGACTCAGCAACAAGCTGATAATTACCATTCCTATGATACAACACTTATTTTGCTACACATTTTTCCTCATTACAATCTTTCCCTTCTTTTCCCTCCAAAATTTTCTATTGGGTTGAAGGTGCACGGTTACAGTTTTTGTATGATGATTGCAGCATTGTCATGTCTCAAAAGTTCTCTACTGGCTTTTTGCAAATTGGGGGAGTATCATTTGTAGGAGATAGTGTGATATGAGAAATCTTTGCAACAATAATAACCTTATCAGCTATTTACTTATCAGTGAATAAGATTTGGCTCTTAGGTTTACATCCTTGTATAGTGGGAGCAGTGGGAGAATCCATGGGGTTGTCAGATGACTCTGCAGTGCCCAGGACTGCAATACAGGAAAGATGAGCAATGCCTTGAAACCTTATTCCTCCTGTCCCCAAAGTACATTGTCTGGTCAGCCACCGTACCTCCACCTTTGAGAAAATTGCTAATACTTTTTCAATTTAGGAAAGCTGTGGATGTTTACAAGAAACCAACAGGAAAATGTTTCTTCCATGGAGACCATGGCTATGACAATAAGATAAACAGCATGCAGGTAAGAGCAATGCAGTAACCTTTACGGGAGGGTTGTTAAGGCAGAAGATATCTGAGTTTTTCAAAAAATGTAAATATTCACTGAAAAAAACCCCTACCTTTAATGCTTTTTTTCTACTTTCTCTCTCTCTTTTTAAAGACTGTCTTCATTGGTTATGGACCTACATTCAAATACAAGACCAAAGTACCTCCTTTTGAAAACATTGAACTTTACAATGTCATGTGTGGTAAGCTACCTGCTTGAGCAGTTATAAGAGAAACATGCTGCTTTACCCAAGAGGGCTTATTTAGGAACCTGTGAGCTCGTGCCCTTATTCCCTCCCAGAGTCCCTTCCCAAATGCTTCTCTTTTGGCCTGGAGGGCTGAAGGCATTTCTCAGGAGCCCTGGTTTACTCTGCTCTAGGAGCTGGTCGATAAAGGGTATTAATACACTTTTGTTGCACGCAGCTTGTCAGAGATCAAATATGTACCACTACTGTGTGTGGTGTCCACACTTCATCAGTCTAGGAAGGAGGCATCTGCACCTGCATGTCTCAGGGAGCAGCTCAAGGGGGATCACTTAGCTTTTTGTGATACCTCCTGGTATGATTGTTTCGTAAACTCTTACTGTAGCCATGAAGTAGAATTTGATGCTGTATACAGATATTCAGTATAATCTTTCCTTTAATGGCTTTTCAAGGGAGTAAGATTTCCTAGCTGAAGGCATAATTATTATTTTTTCCCTAAACATGAAATAACAAAAAGGTAGTTGTTCCTTATCTATAAAGCAGGTGACTACTAGCAGTGTTCCAGGTGGTTGATGTAACGTCACCACATTGACTGTAGGCTTGTTTTGGAAACTGCAGGAGTAGTTATAATAAAAATGTTTTCCAGTGTCTTCATGCAAATTAACCTTCTTGTCGTAAAGGCTACCATACTTTTCAGGCAGGATTTACAATTCTATGATTTAGACAAAAGATTAGCATTTTTATTACATTAAAAGCATTCATTAGCACATTATGGATGTAAACAGTATTGCGAATAAATGTCTTAGCTAAGTAGAGATACTGCTGAATACATGGTTGCAATCTAACCATCATTAATTTGCTGTGGGTGTTTTCCTAGATCTACTTGGATTAAAGCCTGCTCCTAATAACGGCACCCATGGAAGTTTGAATCACCTGCTGAGAGCCAATGTTTACAAACCCACTGTGCCAGATGAAGTTGCTAAACCACTTTACCCTGTAGCTCTACCTTCTGCATCAGATTTTGATATAGGATGTACATGTGATGATAAGGTAGGTGTTTAGGATCTGCTGATACTCCCACTATTAGCCATAAATGTCTAGTAAAGTTTATAGGCATTACAGCTGTTTCAAGAGAGTTCAGGCTGCAAAAATTCCCCAGATCCTTCCTGTGAAACCTTCTGTGCCCTTTTGGAACAATTATTACTTCTTGGAAAACAGGAAACAAGAAAGTTGTCTGTGTTTTATAGCTCTAGTTTTGTTTTGCTAGATGCCTAGTAAAACAAGATGTCAGAATGCTCCAGTGACCTAATCTTTTTCCTTTTTTCTCTTGAGAAGAACAAGTTGGATGAACTCAATAAGCGCTTTCATGTCAAGGGAACTGAAGGTAAGAGCCTGGTGCCTCAGTTAATAAAAGCTATTTTTGTTTTCTTTTGCAATCTAGTTTTCATCACTGATACCAGACAAACCCCTGTTTTGTTTTAGTTAATGTTTAGTAAACTAACTTTTCAAATAACTGTCAGAAGAGCATACAGACATGAACCAAA
This sequence comes from Aythya fuligula, assembly GCF_009819795.1. Classification (NCBI taxonomy): domain Eukaryota; kingdom Metazoa; phylum Chordata; class Aves; order Anseriformes; family Anatidae; genus Aythya; species Aythya fuligula. The sequence goes on along the minus strand of NC_045560.1, from coordinate 146,201,298 downwards.
TTAAGATCACATGAAGTATATGCTATCTTTTCCTGTACCCAGAACTAAAGAATTCCTCAAAGAGAGATGAATTTTAGTTCTTCTTTTCCATCACCATTAGGAGGGTTAATGTCTGCTGTTGAAGCAGAGAAATGAAGAAAGGAGAGGGAGCATGAGGCAATGCTCCATTCAACCACAAGCAATAGATGGGGTAAAAAGCATAGACCAAATCTGCACACTGTGGTTTACCAGTATTCATCAGGCTTAGGTTTCACCAGGTCTTTGGTGCAGCTGCTCTGACAATGCCTGACTGGGTCTGTAATGCTTGGTTGTTAGGGAGCAGGTTACCCACTGAAATACTGGCAAACCAGTGCACAAATGCTCTGCTGGTTCAGGGATGCTCTGTGCAGTTTTGTCCCCCACCAGTGTTCAGGTTTCTCCGTGGAGAAAGCATCCCCTGCTCTTCTGGACACTGGCTCCTGTGCTCTTGATGCCGTATGCCAGCACTGAAGTTCATTCATCTGCACGCTCAGCCATGTCAGGGCTGTGATCCAAGTTAAAATATAGCAATAACAATTCACAGCATTTCCCTTATCAAAACAATTTATATTTCTTGTAGTCCAACTGAGCGAATTCTGAAACATTGAGTTTAGACTTGAGTTTATACCGAACTTTAGATTGAGGTACTTCAAATCGGGCTTGTCAGATGAATAAGAATATTAAAAAAAAATAATAATCTATTAAAAAAGCTACTTAAAAAGCTACTTATTCAGTTTTACTTGTGTGAACAGGCAGTGCAGCCTTTTAGTTTCTAAAGGTTAAATTATTTCTTTTGTGTGAGTAAATTGTCTTTTTCCAGCTTTCATCTTGTTAAACTGATTTTTCCAATTAGCAATGAGTTACTCCCCACTCTAGCTATTTCTGGCATCAGAAAAAAAAATGCTGTTGTATTCCTAGATATCTCAGCATCTCTATTTTGCTTTAGGTTCAGATGTTCCTTCACTTTATATTATAAAAATAGTACTTTTAAGAATTAAGCATATAAGTAAATTTCAGTTGCTTGTTTGCTTGTTTATAAGTTGTCTGTTAAGTAGAATTAGGTTCCTTTTATGTAAGCAACAAACAGTTCTATTTCGTGCAAGTTATTATGTTATATTTTATGACAGGCTTTAGCACATGTTCATGGACCTTCCTGTGTTTAGTTGGTAATTCCCTTTTGCATTGGGAACCAAGCTGTTGTTATGCACATGCAGCAGGAAGAGATTCCTTCCAGGTTCTCTTGAATAAAGGAAGTTAATCATCTTTGTCCTTAGACAAGGCTTTTCCTACTTCTCTTTTTTTTTTGTCCTATAAAAATATCCTCTATTTGGACTCAAAGACTAATGAAACATGCCCTTTTCTTTCAGGTTAAATGCCTATCCATGAACAGTGGTTAGGCTGTTTACCTTGTTTTTATGTTTTGATTTCCAAAAGCAAGCCAAACATGTTTGCCAAATGGTTCTCAAAATCAATGAATCATGCAGCACAGTGCAAGATTAGCCAGGAAATTTATTTTTCTTTTATCTTGTTTAATGATGTTTTTGTCTTTTTGTAAGCAAAACTTATCAGAGGTATCTAGTGACATTTAACCACAACATAGCACCACAACAGAAGAAAAGAAAATCTTGCAGAGTTGGAGGTGTCTTTCTGTAGCCAGAGTTAGGAAAGTTTTGGGGTTTTGTTTATTGTTCTTTGATATTAGAAAATAGCACGCTCTTCTTCAGAATATCATCTGTATTAGTCAAGTGGAAAAAATATACTCTTAGTGAGTGGACACCTTTGTCTTCCTTTTGTCAGGGACTTTGTGTTTTACAAAAAACACAGGGAGGACAGAAAGTCAGGAAAAAAGAGGCAGAGAGTGATAGCATAGGGGCCAGTTTAGAGAAACAAAGTGCTTTTTGCCTCGTGTGATTGCGATGTGGGCATAAACATCCTTGTGGAGTGTCCTGTGTTTGGAGAAGCATCTTTTTTTCCATGCTGTGTTCTCAACAAGTTTTCAAGTGCAGAAAAGACTTGTAAACAAATTGGGTTTTGAGCCTGGAAGGGGGATCCCAACCAAAACTGTTGAAGAACAACTGCTCTCTCTGTCACAGAATTTTCTTAGCAGTTTTTCAGGGTCAGTATCCTGCTGAGAACTGTTGTAAAATCAGCATGTGTTGGAAAGCCAACTGTTGTGGTCCTCAACCTCCTTTTTTTCCTCTTCTTCTTTACTCTGAGAGTGGTGAGGCACTGGCACAGGTTGCCCAGAGAAGCTGTGGATGCCCCATCCCTGGAGGTGCTCAAGGCCAGGCTGGATGGGGCTTTGGGCAACCTGGTCTGGTGGGAGGTGTCCCTGCCCATGGCAGGGATTTGGAACTGGATGGGCTTTAAGGTCCCTTTCAGCCAAAACCATTATAGAATTCTATCTTCATGGTTTTGATAGATAAATTTAAATGTAAATTCTTCTGATCTATAGAGAAACATCTTCTGTACGGGCGTCCAGCGGTGCTGTACCGCACAAAGTACAATATCTTGCACCACCATGACTTTGAAAGTGGCTACAGTGAAACGTTCCTGATGCCTCTCTGGACATCCTACACTATTTCCAAACAGGTCAGTGCTCTCTTCAGTCTTGAAACATGCTTAAAATACTCTTTGGAAGTCTGTTTGTTATCTGTATTCTTGAAACTGTAAAATAATCCTTTCTCAAGTAGATTTTCCCACTAGAAATTATTCCAAATACCACTGAAAATAATGTTCCTTTTCCTTTTCTTTCTATCTCCTCATTCCTTTTCTATCTTCCTGTAAGAGAAAATAGTTTTAAAGCAGAATGTTTTAATATTTTTTTTTGTGATTTCATTTTCTTTCTATTTTTTCTTTTTCTCAATGGGGATTTGTTTTCCCGATTTATTTTAATCAGCTACTTCATTTGGATTACTTCCCATAGTGATTTCTGCCTGGTAGAGGAACAAGACTTGGTTTTACATCCAGGGTGCATCATTGTTCTCCACACAATGCCTTCAATCTCATCTGCAGACTATAATACATCATTTATTTTAGCTATAAGTGCTGGAGTTACTTTTCTTGTCACTTCTGCATGCGATTTTCAATGCAGGCAGAGGTATCTGGTGTCCCGGAGCACCTGGCCAACTGTGTGAGGCCCGACCTTCGCATTTCTCCAGGAAACAGCCAGAGCTGCCTGGCCTACAGAGGTGACAAACAGCTCTCCTACGGCTTCCTCTTCCCTCCTCGTAAGTTCAAATAGCAAGTCTACAGAATTAAAGGATTCAAATGTCACTTCTATATATCACTCCTTTCTTTTTCTTTTCTTTTCTTTTCTTTTCTTTTCTTTTCTTTTCTTTTCTTTTCTTTTCTTTTCTTTTCTTTTCTTTTCTTTTCTTTTCTTTTCTTTTCTTTTCTTTTCTTTTCTTTTCTTTTCTCTTCTTTTCTCTTCTCTTCTCTTCTCTTCTCTTCTCTTCTCTTCTCTTCTCTTCTCTTCTCTTCTCTTCTCTTCTCTTCTCTTCTCTTCTCTTCTCTTCTCTTCTCTTCTCTTCTCTTCTCTTTTCTTTATTTTTTAACAACCTAGAGATTTTGTAATTTTCTGTTTTGTTAGAGAAAACCTTAGGTATGAATAAAACACCCCCAAATGTGAAGGGACTAGCTTTTATTTTATTTTATTTTATTTGATTTGATTTGATTTTATTTTATTTTATTTTATTTTATTTTATTTGAGATCGTTGGGAAAGAATGTAGGTAGGAGTGTTCTGCTTTCCTTCCTTCCCGAGTTGATTCCTTCCTCCATGATGCCTTTTCCTCAGACTACCTGCTTTTGCACCAACATGGAATGGATATATTATATTATGGATATATTATTCTTGCTGCATGACTTCAGGACCAAGGGCTCAGTGCCACAAGTTGCCATCACAGCTGTGTCCTCTCACCTTCATGAGACTGGAGAGATACTCCAAACTGGTGCTCTGCTTCATGCACAAAAACAATGAAATGTTCTACTTTGTTTAATAAAAATAAACGTGAAGGAACAATTACAGAGTAGGAGCACAGGCTAGAATACTACAGTCTTCAAAAGTTGGCCCTTTAATGTCAGTGGACATATACTGGCTTATATGAGCTGAGAATCTAGTTAGTTTGTAATTTTGACTTCAAACAACAGAAGGATAAATATATTTAATTTATCCATATTAGATTTCTGCATACGGTAAAATAAATAATTAAAATCTACCATCCCACAGAAACAGTGGTAGTAGAAAAGCTGTGTGAAAGAGTGTCCTGAAATCTCCTGGTGCAGTTACATTTGTTCAGTCTCAGATAAACAGGCTTTTGGATTTAGGAAATGTTCATGGGATGCAACCTTACTGTCTTGCAGTTGTGAATTTCATTGCTCTGCCTTCCCCATAGTGAAAGCACACAGAGCCACTCTGACTTCTGTTTCAGTGACAGCATTCCTTTTGATTACTCTCTGAAACCACTTTTGAAAATGTTTTTATATTCTTTGAATTCTGACATTTCATCTCATTAGTATTTTTCTGTTTTCAGAATTAAGTTCCTCTGCAGAAGCAAAATATGATGCTTTTCTAATAACAAATATCATTCCAATGTATCCTGCCTTCAAAAGTAAGTGCAATTTCCACAGTTTTACTTCTTTTTCCCAAGCTTGTAACATTTTTTAAAATGTCTGTTGCACTATGGAATGATTTGATGGGAGAAGTTTAAGACATAAATCCAATTACCTGTAGCCAGTAGATAATACACGGGAGAAGCTGTATAGTTCTAGGTGTAGGCAGACAATCTACCACGAGAAATTCCTTAAGGTTTAAGAAAGCTTTATTTTCCTTGGTGCTGGGCTGAGATAATAGTACAGACATTGTCAGTTCTGTAGTTCAGCAATTTTGCTGAAGTGCCTAAGTAACTCGTTTTGTACAAAACCATTCAGTTTTTCTTACTTGTAGCCCCAGTTAATGCAGAATACTCAGACAACATGTTTTCACTTCTCAGTTGGGGTAGTCTGGGAGTGTACACTTACCATGTTGTAGTTAAGGGACAAGTGGCATCTGGATCACTTTTGGTTTTACCATCCCTACCCTTAAAGGTAGACCAAGAGTGTTTACTACCTTTAAAGAAAAAGGAAGAGGAAACCAATTTATGGAAAATGAGGAATGATTTAAAACCAGCTGAAATTTTCAGCCCTGCAAGAATACAGTATTAACGTTCCTTTTGTCTGCACATCTCTTTTCTCTCTAGTGTTGCCAAGAGGTAGAAAACCATCAGGCTATTCTGGTGGCATTTTTGGCTTGGCAGGAATTGGGAAGCCTTGGAAGAATCTCAAGAGCCTGTTCTTGTGAGATTTCCAATGCAGATTTTAGGCCAGAGAGGTTTGGATAAACATCAAAGCCTATGGGAGGCTTTTTATTTTTAACCAAAGAAGAGTACTTTTAACTGAAAAACCTCTGAGTAGGAACAAGTGGTAATGTTTGCTGGAAATCTGAGCAAAGGCACTTAACTGATTACAGAGTGCAAAATTATTGGGGATTTCCCACTCTCAAATCACTTCATAAAAATACTTTTTATGTTAATGTTAGTCTAAGCAAATTATGTGAGATACTAATCACAGGAGAACAACCTACCATCAGCAGCTCATTTTATCTAGTGGCCTCCACAAGCAGGTGAAGGATCCCCTGAGAACAAATGTGGTAACTTATATAATTTCCTGGGAATTATGAACTAATAATACCTGTGTGCAGGTTGCAGGGCAGAGAGCTCAGACCATTCTTTATACAGAGCCTTTTCACAACAGAGGCAATATGGGCTGGCAGTTTTATTCTGTGCTGGTTTTGGTGGTGGTACTGGCTGTAGAAGCCCCCTCCTCTGATTTTATTTATTTATTTTTTTAAAATTCAGTGTTCACCCCCCCAACTCAGGCAATAATACTGGATCAATCTTTTCTGTAACGAGTCTGGCTTGAGCAGTTCCCACTTTGCTGGAGCCACAGGGTCATGCCCTTGGGCTGTCCCCCCATTCCACTGGCATTGTTGTCTATGTGGCTGCAATGGGAAACCAACCAGGGAACTGATTCAGCTGGAAAACTCAGAGAAAAAGCATTCCTTTGGGGCTATTTTGATGGTTCAGGCTGAGGCAGTGGAGGAGCGAGCAGCTGGAGGAGTGGGACAGCCAAGTGGCTACTGCAGCTGAGGTTCCTGAGGACCATTGCTTGTGGGTGCCTCTGCGCCAGCCTGAGCAGGGAGCTCGTGTGGCACTGAAGAGTCTCAGGCCAAAGCGTGCTGGATTTTCCTGAGGCTGATGCTGCTGTCAGTTCTGGGGAACCATGGACTTAAAAGGCTGGACTGGCAAGGCAAAGGTTAACCTTATACAAGTTTGAGATGCTTTGTTTGCACACACTTCTGTTAGTGTTAAAATAAAAGGAAAAAAAAAAAAAGAAAAAAAAAAAAAAAGAAGGAAAACAGTGATGTAACTGGAGATCCCAGTGTGTGTTCTATCTCTGTAAACATCTTACCTTGTTAAGGTTGAGAAGGTTGCGGTCGGAGAAAGTGTTGTGCTTTTCCCAAAAGTTGTGGTTAAAATTCCCTGCTAGGCAAGCCTCTGCTTTAATGAGATGCCATGCCATAATGTGGTCATCCTAGCCTGCACCTGATTTGAAGTTAGACTTTTTGTATCCAAGAAGAATTTAACAGAAATAACATGACCTTTTTATTTCCCTGTCATTTAAACTGTTTGGTTTTTGCTTTTAATCACAGTCCTATTTCCTTTTCAGAACTTTTTTTTTTTTTAAAAAAAAAAAAAAAAAAGACAAAGGAAATGTTTGGACAAAAGGGACATCAAAAGTGTGTGAATAGCTGTTTCTACCACTGGTGAAGGAACAGCAAGCTCTCTGTGCAGTGTCTAGGGCAATGCCAGCCTTAGAATGGTACTGTGCATTTCCTTTATCACTAGCTGGGGAAAAAAATCAACAGAGAACAAAGACGTCTGAATAGGGTTTATTGACCAAAACTGAATGAAGCTGCAGTAAATCTGTAAAGCTTAGTCTTTGATTTCCCCTACCACTCTGTGATGACATCCAACGGATTTTTATCTTAAATATATATATATGTTTATAATCTTGGCATGTTTTGGCTTATCCAAATGTTAGAGGTGTGTTTATGTTTTTTGTTCCCCCCACAGAGGTATGGAACTATTTCCAAAGGGTTTTGGTGAAGAGATATGCCACTGAACGGAACGGAGTCAATGTTATAAGTGGACCAATCTTTGACTATGACTATGATGGTCTACATGACACACCTGACAAAATCAAACAGTAAGAGTTTGCATTTAAATTGGTTTGCTGTTTTATTCTCTTACTTATGACAATGCATTCTTTCCACATCACTTGATTTTTGGGGAGGAGATGTAAATTCCTGGCTCTTTCTAAAAATGATTTCTCATTAAGACTGAATGCCCTTGTAGGTAGGACAGGGATAAAAACAAGGAAATGGCAATTCAGCACGTAGCTCTTCACCTTGGCTTTGGAATGAAGTGTTTATTCATCTTTGAGATTAAGAAGATTTATGTTCCTAATCTGTTTTCTCTAAAATTCTCTAGAATTTAAGAGTTGGCAGCTGGGTACCAGAGCATACCATAGTGCTACTGAGTTAGATACTTAAGTCTTTTGTTAATTCAGTAAAGCTTTCTCTCTATTTCCCTGAACTGAAGAAGCCTTTCAGAATTGCCATGTGGTCTTTCTGTGGCACACTATCAAAACATGAGCTAACTGAAACACTCATTTTCAGATAGAGCTCAGGAATCACACACATCTCAACAAAGTACATGTTTCCTCACGCATAGGGAAGGAAAGACCGCACTGTTTGTGTAATCCTTCTTCCAAACAGATTAGTCCTTTGTGTACAAATGTTTGCTTTACTTTCCCAGGTTTGTGGAAGGCAGTGCCATCCCTGTTCCTACTCATTACTACGCCATCATAACCAGCTGCTTAGATTTCACTCAGCCAGCTGACAAGTGTGATGGACCACTCTCCGTTCTCTCATATATTCTTCCCCACCGGCCTGACAATGATGAGAGCTGCAATGTAAGTTCTGTTGCCTTGCTGTTGCCCAATGGTGAATAGTCCCTGAGAAATGTGAATTCCCATTCTTGTTAGATGCTAGTGCTCACTGATGTCTTAAATGAAAGCATGGGGTAGTGACTCTATTAAGTGTCACGTTCAACTCACTGGACAAGAGCACTCCTCCATGACAAATAGAAGTATCAGAGAAAACATGGAACTACTACTGAACCTAAAATTGTCTGGAAGAACTGACATACAGTAGGTTGGCAGTAAACAACCTGTGGGCTTCTATATTTTGGCAGACACTGTCAGAGTAACCTCAGAGCAGGTTGGGAAGGGCTGTGTGCGTAGATGTATTGTCCTGGCAGCCAGCCTGATGTTTTTATGGAGGTCTATTTCCATACGCAGGTACAATATAATCTGTCTACTGTGGCAGTCTGGATGCATCAGACAGCATGATTACATCCAACCCACACAATATTAAAACTATACGCTGAAACCTGCTGAAGGTGGAGTGCCGGCAGCTCTTGCTGTTTCCAGCCCATGTCTTGATTCCAGGGAAGAGTTTGGATTCTCTTTACCAGAGAACAGAGGTGACCAGACACCCTCCTTGTTCCCTTCCTATCATCTTTTGGGATGAAAAATCTTACAGTGTAGAAAACTTGGTGAGGTACAAAGGCTTCAGTTTGGTCAGAGCTGCAGAAAGCAATGCAAACGCTCTGTAGCTGATTGTGTGGCAGGAGAGCCAGTCGGGTCCCTACGGGTTCTGGCACTCTGCAAGGACAGCAGTGCTCCCAGGCAGCTGTATTTAGACTTGTCCTTCCGCCTGAACTTGTTCTCCCATTACACAGCTGTGCGGATTCCTGCACACAGACGCCTCACTATAGGCTGCCAGGAGTCTGTTTCCTGAATGAACGCATTAATGTTATGAATTTTGTATTGGCACAAAAAGTTAAGACTCCTATTCCAGCTACAAGCAGAAATAGTCATTCCAACTCTGTACACAATTCACCTGGAACACTGTTTCTTTCTCATTCATCAAACATCGCCTGCTTTCAGGTCACTCTTTTCAAAACCACGCTTTTGGAGCAATACCCCTCTCTCTTGAGCCGTTCTGGCTTCCTTCTGTTTAGACTCTTAGCTGCTTTGGGCAGAGATGTCTTCTACCAGAAGGCTTAGAAAGTCCTACATATATTTCATTGTGCTTTTTTTTTTTTTTTAATTTATTTTTTAAATTTTTTTCCTGGATTGCCTTCGTCTGAATCAAGGTCTAGTTGGTGATCTGGAAGTTACTGTCTGGCAGTTATCTGTCCTTGTATTTCTGCCCATATGTGATATTTTCTTTTCCCTATATTGTGTGTCATTGTGCTTTTAAGCTGCTGAAATCATTTTTTATGAAATGCATAGAATAGTGGCCTTTTTTGCTCTTTGATTTCCTACATTCCAACTCAGGCTTCTTTTCTTTGTAGGTCATGCTACCTATTGAATTTGTATTTACTGTTCTGGGTGCAACTGCAGCGCTTCTAAAAGGTCATTAGTGAATATTGCTCTCTGCTTGACATAGTAAAGTAACACTCCAGAAATATTTAAAATTAGCTCTTGAGCGAAAATTTGGTTAGGCAAAATTTTGTCATTCTGATAGAGTTTCAGTCTTACTTTTGCACATGGTATTCCATCTGATTTATTCAAAGAAGTGACTGTGTAAAACCTCACGTAGTTCACGGATGAAATGCGTGGGATAATATAAGAATTTTCCCTTAACCTCTCCACAGCTTTCTTTTCAGATTTGAAGAAATATTAGCTTTCCCCTACTCTGCTCTTGTTTCACACGTTTTCTTCACATGGCCGTTGGAGAACACCACTACTCCTCTCATTAGAATTTGTTCCATCTCCAAACTATGTTTATTCATGGTGAGGTTATACCCATTTCTTCTTATGTCAACATTTTTCTATGGCTTAAATAGCCCTTCGCTGGTCTTCTTTGGGATTTACCCCTGCTGGTGATTTATGACGATTCTCAAGGCATACACTTTTCTCTATTCATGGGTGACCCAGGATCTTTTTTGCTCTTCTTGTAAGAGAGAATGATCATTTCAGTAGCCTTCCCGTGTATCTTTTCCAGTCTGATTTTTTTTTTTTTTTTTTTTGGAACACGAATGAGATAAAGTATTCCAGCTGAGATCTCAAAATGGAAATGTTTTTCTTTCTACTTCACACAACTCCTGATATTATCTAGGATTCTATTTTCCCATAGATGTATTATTGGTAGTTCACAATATCCTGTAATAAACCAGCACATCCAGAAACAATTCTCCTATCTGCTATTTCACATGAAAAACTCCCAGCATAGCAGAAATTCTTGCCAAACAATTTGGATAACACAATTTCACACCATACCAGGGATTCCCCCATCTGCATCCTACGGTATGGCATTCCAGTCTTCCTCTGCATTGACCAGAGCTTCCAATTGTTTTTTAGTAGCAAACTAATGATCTTGGCACAAAAAGCACGTAAGAAAATATTAAATAAAATCCTTTCCAAGATCAAAGCTGGAGGAACTGTTGGAAGCTTCCTACAGGCCCCTATTTCCTTTTCAGCAGAACCTTTAAATTTTCCTTTCAATGAGCAAGTTCCTCAACCACCTATCCACATTCTGGGCATCTTCAGCTTTCCAGCTAACAACTTGATATTCAGAGAAATGGATATCACAGCAGTTCTTTTATCTAGAATATCTGGCATCTTTTCACATGGATTTCATGTTAACTTTATAATTTATTGTATATCTCTATTTGTCTCCATGTTCTTAATAGTTGTTTTTTTCCTTCTAAGACCTGCTGTAGTACTGAGGTGAGACTAACAAGCACAGATGGATAAAACTGCATGGATAAATCCACAGATCGATAAACTGATGGATAAAACTCATTTTCAATTTACACACTTCATTTGTTGTTCTGCAGTAATACAATACCACGTTAGTTGATCACTGTGCTTAGAATCCGTGCTGTTGGACCTGTCATTTCATGGGCCAGTTATGAAATGCAAGAAACAAAATTTGACCAGTTCTTGAAACAAAATCAGACCCGTTGACTGATCTTCTAAGCTCATGCAAATGCTATGTTCCTGGACTTGGTTTAAAACCATCCTCATGATCCTGTGATTTATTCATATTGCAGTTCTTTTGCAAACTCTTAGGACTTGTCCTCATATTTGAAAGACTGAGCTATGAAGCAATGGGACTTTCCTCTGAGTTCTGCCAAATGCAGATTGCCTGTACAGGAGGAAGTCTTGAAGACAAGAGAAATGCCACAGTGATTGCATTTAACCTCGTTGAGATCAATGTACAGACCAGCAGTGTGATCGGTTTAACTGGGGATTTCCTGTGGCCACATGATGCCACACGGTGTTCCTGGAGCATGGTGTCACAGGCTGTGGAGAATGTTCCCTTCTTTTCCCTTTTAATCTACATCTCTGTTTTCATGCTCCAGACATGGTTTGGGGCCTCAGATTGCTACCAGCATGTAGAGGAAAGTGGTTTTGGAGCTGAAAAGCTTCAAAACAGATGAGTGTTGACTGGGTCATGGATGTTTGCTTTAGAGCAGCTGGTTGTGACTTAACTGGTACTTCATGTTCTCTCTGTGCAAATGATCAGGCTCACCCGCCTGGCCTTTACAGAGTGACCCACAGCCTAGTCTGTGGTACATCTACTGCTTTGGGTAGGTTCTGGCATGGCTGGCTTAGTTTTTATCGGCAGGAGGATTGTTTTGAAGGAGAACCTCCTCTGAGACAGTCAGAGACTTATTTCAGGAGCAAGCCCGGAAAGAAGAATTGTATCAGCAATATTTCCAGGTACACAGGGTCCAAATGCCCCAAGGTACAACCTCTCCATTTCTAATGTGTGTCCCAACTGTGGTACAGACGTACCAGCTTGCGAGGCCAGCGGGGGAAAAGTCCTGTTTGTTCAGTGCTTTTCCCATGTCTGCTCACCACCAAGCAGTCCCCAGGGTTGGCTGGGACATGTCACCGGGCTGGTTCAACTCAAACAACCTGTAACTGCGGGGTTTTGCAGGGTTGGTTTTTCTGATTTTTTTTTTTTTTTTTTTTAGTGAGCTTTTAGGTTGTGGATGGCTCCAACACACGCTGGAGCTGGCACAAGGTGTGCAGCAGGGAGCTGGTACGGTGGCTCCCTGCGTCTCTTGGAGCAGTTCCCTAAGGGAGATTACATCCATGCAACCCAACCCCGTCACTCTGGCAGCACCTTCCTGATTGTTTTTCATATTGGGAAATGATTAGTGAAAGGTTTTTTTTTGTTTTTTATTTTTCTTCTATCATGAATAATACATATGTTTTAATAACAGGACTTTACAGCTACAAATGTCCCAACTGTGTAATGGATCATAAAGGTCTACTAACAGTAAGGTGGAAGGATTAAAATAATACTGTGTTACTGTGTTAGATGATGATCAGATGAGAATGTATTTAGGGGTAAGGTTCAAAGGTAAGCAGCCTAGAATTTGGGCTTTGGTGATGCAGAACAGTTGATCAATATGGAGCTCTTTCTGAGACATAAAAAAATATGTGGTGGCTTTCTAAAAGTATATGGCTGTTCTTCTGAAACACCTGCAACATGGGGGCCAGCTTTTCTCAGACGACTATGGTCCTTGTCTCCCTCTGTCCTAAATGGTTCCCAAAATAAAACTGCATCTTTCCTGTGAAGTCTCAAATCTGTTTTCTTTGAACTCATTTACCTGAGTTGTTTTTGAACAGATTACAGAGATTGTTCAAATCAACCTGATGTTTAGAAAACTTACCTTTCCTTAAGAGTTGATTTGTGACATTGCATTTTATGAACTTTTCTTTTTCTTTTTTTTTTTTTTTTTTCAGAGCATGGAGGATGAATCGAAGTGGGTTGAAGATCTTCTTAAGATGCACACTGCGCGGGTGCGTGACATCGAGCAGCTCACAAGCTTGGACTTCTTCCGAAAGACCAGTCGCAGCTACACAGAAATCCTCTCCCTAAAGACATACCTGCATACGTTTGAAAGTGAAATTTAGCTTTCTAACCTTACTCAGTGCATCCTTTTATCAACTGGTGTATATTTTTATATTGTTTTTATATTTATTAATTTGAAACCAGGACATTAAAAATATTAGTATTTTAATCCTGTATCAAATCTTAAATATTAAACCCTTGTGTCATTTGTTTTGTTTCTCTAATGTTTAATATAGGTATGTCTCTTGGTTTATTTAGTAGCGCTTGTAATACTGCAGCTTGTCCTTACTCCAAGCTTTTAAGTGGTGCTGCAGGATTTGATACGTGAATCAAGGAAATATTAATTTCCCATGCTCCTTTACCACAGTTGTAGTCCTGTACTTTGTATCAAAATACTGAACATGTAAAATTACATTCATTTACTGTTGACTATGTGACAGACATATTTAAACCCTATAGACAAATAGCATCTTAAATATAATAAACCACACATTCAGTTTTTTTAATGTCTTTTGATTTCCTTTCACAGGGACATTCAGAGGGACTTGTTAACAGCTGAGTGCTGCCAGATTTTTCACATTCACCTTTCTCAAGAGTTTAGGTTTTCTGGTAAGAGGAATGACAGGAGCCCAGGTGCCCTGCCCCAGTAGTCAGCAGTGAGAGCATAAAGCAGGCATCTGCAGTAGTAATTACTGGTTAGGTTTTGCTGTAGGGGCAGAGCTGGAAAAGGAGGTAGGTTGGTGTCACAAGCTCACCAGGAGAACCCTACACTTGGGGCCACTTGGCCCTGGTCTTGGGCTCTGGGAGGGTATGAGCTAACAACATCCATCCAGTGTTATCCATTGGGCTGTGTCACATCCCTCCTCCCCCACTGCTGGCCTGGGATGGTGCCTGGGAATCCCTTCTCTGTTGTTCTTTGTTTTGGCTTCAAAGGAAGCTGAGATAAGGTCAGTGTGGAAGGAGGTGGCATTGCCAAAAACCCCAGCAATGGGCTGTTAACTAGGAGAAGAAAGTCTGATTTTCTGTATGTATTTCTAATGGTCAGAATGTGCAGAGCTTTCCCCTAATCTGAGGCTGAGTCCAAGTCCTAATGCCAACCCCCATTCCCAAAGGAACCTTCTTGGCCTGATTGCACATATGTAACTGCATGTGACCCCTATGCAGTGCATGTGATTTACATCCATCATCTGGTCAAGCAAGCCAAGTCTTTGCTGGTTACTTCTGTGCAGATGCAGTCTCATAATTGTGGCAAGCCCTTAACACGTCACCGATGGCACAATCCCAAGCTAATGGAAAAGATGCTGTTCTATACTGGTATCTAGATAAGGCCTGATTGGGCTTGGACAGTTTTTATACAAAGTGTATGGTATGTGTATGGTTGTGTAGTTAGAAGATGTAAAAGACAAATTATTGTATAGAATACTTGTTGAGGGATTTGGAAAAAGAATAAGGCTGAAACAACTGGTGACTTTATTACAAAGCCATCATTTGGGGTTGCAGAGTTATCTCTCTATTCCAAAGTGGTTTGCATCTGTTTTCTCTTGGAGGGCTGGCTGCAAATGTAGGAGGAAAGTGTGAAGGGGTGGAAAACATCTCAGCCATGTACACAGATGAGTAGTCAGGTCTCTTAAGTAAAATTAATCTGCCACAATTTTAGCAACTTATATCCTTGTAGCATCCATCTAATAGAAAGTGGTAAACCAGAATTAGTCATGTTAACACTGATGATTTATCATCACAATATTTTAGTTCTTCTGACCAGTAGGATGAAGTCTTATTATGCTAGGTGCCAAATTCTGTTTAAATGAGAAGAGCACCAAATACAAGAGCTCTAAAATCCCCCCCAAAATGTTAGGATGGAAATTCTGATAACTACATACAGCTTTGGGAAACATCCTATTCTTGCAACTTAAAAATTGTCTCTTGTGGTTGTCTGGTAGCACAGAAATATTTTTCTGTAAGCTTTTGGCAGGGCTTCCTGCCATGATAAACTTTACATTCTTACATCTGCTACAAAGGGTATTTCCTCTGGATTTAAAAGTCTTCAGTTAAGACTTAACTTCTCCAACACTGACTTTAGCAATGTGATTATTCATAAACTAAACCCAAGACCACCACTACTGTGGTGCTTTGACATCCATCAGTTGCTTTTTTTTAGTTTGTTTTTCTTAATACAGCTTCAAGGAGCAGTTCCTTTATTTTCTTTCAGAATAAGATGATATTTATATCAACAGAATATTTAAGCTCTGAAAGATATTTTCTTCATGTGCTTAGACAAATTTGCTTCTGAAATACAGTTACTAAAATTTGTTGGGAGAGCTGGTTTAACTGTCTCAGTTTCACTAAGGAATGATTAGTGTGTAGGCAAGTGTGATTTTTATTTTTTTATTATTATTATTTTTTTTTTACTCAGTTGCTTGCTGCGAGAATAAATACTGGGAATTTCTGCTCTACTTACTTCTCTTCAGCCCTTGGCCCCATGCTGCTGTATGGTATTGCTGTTTTATTTTACCATGCTGGCAGAAGTAGCTGTGCTGGGGAATGTTTGTGGTGGCCTCTGTGAATTGCATGTTCTTTTTTCTTGTTGAAAGATGTCTTATCAACAAAAAAGCTCCAGTGCAAAGCTAAAGCCTTGTAAATCCCCCTAAGCAATACAGGCTCTGTAGGAACAACAGACTTTTTAAAGCAAACTTGTAATTTCCCTTTCGTATTCATCGGGGCGAATGTTAGCTGAGGGCAGCGTGTAGGAAGGAACCCCTCTGCTTTCCGTTCATGTTTGAGCATTCTGAAAATCTGAAATACTGTTTGCTTCTGTTGCATGTTTCCTTTCTTGATATTACTTTGGTTTCTGGAAGAGGTCCACTGAGGAGAACAAGCACTGAATTTGTCTGTCAGGCAAACACCAGTTTTGAGGGTTTGGGTAATTACTGTTTGCAATTGGTGATGTAAATGTGGGGCTTGTTTAATGAGTTAGAGGCAGTTCAGTTGAGCAATTGTCAAGGCAACAAAAGCCGTAGGTGTTCTGCACACCTAACAAAGTTCTTTTGCTCTGGGAAAAAATCCTCCGGAGGTAGTTATGCAACTGGAATATCCCTGCTAAGGGAAACTGTTACTTTTTTTAACCCCTTTTTCACAATCGCATACCAGAATGGAATTAAAATCAGTAGTAGATAAGCACTGAGAACAGGTCAAGTAACCTGACCAAAGGTAGGGTATGGTTAAGATGGCAAAACTATAGCAAAGGACACCATCCT
Organism: Aythya fuligula; assembly: GCF_009819795.1. NCBI lineage: Eukaryota > Metazoa > Chordata > Aves > Anseriformes > Anatidae > Aythya > Aythya fuligula. The sequence continues at coordinate 146,184,983 of NC_045560.1, read as the reverse complement.
GTACTCACAGAGCTAACATAATTACCACTGATTATTATTAATTATTATTCTCCCCTGGTCAGCTAACAGTTTGATTAGATACATACTCTCTGTTTGCTGTTAATTCTCTGCTCTTCATTCCCAGTCTTTAGTCCCTTTGTGGTGTTAGATGCAGCGTTAAACTGTTTCTGCACTTGCTTGGGTATTGACAGTTTTGGTAATGGAAGATCTGTTTGTACAATGCTATAAAGCACTTTGAGCTCAAGGAATGAGAAAAAATTTAAAATAAAACTATTAGGTCTGTGCCATCTTGTGAAGGTTTGCCAGTATTCACGGGGGTATCATATAAGTTACATGTAAATATCCATGTTTAATTGGCCAGTGTCACTGTGTCCCTGGGGGCTGCTACAAAATAAGCCTGTTTCCAGCTTCTCAGTGCTTCATGTGCAAACAGCTGGTCTGCTGCAGGTCATGAAGATTTTAACAAATGAAGGAAGGCCAGAAAAACGGCAGCAGTTATAGAGATCTTCCTAAAGATAGGAAGTTGCCCGTTTCAGGAGACAGAAGGTGGAAAAGGTCCAGGAGATGCTGGCAGAAGGGAATGGGGGCTGGAGAAGATTTATTTGGAGGATCTCTAAAGTTCCTGTTCCTTCCCCCTCCATCCAGCCTCTTCTGATAGACCAGTTCTTCACGTACAACAGATGAAATAGTTCCCTACTTTTTCTGCACAGAGCCAGAAAACAGAAAGCTTTTCAGGAAAGTTGAAGGAGTTCCCCTCTGAAGTTGTCACTGGTTGCAGTAGCAGCACATGAGTTCTGGCAGGGTTGGGGCCTATGCAGTGAGGACAGAGTGCAAGATCTAGCCAAAAAGACAGGGATTTGTAGCAGCTGAAGCTGATGTTGCAGTGATCCTTCACTTAAGTCTCACATCCACCCCAAATGTCTTTAATTAACTTTAAATTTGCATCATAGAGCAGTTCTGCTTAGCTCAGCTGCTCTCTGTGGGAGATGGAGGAGATGCTGCTCCTGGTGCTAAGCAGCATGAGAAAAATTTTTCTGTGACTCTAGTTTCCATGTCCCTTGCTCCAGTCCCACACAGCCGTTGCACTTGACCTGAGACACACACAGTACATTCAATGCTAATAAGAGTATTCTCTGGTCAGGACAGACCTGCCAGCAAATGATTACTACCAAGTTAACTGTACATCTTCCAAGTGGGGCCATACATGTTTGAAATGTTTAAAGTTCAAGACAGGAGAAAAAAAAAAAAAAAGACACTTTAAACATTGTGGAAAAATACCTAATCTCGTTTCTTTGCACTTGTTGTGTAAATATAAGATAAGAGTGCTATTCCCAAGGTTACCGCAAACAGCCCATCACTACAGAGTACAAACTAACATTTACTAAAATGTATGTTGACATAAAAAGCAGCATTGCTGCAGTCAACTGCAGTAAATGAAACCACAGCTTTCTTTGCTTTTACAAATCAAAAGTTTGGAATGTAACCTCCTCAGACCAGCCTTCACAAATTGAGATCTCTACCCTGCTATTAGCATCCACAGTTTGTGCATTGTTGTTCTGGAGCCTTACCTTGTCCCACTGCTTTCTAAATGCGGTAGGGAAAGGCAGGTGGAGGTCACCCTGGTTTCATCTGCAGGTTTCACCATGGAGAGAGATCAACAGGCAAAGAAGTTAGTGATCGTGGATTAGCACAGCTGTAACTGATTGACCCTAAAACTGGAATTTACTAGAAAAGAGGTGGGAATATTTGTTATCATAAACCCTCAATAGAAAAGGAGGAAATCCTTTTCAGAGGATGTTTTCCTGAGAAGTTTTCTGTTTCCTGTGCAGAAAGTAGGGAACTATTTCATCTGTTGTATGTGAAGAATTGATCTATCAGAAGATGCGGGGAGAATAGGGACTTTATAGACCAGCCAAATAAATCTTCTCCAGCTCCTGTTCCCTTCAGCATCTCCTGGACCTTCAAAATATTCTGCATCTTCTGTCTCCTGAAGTGTGCATCTTCCTATCTTATCTCTTTATTTATCACTACTATTTTTTTTTCCTGGCCTTCCTGTTTACTTCCAGCTTTGATCTGTTCACTGTCTCCAAACAGCTCTGGCACTAGCCTAGCCAGTGCAATTTCTGTGCATATGCACCTCTCTACAGAAGGGATTGTTGCCAGCTCTTCTAGCTTTTAATTCTGTCAGGTCTTGCACACTCCTGCAAGAGGAAAAGATGTGGATGTATCTCCAGTTTCTCCTATAGTACAATTAAACCCATGGGACCAGCTTTTGCAGGTGAAAACCCTCTTCAGAGTGGTTTTGGAAGTGACTTCTGCCTGTGCATGTAGCTTTGCAAGGAGGCATTTAATGTCATTGAAGGTAGGATGTCAACCAGAAGTTCTCCACACAGGCCTTGACCAACTAGTCAGTTACTAACAACTGACAAAATACCATTTTTCTATGAATAATGTAAATATTTTCTCCTCTGGGAATGTGAATTTTGAGTTCAGTCCAGCTAAGTCAGAGGCTGGGAACTGTCTCAGCATTGACTTCAGTGGGAATTGTGTCAGACCATCTCCTCCACCCCTTTTTGTCTGACAAATTCCCTAGGATGGTGTGATGGCTGTAGTTTCACATGCCCTCTTCCTGATATATATTGTCATTTGTGCTTTTAGTTCTTTCTCTACTGATAGCTGGCTGTTGGGATGTGTTTTGGGGTGCATGGGTGTGGCGTTCTGGGGAACTTCAGAGTCAACAGCAACTGCACTGTTCTCTTTCTCCTCTGTCATGCAACCACATGAACAATTCTCACTGCCCCTCTCACTTTATCGGATGCTCCACTGCCTTGACCACAAATGCCTTCCTGTGGCCAAGGATCTCTGGGTGAATTCATGGTCTGTAGTGCATTCCCTGGCTGCACTTGAAAGATCTATAGAAAAGGACAGTATAAATGGGGATACGAGAAAATGGCCTCATGTTGCACCAGAGGAGGTTTAGATTGGGTTTTAGGAGGAATTTCTTCATAGGAAGGGTGGCTAGGTGCTGGGACAGGCTGCCCAGGAAAGTGGGGGAGTCACTGTCCCTGGAAGTGTATAAGAGACGTGGATATGATGGTTAGCAATGTGGTTTAGTGGTGGACTTGGTAGTGTCAGGCTGATGGTTGGACTTGATTATCTTAAGGATCTTTTCCTACGTAAATGATTCTATGAAACAGGTCACAGTTGGTGTTTTATCTTCTGGCATGCTGTCCACTCTGTGTGGGCTGCAGGCTGGTCAGATGTTGATGGTCCTCTCTCACGTGAGAAAAAAGTAATGTCCAGACATTATCCACTATGAAAAAACCATTTGATTTCAAAGTTTCTCCTTAATGGTAACACTAGAAGAAATAAGACCTGACATTTTTTAGTGTTCCTATTATGGCAATAAAGAAGTCTTCAGGAAAATAGTTCCTTTTGTTCATTTCAGCTGGTCTAGCAGGCATCCAGTCTGAACTAAGGATGCCACTCCATGGCTTTCATCTTCCATGCTTCATGATCTATTTCTAGCCTTTCTCAGAAGGTTTCCATATGCATTTATGAAACCTGGGAGCCCCCCGGTGGTCAAAATCACGAGCTATTCTGGTTGTTACCCCAAATCTGATGTAGTTCTTAATCCAGTTCTAAACTTAATTCTTGGAGTAATCACTGCAAAAAGATTCAATTGGTTGAAAAAAATGAAATCTGGATGGTTTTCTGCTTCTTTGGAGATGACCTTGTTACACTTCACTCCTCTTGGTCCTTACTTGATGCTGCCTTCATCTCTTTCCCAAGACTGGGGGATTGCCTGTTATTTTATCTTTTATTTATTATATATTCCCTCTATAATTATATATAATATATATAATTATATATTCCCTCTATGCTACTCCTTCCTGTCAGCTGTCCCACACAGGATATCTAGCTAGGTTCTCATCACAAATCTGTCTGAGGATGTTCCAGTTGTGCACTGAATAATGTTGTTACCAGATATTCCATGCTTATTGTCTCATTGTCTTCAAAATTGGAAATGTATGTGATTCAGAGAGCTTTGGTGTGCCTAATTTTCACGTTGCTCTGAAGTTGGAGAAAATGTTCTGTGATTCCTTGGGGAGTTATTTTGTTGTTTTTGTCCAGTCCCCTGGGAAAAATTCTCCTTCATGGGAAATTGCTTGTTTTTAAAAAGTGTTTCATGGTAGAAGATAAGCAAATGTGTCAGCTACCTGGAGCAGGTTTACAAGGGAGGAGGAAGAGGTGAGGTGATAATGGGGAAGGGAGAGAGGAGCAATAGCCCCTTTGATTTTGCCTTTAGCAGTTCTGATGTTGTATGTTCTTCTCTGATGTATAACCAAAGAGGGTAACAGCTACACAGTTGGGCTCATGGCTGTTTGTGCTCTACATCCCAGATCCTAGGATGGTCCCCTGGAGATGCTGGTGTCACTATGGAGTGACTTGCAGAGAAGGGCCAAGAACCTCAGCTCTTCCCAGTACTCTCCCTGCCCTGTAACATTGAAAGGCAGATGAGTAGTCATGAGAGTAAATACTCTCATGAAGTAAATACTTCAAGGCTTGTCATTTGTAACATTATAATACAGGACCTACCATGAAGTTTTGAACCTTCTAGCCTGTAGTGCAGTTACAGCATTTGAAAGTATGGAGAAGCATGGAAAATCTCACTCAGAATTTCAGCACTGAGTAAGTTTTGAAAGGCTAGCCTAGAACAACCCAGAGTTTGGAGCTTTGGTTGTACCATATGCATTACCTGATAAAGAAAGAAGTATCTGAAAGTCCACAGCGTTAGAGTCCGCACTTCTGAATTTCACCCCAAAGGGTGCACAGGTACTTTCAGAGGTGAGACTCTTTCAGTTCACTGCACTCCAACTCAACATTGAAAGAAACTGGTCTAGGAAACTGCTACTAAGAACTGAAACGAGCTGGAGGTCAAGTGGTGTTAAGCTGTTGACTTCACTGCCCTCAACTAGAAACTAGATCCAGAACAGTAATGATAAAAAATAAAAAATGACAAGCCTAAATGTGTTCATGATCAGATTTCTTCTTCTTATCCATTTTATGTCAACATCATTCTTATCTTAACAAGCTCTCCTTCCTTTCTGGTATTTAAATAACCCACCCACTCCCTACCAAAATGTATTTTTTTAAGCTGCAAGCACACCTCTTCTGAATAGAACATGAAAATGTTGCAATTGATTCCTGGAAACAAGGCTTGTTTAATTTTTGTATTTATTTTACAGATTTGGATTTATGAGATCACATGCCTATATTTTATGCCCTGGGTACCTTTGCTTAATTCTAGTTTTAGTCATAGAAAATATTATATTTCCTTTCTCTTAATTAAATGTACACCAGTAAATAAAGCTTGCACAAATAATCCTTCTCCAGCAGCCACTTAGTCCATCCCCACATAACTTAGTGCTGTTTTTTGCCTGAGGATATATTCCTGTGGGACTTTATGGAATGGCTTAACAAGTCACCACCTCCAGCAGAAGGTTACATTTCCTGGCATTGCAGAAGTGGATTGTGTGATGTTCTTGGGCTCTGGACATGGACTCTTTCAGCTGCACTGAGTTGGGTGAAGAAATCACTGCCTCCTCTCCCTGCAAGGGTTAGCGTGTCCTTTGTGCCTGCAGAATTGCTTCCCACTAATCCACTCCAGTTGGATTTACAGCTGACTTCACTGAGCAGTTTAAAATCTAGAGTAAGACCTGTTTATAGGGATCGTTTTACTTGGAAATAGGTTATGAAGCAACATAGGATATACCTAGTTAGATAACCAAAAAGAGTAATTATTGATGGAGGGGCTGAGGGACTATGGATACATAGATCTTGGACATCTAGATATATAGATCTGGAACAACTGGAAATAGGAGAAATTCATTCTTCACAGCCCTTGTTTGCTTCCAATGCAGAGCTGCCTGATTATTTTAAATCACCTTTACTAATGGTTCAAACTAACCCAGTTACCCATGTGGATGTGGGCTTGTTCTGTAGCACTATGAGGCAGCTGAGCCTGCAAAACAACTCATTACTACCCAAAAGTTTTACGGCTCTTCCGCCTCATCTTCCAGTGACCTTGTGCTGGTTCCAGTCTTCATTTTATTGAGTCTTGCTCAATCCAGATCACTAAACATGCTGAAAATTAAGTTTGTTTTAGACTAAGTGATCTTCCTGCCAGTTCAGAGGGCTGGTGTGGTGCATCCCATGAGGAGGCTGCGGACAGACTTTGTCTCCTGCAAGCTCTCAGCTCAACCCATCTCCTGGCACTTCATCCTGGGGCTGCTCCCAAAAGCAGTAACTGTGGGCTCAACCGTGGGAGATGTCAGCTGCTAACAAAGTAAACCTCTGTTGCAGATCATGACAAGTGAAAATGAGTATGTCTGTAGAGTATATCCAGATATCAAACCATCTCCTTAGCTGCAGTGGGACAGAGTTGAGCAGTTCCCACTTTTTCTTGCTGTTCTGTCTTCTAACTATCCTGTCTTCTAACACTGTCCTGCTTAAGAGAGTTTCAGGTGAAAGCATGAGGACTTTGCTTGTACAGAAGTCGTTATCTGATAGATCACAGACAGATCACACAGAATTTCTAGGTTGGAAGAGACCTCAAGATCATCGAGTCCTACCTCTGACCTAACGCTAACAGTCCCCACTAAACCATATCCCTAAGCTCTACATCTAAACGTCTTTTAAAGACTTCCAGGGATGGTGACTCCACCACTTCCCTGGGCAGCCTGTTCCAGTGTCTAAAAACCCTTTCGGTAAAGAAGTTTTTCCTAAAATCTAACCTAAAACTCCCCTGGCGCAACTTAAGCCCATTCCCCCTCGTCCTGTCACCAGGCACGTGGGAGAACAGACCAACCCCCACCTCGCTACAGCCTCCTTTAAGGTATCTGTAGAGAGCGATAAGGTCACCCCTGAGCCTCCTCTTCTCCAGGCTGAACAAGCCCAGCTCCCTCAGCCGCTCCTCATAGGACTTGTTCTCCAGGCCCCTCACCAGCTTCGTCACCCTTCTCTGGACCTGCTCAAGCACCTCGATGTCCTTCTTGTAGCGAGGGGCCCAAAACTGAACACAGTACTCGAAGTGCAGCCTCACCAGAGCCGAGTACAGGGGGACGATCACCTCCCTAGCCCTGCTGGCCACACTGTTTCTTATGCAAGCCAGGATGCTGTTGGCCTTTTTGGCCACCTGAGCACACTGCTGGCTCATATTCAGCCGACTATCAACCATCACTCCCAGGTCCTTCTCTGCCTGGCAGAGAAGGATATAGAGTTTTAAGGTAGTTGCCCTATTACCTGTTTGCTCAAGTAGACACACTACTTGACTTCTAATGTTGCTGGCAGTTACCATTGACTCCAGTAGGATTCATTCCTTGTTCACAAGCCCTGGAAATAGGGCTCTGGCTTTGCTTAGCTCCCTGTTCAGCAAAGCATTTCAGGAACTGTCTAGGTCCAGGTACGTGTCAGTGTTTGAGGCAGCTGCTGGGAATGCTCTGTGAGTGAAAAACATATTCCTCTTCAGAGTGCCAAGGTATTTCTGGCCTGGTAACAAGATCAGGCCGTTTGTGTGAGCTCCTCCCTTCCACAACCTTTGTGTCTGTAGACCTATTTCAATCAATATTACTACTGGGTGAAGGCCTGAAGAATCAGGGTTAAACAGGTGTGATAAATATGAGAGACAAGCCATCCAGAGATCTCCTTGGGGAGAGGGCCTCTGCAAATTGACATGCATAAACTGGTGGATCACTGACCTGCTTGTCAGGAGGAGACAGAAGTTGCAAACACCGTGGGTATGTTTTGGCTTCTATATGCTCATGTGTCCCGTACGTACCACTGTTCTGAAAGGAAGCCACCAGCCATGAGGAGAGGTGGGGCTGATGAGATGAAGTTTCAGCCAGTTCCACTGTACCAGACAGCATTCATGGAAAATCCCTATTACAGCACCTTATTCTTGCCTGCACAAATGTTCCCTGCAGTGTGTTCTTGCTTTGCTGTGAACAATCCCAGGGCTGGGGTTTAACCACTTCATTGGCAGTCTGTTCCCCTTCCCCACAGGGCTCCTTGTGGGATTTTTTCCTGCACCGTTATCCTCACCATTTCACAGCTTGTTTCCAGCTGAAGAGCCTCTCACTGCACGGTCCCAAGCCCATTTTAGTTATTTCTCTCTGTGGACTGTCTTACCTTTCGGTATTCAGTATTTTTGCAGGGCTGCAATAACAGGAGGAATAGTTTCTGTAGTACCTCACTGCAAGCATCAGTGTATGTAGGATCTTCTTCTGCAAGCTGTACTTAACATTCAAATGAAAAAAGCTCCTATTATTACGAGATTCATCTGTGCTTCCTTTGATACCCTCTATTTGCTATATGGAAAGCAGCGTTTCCCCCTGAAAGGTGCTTAATCTCTTCCAGCCTCTAACCCTGGCTTTACACTGAATTGTCTTCAGAGCCCAGCTCTACACTGTGAATTAGTTTTCGTCCTCCCTGACCAGGTGGAGCACTGCCAAGCCATTGACTAACCACATTTATTGAGGGAGCAAGAGGATTAGTTTTACATTGTGTCCTATATGTGGTCAAAGCTTGGGATTCTCCTGGTTACCCAATCTGCACAAATTAGTAAATTTATAAGTGTAAAACAGTTCCAAGAAGTTCCTTCCCAACCAAGAGGAATTTCAGTGTGCCAGACCTTTCTAGGAAAGATGAATGTTTCGTCCTGCACAACATATTTTATTGCTAGAATAGATGAATACGAACTGTTACAGCAAAGTAAATTGAATTATATTAAATAACAGTTACTTCTCTTTGGCCTGGCTTGTTATCCAAAACCTTGGAGTCTCGAAGGCTGGCTAAGTTAAGGAGAACTGGTGTTGTTGCTCCTCTGATACTGTTTATTTCCAGGGAAGTCTTCTACAATTTAGTGAGGGGTTTGGGAGTGGTGGGGCAATGGGAAACACTGCCAATGGTGCACTCAAAATAATTCAATTTCTGTGAGTCCCATCTGTTCTGAGTGTGCCAAAGCCACTGGCACAGCACCCCTGGCCATCCCAGGGTCCCAGAGCAGATGCACTGATGAGCACAGCACATCTGCTGTCTCCTGGGACCACAGCTGGATCCAGAGCATCTCAAAGCCAGGGTTCAGAGCAGAGACCATGTCTTTGGTGTGGAAGCTGCCTGGACAAATTCCCCAGCTGGAAAAAGAAGAGGCCTTAGGGTAGCTCAAGTCAAACCAAAATTAAAAAGTTTTGTTTTTCTAGATAAAGTAGGATGCCAGCAAAGAAGAAAATTCTTCTCGGTGTCTCTACTTTTTTCTATATCTTTTGCAGAGACACTTACCCCTTTGCAGGACAACTCCTGGGTGAAATACTGAGCAATTGTACCTGGATACAGTTGGTAGGCGTCACTATGAGACTGCCATGGCTTTAAAAATATGCCTGTTATTGGACTGTGGGTTTGATCAGTCACATCAAATCTGCGCCAGGGTGTAATACATCAGGATACATCAGTGTGTGCTCATGTCGCACTCATATACTTAAATTGGTTTAATTTTTGAGGGTACTTGAACATGTAAAGTGTTTTTCTATGATGGGTTTTGCTCTGGGGGAGAAGTGCATTGGGGTGTTGGAAAAAAATATTTATGAATTGCAAATCCTTTCATATCTTTTGGCTTGTCTGCCTGCCCTTCTGTAAAGCAGAGTGATCCTCTCATGCACTTTTGCTAGTGTTGTGAGGATAAGACAGTGTTACACTGCACTTTCTAGATAATATAGTATGTCCTGGTGCAGTCCCAGTGCTGGTACCAAATTTGACTAACATCTACTTAAGGATAATTCTCGTTATCTTGGTAACAGGGAGCTTTGTGTAAAAACACGTTTGGTCTCTTACACCATGAATTACAGGATCGAACTCTTCTACACAGTGACACCAGCTGTGACTATGATACATGTTCCCTTTGGAAACAAATCACAGTTTCCAGTTTTCCAAGTCTGTCTAACCATGTCCTTGGCAAATCACTCAATCATTACTCCTAGTTCCTAACCTGTACTAAAAATAATGCAGATTGATTTTCCAGAAATGGTAACGTATGGTTGCAAACAACCTTGATCTTTATAAGAAAGTATTATGTGTATCATCTGCAAATCACATGTATAAATTTACTTGTCTGATGCATTTCTGTATTACTTCTGCATGCTGGAATAGTAATTGTCTGCTCCATTAGCTGGAGTTTATTCCAAAATTCATAGTCTGGGGAGCTTCATGTTTGTTTATTTTCTTGTTTTTAAGTATTCTGAACTGTGGTGAATTCTTATATTCATTGATTACACACACACAGACACAAAAAAAAAAAAGCTTATAAAAGAAAATAATCCCATATCTCTAAGTGTGTCTGCAAAATAGCAGTAATTAAAAACCCTGATATAAGGGCTTAGGATTTCATGTCCTACCAGGTAGTGAGCTTTCAGTAGAAAAACAAAGCAATCTCTGTCTGCTGATGAGATGTTTGGTACTATAAATTATCAAACAATGTAAAAAAATACCTTTTATTTTAGTTAGATAAAATTCCTTGGCTTGAGGTTGTCAGGAAAGTTGAGAAATGTGTTTCTGGAAAGTTTTGGAAGAAGGGAGAAAAAGGGAAAGTAGATTTTGATATTTTTGACTACTACTTTTACATGAGCTGGTGACTACTCTCTACTGTTAGTGCTGGTGCTGGTTTTAGCTTACAAACTTCGCGGCATTATAAAGTATCTGATTAACTATCCTAAAAACAAACACTTAACTTGCAAATGCCTTTCAAATTCTGTGTTTATTCTTTTTTTTTTTTTCTTTGTATTTTTATGTAGTACATTCATGTCAACTGTTTTCTTCCCAGCATAGATGAAATTTTAAATGTCAAACCATTGAAGATCTGTAAGTTCTTAACAGCACTCAAAGTAGTTCTGAAATGATCTTAAATGCTGAATTAAAATGACTAAATGACTGACAATGAAGTAAGGAGTAAAACACATGTGTAACAGGCAGGTGGACAGAAAAAAAATTAAATGTGCAGAACGCTAAGTAGTGTCCAGGCAAAAGGTATTAATGTCAAGCTAGTACCTCTTCAAAGACCTCTTATCATTTTTTTTTTTTTTTTTTAATAAAGCAAGTTTCCCATCTAAAATTTTCTTAAGCAATGCAGGGCATAATTTAAGGTGTTCAGTTTGAGCATTGAGCAATACTCCTTGAAATAGCTGCCAGAGTGAGGGATAATTACAACAGGACTTAAATATGGGAGCATGTCTGAAGAGCATCCAATGGGATTCCCAACTATTTTGCTCCCTTATCTCCTTGCATTTTGCAGGGAAGTGCCATTACTGTCAGATCACCAAGGGAAGAGGGTGAGATGAGAGTGCTCACACAAGAGACTGGTCATCAAATAACCTGAGACAGGGAAAAAAAATCCCAAGAGGTGAGGGAAGCCCCTGTGGTGGTCCCTTCCAGCAGGATTGCTCCTTGAAGCAATACAGAATTTACAAATAAAAGCTTGGTGAACTTTCTCTATTTCTTTTCCCTGCATAGGTATTTGCAGTTAATTTTGATGGGTAATTCTACCATACTTTGGGAATCCCATCTCGTATACCAAAAAAAAGGGGTCTTGCATCTGACTTGTGTGAAATCCCCAGCTGCCAGCTGGGATTGCCCGAGGGCATTTTGGTAGCCAAGAGGCAGGGCAGGAGCTGCAGCCCCTCTAAATGTGGCAGAATCAGGTAGCAAAGCCCTGTTCGGCAGAAACTTGTCTGTGGTTGCATTTCTTCCTTTTCTGAATAGCCCTTCAGTTGTTCATCTCTTTTATTTTTCTTTTATTTATTTTTTCTTTTTTGTTCCTGGGGAGAACGGACCACAAAAATATTGTTTTATGGTTTCTGTTAAGCCTTGTGGAAGGGGGCAGTAGTTGTTTTTTGGTTTGGGGTTTTTTCTTTTTCTCTTCTGAGTAACATTAAATGCCAAAGCCTGTCTGGAGAGGTGGAATCACAGTGTTGGACTAAGAGCCCTGAGTTTCTTGTCCAGGTTTGAGCCTTGGCTCCAGTCGATGTTGACTGTGAGACGAGCAGGAGATACCCAGCTCCGGGAGGTCTGTGCCTCTTCCTGAGAGCGAGCAGGTCCAGACACGGGAGGAGCTTGTAACTGCAGAGCCAGACATTACTGGAAGAGAAATTACCAGAAGAAAGTTTAAAGGAAACTCGGGATTAAATTAAGAGGGTTTGTAAACAAACTCTCTCCTGTTCATGGTGTCCTTACAGACAGGTCTATAAAGCTTGGCCCAGCCACCTCTAAGTGGTGTCTCCAGCAGCTGCCAGTCCCTCCCCTTCCCCTTTGGACATCTCCTCCAGCTTTCTGCTCCCCCTTGGCCAAAGGAGGGATGTTCCCTCTGCTCCCTGCATCCTCCCCTCTAACACTTTTCTCCCCTTCCTAGGATTTTTGGGGAAGACGCCATCTCCCTTCCCCACAGACGACTCCGCCTGACCCAGAGCGCGGCGGCCAGGACAAGGCAAGCTGGTGGCATTTCCTCTGTGGCTCGGCCAAGTCCTTTCAGAAGAACGTAGCGTATTAACATACAACCAGCTGTGAGCAAAACGCATACCATCTGTCACAGCAATTTAAAACCACTGTTCTCATGGCCTGACTTCTTGGAAGTCATTGTAAATGCCATGGATCAAGTTAGCACAGGAGTCTGGGCTTTGCAGTTACTTTAGGGATGCCTCTTCTAGGGGCAGACGAGTGTGCTTCCAGCGAGAACAAGCAATGACGTCAATGATCTTTCAAGGCTGGGGTGTCAGGCTGTGTTAGAGGCTAGATGAATTGGCAGAAAGCCTACAAAGTCCAAGAGGTCATGTGTCTGTGCGAGGTCCCAGGCCCTGCCATGTCGAAGACTGTGGGAGTAGGACGTGGAGAGTGGTGGACACTATGAGCTGCCCACCTCCACCCCAGTCACTGCTGCTGGCTCTGGGGACCAGTTATCAGCCTATATTTTGGAAACCTGGGCCCAGTGTCAGCCTTGGGTAGGCCACACAGCTTGCTCCTGAGGTGCTGAGAGACCATCCTGTAACCAACGGCACAGTCTGTGCTGCTATGGATGTGGTGCCTAAAGGTGCACAAAGCTGCAGCATAACCTCCCAGCTCTGCAGGAAAGCACAAGGTGCTCAAACCTGTGAGAGTGACCTGCTGCAAAACATCTCCATCAGCCTGCCCAGCTGAGTGAGGTGGTCTTTTTGTCATAACTTTCACCCTCCAGGCCTCAGGGTATGGCAGACTTGGGACCTGTGGTGGGACAGGGCTGTGCACATAGCCAGAACAAGTTCATCTTCATACCTTTCCTACCATATGCTGTCCCCTGGTCCTGCTGCAGAGGCAGAGAACAGTGCTACCTTGGCCAGGTCTTTTTGAACGTATTTATTATCCACTAAACTGAATTTCTGCTGTTCCATTACTTTTTCCCTCTTCTTCAGTTCCAATCTGAAAGCTCCTTATGAGATTTGAGTACACAGTGACAATGCTACAACCTCTCTTAATATTTGTAACTTCAACAGAAGATGTGTGCTTGTTTGACAAGGTCTATTTCTCATCTATCTGCTGCATTTAACTGCATTTCCTGCTGCCCCTTCACATCCACTTCTTTGCCTTCTCAGTCCCATCACGGCTATTCTGTTGTTTTGCCTGCACTAAGTGCCAGGCAGGTAAGTCCATAATTCCTTATGTTGTCCTGGTCGCCTCTTCTGAAAACTGTCCAGACTTCAATGTTCCTACAGTCCTGTTTATCAATGCTCTAAGTAACTGGAACTCACTATTAAAAATCTGTCTCCTGGCTGAGACACTTGAGTGAAGGTGATGTGCACCTGCCACTTTATTTAGGTCTACTTTTCCTACCTTTTTCATTACTGCATTTCACCAGCACCCCAGTCAGCACAGTACAGGACTCAGACTCCTGTTTTCCTCCAGACACACACACAAAATATCGTAAAAATAAAAGGGAGGGAGGAACATTGCTAATATCTTCAATTATGATTCGTAGTTCTTCTACTTTTACTATCTGACAGTGAATAATTACTACTCTTAGGTGGCTTTTTTCCCCTTGTATACTTCAGAAAAAAGTCACTTCCCAGTGTAATTCCGATGGCCACACAGTCCCCTTTGTGTCCCGTTGCTTCCCGTTCCAGTCATGTACCTTTGCTGGTGTCTGATGCACAGTCGTTTTCAGCAGTTCCTTCCTTATTCACTATGATATATGTGTTTTTGGTTTGTTTAATATTCTGTTGCTGGGAGAATGGTGGAGGGGGATTGTTTGTGGAGGTTTTCACAAAAGCTGATTTAATTTCCTCTCTAAGCCAGCTTGTGCGTTTGTTTTGTTTTGCTTTTGTTTTTAACTCCACTTGACCTCTTTTGTGCAATGTGAGAATGTGCCTTTTGGGGCATTTAGAAAATTGTGTTTAAATAGTTCCCAATTATCACTCACATTTTCCCTGTTTAAATTCTGTCTCAGAAATAATTTGGCTCGTAATTGTTTTCAGCTTTGTGTAATTGGACGTCTTGAAAGCACTAAGTGTATAGAATTGCTGGTTTGGATTTCATTTGGGTTGCATGCAATAAATGTAAACCAGCCCTTCCAATCCCTTCCTTTGTAACTGTCAAGACAAGTCTAATCCCTGTGTTACCTTGAGTTGGCTGCTACTTTTTTTTTATGTAAGAGTTTCTGTAGGTGTCATTACATGCCCACTCCTGTCAGAGCTGTGTGGTCTCTAGCCCTTCACATGGTGTTCTCCTGCTTACACTTGGGAATCCCCCTGCTTCCTTTACAAGCTGAAGGTGTTTCTTGATGTCCTTTAACATAATCAAGTGGGTAAGAAATGCCCCTTCTTCCACTGTTTTTCCATTGCTGGTAAGAAGTGGAGAAGTGGAGAAAGAGGAGTGGATGATCTGTGACAAAAAGCAAATTAATGTTTCCCCTTGCCTTACCGTGGTGAAAGTGGCATTGTGAATTTGTGTCTTGCTGCTTTTTGTAAGAGAGCTCCAGTTTTGCACAGCCTTTTGCTGCAGTAGAGGGGGATCTGCTGATGGTGGCTCCTGCTGCAGGTAGCCCTACAGCATCCCTGGAGCGAAAGAAAGCGATAGCTGCTCCTCATCTTAGTAGCTTTGCTTGCTTCAATTTCAGCTGCACTGAATAGTTCGCTAAAATAAATTTATATTTTTAAAGAAAAGATGAGACCCCATTACACATCCATGTCATTCAACATGTTGTTGCCTCTGGGTTAGGAGGGAATTTAAATGGGGTCTCCTGCACCCACCATGGGCTTATTTCTCTGGATGCTTCTGAAGGCTCACACAACACAAGATTTACCCAGCCACAAAGTATTTATTTGCTTATTCTTTTTGTGAAGTGATTCAGTTGTTTCTCGCGTGCTTTTAAACTTCTTTCCTCAACCATATTTCATTGCCAAGCATCCGGGATTTTAATTTAATGGCCTTGATTTGGTCCATAAAAATCTGTATGTTTCATGGGAGAAAAGCTCTATGCCAAAAGGGCCACTAATGAAAGATGATAACAGCCTTGCACAATGAAAGGAGGTATGGTACAGGGCAAACAAAAAGCCCTTTTACAACATTATAAGGTTGTTCCCTTCTGTTTTGCTTAAGGCTCTATTCATTTTAAACTGAATGGTGTCTCTAATTCCACACTCTCTAATTTTTCCTCCTCCGGGAAGGCATTGATCAGTATCATTGCCTGGGTCACCACGTCAGATCTCAAGCGCTGCTACTGTTTACTCCCTCCCCAGAATGCTAACTTTGGTTTATTTACCCATCATTAGTAATCCTTGAGGTTTGGCTATTTTTTTCCAAGCTGTATGATGAAAGTAATTTTCAGTCTGCTTGAAGTAAGAAGTCCACAATGTCTTTAAAAGCACAGCTGCTGAAGCAATCTACCCTACATTTGCGAAGAGGGATTTGTATGGTTTAAACATCTTTACACAGCAAGGGCAGTTGTCGTCACAGTCTCAAGTTGATCGGTCTCAGAACTTGTTCTTGGTTTCAGTTTTCTGGACAGGGCTGCCCATGACAAGTAAAAATATATAAATACTCATTAGAGCATGTGCTAGGGAAACCTTCAGTGCTTGTAGCTTCTTAGAGATTGGATTAAATAAGCAACATATGAATCATGATAAAGAGAACTACAAACAAAACACCCAAAACTGTGTGGTTTAAGAAAGGTCTCAGTTATGACCATCTCAGTTTCAGACAAAGACTTTAGTTCCAGTCAGCAGCATCCCTGGGTACTGATAATGTGGGTGCAGATAGGCAAAATCTGCAAAATCACAGCAAAGTTGTGATTTCCTCTTGCGCAGTTTACTCTGGTTTCAGGCAGGGGTGAGCTGAACCAATGTAAATTGTGGTTTCTAGCACATTTTCCTGCATAATTAAGAAGATGGCTTAACCACAGCAGCTGCAGGGGCTGAATCTTGGCTTTTGAGTCCCTGACTGGCCACCGAGCCACCCTTGCAGTAGCAGGAGCTGCTGAACTCTTCTGCCCAGCCTTGGAGAGGAAGGCCACTGCTGCTGTTTCTGGAGAAGGCATGGAAGGATGGGCAGCTTCAGCTCTTGCTGAGTCCTCAGTGGTGCTCAAAGTCCTCCCCTGCTGCCTTGGTCAACCACAGACCCCAGGTGAGACTTAAGATGAAGGCAAATGCAAGGTGATGGGGACGAACAGCAGGGCTTCCCCCTGGGGAGCATGTACCTGCCCTGGGGCTTTGCTTGGTGAGCGCAGCCTGGGGGACGTCAGTTCCCAGGAGGAGTCTGCAGTTCAGCTGCAGAGCCTCTCCTGGGCACATGGGTTGACTGGTACATGTGTGATTTAATGCAGAGGAGGGAGTAAGAGCAAGCACAGCATTTGCAGTTCATGCAGTGAGGTGTTTTGATCTCAGTAGTTTTGGTTGGCACTTGTGCTATGCCTCAGTTTGCCTTATGTAAATCAGGAGAATGGGCTGAAACTTTTCCAGTGAAAGATTTTTTTGTCTTCCATTTTTTTAAATATCAAAACCAAAAGTGTTTCCCAAGAATATGACTGTTTTGAAAACATTCTGCTTTGGGGAAGCATAAGTTAAGTCATGTAGTTAAAGCTTGAAATGGGTTATTTCTTGACCTTATTGAAAGAGAATGTTTCACTTTTTTAGTTTAAAAAAGACTGCTTTAACATTAATGCCAGGTTTTTAAAATCTGGTAGTCCATTATAAATCAACAGAAATCTCTAATGGATCTAGAATGACTTTTAAAAAATGTAGTTTTATGTAAATACTGGTATTTTTTGAAATAATTTGGAAGCTAAACCAATTTCCAGATGTCAAAATATTCCTTGGACTAGACATTTCTTCTTGTCTTTACATGGATATACATTGCAGATTACACCAATTGTCTTTAATTGTATTATCAGACTGTCTTTTCGTATTTACTATAAATTGCTTTCATAAGAGAAATGGCAAGATGGTAATGTGTTCTTTTGATTCCATCCTCCTCAGGATTCTTTCCTTTTTTGTTAGAAAAAAAAAATCAGCTGAAGAGTACTGCTATTTCTCAGCAATTAATTGTTTTAGGTTTTTATTTTTTAGCACATTTAGCAAAAGCTAAACATCTAAACATCAAAATATTCAACTCTTTTTTTTTTTTTTTTTTTTTTTTTTTTTTTAAAGCAGTGGTTGATTTGAAGCCAATATGAAACTCATGGATGGGAAAAGTAGTAGTTTTAGCATGGGAAAAAGAGCCTTTCACTTGTAGGTCACTGGTTCAGATCCTGCAAACAACTGACTGCCCTCAGCTCCCAGCAAGTTAAATGAACGCTCATGATGCCTCTCGTATCTGAGCCAGGTGGTGCCTGGCCCAAATATTGTATCATAGCCAGCCCATACATCATACCACACAATAGTATGGTCTGGTTTTGTCTCTAGTGATGGGCAAAGTATCTCTGAGTGCCATTGTATTTCACAGAACTCTTGGTGTGAGGGCTTCTGGCATGGCTCAGGAGAATTAGGACAGTTGAGTGATGAAGAAGACCACATTGCACCCCATCATCAGCTTCCTGCTTCTCCACAGAGCTTATGTGCAATCCTTGGCACTTCCACTGAGGTCACAGTGAGCCGTGGCAGCTTGTCCATGACCAGGAAAACATGGGTGGGTATTCAAGCTCCCTTGTCAGCAGAGGCAGAGAACAAACCACTTCAAGAGCACAATGCAGACAATGTCTGGGGCCAGCCCTTGAAAAGCAGAACACACTTTTGGGCCTGATGCTGGCTGGGGTATGACTCCAGCAGGTTTTTTGCAGGAGTTTGGTGACTTGGTGTTGAGCAAGTAGAGCTCTGAGAAGCCGTATGGCCAGGCCTGGGCAGCTCCCTCACCCAAAACAGGGCAGCTGCTTGCCCAAGGAGCTATTCAAATTGGGATTTGGGGCCTAAGGATCAGAAGTCTCTCAGGCTAGAAGAGACATCTCCATGAGAAGTCTTATAGACAGCCTTTGCTCTTCAGTTGTCCTGTGGAGTGGGGATAGGTATTTCCCTACCTCCCAGGAATGTCGTGCCTCAGAGAGCAGGGAGAAATGGGGCCTCGGGATGATATGCTGCCCCTCATATGAGAATCTCCTTGGTATTACCCTAGTTTTGGGGGCAGGAGGTGTATCTGAAGATCCCTATCTACACCGATGGAGATTGATTTCAGAGGAAATGAAATTGATGAGTTCTTTGTTAGCTTCCCATTGGAGTGAAAAATAATTGCACCTAGGGCATTCCCCTTTTGTCCTCTGAAATTGAGGGATTTTGTTTGCTTGTTTCTTAAAACAAATTCAAAAGAAAAATGCTGTGAGAAATTGAGGTAGGCTCCTGAGGCACTGTTTGTGGAGCAGCAAGCATAGGGAAACACCACTGAACAACTCCATCAGCTCCTGGTGCGAGGAGAGCTGCCTGATGGCACTGCTGATGAGTAGGAGGAAAACATTTGGATTTCCCTGTGAAAGTATCTGCATTAGCAGACCTCTTCTTAATCTGACTAAATAGTCCTTTTTTCAGCAGCTGAACTTCCAGGTGTGATGTTAATGGATGAAGCCACTGCTAATTTATGGGCAAATGGCTTTCTAATGCACTAATAACTCAGGTTCAGATAAGCTCATTAAATGCACTAGAACATGAAAAGTATGCATTAGAAAGTGAAGAGTGATAACAAGCTTAATGGAAGAATGAAAACAGCAGTGGGATCATTTGCTTTTCATTGTCAAGAACAATATTAGTACCTGTTTTTTGACTTGAAATATAAGGGAGTGGAAAATTAGACAAACTTTCCTTTTGGAAAACAGAGCAAACAATTGCATCCAAAAATTGCTCTGAAACTAGGAGATAAATTCACAGAGCAAAAGCCTAGTTTGTAAGTCTGCTTATCCTGAAAGGTCACGATGGGCATAGTCAGAGATGGAAGGAGTTACTGGGCAGGCAGTTGGGAAAAATAAATAGGGAGAAGAATGCCAAGGCATAGAGACGAGCTAAATATGCACCACTTAGTGCCCTAACGAATAGCAAACATCATTTATGTTGCTCTATGAGTCATGAGACATCTGAGGAAATATCAACTCAGTGAGCAGCACCATGCAGTTGAGAAACATGTGTTTAGGGGAAACCCAAATAAAGCTGGATTCTTTGTCTGTGGGCTTCTTTTTCTTTTTCTTTTTCTTTCTTTTTCTTTTTCTTTTTTCTTTTTCTTTTTCTTTTTCTTTTTCTTTTTCTTTTTCTTTTTCTTTTTCTTTTTCTTTTTCTTTTTCTTTTTCTCTTTCTTTTTCTTTTTCTCTTTCTTTTTCTTTTTCTTTTTCCTTTTTTTTTTTCCACAGGCTTTTTGAATTCCTCAAGGAGCATCCAGGATGGAATGAGATGAGATTAGGTCTGGTCTTTTTGCCCTACTTCCTCCAAGGAGGATCTGAGGTATCATGAGAAAAACAGACCTCATGTTATTTTGAGACCCATTGCCTCTGAGTACTTCCAAAAACACTCTGAAAAACATGAACAAATGTATGTATAAATGCTAGTTCACACATATAATCCACACTGCAGGAGTTGTCTGTCTCCTCCTGGAGAGCTGCAGATCTGCAGGACACAGAGCTGTGGTGGCCCCAGGACCACATGGAGATGGAGGTGTGCTGCCAGCAGTGCAGGAGCTGGTGGTTGCTAAGAGCTCCATGGCCCCATGGGTGGCTTGTAACAGGCTCTGAGCACTAGAAGCAGAAGATAACAAACTCCCTATTTTGTTGTTGTTGTTGGTGGTGGTGGTGGTCTTCCCCAAATGGCCTTAGGATTGTTTCATGTGATGTTATATTCATTTCTCTGTCAAGAAGACCAGGTAATGTTGGAACACCACATCATGGTGGGGTGCCGTGGGCGATGGCAAGCATTAGCATCAGCATTGTGGTTGTATAAAATGAGTACATCTACATGATCTTCGCATAAAAAAAAATAAATCTCCACAGCTTCTCCATCTTGAGAAGCCATGTGCTGCTGACTTCTTTTTTTCCCAGAGCAGAGCTTTGCCCATTTCTACTTTTATATATATATGTATATATATATATATATATATATATATTATTATTATTCTCTTTATTTTTAATTTTTATTTTTACAGAAAAGGTCAGGGATAAAGAATAAAAAGGCAAATTTCTGTTACAATCAAACAAAGATGAGTTGGTTTACTGGGTCAAGTCCAATCCTGAAGTAACTTTGCCTCTTTCCTTCACTGATGTTGCACAAGAGAGAAATTTGTCTCCTCAGGCTTGGCCTGGGAGAACTGCTGCTGTTTCTGTGTGACAAACAGCCTTTCAGGGACGGTATGCAATGTCTTCCTCTCTGCAATCTTTTTTCCAGATTTTTTAATCTTACTTTTCTCTTGCTTCCTCCCTCTTCTGTGCCTGGCTTAGGGGAAGATGCCTTTTGCAGCACTGGGATACAGGCATGGGGTCAGGAGCGCAGAACATGTAATCAGCACTCCCCAGCCTGGTCTTTGGCCCTGCCAGTGATTTGCTATGCGATTTAGAGCAGCTGACTGAACCTTTCTGTATCCAAATGATAGCCTGTCGTTTGCTTCCCAAATGGCAAGAAACACTATCCAAAGAGACTTACCGAATCCAAATCAGAAAGTGCCAAAGATGAATTTTACATAAAATGTCTTCTCAGCCTTTAAATGCAGTTGCAAGCATTCACCTTAGTAATGGTGGAGCTTAGGAGATCCAAAGAGGCCCACTCATCCCTTCTGGCAGTTTGAAATCCTCCTGTCATGCTTGCTTGCACTTCACATTTTGTTACAAACCTGTTGCTGCCCAGGGACTTTGACACTTTCGTGGTTATTTACCTCTCCATGACAGAGTGAGGACTGAATGCAAGTTTTTCTTTCCCAAGGCACCAAGGAAACCTGTAAGCATTAGCTGTAGAGAATAAATCACAATATTACCTATGCTGCTCCATGGGGTCATTGTGACACTATTTGTGGTATTTGAGAAAGTTTGGTTAGAGACAACTTGGGCCTCTCTGCCTTGTGGCATGCACACTGACACCAGGCTGGCCCTTAAGGTCCTACGGGTTTCTGAGCGTGGCTCTGTGCAGTCCTCAGCGAGGTCATTTAGAGATAGTTAAAGCATTTCTGCACAGCACCCCACTGTGTCCTGTAGATAAACCCTCTGTGTGTGTGTATGTATGTGTGTATACATGCATGCTGCAGCAAATTAAACAAGTATCTGCTATTCAAAGATCAATGTGTGTTTAGAGTTTGGATGAACCTAAAAACATAAACCAAGAATTCAAGAATGCCCAAAACATATAAGAAAACTGTATTTGGGCAAGTCTTGAAGTAGTCATTTGTGGCTAGAGATCTCTGGTTTTCCCTGCTCCACCTCCTCAGTGTGAGGAGGAGAACCAGGCCTTAAAATACAGACCCACAAGACTCAGGGACTTTGAAAAGGCAGCTCAGGCCCATAACTAGTTAAAGAATAAGGCAAACAAGAAGGAGCCCAATTAAACTATTTTATTAGATGGGGAAGAACCACCGGTTGTGAAATTTACTGGTAGCCAAGTTTTCCTCCCGGCCCCACCACATATAATTATGCCTTAATTGTAGCTACTGGCTGTGGCACAAAGCTCATGCATATAAACAAGTCCCAGGATGTGCTGCAAAAATACACTGTATGGGAGGCATTAGTAAGAAGACAATCAGGAGCTGGAACTGTGTTCCCACATGGAAAGCTGCGGGTGGTATCCGTATGGGTAGCTATGTGTGCTGTCTGTGTAATGACATTAGTACTCCGTCACTGCTTTTTCTGGCACATTTCTAGCCTTCAGTCATTTGGACCAATGGTTACCAAACTGTGGTCCTCAGACCACTGGTGGTCCAAGAGGTTATGGCGAGTGGTCCCCAGCTGGCCTGCAGAGCCATGCTGAAGAGCTTTTGGTCATGTTTTAAATTAGAAGTTTGATGACATAGGGTACGTGGTGGTCTTAGCATTAATGGTGGTCCCATTACCCGAAACTTTGGAGACCACTGGCTTAGATAATCATGTACATCAACAGCCTATTTGTGTTATGTTGTTTGAAGTTAAATGTTACAACATGCCCTTTCCTTCCATGTGTTAGGAGCTTAATTGCCTGCTCTGCTTGTCAGTTTTAAAAATAAAGATATCATGAGGTAGTGACAAATACTACTTAGCGGTCTGCTCTTCTCAGTTTATGATTTATGAAGCTTGTCTTGTCATTTCATATGTATTACTGTAGTCACGTATCAGAAATATTTTCTCCAAAAAAACTGCAGTATTTCGTGAGGGAAACAAGGGGTGTTAAAGACTCATTTGGGAAAGGGAGGATTTAGATGTGGATTTTTGGTGGGAGGATTTTGGATTTGGATATGGAGGGAGTTGGGCAGATGTGGGGATAGAGCTAAGTAGTAGAGAGACTTCTCAGAGACAGTCATTGTGGCCTGTTGGGGAAGGCTAAGCTGAGATGAGTAAATAAGGAGATAAACACTATTTTCTTTGGGAAGTTCTGTTCATCCTTTTATTGCTTCCTTAGGTTAAAAACTGGGAAATTCTCTAAAAGGGAAAGTAGCACAGTTTAGGCTGGATTTTTAAGATTAGGCAAAGGAAAGAGTTTATTCAAAAGGTTTGTTTGATCTTTGTAAACTCTGGATGGAGGCCTACAGCTTTTCAAGTAAGCTCTTTACAGATTTGCCAGCTAACAAGTAGGAGCAGGCCAAGGCTGTACCTCCACGAAAGGCCAGTTCCCCTCCCGTGCCCAGGATTCAGGATGCCTTGGAGGAGAGGAAGAGCACAAACATGACCTTTCAGTTCAGGGCACAGGGCATTTAGCTGGGAAGGAAGTGGCCTGGCTTCTCATCTCTGCTCCCAGAGCTGTTTTCGCGTCTTTAACTAATGTCTGGTAAAATTATAGAAAGACTCCTGGGAGCAGGGACAAGACCTACATTTCCCTTCTGGTCACAGACATTTGACCCCCTCTTGCCTCCTCCGCCTCACTGAGCCATGTGGTCCTCATCCCACACTGAACACGAGTTCATGAGTTCCCACCAGGTCTCTGTATCCCGCTTCCTGGGCAAATGTTTTTTTTTTCTGCTAGGATATAACAAGGGGAGAGCAGCAGCCCTGCCATTGTCTCCTCAATGAAAGCAGAATCACAATTATGTGGGTGTGTTTGAAAATGCTAGCTGGTGGGCCTGGAGCAAAGCTGATGCCTTGGGCTGTACTTCTGAGTGGGTTTAGGAGGAGTAAAAGACCAGTTTCTGCATCCCAGTCAAGTTCTGATGTCAATCAGGTGCTCAGCTGTTTTTTTTTTTATTTTTATTTTTATTTTTTTTTTTGTAAACTGTTCACAGCCAAGATTGTCCAGCGTCTCAGTCTGTAAAGTGATCCAACCTCAACTGAAGCCCCTTGCTACTGCACTAAAACAGATGGTTCAAATGATTTTAACATGCACGGCCCTAGAAATAAGTTGGTTTTGTGCTTTTTGTCTTCCTACTGGACATGTTGCTGATCTCATCATTATGGAGCCCTTTTAAATATTCCACCCTAAGTTTCTTCATTGCCAATCTGTGCCCAGGTATTCTTGGGCAAGCTTGTCCAGTTTATTAGGTCCTTTTATTATTTTCCTTTTCTGTTACAGGTCTGCTTTTCTGTGCTTATGGAGAATTACCAGAGTTTTCTCCATGAGTGTTTTAGGTTAATTCAGATTCTTCTAATAGTCTTCTAAGGCACTCCCCTTGCACTCCCCTGTTTTCTTTGTAGCTACTCTAGCTCAAATTCATCTTCACTTTACAAAACAAAACAAAAAAAGAAACAAAAGCCTTGCTGAATTTTACATTGTTCCAGGTAAATCCTGGAATATTAGTTATATTCTGCAGTCATAGAAATATCTCTCCTTCTGCATGCTGTGACACATCCATGGCTGCCTCACGGCGGCAGCCAGGATACATAACAGTCTTTCTCCTACTCTGACATTCTCAAATCACATTATTTTGTTTTCTATCAAATAATGTTCTTGTTCTCAAGTAAAACACAAGAAATGTCCCCATGCTGTCAAACCTTGCCATGATAATAAGTGACATTAAATACTAGTATTTTGGGATTGCAAAACAAGACAGTATGAAATCACTTCATATGGGCTGCCTGTGCAGACCGACATCCTGCTTTAATTTGCCTGAGCCAGAATGCTCTTTGGTTGGCCAAGAAGATGAAGAGTTGGCCAAAATGCAGTGATTTTCTCACCGGATCTAAAAGGCTTTGCAGCTTTCAAATACCATGAGGTCAGATTGTTGGTGGTTTCAGTTGTTGGTTAGGCACAAGTGCTATCCCAGTTAGAGAAGCTCCAGGTGTTTCTGTGGAGGTTAATTCCACATTTGATCTAATGTTGTTGTAATTTATCATGACCTATATTGCATCAGAGCTGGAAGTACAAACACCATCATGCTAGGCACAGATAATTAAGCTTGTTTCCAAGCCTAATTCCAAGCCAATACTGTGATATAGATATTTGAAAAAAACAGCTGGAAAAAGTTTATGCTGAGATTTTCATACATCTTTTATTCAAAAAATGTTTTCCATCACTCTTACAACCTTTGTTTCAGGTAAGCTGAAACCTGCTTTGTGTTTGCTGTCTGACACTGATTTTTGAGAGAAAGGTCTAAAAGAGTAAACCTCAGAACAGAAACGTTAAAACTGAAAACTGAAACAGAAAAACTCAAAGTCAGTATAGTTCAAGGTTCAGAAAAGTCTACAAAATGGTCATGTTTGGTGCAATATTCTTTTGGTGACAACTTCATTGATGTCTGTGTGATATTGTAGACCTTCCAGCTAAATCTTACAGTTATATTTTAAGGTAAAGCAGAATTTTGGTCTTTCTTTTCATGCTTTTTTATCTACCGAAATTAAATTAGTCTTGTTCTGTGAGAAAAAGAAATTATTTTCTGTGCAATTAGCTTTTATTGAGATTTCCTGAGAAGTACAGAAACCAGATGAAAACTGTACTGCTCTGCAGTGAGAACATAACACACAGTGACAGCATGGCATGCAGGCTGGCTCACTACCCACAGCACTGCGTGGGCATTGGGAATCAGGTTTTGCATGGCTTTTTGATGTAGGTCAGTCTGAATGGCACAGTCCTTAGATGCTGGACCTCGGCTACATGATGTGGAAGGTGATTTCACAACACTATTTCTTATTTGTGCACACAGTATGATTCTGGGACTTGGGAGGTGGATAGAAGGACCGCCTGGAAAAACAGTGTATTAAAACACATCTTGATACAATTTCTTGTGGTGATTTTCTGGATGTGAATATCAGACAACTTCAAAAACATGAAATCACACAGTGGAAAACAGACCTGCAAATGACACACAACAGAGAGAGCCCTGAAGGCTGGAGGACTGGTCCTCACCACTTGTGGCTCAGCTGCCAAAGTAATTTATGTGGAGCATCCCCTCGATGCTTACAGGGTAGTTTGTGAAGATTTCCATGGTCCTTGGAATCCTTTCTATCGGGTGATGACCGAGATATTTTATTAATATATTTCCATTGCTTCTAGCTTCCCAGGCTCCTATTCTTGTCCTATTCTATTCCTAGAAATGAAATATAGACAACGTCTTCATCTGAAACACAGAGGCATCTTAAAACGACCGTGTAAAGGTAGAGGCCCCAGGCAGGCCCCAAGAAGAGCTCATGCCAAAAAAAAAGAAAAGGCAAGAGGGTAAAAAGAGGCTATGCAGGAACATAAGGGCTAAGATGTGGCCGAAGTTACAAGTAAAAGAAAGCACTCCCCACAGTACAAGCTGACAGATTGCACTCCATACACTGCCTATGTTAATGACTGTCAATCATAGCAAGTAATGTTCTTTATCTAAATGCAGTAAAACTGTCTGAGGTTGTTTTATGTGATTCATTTTTCCAGAGGCACAAATTCAAGTCTTACTTCATACTTCTGTAAGAGAATACATGTCCTGAAGTTGTAGAAACTAGACGTGCTTTGAATTGACAGACCTGATGGCAGGTAGGATCCATGTATGGGTCCTGTGTTGAGGATAATGAGGAGAACCTTGTAAATGAGCTAGCTGTTAACTTCCTTTAACTCCACTCTGCTGGGGTTTTGTAGGAAGTGAAGATCTTGGAGTTATAAAACTGGGAGTTAGCAGAGCTCCACCTATTCTTTTGATCACTCGAAGTGGCTGTGGTGTCCACTGACTTCTCTTATACCTTGTCTGTAGTCAAGAAGTACATCTCCACTACAGCCATTCCATCTTCCGTGTGGCTGATCTGGCCTTATTTCAGAGATAATGCAGATTGGTTTGGATTTGGAGATAACATGGATTAGATATAGCTTGCTTCCCTGTCTGTATGTAAGGGAAAACCTACTCCTACTGCCTTGGCCCCTGTCATCTTGGCTTGTTGCCATGCAGCCTCCACCAGCTGCTATTTTGAATCACCTCTGTTATACCCCGTGTACCCAATATCCCCCAAGAGGGTTTCTTGGGGTTCACGGTAGTTTTGACCACAGTTTGCAGGTACAATGCAAGTTCCCGGTTGCTTTCTCCCATGGGGATTGTAACATCAATATTCAGCTCAAAGCAGATAAGAAGTGAGACTAATGAGGGAGCCTGTCTGGATCACATTTCACCCATACAATATTATCTATGGCATTCCTAGTTTGGGAAGGCTTGAATATGAAATGCTATTGTTTATTATTATTATTATTATCATTATTATTATTTATTAAATTGACTTCATTTTTACTGTAGGTGTTTCCTTTTGTGCCAATCATTTTTTCAGGCTGGTTCCCCGATCTCCTGTGCATTAGAGAGGCTCTATTGACTTTCCACAATGCGCTTTGAAGTAAAGTTCAATCAGGATAAGTCCCTGTGTTGTGCCAGGCTCTAGCTCACTGTTGTCCCTTGTTCTTATGTGCCATCTGCATGCCCTCTGCCCTTGGCTGAAGCTTTCCCTTCCCCACAGGCTTCCTGCACATTCCTTTCTGTGTGGTTACATGTACCTCTCCATCCGAAATCCAGCTGGGCGAGGGATTTTCATTTCATGGAAATGCGGGAAGCTACGGTGCCTAATGGCATGAGACCCTGCCAAGTGACATTAATAGGCTTGCACTAAGGTCTAAGAATTTCTTCCAGGAGTTCTTTTCTATGAAATTGAGTTTACCCCAGGCCATGAGACACCATCCATAAACTGCACGGATCGCGGGGGGTATAAAATGCACATTGTCTGGTGTTGGCTGTGCTGCACGTGGTGTCACATAACTGCAGAGGTGACGATACCTTTCCAGTGGTAGCACGTTGCAAAGGTTGCACAGTTGTTCCCCTTCCCAGCTGCCATATGATTTGGTTCTAGTTCCCCGTGGCTCAGCAGGCTGCTACTACAGCTGCGGCTTGAGCAGCTCAGGGTCACTAATAGGTGGCAAACATGGGCAGGCAGCTCTGCGGGGTACTGAGGGAGCACAGCCCACTTGGTCTGGCACTGGTAGCACCGTGCTGTGCAGTACAGCCCTGAGCTTCAGGGACGGGGTGCTGCGGCCTCCCTTCACCACACCGCTCAGCACACAGGCATGCAAACCTCCTGCAATTAAGAAGTGCCACATCTTCCAGCGATCACTTCATCTGCTAGCCGTAGAGTGGGGATGATCTGTAAGCCGTTCTTCCCTGCCAGGAATCTCAAGAACTCAAAAATGTGTGACGGTGAACATCTAGAAGCTCCCACATTGGACAGTGGTTACCCCCCATGACCTGGTGGCTGTGCAAGCAGCCCTGCTCTTGGCTCTGCAGCATCATCCTGCATTGCAGCCCTGTTGCAATCCCTCACTTTTTTTTTTTTTTTAAGCCATGGAAACTGAGGCAAACAAAGGCTGAGTAAGTCAACCAGTGCTACACAGCAAGCCTGTGGCAGAACTGGGAACCGAACGCAGACTTTCTGACTCCCAGTCCTGGGCTGGAGCTACCCACTGAACTCTGACGTGGGACGAAGTGAATCTCACCAGAGACTTCAGATAACCACAGTTTAATTTGGTTTCTCTGTGCTCCATACCCTGGGGAGATAGCAGACCTCTGGCCACGAAAGGCAAGTTATTGAGAGATTTACTGTTAATTCCTCCTTATGAGGTCCATCTTGTTATGTTTGGAGTTGCCATAGGTTTCTGTTTGTTTTGTCTGTTTTTTTTTGCATGTGGGGCTTGTGTGTTTTATTAAGCCCTTGGCTAGTATCTTGTGCATGTTTAAGATTTTATAAAGGTTTCTTTCGAGGTTATTCATTATAGCTTTCAAAGGTGGCCTATTCTGCAGGCTTGCTATTGAATGACAATCTTTGACAGACTGGTGTCTCACAGAGGGGAGAAGACTGTTTCTCATATGCTCATAATTAGTGTTCCCGAGGGTTCCCTAGCTGCTCTTCATAGCTCCACATCCACATTGACCTTGAACTTTGAGTGCTCCAGGGCTTCTTGAAGTACGGTCACTAGAGAGGTAGGCTAAGAGAGAAACCTCCTTTTATTTTCATCACTTAGAAAAATAATAAATGTATTCCAAGAGATATCTTGCTAGTACCTTGTATTCTTGGCTCTGCCACTGATCTGCTGATGACCATGGGGAAGGCAGTTGACCCCTCTGTCTCATTGGGCCTTTTCTCTCATTTGCTAGTGCTGTAGGCAATGGAAGGTTTTTGGCAACCTTAGTTACTGCTCTGACATTTTTCATGATGTGGTAGTCATGTCTTTAAAAAATTCTTTCAGACATGCAAAAAAGAAATAATTGTGTTGGAAAAAATGTTCTGGAGTGTGTTGAACATTCTATTACAAATAATATTTTTTTTTTAGTACAAGTATATATTTTGGTGTTCAATGTGCATCAAAACACAACTGAAATTTAGAAAGATTTTTCCTTTGATCTACTTCATGTTAAGCATGCAGTAAAGGTTTTTTGGTTGATTTAAATTTTGGAGGAACTGTTTTTGTTATTTCACTCCTTATACAGAAGCAAGAGCATTGTTTCATTTAGCAGATTTCCTTCCTCTGGAAAATGTTGACTTTCATCCTAACTGCAATTATTAACATTAAACAAGAAATCTTACTTAAAAGGATATGAGTCGATAACAACTGTGAAAAGATTAATATTTCCTCTAAGCTCGAAGACAAACTGCCTACACTCTTTTTGCAGATGTCCCTTTTTTCACTAAAAACAGAGTTCTAAGTAGCGTGTGTAATAGTTTTTCAACTGCCTCCCCCTCGTGGTCAATATGGAAAACATTTGGAAATGTTGAAAAACTGGGTAAAGCTCAGCACTTGCATTTGAGTTGAGTCCTTTTTGAAGGAGGCTTTCAAATGCTGAACAAATGTGAATTAAATCAACAACGTATCAGTTCTTTCCAGGAACAAAAACTCCAAGTAAGCTTAAATGAGAGTGAAGATACCACAAAGAACTCGATCTGCAACTGCAGCTGGGTTGGTTGCCTTTTTTCTCCTCTCCCACTTCATCCAGGCCCAAATGTTACAGCAGAATCTTTTTCTTTTTTCCCTTCTTCACGCCAAATGCCCTGAGAGAAGCAGTGACTTGCTCTGCAGCCTCTTGTCTCATGGTCTTCTTCATTGCTCACTTGAGTCATGGTTCTGCTTCCACACATGGACTGCAAATATTTGGTTGATCTCTAGTTGTTTATTATTATTATTATTATTATTATTATTATTATTATTATTATTATTATTAATTTCCCACCTTGCACTGATACGGAAGCTAAAATGTTCACTACAGCCTGAAAGGGGAAAAATTCAACATTTTGGCTAGTGGTCAGTGCAAGTGAGAGATGAGCATTTCATCCAAAGGTTTCCTGATGAAGAGAGATGCAAAGTCATATCCACCAGGCAATGTGCAACCAGAAATGCAATAAAACATGAAATGCAGTATTGCAATAATTTGCAATCAAATGCAGCAAGATTGTCACAAATATGTGTGCATTGTACACAAAATGTAGCCTCTTCACCATGGAGCACACAGTCACAATTCCAGAGACCATAAATTTCTCTGATCTCATTGAACTTCTAGTCTGTAAAGATATTAAATAATGCCTGAGACCCCTCTGGTTCTCTAAAAAGAAATCATTGCTTCATTTCCTCTGCAACATGATCCTCTGAAGTTCAGGATCGACTTGAAAGGATAACGCTAAAAGGAGGACAGCCTCTGCGGTTAAGGCAGGAGATTTTGACTTAAGAGAAATGGGATCATTTCCTGGTTTTACCACAAATTGTGTGTGGTATGGAGGACACTGCTCATGTATTCTGAGCTTTTAGTGCCTAGTGTGCTAACCAGATAAAAGGGGCTCTCCTTTCCTTCATCCTTTGCATCTTTGTCACTTAACTGAATCAGAAACTTTTCCTTTGCACTTTTTTATTTACTCCAATCCAAACCAGGCCCCTGGTGTGGCAGAGGCCTGCAGGCACTTCTGTAATGCTCATAAGAATTTGAAGACATCTAAAAATGGGGCGGGCTTCTGCCATACCTTGCTGTTAATGTCCCCGTGAACAGTGGCAGTTATTCTATAAGTTGGCTTCATCCTTCCAGATGCATTTGTAGTGGGTTTACGTGGCAAGGTTTTGGTAGCAGGGAGCCATAGGGGTGGTTTCTGTGAAAAAGATCTAGAAGCTGCCCCATGTTTGGGAAGGGCCCCATTGTTTTCCAGATCTGAGCCAATAAGCGATGTTGTTTTGCGCCTCTGTGAGAGCATATTTAAGACAGGGAAAAAAAATGCTGCGCCACACAGCTGCCGGGAGTGAGAAACAGCCTTGCAGGTGCCAAGGTCAGTGTAGAAGGAGGGGGAGAGGTGCTCCAGGCGCCGGAGCAGAAGTCCCCTGCAGCCTGTGGTGAGGACCATGGTGAAGCAGGATGTCCCCCTGCAGCCCATGGAGTACCACGGTGGAGCAGGGTTCCATGCTGCAGCCCGTGGAGGAGACCACGGTGGAGCAGGTGGCCCTGCACCGACGGAGGCTGCCGCCTGTGGAGCAGATTCCGGGCTGGACCTGTAGCCCATGGAGAGGAGACCACGCAGGAGCAGGTGACCTGGCAGGAGCTGCTGCCCATGGGGGAGCCAGGTTGGAGCAGTTTTCTCCTGAGGGATGGACCCCGTGGTACGGACCCATATCTGGAGCAGTTCTGGAAGAGCTGCTGCCTGTGGGAAGCCCACGCCGGATCAGTACATCAAGGATTGCATCCCGTGGGTGGGACCCCACAGCACAGGGGACGAGAGTGATCGAGAAGGAGCGGCAGAGAAGTGCTGTAGACTGACCATAACCCCCATTCCCCCGTTCCCCTGCGCCGCTCGGGGGAAGGAGGTGGAAGAGGGTGGATGGGGGGAGAAGGTGCTTTTGGTTTCTTTCCTTTGTTTCTCACTTCTCTAGCTTGTTAGTAATGAGCAATAAATCTTACTATCTTCTTATGCTGAGTCTGTTTTGACCGTTACAATAATTATTGCGTGATTTTCTCATCCTTATCTCAACCCTTGAGCCCCTTTTCACATATTTTCTCCCCGTTCCTCTTTGAGGAGGGGGAGTGAGAGAGCGGCTGTGGTGGAGCTCGGCTGCCCACTTGAGTGGAACCACGACAGCATTATAACTTTCAGGAGCAGGCCCAAAGTCTGTTTACAAGGTGAAATGGCCCATAGCCACCAGGTGTCCCTCTTCTCCATGATTTGGAAAAGAACAGGGCCATTTCACTAAAATAAGTATTACATTGCAAATTTGAAATTAAATGAGGCTCATTATTCTGGCCCCATATTATGGGCTCCTTCATCCCCACTCCAAGCCATGCTGTGGTGGTGGAGGCAGCGATCACATCCCTGGTCCTAGGGGCTGGAAGCAGGCCAGAGTCCTGGTACGAGAATGACAAAATTTCAGTGCTCAATCACAAACCAATATCCCACAGAGTAAGAAAGTCACAAACCATATAACTTGACTAATGTTAAAGGTATATACAGATGTAACAAATCCAATTCTTCTCCCCAGAGATGTGCAGTTAGTTTCCAAATCAAGCAGCCTGTTATGGCCTGAAGATTTTGGAAAGTGGCAAGGGTACACATCTTCAAGCAATTCAATGATTGCTGTTGTTTACAAAGGCAATTCAGAGGATTTAGTTATGCCTCAATCCATGCAAGGATTTCTGGGATTTGTTTTTATTTGCACAAAATAAAACCGCCAGCTTTCTATTGAAACGTAATTATATAATTAAAAACAGAGGGGGGAAAAATAACAAACCAGCAATCCCCCCTCAGGGGCTAACATGCATGTTTTTCTGTCTTGATTGTTAGTGCGCAGTGCTGGGTTATGTGTAGGCTCAAATCTCTTGCTGAATGCACAGTAATTTTTTTTTCTGGATTACTCTGACTGAGGTGAAATGGGGTGCTGAGCTGGGTTTCTAATGAGCCAGACCCAGTGGTGTAGCAGAGCAAATTTCCCTGAACACATCTTTTTCTCTTTAGAGTAGCTTTATAAATGGTTTGCTTTCAGCAAAATTAAATTTGGATTTGTCTGAAAAAGCCGTGATTAGCTCCAAGCAATGTTTTTGCAAAAACAAAAGGCATAACATAGACCCTGAGGGCTGCAAGGCTCACAGAAAAATGGAGAAGTCAAGAAGCATGGGGTGCATGGGATGCATAAAAAAGGGCTCTGGTCATGGGATATCCATGTTTAATTTGCCACTTGAGGGCAGTGTAGAAGTGAATAATACATACAGGCTTTGAGAATTGGGATAAAAAGAGCATTTTGTCGAGGAAAGTATGGAAAAAATATGGAAGAGAGAAACAGCCTCAACACATACAGAAATAAAGGGAGGCTGAAGAAGAGGAGAGATAACATAAGAGACCAGACTTATGTGTCTTCCTCTATGAAATGAAATGCAACATACATATTTTTGCAATATTTAATTCTACCACTGAGAATAACAACAAATAAAACTCATGAACACTGAAGCATTTTAGATCAGTGGGGTATTGTTTTTCATTATTTTAACATGACCTCTTAAATGTCCAAGACAGATAAATACACTTCCTGGGATATAATTTTTTTTTTTTTTTTTTTTTTTTGTTAGGCAATCTTCAAATCACTTGATCAAATCAATTGATCAGCAATGGCTATTCCTACCGTTTCACTGAGTGGAGAGACTTAGCATGAGATTAATTTTATATTATTTTAGCAAGCTCACTGGCAGGCAGTCAATCCTCCGAGCTCCCTCTACAGTCCACAAAGAGAACATGAGATTTTAAAGATGTGCTTAATTATACAGCTACAGGCTGCTAGCTCTAATTTGGCTTGTTCATAGGAATAACAGTGTTAACTCCAGTGATTTAAACCAATATAATGAGTATTTAGTAAATATTGGCAGATAAACTGTTCCTCTCACAGCTTCTTGGTAGGTTTCTTTGATATCAGCTTAATACCTTCTGGTCAGAGAATAGCTGTTCATACTAGTATATAAACTGGGATTGGTAATGGAAAAAACAGGGCAGAATTTTCCTGCAGGTCCCACTAAATGTTATATCTATACTAAAGAATCATATTACAAAATTTAGCATGGTAGAAATAGCTAGCATGGCTTTTTGAAACAAGAGTTAATACAAAAGGCTTTCATACCAAAGAATTATGCTACCAGGCTAGAAACAGTAACTGAATTCCTTCTCTGTCCATCTCCCAGCATGCTTATAAATTTAATAAAAATAGAATGAAAATATACTATGACTTGGACTAGAAATAAAAAAATAGGGTAATTTTATTATTTCCTGCTTTTTTTTTTACTACTCTTGAAATTATATTGGAAAGCAGAAAGGGTGAAACCATGATTCTACTGAAATTGATTGTAGATTTTACTCACTGTGAGATTTTCACTCTAATGCTGTGTATCTAGTTAAGGAGACTGACAGTTGGTCTCCTTATAGAGTGGGGGAAAAAAAAAAAAGATATTAGCAAAACTTATATTTATTTTTCATTATTCTTTGAGAATTGTGCAAGCACAGAAAAAAAAAAAAAAAAAGTGCTTTGAATTCTGGATAGTGGGTTTTAAAGCTAAAGATATAGCTAAATGTACCCAAAATAGAAACAAATTATTTAGGAGAGTATGGGTAAGAGCTGGTATTATGTCTCTGTTCCACTGACAAAACTTAAAAAGCAGTTAGTGTATTAGTTCTTCTTTAGATTTGCGCTTAGTACAAGCTCCTGCCACGAAGCTAAGACAAAGCAGGCAATTATATTTTTAACTTTAGCCAGCAAATACATGCTTTGAAGTGTCTCTTGCAAATCAGGTATATAGATTACATCCTGTCTTTTTGGAAGAATAGAATAGAACAGAACAGAACAGAACCCTGTCTTAATAATTTGATCTCTTTCTATGGGAAGGTCACCCACTTAGTGGATGAAGAGAATGTAGTAGACGCAATCTTTCTGTCTGTAAGGCCCTCACAATACCCTTCTGCACAAATTTTCCATGAGCTGAACAGGCTTATGCTACACAGGATGACGAACTGGCTCAACCATAGAGCTCAACATGTGAATGGAGCTACATCTGGCTGGTGGATGGTCACCAGCAGTGTTCCCAGGGCTCAATTCTAGGGCCAATTCTGTTCAACATTTTTATCAATAATATCAATTTTAACTGTTTTTATCTGGATGCAGGAGTGGAATGCATCCACAGCAAGTTCACTAACCATACTAAACTGGGAGTTGCTGTTGGATCTCTTGAGATTTTTCGGATTTTTCAAAGGCCACCTAGACAAGGACCTGGGCAACCAACGGTAGGTGGCTCTGTTTGAGCAAGGGGAGGTGGATCAGATGGCCTCCAGAAGTCTTTTCCAACCTCAACCAGTCTCTGATTCTGTGAAAACAAATTTAATAGCATCTCTCTTTAGAATGTTTTTGGATGTTTAACTACCACATTAGACAAATTTGTATCAGGCTCAATGCAGGGAGCATGTTGCTTGAATGGAGTCCTATAGCTGAAACAGTCCTGAAAGTAGATACAAACGTCTCTACTAGGTATACGTGCTGTAGGATGTATTGTTGTCTAACTCCAACATCACTTATTGAAGTTGCACTAACCTTTGCTAATACTGAAAACCATTAATTACATAAACAAATAAAAGGTTTGGAACAATCCTTTGCTAGTACTGGCAAAGGAAAGGTAATAAATTTGTTCAGAGAGCATGGGATGAATGGGTCTACCAGCATGTTCTGTGCTTGTTTCACCAAGAGGTCAGCCAGCACATACCACTGTACAGACCCATACACTGAATGTTGGGTGATTGTTGTGCTTTAGCCTGGCAGGCAACTGGGCACCACTCAGCCACTCACTCACTCTCCCCAGGTGGGACAGGGAACAGAATCAGAGAGGTAAAAGTGCGAGGACTCATGGGATGAGACAAGGACAGTTCACCAGGCAAAGCAAAAGCCACACGCAAAGGCAAAGCAAAGCAAAGTAAGGAATTTGTTGCCCGTCCCACCAGCAGGCAGGTGCCAGCCACCCCCAGGCCAGCAGGGCTCCCCACGTAGTGGTGCCTTGGGAAGACAAACGCCACCACTCCCAGCACCTCCCTGCCTCCTTCTTTCCCCCAGCTGCCATTGCTGAGCATCCCCGTGGTGTGGGATGTCCCTTTGGGTATTTGGGGCCAGCTGTCCTGGCTATGCCCCCTCCAGCTCCTGGGGCAACCCCAGCCCCTCGCTGGCAGGGCAGCACAAGGAGCTGGGAAGTTCTTGGCTCTGGGTGAGCGCTGCTCTGCAACAACTGAAACATCAGTGTGTTATCAGCATTATTCTCAACCTAAATCCAAAGCACAGCATCATACAAACCTCTATGAGGAAAATTAACTCTATCCCTGCCAAAACCATAACAGTGATATTCTTTGAAATGTCGAGATGGGAACATGGGAAATTATGAAAATATATTGTTGATATTTCAATAATTTAATTTTGCTCAACCTGAATAATTTAACTTTGCTTGTGTGGGAAAATCATAGCCCTGAGACACAGAAGTTCAGCATTTTACTATTGGTGTTTACTCATAAAAATGTCTCAGGTTTGACATATGGCTGTTGTGTTATAGTTAAATTATCATCATGGCCTCTTGCAGGAACACGCTGAAATTGGCTCAGCCTGAGCTAGTAACTGTCCGTATTAAAGTCAAACTAATCTAAATGAGTATAACAAAAGTGATACCAGATGAAAAGCTGTATCAACTAAGGCAAACTAAAAATAGCCACTGAATTGGTATTATGTATATAGTCTGAAAGACTGTAGAGAACTAGGTCAGATCTTTGGCTCCTTTTTTTTCCAGATGAAACATTTGTGTTCCTTTCCAGAAGATATTTTCCTGCTGAAATGCTACAGCATTGTAAGAAGACAAGCAGATTGTAAGAGTTCCGGTGCTAATAAAGGTAGCTAATATGAACAATGTAGCACTTTCCTGTTTTGAAGGTTGTAGTGCTTGTAAGAATGCAGCTCCTTCCTCCTAAAATGGGTTGAACACATGGAGATTATGTAGAGAAGCACTAAGGCAGGTTTTAGAGAGTATTTTGGCACTGGATGTGCTGAAGTGAAGACCATAGTTTAAAGTGGTGAGGAAATTTTTGTTGGCAAAAGGAATTACTCAAGCCAGAATTAGACTCATAGCACATACAGCCCCTTTTCAAAGGAAGTGATGGATGATTCACAAGAAGTGTCTCAGCAGAGAGTACGGTTTACTTTTCTTCTAAAATATCAGAAATTAATGTTTGTCTTTGGAAGGGGAAAAAAAAGCGAACTTAAGAGTGGATGATCTCAAGGTACAAGGAGCCATGGGTTCATATCCCAGACGAGCTCTTCAACTTGCCTGCGAAGAGAAAGCTGCCCATTGAAAAGCTTCTCTCAAAGAGGTGCCTGCATTTTGCTTGTAAGATCCAATAGAAGGAAAACATAAGGAATTATGTGAAAATCAAGATAAGATAAAGTGAAAGCAGAGGGATAAAGGAAAAGCAATGCGACAACGATAAACTAGTGCTCAAGCATAAATGACCTTGGGTGTGAAGGGATTAGAGGAGCTGTCAGAGCAGTGACTGAGTGAACCATTTTGCTTCTTAGGAAATCAGTAGTTGACTACATTCTTCTCTAATTACTCCTGGCTCGAGACTAGCTGGGTTTTATTCATCCAGATGCTTTAAATTTGGCCAGACAATCAAATGCTGCATTATTTGGCAGTATCTCTTGAGAAGTAAGATGCATGTAATTTACAAGATGATCCTGAGAAATACTTGATAGCTTGTGTTGTATCAAAAGTGTTGTAGAAACCAGCCTGAACCTCAGGGAGGCAGATAGCAATGTGGAGTGAAAGTAGCTGATATACTTTTTACCCCTTTCCCAGATTCTAACCTGCTCCTTAGCCACTTAGAGGAGTCCTGGCCTCACGCCCTCCGACACTCGGCATTTCCTAGCACATAAGGTTACTGGGGTGCAAAACTAGGAAGATCTTTACAAATTATCTACATCAGGAATTAACCAGTGCAAGGACAGTGTGCATGCAGTGCCATGTTCCTAATGAGGGGCAAGACACATCTTGTTCTGTTTAGCCCACATAAAGCAGTCAGGGATGTTTGGATAACAATAGCAATGACTACAAAGAAGTTTATCGTTGGTACAGTTACGGAGGAGAAGCATGCAAGAGTCCAGGTAAGTACCAAAGACATATCTAACATTAACTGAACCAGTATGGGT
This sequence comes from Aythya fuligula, assembly GCF_009819795.1. Lineage (NCBI taxonomy): Eukaryota > Metazoa > Chordata > Aves > Anseriformes > Anatidae > Aythya > Aythya fuligula. The sequence goes on along the minus strand of NC_045560.1, from coordinate 146,146,680 downwards.
TTTAACACTAGGGCCTCATCTTTTTAAGGATGACTTAAGTGTTACTAAAAATATTTCAGCTGCTGATGCTTGCTCACAGCTAACTTTATGTGGGCTCCATTGGCTAAAATGGGCACTTAGATGTCTACATGTAGACGCCAAATTCAGGTGTCTTAATTTGGAGCTGAATTCCACTGTGTGTCACAGGAATTTCCCAACTGGAGCTTGCCAGCTCCTTCAAAGAACACTCAGTGTTTTGTTGTTGTTGTTTCTTTGCTTGTTTTTTCCCCCAAAAAGCTGTTCCCTACTATGTAATTGTAGAACCAAGACCATGGTTGTGGCATAAATACTACACTGCTATCTCTAACAGAGAGACACACCAGGCTAAGCTTGACCCCACAGTCTAAGCAGCTGAATTTTGCCTGATTGCACTTTGTACCTGTTTACACGCTCCTATTAAGTACATGATTTCACATACGTGAAGCTGCCACTCCCAGGCTCTATGTTCCCTGTGTATATGATATATAGCACAATCAGGGTGATAGGCTGATTTGTGAGGCAGAAATACTGCAAGATGCAACTAAATACTTTGTCAGCACTTCAGACACAAACTCGAACTCCAAACTGCACAACTTTTCTTCCTCTCCACCACTATGTTTCAGGGCAGGTTGCTTCCAAATACTTATTTACATCATCCTGTCTCCCAGATTAACTTACTCACAAGACTGGGCCTTTTGATTTTACGAGTCTGCAGACTCTTTATCTTCCCATTGGCTTTACCTATTATAATTCCATTGGTTAAAAGAAGAAGTTAATCATTAGTTAAAAGAAGACAAAAACCAACACAACATTAGAAAAATATTTTGAATCACATAAAGTTTATTTACTTAGTAGAGAAAAGTTATATTACAATATATACAGTTTCTATTTACATATACACCTTTCTAATTAATGAAGCACCATATGATACAGTTAGTGTTTTAGAGGAATTTACAGCAATTTTTTTTTTGCACCCAAATACTTCTATCTACAGACACACATTGCTTAGAACCAAGTTCATTTAAGACACTGACTTCAGTGGGTTTTGGATTAGGCTGCTAATGAAGCTACCAAAGAGAAATTTAATTGCTGTCAGCTATCAATCTCCTATGCTTCAGGATAAGAGATCTTAGCTACGTCATTTCTGAGGATATGTGCAAAATTAACCTCAGAGAAAGTCAAGAGGTACAGAAAGAAGATATATTATAAGCCACAAGAATTCAACACTCTCATCAGAAAGATTTTTATGGTTACCAGAAAGAATTTCATTAGAATGGAAGAAAGAACAGTGTGTAAATGTTTATACACATTATGCAAAGTGAAGTTAAGAACCCGGAATCTTATGTGGCACACTATCATGAATTCTCCAAGGAATTCATTTATTATTAAAAAGCCCAGTCTTATTCCTACCAAAGTTTGTGGCATTATCCCCTAAACTCAAAGGGAAAGACTAGCTGTTCTCTTTGTAATCTCCATGCCACTGTTAAGAAAAAAAGAAGGCTCTGTCCAAGGTACAGTTTCCTTCAAGTGAATAAAAGACATTTGGAGAGGGGGAAATGTCAAATGAGGTATTCAATAAACTACAGGAAAAACAAAAGCACTTAGTTTTGAAAAAATCTTAGATATTTTACATATGCAATTATTACATTCACCTGATTGTGGGTCAAGTTTTGTATGAACTACATACCTTTTGGGCAACACAAATCATGCATTTCATATTTTTGCTTCGCTAGATGCAGGATCTAACTGCTGGAAGAAAGCGTTGTTACTCTGAGGACAGTTACTATGACAGACACAGGTGTTGATCAACATCATCGGCTTTTTTAGGAATTTGCCCTGAGGACAGCGGAACTCAACTTGAATCGTTTTGGTGTTGTGTGGAGTACAGCATCGCCCATCACTGCAGAGGCCACAGTAACGCGGTTTGTACATCTGCACACTAGTGCAGTTCTTGTATTCAAAGCGAACAGCTTTCAGGGACTTCTTCGTTCGGATACATTTTTTCCCTTTCTAAGAGAAATATGAAAAGACATTAGATATAACATTGCATAAAACAGAAAGCGGTTAAACATTGACCATCAGGGATATAGGTCTACTCTGAAAACTGAAATTTGTTCTTTGCTAGTTCTACATCAGTAGGACTTTGCAGTTATTTCAATAGTTACTTACTGGTTCTCATCCCTGCAAGTTCTCACCTTGATGTCAGTATGTTATTGGCAGAGTAATAAATGACAAATAATTAAAGCCCACTGTTGTCATCTGAGGCAAGACAAGCCAACATTCATTATGAAAATGGAAAAAAATTCTCAGGTAACTGTAGTTCCATCAGAAAATGAGGAAGCCAAACAACCAAGTTACAGGACTCGATTCAGGAAGAAAAAAGAAGGCTAAAACAAACCTCTGAAGACTTGCCCCAATCTTGAGACCCAAGGCAGAACCAACTTTATCCAAGTTATTCTTAACAGATGCTTGTCCAACTTGTCCTTGGACGTCTTCAGTGACAGAGACGCCACAACTGCACTGTACAATCCAGGTTCGCTATTTTTACCACGTGGAAGGTTTTCTCTTGTCTTAATTTTCTTGCAGTCTAAGCTCACCCCTTCTTGTCATGTCCACCATGGACTCAGCACTGTTATGGGAACTCATGTTTGTTCCCTTGTTTTCAGAAAAAGTGAAGTTTAATCAATTTTTCATTAGAAGAATATTTTCTAGACCTCTGACCATTCCTGTTAATCTCCCTGCCTCTTTCCAAATGTTTCACATCCTTCTTAGACACAGCATTCAAAACTGCATAGAGTATTCAGCAAAGGCCTTAGCAATGCTTTCCAGTGTGAGAACGTTACAAAATTGATGGTCTCTTCCCTAACTAGATGTTATTCTCTCTGACAGCCAACACTTGTGTAAGGTGTAGTAGCAGCAAAAAAAAACCTCAGCTCCCTTAGAAACACATTTATTGCCCCTTAAGTGTCAGGGTTGGGTTTGCTTTTGGCAAAGCATCATAAGGACTAAGAAAACGTTTAGTTTACCCAAGCAGATTTTGCAGGATTTCACACATTTCTCTGCAGTTCTAAGATGCTCACTGAACTAGAAATCTGATCTGTTTGGGATGGCTCAAATGATGTGCAGCACAAAGCTGCTGAACATATGTGGCAAATCTAATGCTTTTCAAAAATAATGGGCTTGCTGCCCATATGCTAAAAGGTGCATTTGCACACACTTGTACCTGGAGCATTCTAGACTCTAATATTGCAACTGTAGCATCGCAGCTGAAGAGATCCTGCTCCCTGTCACTGCTTGCAGCTTACCTTATCAGATGGCTCTTCGTTTTCACAAGGTCTCATCATGCAAAGGCGTGTCTGCTTCACCATCTCACACTGCTGATTTCTGTTGGTGACACGGGTGGAAAAGCCCATTCCACAGCTTTTGGAACAAGCGCTCCATTCTGTTGTTTGTTCAATACAATTGGCACTTGAATCAGACACATCGATCCCAAGTGTGGCCTCCTGTCTGTATGCTGGAGACAAAACCCCACAGAACTTTATTACAGGAAAAACTTATGGGAAAGCCCAGTAACTAACTGACCTCTACTACATGTGGGACGAAACAAGAGACCAAAAAAAAGGTCCAAAATTCATGCTTTAGGAATTTTAACATCTGCTTGTTTAGGAGCCCTGGATGGTTACTACCTACGTCTAAAAGTCAACTGAAAGGTGCATGCCATCAGAACAGTGCTTCAGCTAGTCTTTAATCATCATTCTTTCCGATGGGAACATATTACAAATCTGTTCTAAAGCTGTCACAAAAATATTTGTATTAGATATGACTTGAGAGAGGTTGGATGATTCATCTAAACTAATAAACAGCAGGGAAGTAAACTGCTGTATTCCCACAGTCATAAAGTAACGCAACCTTGTCAACTATTGACAGATTATAGATGGGTGATAGAGGGGAGGAAGGAAGGAAGGAAGGAAGGAAGAAATTTCCAGCTGTTATCAGTTGCTCAAAGCCACCACCAACTCTGAATACCTGTTCTGCCCTCATGGATGTGTTAAGCTGCATTATGCAAATATTGCTAACTGTATAGTTTGGTTCAGCAGTTATCATATGAGCAAACAGAATGCTGTCTCAGTCACATGAGACAGTCACATGAATTTTCCTGCATTACTCCTACAGCTTTGGCTGTTAAGCTTCCTTAGATATGCATTTTTGTCTTTTGAAAGATAAAGATCCAAAAAGGTGGCTTTCCAAGACAGATGGCCACTGCTAGAAAGAATCCAGATAATCAATCTGTAGGTATTATAAGGATTACCTTGTCAGTCAAAAATAAAAAATTAAAAATCAAAGAAAATGAAAGATAGTAGAAAGTCAGCAAGCTTTTCATTTACATTTTATGTGTCTTACATCCGACACTTTGGAGAATTCTGAAAAGTTGTTAGAGCTTTTCTTCCTGGATCATTCTTTAATTGTTTTTCAAATGGATTAGCTGAGTTTCAGCATAAGTAACTCCTTAACACCACAAAGAGCAGTGACTGGAAGAGAATGCAGAGCCCTCTACTCTCAGTAAAAGTAGCTTGCGAAAATTCATGTTGAACTGATAGCCTGATTTAAAGGGGAGGGACACATAATTCAGTAAGAAAACAGGTAAAAACATTACGTAGTCTATTTTTTTTTCAATTATAAAAGCACTTTGAGTTGTGTTTTGGAATTTTTTTGTTTTCAGATCCACTTGCTGTACTTATAACTACTGCTTCTCCAAGTATTTTGTAATGTTTTTAATGCCAACAATAATGATGAGAGCTCTAGCACAGACAGAAAGGAATTTGCTGGCATTTTAGCTACCAGGCTGACCACTTGTAATAGCTGGGGAATTTCAGGGGGTAAGGGGGGGGGGTGGAAGTCTTTTGTAGACTAAGCTGTTAAAGTGGTATTTATGATGTAACATATTCTTGCAGGGCAAACAGCAAGACTGCAGTTTTGAGTACAGGGGCAAAATAATGTTTAGAGGATTATGAGTTTGTCCCTGTTTTATTCCACTCACAGAACTACCCCGTAGCAGACAAACAGAAATCCCAGAACTGGAAACTAACTCAGGTAAACTACATTTTAAAACTGTGGTGCACAATTCATCCTCTGACTATCTTTTCTTTACCTATTCATTCATAACCTTTACATTCATAGCCTTTATTCATAGCCTGTGTTATACTTACTGGTCACTATAGAGGAGGAAAAATCAAAAAGAAGGAGCACAAAGCAACATGTTTTAGGATTTTGCAAGCCCACGGATATTCCCAGTGTATCACCTTCTCTCCCAGTGTGATTATAAGCTTTAGTTTCCTCACCGGCCATAGCGAAACCTCCCAAAATCACTTCGTCCTTCGGGTCACAGATCCACTTCTCGCAGCACTCTCCGGGCACTTCAACCTTCCTGGGGAAGGGGCAGTCCGGGCCGGGGAGCAGCAGGTCGAGGTTGCAGCGGGGCAGGCAGCCGATCTGCCCGTCCCGGCAGGTGCACTGGTACTTGCAGCTGGGCTGGAAGGTCTCCCCGTTGCGGTAGATCATCCCGTCGAACACGCAGTTATCCCCTTCCAGCACTGCCGAGGAAAATGAATTAAGATCACCCCGACGGCACGCTCAGCACCCTCCCACCCCTCACTGCCGGACCCCGGGGGTCTCCCTTTAACCTCCCCCTTTTAGGCGGGGAGCCGCAGGCTGGGGGCACTGCCCGCGGCCCCCCGCCCGCCTTACCCATGCAGATGCCGGTGTCGCCGCTGTCGTCGGGGCCGCGGTCGCAGTAGAGGCCGCCGCTCTCGTCGCAGGGCAGCAGCGGGGAGCAGCTCTCGCCTCGCTGCCGGGCGCACACCGGGCAGCAGGAGCAGCCGTCCAGCACCGCCGGCACCCCCGGGGCGCAGCGCGGAGCCTCCCCCGGGCACCCCCCGCTGCACGGCCGGGGACACTCCGCCTCCCGGCCGTCCACCTAACGGGGAACAAAACGGGGAAAAATCGGGTCAGGGCGGCGGCGGCTCCCCCCTCTGACAGCCCCGCTTGCAGCCCCGCACTTGCCTCGCACAGGCGGAGGAGGAGCGGCAGCAGCAGGGCGGCCAAGCCCTGCCCGCCGCCCGGCACCATGCTCCCAGCCGCCGCCTCCCCGCCGAGCTGTGGCGGCAGAGCCATTGCGGCCGCTTTTATAAGAGACGGCGGGGAGCGATTTCCACCCCCCTTTTCTCTGTCCCGCCGGAGGCGGGGAGCTGGAGCTGGAGCTGGAGCCGAGCTTGGCTCCCCCCGGCTCCTCCTGCCCCTCAGCGCCGGGTCCTGGCCCGCCATGACCCGCAGAGGGCCCGGCCCCGCTCCCTCTGAGGCCCTCAGTGTGCCCCATGAGGGGAGAGCCTTGCAGGTGTGACACCCCCTCGTCAATAAACTAATTTTTCAAGTTTTTAAGCACTGCTTGTTGCCACAAAGCATTGGCTTGCTGGGTTCAGGGCTGCACAGCGAGCTCCTCGCTGTCTGTGCAACATGAGGGGGTGATGGAGAATAAGGACCAACACAGCCATGGTACAGCATGGGGTGGTGATTTGGACATCACACACACACAGCCATGCTTACACTGGCCTCATCTGGGCATGCTGACATGTCAAGCCTCAGGAGTGCTTTGGAGAAGTAGCTCCAGTGCGCGGTTACCTGAGTGGTATCACAGAACCACAAAACGGTTGAGGTTGGAAGGGACCTCCGGAGATCATCTAGTCCAACCCCCCTGCTCAAGCAGGGTCACCTAGAGCATGTTGCACAGGATCACATCCCAGTGGGTTCTGGATATCTCCAAAGGAGACTCCACAACCTCTCTGGGTGGAGTCTCCTGCTTCACTGCTCTGTCACATGGTACCTTCAGTTACCTGAGTGTAGGTACCTGCAGTGATATAGGCAGAGCTTATGGGAGACTAAACCTGTTAACATGTTATCTGTGTCAGAAATTATCTTCTGCCCAAGGCAGGTGGCCTTGGGTCTCTCTAGGATATAGATGTTCTCCATCCACAGTTGTCTGAGGCAGGTAATATGCACTGGGTTCTGTTGCAGCTTGTTAAAGAAAAAATATTTGGAAAATAAACAGGCGTTGTAGACAGGCTAGTGAAAACAGGATGCCTTTTAAGCCTAAGACATGACACAAGTGGTACTCATGAATTTACAAGGCTGCTGTCACTCTAAGCCAAAGCAACGCTCAGTGCAGAACCAGCAATCACCAAAAGCAAGTTTTGTTTTGAACAAAAGTCACCTTGCCTTTCGTGATGCTGCGTGGGAACAGCTGGGTTTTTGGAAAAGGCTGTCATCTGGGCAAAGAGGAATATAGGGGTGTTCAAACCTTACTAACAGCTTGGGCATCAGTTTGAGGTTATTTCAGTTATCCACTGCTACAGAGGCCATTTCAGCTTCCTTATCTCCTTTTTTTTTTGTCCTCTTGCTTCTTTGCTTTCTTCTCAAATTTAGGCAATCAGTATAAAGCCATTTTTATAGTACCCTGCTTGTGAACAGAAGGACCAATGCTGTTGGCCAAGCTAATGTTGCATTTTGCTAAAAAGAAGCACTGCTGTTCCTGTAGTCTTCCCAGAAGCAAGGCTGTAAGCCAGAGGGGCACATGCAACATCTGTTTTTGCCTGTCCCGCTCTGTGTGACTCTGATGAGTTTTTTGGTAGCAATAATCACAGCCACGGAAAGTTACCTTCCCTTTAAATGAGAATACTTCACTCTTAAATATATTCCAGTCTATAAAAAAATGTTTCAGCGCATAAAACTGCAGAGAGAATAAAAGATTATTTACCAGCGTAGTTAATTTTGAAAAATCAACTGCTTTATCTTTATTCACTATATTTATTATGGTGCCATTTTCTTATAAAATACCAGATATAAAAATAACGTGATACTGCAGTTTAGTGCTGTAGGGACAAATTCCTTTTTCCAGACATTTCTGCTCCCAAAAAGCAGGCATAATTTGGACTCTTTTGGAATTACCCATTCTAAGATGCTGTTTCATCTTTCTGGAAGTGAATCTTTTTGTCCGTACTTGTTTTACAACTCTTTTAAGGCTGACATAATTTTTTCATATGAAAGCGCCCTTTGTTATTATTCAAAATAAAATAATGATCAGGTGGATGGTTTTATTGCTGGCTCAGCTGACAATGAATAGCACTTACTCATGCTATAAAACTAGTACATGCAAATGAATATTTTAGTTTCTCTGGGTTTGCTTTTTTATACTACTCTGTTTAATTGGGTTAATATTTGGGCTGCCACCTTGGGTCTTGGTTTTGCAAAGAGTAATATGTAAAGAAATTAAGAAATTAAATTAAAGAAATTAACTCTGCTCTTCACTTTGCAGGAAGACACGGTCGACGAACAGTGTTGAGAAGCGTGAATTCAGGAACAGAGTCCAGGAGTACAATTCCAACTCCAAGTATAAACATAAGGGATTTCCCAAGCCAAGGTCACAGGCAAGAAAAGTCTTGCATGGTACCTAGTAAAAGGAAAACAAGCTGGTTATCTACAGTTTCTAACTCTTCGGGATATAACCTGTACAGGTGTGTAAGATGCTAACTAGGGGCCATGCAGAACAAACACTGAAGTGTTCTATAATCTTAGCTTTAAAATTAAGCTGCTAATTGCTGTGAATGCTTAAGCAAGCCAGATAATGTGTCTTAAGTTGCACTTAAGCATTACTGAAGCATGAAGTGCTTCCCAGATATCTTTTCTTTCTGGAAGGAATACAGCTTTGCATTTTTGTGCAGAGAACATATGCCCAATCTCATCCACAGCTATGTTCTCCTTTGCCTTTGCAGGCAAATATTTCTCCCTCTGGATTTACATCTCTGCCTTGGGCTAAACCTCTAGCAGTGCTGTCTGGACATGATGTTTCACTCAGGTCCTTATGTCCATAGAGCTAATAACATTCAATATGTCACTTTTACCCAGCCTGTTTACTTACACAGCACAAGATTGTTTATGGCCTCTGTCTAAAAGACTGGAAGCAGAGATTACAAATAAAGCTGGTTTTAACTCCTACAGATTTTCTGGTTCTGGATCCTATTCCTATCCAGAGGTACCTAGGTATGTAACAGACTTTAAAAACATTCACAGCAACATCCCTCTTTTTAAAGCTAGCCACCTGTCCAACCTCCTGCAAAGGCCACAGTCCCACAGAATTTTTACTTTTACATTTACAATACAATTTTTAACATTTACAGTTACAATATTTTTCATGAAAATTTCAAGCTAGTTTTAGCTAGTCCTCCATTTAGCTAGTCCTGCTCCACTTAGATGACAGCTTGAAATCCAAAATATACATTACACTTGACATACTAATAACGAAACAGTAGGCTTGATAACAAACTTGTTCCTTTTGCCGTGTTTCCTCTCCACATGAGAGTTTCTTCACCCAGAGATGAAACTGGTGTAACTAAAACAGTCCTAACTGTCTGAGCTGGTAGAGATGCTTTGAGGTATGTACCACAGTCACTGTGTTTCAGAGGAGATCTGTCCAAGATGCAAGTGGACTCTCCTCCATTTGTCTGTGGTTATATCACTAGTCTACATGGCTAGAATTTTGAAGCTGCTGTTTGACTTTTTTTTGTTGTTGTTGTTTGTTTATCCTCAACATTTGAGGCTTTAATATTGATTGATGGTGTGGTTAATCTTGAAGGTGATACCTGAGCTACAAATATCAGACTCAGATGCTGGTGACATTACTTCTGATGTCAGTGTTAATGAACAGTTTTAATTCTTATTGAGCTTCTTATCAAGAAAATATGAGAAGATTGCTTCCCGTGAAGAGCTACACAAGTTCATGAAGAGTCCCTTCAGTTCTATGCCAAGACTGAGTGCTTCCTATTCACAGTGGGATACCCGTTGCCATTAGGCAACAGAACTATGTTCATAGAATAGGTTCTGTGTTTTGATACATAGATCCTTTTCAGTAGGATCTAGAGGATAGCATCAATACCTAGAAGATGCACTTAGTACCCCACTGGAAAGATTCTGAGAAGGAAAATAGTACTGAACCAAAAAAGCTCTTAAGGTCTGATCAGCTTAAATATTATCAAAGGAGCTGTTCACCATGAGTAAAACCATCTGTTCCTGAAAGCATCTGTTCATGCTGAGGAAGTTTACTGATAAACCTCTTGCATATATCATGATTGGGACGGTGAAGATAGGTCAGGCCACTGGAGGTCAATATGACTGTGTGTGTTCTTCCTGAGTAAACCAGGCCAGAGAATTTTCCCCACTAGTACATGCAGTGAACCCAATGACTTCTCTCTTCAAAAGGAATTCCGTTTCACCTAAAAGATGGATATTCCAGAAAAGCAGCTGTTTTCTTCCATCTTTAACACTGTTTCTTGTATAATTCTTTAAAGTAGGATTTAAGGTGTAATCATTTTTCTAATGACAATATTATCAGAATCAGACCCTCAAACTTAAGCATGGTTGTGTTTTTTAGTTGAAATTAAAAATATATTATCCTTCTCCCTATAGAAGTATTGTACTTGTTATTTTATACAGCATTTTATGTGTAGTGTTTTACAATTCCATTTAGCCTATGCAACAATACCATCAGTTTTGCAATACTTAAGAATTGTGCAAGTGACAGTAAATTGGATTTTATTTTTTTGAGATATGCCTCCTATATCATCACAGTTTTGGCAAATTAGAAATCTGGAAAACAAAAAAAAAGAATGTGTTGGAAGCAAAATATCTTTATTTTAGAGATTTAACTTTGGACTTAAATAACATTTTGTTTAAAATTGAAACAATTTAGAAAATGTCAGAATGAGTTAAGTGGGGATGGGGAGTTGCATCATTGCTTTTGACTCAGACAATTCCGTGTACTTAAAAGAAATTCACAAAATGTTCCAGTTTAATGCAGTCTGTATGTTCTACCAAAAAAGTTTCCTCAATTTCTTTCTTCCAAACTTATTTTAGCTATAGGGCCTGCTGGGAATACTTCTAGCACAAGTCACCAGGCGAAGTTGCTATGTATGTCTTTTTGTTTTTTGCTGTTTTGGGGAACATAAGAGGAATTTTATTTTTTTAAGAAAGCTTTTATTTTTTTCATTTACAATTTTTTTCTTACTAATGTTGAAAAAGCTCTGCCCTTTGAAGTGAGAAGAGTGCAGGTGAAAGTGTTTGCTGTGGTTTCGTGTGGGCTGAGATTTCTGGAAAAGAAGACAGCCAAGAAGGACAAACACTGTACTCATGCTGCTACAGATAAGTAGGGTGGGAACAGCTCATGTCCACACTGCTTAGGTCTATCATTCTTTAGACTAGCATTTAATTCTTCATGCCCTGGAATTCTCCGTACCCCCATGGCCACAAAATATAACCGTTAGTTTGGGGAGGATGAGGGACATTACTGAACAAAGTACCTGAAGTAACATGAAGGAGAGCTATGCTGCATCTCACCAAAATGATGTTTTTATACAAGGACTCTGTGGGTAGATGTTGCATGCCACGGGATGTTGTATGCTTGCCTGCTCCTGTTCAGGATGGCAATATGCGTGTGCATATTCAGTTCTGTGCACTCACGTTCTGTAGTGCTGATTTCTGCTATGTTGGGAAGCAAAGAGATGAGAATTATCCCAGAAATCAGTCATTAATATTTGCTCCCCAAAGAAATTAGAGCATTTGCTTATTTCATTTGATTTAAAAATTCATTAATCCCAAATATATACTTGCGCTTTGTATCTGAAAACCAGACTGATATTACTAAGAGTCTAAGTTTGCTCCTTTTTACTGCATAAGATGATAATAGATAAAAAGAATTAGGGAATTTTTCCTTTCATTTTTCATGGAATGAAATTTATTTTGATGTAGATGGCCAATGAGATCTTTGAGGAACATACCACTTAATTTCTACTTCAAGAGCTTCAGAAGAAGCTCTTTTTTAAAAAAATATTTTCATGGATGAAAAGAGGCATGATTGCCTCTCAAATTGTTTTTGAGAAAGGAATACACGTGTGAGTAAGGGCTAGAAGAACAGGCTGGCATTTGGAGGATCCTAATGGTGATAAAATTGTTGTTCTGCAATCAGAAAGTTAGATCAGCAGAATGGATTTTCCCTGTCTTTCTTTCTTCTCTAAAGAACATTCTTTGAGCATGTCTGAAAGAAAGGAGTATGGCTAACTAATTCAGCTAATTGACAGTTCCTGACTCTGCCAAGTCAGGTTTGTTACTAAATGGCATGATTTAGGGCTGTCCTTCATGCCTGTTTCCCATATCCGCGTTGGTGTCTGCCAAGAGCTGAATAATCTGGCCATAAGTAATGAAAACATGCTTTATAGCTTTCATTTAATTTTGCAATATGCTTTTGTCATATTCTTTTGTGGCCTTAACTGAAAGAGAAAAATCTTGGGAGAACAAACAAAACTTACGGTGTGTCCTGGGAATGAACACTTCCAGAGGTTTTTGAATTGGTTGAGATCTGAATTAGAGGCTGTGAATCTACTGTGAATGCAAGGCAATGAAAACAAACAAAATGCAATTAAATTGGACCCTCTTAGGTTGAGCACTCTCTGTAATCTCTGCTGTAGATTTGTGCCACTGGTGAAGAGGCAGTCTCAGAAGTAATTCTTACCATTTAAGGATTTTAAGGTTAAAACCAGCTTTTGCTCATAGAGCAAGTTACTAGCCAGTGAAGGCAGGGAACTATGAGAATATGTTCCCTACAGAGGAATATCCATATCCACAAGCACTGACCCACTGTGTAACAACTGCAATTTTAGGGGTTTTGGGAGTGCATTACAGCACTCCCGTCTCTGAGTGAGAAGGGCAGGGACGCAGTACAGCTACAGAAGGTTGTATCAGGGATGCCTGCTGCAAGGTGTTCCTCTTTTCTAACCGGAATAAATTTGAAGATCATACATTTCAGGTCAGACATCTGATTTTGAGTATCATTTATCTTTGAGTATCATTTATCTATGTTAGTAATACATCTGCATTTTCTCCATCATCTGTTCTGAGTTCCTGCAGTGTCCATGAGTAACATTCTGAGCTGGCAAGCCGGGTGCCCTTCCAGGGAACCATTCCCAGCCATAGTTCCTGGACTAATTTTCTGATCTTCCCAAAATCTCTTTGCTGTTTCTCTAAGTTAGGGCTTAAAAATGCTCATAAGGAAATACTGAAATTTTGATCTTGTGATAGCCAAGCCTTTTCTGTTGGCACTACAAAGAGATTTTTTTCTCCTTTAGACAGCCATATGATATCAACACGGCATACCTTCTAACTGCATGCAATGATTTTTGCCAAAGGAAACATACCGAGTCGAGCTTCACCCACCCAGCGGAGTCACTGAGTCCGAGCACTGTATCAGCCATCCAGCAAAGAAATCGAAGACATGAGAGATGGAAGAAACAATTGGTCACCTAATCTCTTTTTCTGTTTTGCTGGTCCTGTTGCCAGGGAGATATTGTATTAAAAGGAGTGGCCCACATATTCACTTCACTTATAAACTGCCTCATTGTAAAAACAGCATTTAAAAATAAAGTTTAAAATAAAGTTTAAAAATACTTGTGGACTGAAAATGTTGTTGTGTCATTGTTTAGCCAAACTCAAATAATTTAATACTTTCAATATTCCTTGTAAATGATCCATTCAGCTTTTGTGTGTGTGTGTGTTTCTCTAAATTTTGTCCAGGTTTTCCTACTGAAACTCATAGAGCAGAAAGAATTTAGTCAAACAAGCACGTCTTTTTTTTTTTTTTTTTTTTTTTTTTTTTTTTTTTTCCTAAATCAAAGTCAGGGGCTTGTTTATAGACTGCATTAACACAGTTCGTTCTCTTTTCCCATTTTCTTTTCTTTGGTTCCTCTAGAAGTGTCCAGGACAGTCTCCCTCTGTTTTCCCTTTTGTGGAAATGGAAACTAGATATGGATTCAAATCCCCCCTCCTTTTTTTTTTTTTTTTTTTTTTTTCCATGGGACATATCAGCTTGCTGATATGTTTGCTTCTAAGTTCAGAATAACTCAGTACAAATATTCATCAGGGTTAACATGACATTCGCTTGTTCTGTAAGCATTACCAAATTCAAGGAATGGGCAGAAGATCCAGAAGTCTGCTGTTAAAATTCGAGATTATTGTTTAGTCTTCTCTTCAAAGAAGAGATTTGGGAGGAATGCAGGCGGTCCTGGAAGAGAAGCAGCTCTGCACCTGTAGGAGAGGGAAGCTCCATTCCTGGGCAGCGTTCAGCTTCATGCTCTGATCCCGTGATCTCATCTCCTTTTTGATGAGTTCCTTCATAACTTCCCCACAAACTTCTGTAGAGTGTCTTAAACACCAGGAGGACACAGCATGTAATTTGTAATTTGACCACAGCAAAGCTTCTGAGAGCAGCAGTTCTCTCGAGAATTAAATGCCTCTCCAAGTTTCTGTCACTGCTCCCACCAACTGTCCGTGGGCCAGCGCTGTTCCTCGCCATACACATTACGGTTGATCCTTTGTCATCAGTTTCCTGCAGCCTGTCGTGGATCATTTTTGTGCTGCATCCAGTTCTTCGAGAATTTTACTTTTGGTGGCAGGGTAGATATTGTTTCTTTCAACTGGTGTTTGTAACTCCTTGTACAAGTCAGTTGGCCATGAGTACAGGAAAGCCTAAGGTGTATACAGTTGTCATAAGAAATAAAGTTACTACATGGTGAATTGTGATTCATTTTCCTGGTAGCACACGGTGTGGCATACACCGTTATGGCTTGTGCAGCTGGGGAGCAGTTATGAAGAGGACCAGGGGGAAACTGCAACCCAGCTGGTTATTTTATACGTTCGGTTTTAGAGGTTATGTGACAAGAAGCTCCAGGGCAGTGTTTCTAACTTCAATTACTGCTTCTGCCAAAGCTGCAGAGAGCACTGGAGTGAATTGACCAAGGCAAAGGGACTGTGCAGGTGGTAGCCACCTGGCCTGGCACATACACTGCATCTTGCAGAACCTGAACACCTTCCTCTGGCCTTGAAAGAAACTGTTATCCTGACAGACTATGTATGTACTAGACACAAAAATCCATCTGTTTTGGAACACCGCAGCCTCAAGATTTTCGCAGAGGTACATGAGGTAAGATACAGGGCTCTCTCATCATACGTGATTTCCTCTAAGTCACTGCCAAATCTGGGACCCAAATCCTGTTGGAAATTGGACATTGTCCCATTTGCTTAATGAATTTGCTAGCAGATAGCTATAAATAAAAGCAAATGTTAAGCAAATACAAATGTGAAGTTTCCTAGATTGTTACTTTATAGAGGCAAATTTTTTAATGTCCTGAGAGTGTCAGCAGCCATTATCTCCTGAGAGCCCACAAAGCTGAGGAAATAGATTGAAAAACATTTCTGATGCTGCAGAAAATGAAGTGCATTGATTTTCATTAGTGATGTTCACATTACCTCATGGTTTATGATTTTTGAATCTGAAGTACTGACAAGAATATTTACAGAAAACTGGAGCACCCTGCATTAATATTCACTTATGTTGGCATCCATAGCCCTTGAACTATAGTCATATCTTTCTGCCACACTCAAAAGGTCTCTTGACTAGCCACACAATATAAAAAACAGAGCTTTTGCAATGATGTGCAAACAACACTTAGATAAAAATCTGTAGAACAAGAGTCCCATTGTGCATTTCAGGGATCGGCTGCTTAATGCCCAGATTATGAATAAATCTAGAAGCTATCATTTGCTCCATTGGAAAAATTATGAATAACAACAATAACAACAAAGCAAAACAGTCACATTATAACCAGACTTCAGATCATTTGAAAGGAAAAATAATAATGAGGAAGTCTTTGAATAAATATGAGCAAGATAGTAATTTGGCCACTATATCTACCCATAATAGATGAGATTGGTTGGAGATAGATCCTTGGCTGGTGCAGTAAACATAGTAGGTGCTATGCTGTGTATCCTCTGGTGGTTTTGTAGGGGGAAATTAGGGACTGTAGATGGTGCCACCAGAGCCAGGAATGGAATATCATTCTCTTTATATCAAAGCATACGGTCAGTAAACTGCTTTCTGTACCACCCCATGGCCACAGCAGTTTCAATAAAATAGCAACTATGAACTCCCTCAGTAGTGATGCCGTCATCAGGATCAACCTGAAGGTAGATTTCCTTGTTCTTAGAACATTCTGGAACATCAGAGCCACTAATGGATGGTACTGTGTGTTCTTAATATCTGTCGATGTTGGTGGATGCTGATTCTTCTGCAAATGTAATTCTAAATGAAAGAGAAAATATTGAAAGAGCTGCAAGGGTGAAAAGGGAGTAAAACTTCTGCTTAGTGAAAAAGACGGAAACATTTGGTAAATACCCAATCACTTGTCAGTGAACGGAAGAGCCACCTTCTCTTCAAAGGGAAAAAACACCTCTCAGATTACTTGCCATCCGTGCACAAGTTGATTTTCCTGTGAGGAAGTTTAAGTAAAAAAAGGAGGAGAGAGGAAGGGAGGAGAGCAAAGCAAAGCAGAGCTGTGCTCTGCCCCATTTCCTCTTGTTTGCTTGACTCTGCTCTTTAATCTCTGCAACAGCTCACATAGGTGTTAACAAGACTGGCAAACACAGCTGGTGTGTCCTGCCTACTGACACCCATTTGGCCTTCAGTACCAATGCCAAACAATTATAAATGGCTGTAAAGTTCTTTTAGTTCATAAAAATTTCCAGAAATATTTGCTTCGGTATAACCTTTCAGTTTAAATACGGCACAGACAGCAGGCTAGGTATGCAAAATCCATGGCTACAGAAGTATGTTTGAAAGTCTCTAGGCCACAAGTCTGTTTCTCTTGCCAAGAAGAGAGGAAAAATTTTATAAACTGGAAACAGAAATAAAAGGAGGTCAGGGACAAACCAGGAGAAAGGAAAAGAGGAATTACAGAAATACAGGCAGAAAAAAGATACATATTAAATAAATAAATAAATAAACACAACTTTTTAATCAGTTGTTATGTCAAAAGCTATTCAAAACCTATCTCCAAAAACAGTCATGGGCTAATAATGGTATCTTAGAAAGTTCAGCAAAGCAAATATTATAACTTAGAAACTGCTTTGCAGGAGTAGTTTGCTGATACAATACATATGGTAATTATTAATTAATCATTATTTATATTAAACATTTTAATAAATACTAGATAAAGTGTTTATAATAGATATTATTGAAGCTTCCTATAATACTATGCAGTAGGGACAGTACAGACATAGAAGAAGACACAAGCTCTGATCATGACAGCTTGGAACCTAAATAATATTAACAAGCTTATTACATCATAAGGAAGACATTAGTTGAAGCTGAAAGCAGGAGTTGCCATGTCTATGATCATGGTAAATGTTTTCTGCAAGGCACTCTTAAGCCATTTTTTTCATCACTCCAGGTTTCATAACTAAGATAAAAGAATGTGCATACTGCACCATGAGAGCTCATCCAAATATTGTCTCAGCAATATCAACCTGTTTTAAATAAATATGAGTTCTTTGTTGTGTAGACAATCTATTTTCTTTTCATTTTCTTGAAAATACTATGCCCTCTTCCTCATATAACATGTTTCTTCCTTTTCTTTTCTGATTCTTTTTTCATGACTTGAAATATTTTCATTTGAGTAATTTGATAACATCTATTAATGCAAGTCAGGGCATTTAATATACATGTAAGAGTGAAATGTTTTAGTGTAAACTCTAAACCTTTTTGAATCTTTTTTTGTGAACACAGAAAAACGTGGCAGCATTTTAAGAAGGTGATATTTTTTCTCAAATCCACGTTTTTTTGATAACAGTCAAACTAGACTCTGAAGTATCTACTGAAGAGATAGCTCCAGTGAACAAGTGGAAAGGTAGTGCCAGGTTGTATAAAAATTAGTATCCTGGATTATGTTAGTTTTACAATTTAAAATTATCAGTCCAATTAATGTACAAAACCTCTTAATTTGTAAATAAGGATTCTATCAGCAGTTAAACATTAGTTGTAAAAAGGCTTAATGGAGTAGCAATTTAGAAAAAAAAAAAAAAAGTGTATAGTCATTTTTCATGCTAATAGCATTTAACAGAAAAAATATAGGCATTATCTTTTTTAAGCATGATTATCTGACATAATTCTAAACAAACTTTTGGTCATGTCTGATGGTTTGGCTTAGCTAATTATAAAGATTATGAAGGCATACAATATTTTGTGATGTAGACAAACCTCTAGATCAGCATCTATAGGACAGGTAACCACATCACAGAAACCATTACAATGAATTATTTTGTTACTAGCAGTATCAGAGCAGAGACTGGGGTCAAAGGACTAAGAGATAGCTGGAAGACCTAAGGATTTTGGCTGAGTAGCCCTGAAAGCTCTGTACTCTCTCTGACGTGATTATTTGGGAGCATTCAAATGAGGACTTTTACTTATAACAAAAGAAGAGGGAGAAGATTCTCTTGTAAATTCAGTGTATTTTTTTTCCTTTAATACAAAGTTTTAAAACATATAAAAACAAAGTATTAAACAGTTTAGAACATGTTAAATATGAATGGAGAAACATCACCAAGCAAGTCAGAGTTTCTGTTGCAGAAGGAGTAAAAAAAAAAACAGCTCTCCAGAGATTTCAATACCAGTAACTTTATTTTTTTCACTCTTCAGCTCAACTTTCATTCATGGACATGAGAAAGAAGGTATGTCAGTGTTCATCTGTGTGTTTTCATAGTGAGTAAGCTCAATGCTATTTCACCCAGATGTTTCTGTACTGTGAGATGAGTGGAAAGTTCACAAGGTTCATTAAGCTTCAAAGATCCACAGCTTAATATGGGCAACCTACTAGCTGACATGTTAACCTGTTACAACACCACTTGATCTCCTCAGGGAGATTTTTCGTACCATCAGATTTTGATTAAAATAGCCCTTCTTGGTCTTTAGTACCTAGGAAGTAAACTTGGATAATGTTAAAGAAACAATTAGGGGAGAATAAACCACCAGGGAAGAAAGCAGCGTCGGCGAAGCCTGAAAATGCCTGTCTAGATTTCACTATCTTACAAGACTGAAAAGAGGCCTTCAGTTTCCTAAGTGTCCTTACCCATGGCAGGGGGGTTGGAACTATCTGATCTTTAAGGTACCTTCCAACCCAAACCATTCTATGATCCTATGATTTTAACTTTACTCAAATGTGATTTTTTGTTTTGTTTTGTTTTGTTCTGTTCTCAGAGTACTTCTATTCAAGCGGTATCTCAGAGGCAGAAAGGATAAAGAATTACATCTTACTGTGAATGTTTTGGTTGTCCAAACTTCACCCAAAGTTTTAAAACTGTGGGAAAACTTTTGATAAGGAAATCTTTGATAGCTGTCATATGGATTTAGTGCCACTGCCATTGAAGTCTGGCTTTATTACCTCTTTCAATGTAACTGCTTCAGTCAATGCATCAAGAATTAACCCAACCTCTGGAACTGTATGCCTTGGGCACCCACATTAACAAGGAGATCTCTGCAACAAAGTAAGAGACAAGGTATTCTGAAATCAAAAGGGTGAGATGCTTGACACTAGAGGAAGGAGGAGGAGGAGAGTAAGGAAACGGAGAATTTATAAAAATAAGGTCAATGAGGAGAATTAATCCACTTTGTCAACTGTTTTGCTTATATGCAGACACACCACCTCCATCACAGGGTTCTACCAAGCATGTCCCTTGGCTGGCTGACTTGCTTCTGTGCCAGCCAAACCACTGAAGTGTAGATGGGGGGAAGAGGTGGAAGTGTCCAGTATTGGAATGCAGCTGTTTGACTTTTCCATACAAAAGTCATCAAAATAGGGATATATGTATTTTGTAAAATTCAGTCCAGCATCAGAATTATAACAAAATAGAATTAAAGCAAAAGTATCCCAATACATTTACAAATAATGACTGGATTTGGTTTTGAGCCTCTTTCTTACTTGACAGAATGTAATCCCCAGATATTTTCAGATCTCAGGAAAAAGAACCTCCCTCCCCACTACCAGAGAATGTAGTTCATCCCCTCAAAGCATGTTTCTTAACTTATTAAATACCTTAACTTATGCACATTAATATTGTAATTTTTTTTTTCCTCAAGATTCAGTCATTTCATAATTCTTTGATTAACTTGATGACTCTCTTCACATTTTCTTATTTCTTTCCTAACTGATATTTCATTCAATTAATAATATTTCATTCAAAAATATTGCTTTCCTGAATTCTTTGACTTTCTGCTCTTTCTGCTTCATAGCAGTCCTGCCTCCACTCCCTCAAATACACTCTGGGGTTTATCTAATACCTTTTGATGTTAATAGAAAAAATTTCCATCAAAA
This sequence comes from Aythya fuligula, assembly GCF_009819795.1. Classification (NCBI taxonomy): domain Eukaryota; kingdom Metazoa; phylum Chordata; class Aves; order Anseriformes; family Anatidae; genus Aythya; species Aythya fuligula. Next base: position 146,126,368 of record NC_045560.1, on the reverse strand, counting down.
TCAGCAGGTTTGGGGCAGAGTTGCTCTCAAGCATATTAAATAACAGCATGTAGGAAGCATATGTGTAGAGTGGAACTTTTATACCAAGGGTAAAACCTTGATTTTTCCAGACTTTCTTAGTAGCATGACACTTAAAATCTTGGTAACTTGAGGTCCTCCAGCTCTCATACTGATGATGATACTCACCAACATACAGCAATTAAGGTTTTACAAACAAAAACAGTTATACAACTTTTGGACAGTATTATTCCTCCCCAGAATAATCCCATAGCATGACCTAGGGACACTCTAACTCTTATGTGCACCACAAAAGACTTTTGAAAATTGCTGTGCTGTGTTGCTTTTCAGATTAATGTCATTATACAAGACCTAGCTGAAGTCTGAGTTGGTGGCCTTCCAAAAGTTCAAGAACCTCTGTGTTAAGGGAAAGCAGCCTGATACCATTGATGGGAGGGGGGTGAGAAGTAACACTGACAGACATCCCAGGATAATATCAGACAGCAAACTAGACTGAGCATAAAGACAACTACAGCTGTAAGTGCTCTAGGGGCAAGTTATGCAGCAACTTCATGTAAGAAATCAAGGAGTTAGTGTTTTCCCTATGTCAGGTGATGGTGGTATAGAGGTGTATCATGTTATAGGTTACAGGGCTGTGCAGACCACCCCTAGCTAGCCCTGGAGCCGGAGGGATTTGATCCCTGGATCAAATTTCAATCCACTTTTCAATCTGCTGTAGCTTCCTTGTTATCATAGCACCAATTCCTTGTTTTTCCCAGCAGGTGAGTGAACTCAATCCAAAGAGAAAAGCATCTCAAGGACCTTTAGGTATTCAATTGTTCAAGCAAAGGACTGTTCAATAATGACATTATCAGAAGGTGGCAAAGGAAAAAAAAAAAAAAAAAAGCAAGTAAGACCTTGAGAAGAAAAAGCCAAAGTCCATTTCCTGTCCAAAGGATGTCATTGGAGTCCAGGTATCCATTGCAGTGCTTTTCCAATAGGATCTCTGGTCAGGGGAAAAATAGGTAAAGTGACTCTCAGCAGGACAGTAAAGTTCTTTTTATTTTCTTTCCCATATTTCTTCAGAACAGTTTCTTTCTGTAAGAATGCAAAGTAAAGCCAAATGTCTCTAAGGTATCTTTTCAACAGACTTCCAATCTGTAATGATGGCTCCAATTGCCAAAATATTTAAAAGGCCTCTGAAAGTTAGAGCAGATATAAAAGCCTTTCTCAGGCCTGAAGAACCAGATTATAGTATTTTTATGGAAACCTTTAGAATAGAACCATAAAAAAGGCAGGGATGAAATCTTGCCTCTTTTTCTACTAAATAATCCCTTTCAGGAAGTCCACTGCAAGTTGCATTTAAAACTATTTTGGCACCTGCCGATAGCATTTATCTGATTTTCCTTCAAGTTGTTTCTGTCAGCTGAAAAAATCCTTCTGGTGGCTGAAACTGTGCTAGATTCATTAACCTTTGTATTAGTTCAAAACCAAAGTTTTTGAAGAGCCTTCCTTAAACCTCAGTTTTTTAGTGAATGTAATTGAGGATTTTTTTTTTTTTTCCTCAATCTCAAGCTATATTATGTGAATAATGGAATTAAGGCAGCATAGGGTTACTTGTTTCCTTTTAGGTGGAAGAGGTTTGCAGAGACCTATTTGATAAAGAGGGTAAGAATTTAAATAAGCAGTGTACTAACTGGAGGAAGGAGAGGGTAACATGCTTCACTTGTTACCAGACCGAAGGTGTGGGTCCAGATGGTGCTACTCACCTGCTTTGGCTAGTGTGCACATCTCAGGCATGCCTTGGCTCTGTGTTGCAATCACATTTTTCTCCCTTTTCCCTTGTTTCTAGTGGGAGAAAATCCAGGCTTCTGGGCCAGAAGATTATTGTACTCCAGCAAACCCCTTGGCTTGAATGGTCAGGAGGCCCAGACTACTCACCTGACCTGCAATTTTAGACTCTGGGATTAATGCCAACTCTCCTTTCAGGGAGAGAAAACCAGAAATTTCTCTTCTATCTCTCATATATCTGTAGCCTCTCAGCTGACTTCTTCATTCACTGTGCTCTTTCTCTTCTTCACTCGTCCAACCCCAGAGCTGACAACACATATTACTCATAAAATCATTAAGTCTGGAAAAGACCTCCAAGATCATCTGGTCCAACCATCCACCTACCACCAATGTCACCCACTAAACCATGTCCCTAAGCACCACATCCAACCTCTTCTTGAACACCCCCACAGACGGTGACTCCACCACCTTCCTTGGGCAACCCGTCCCAGTGCCCGACTGCTCTTTCTGAGAAGAAATGTCTCCTCATTTCCAACCGAACCCTCTCCTGGTGAAACTTGAGGCTGTTCCCTTGTGGAGGAGGAGGAGCTTGAATCTGTTGGAAGTTAGAGGTTGGAAGACACTGAAGACAAGAATGATTCTAGTTAGGTAGGGCTGAAGAAATCTTCAATTTTGGGGTGTTGTTTTTAAAATCCAGAATGTGCTTTAGCAATTTACTTATGCCAGCCTATTTAGAAGTTGCTTCTGTTTTATTTTTCATATTCCTATTTCCTAAAGAAACATTATTAGCAAATCTTTAATTTGTTTTTCCTAGCACTTTTTCTTTACAGATTAACCTGGTGTAAAAACATTGGAAGCACCACTTTTGGCAAAGGATTAAAAGAAATGAAAACAGGCTCCACTTTGTTGAAATCAATCCCTTAAAAGACTTTCAAAGGAGTTACCAAACTTGATAGGAGGTTTTGATTAGGTAAGTCATGATTGCCAGATAAAACAGACATTATTTTTTTGGTGCAGTTTTTTAAAGATACAAGATCAGGGAGACAATTACAAACATTACAGTATAAATACAATACTCATACAATTACAGCTATATTTGAATGTCACCTTTTGCTGTTATGTCTATTACCTGACATTTTAGTACATATGTGAATTGTTGAGCAGACATTCTTACTAACAATTCTAAAGAAAAGAACAGAAATAAATCATTATAACATCAACAGTTAGCAAATGGTTAAAGAAGTAGATTCCCACCAAAAAATGCAATTACAGAATCACAGAATAGCTGAGGTTGGAAGTGACCTCTGGAGTTCATCTGGTCCCACACCTCAGCTCAAGCAGGGACACACAGAGCAGGGAGCCCAGGACCACGTCCAGATGGCTTTTGAAAATATCTAAGGAAGGAGACTCCACCAACTCTCTGGGCTACATGTGGCAGGGCTCCATCACCCATACAGTACAGAAGTGCTTCCTGATGTTCAGATGGAAGCTCGTGTGCTCCAGTTTGTGCCCGTTGCCTCTTGTCCTGGCACTGGGCACCACTGAAATGAGCCTGGTGTCAAGTGTTTATATACATTGATGAGATCCTCCCTTAATCTCTTCATATCTAGGCTAAAAACTTCCAGCTCTCTCAGCCTCTCCTCACAAGAAAAGTGCTCCAGTTCCTTCATCACCTTTGTGGCACTAATTAAATCATCCATGGAAGATGATCTTCTAGGTTTGATTCTAATCAAAAGGAATTAAAAAAGGTAGCAAGTATGGCAGGGAGCTGGTGAATTCATTGTTTGGAAAATAAGAGACTTTCTGAGAGCAGGAATCATCATATTCATTGTCCATACATAAGATCTTATAAAGAAGCAGCCCAAGAGAAAGGTGTTTAAGGAGGTACAGTGAGTCTTCAAAGAAAGGGACTTGAGAAAGGTTTATTCTTGTGACTAAAGTGTAATCAACTGATATTTGTTCACAAATATGCTCTGTGGTAGAGATACTTGGAAACATGAGCTAAAGTTATGAAATTATGTACTTGTTGACATTTTCTCGAGGGGACATGACACTGCTTCCAAGCCCTACACCTCAATTTCTGCAGTCCCTGCTTCTCTCCTCAGGTTTGGACAAAATGCTGCCTGTTGAATAAGTTCATCTTGAATACTGTAAATGCTGCAAATCTTACTCTGTGTTGGATGAAAGCAAAGCATGTGTATTCTTTTGAAGAATTTCATGCTAGAGTTGTCTACCCTCCATCTTGTGATAGACGGCAAAGCCAATGCCCACTTATGGGCATATTTAAGAGATTTCTGATCATATCAGTATGTTGGTTGAACTCAAAGAATATTTCTGCTTACTGCTTCTTAAGATCCATGCAGCAACTGGAAGGAGCAGGACTGTGACAGTTTCTTCTGTGTTTGTATAACTCTGAGCATGCATATGTTATATATCATACAGAACAAATAACTTTAAAAGCCTAGTACCTCAGACTTCAGTTCTAAGCTAGATTTTTCTCACTTGTTTTATATTTAATGTATTAAAACCTATCTTCTGAAACAACCAAAAGATAAATCTTGCACCTTTCTCTGCCTTGTCTGAAGTCTCTAGCAACCACAGCTGTGCTTATGGGTATACTAGTGGTCTAGTATACTGTATGCAGGTATGGGTTCTAACAGTTCTAATATTATTGCATGAATATTATGAGTAGAAGATGTTGTTTTCCTGAGAAACTTGTTTCTGGAAGTTAGTAACTTCTTCAGAATGATGCCATTCCACATTGGTTATAGACATATGATTATAGAAATCATGATGGTGAAATAATGATCTTAGTGATGAAGATGTGTAATTAAAGATTCTAAGGATGCATATTCATATGCATATTAGCTGTTTCCATTTCACTGCTTATTAATATTTAGGCATAATCTTGTCCTTGAATTTATTTTTTTATTTATTACAATGTATTCTTTAGCAAATTCTAGTGAGAAATCCAATGTTAAACAGCATTGCATCATTAATTTTACCAAAATCACACCCTGCTATATGCTTATATTTTAGTTTTGAGTACTGAATCCCCAGATATGCATAATCCATAAGTGAGGGGAGGTTTGGCACAAAGTACCTGCAGTTAAGTCAGTAGTGGCCAATACACATTAAGTGCTTCTGGTCAGGATAAAAAAACAGGGAGGAAATGTACAGGATGCAAACTCAGTTGCAAAGTGCTGAAAGCAAACTTTAACAGCTTTTTCTTGACAAGCTGCACAAGACAGAGAAATATAATAGCTGTAATCATTTTCTGTTAGTTATGCAACTAATCTTGATTGGTTTAGATTTCATTTCTGTATTATTTTTATTATTATTTTTTTTTTATTTCAAAGATTGATTAACAGATTGAAAGAAAAAGGGAATAAATCTTGAACTAAGATAAAACAAAAGATGATTTATACTGTCTTGTGAGTCTTTTCTTCTCTCTCCCCCCCCCCCCCCCCCTTTTTTTTTCTGGCACTGGTTTTAACATTTTTTCCTAATGTTCTGACTAGCAAAATGCCACCACCAGTTTGAAGAGAGACAAGCTCATTCCATTATGACACAGCAGCTATGACAACCTCTTTTATTGTTGCTTAATGGTGTGTTCAAGAATGTCAACACAGCTTGCAAATATTTCTGGTTCTGCTGTTTCAGGGACATGAAAACAGCAGCTTCAATTGTATTGAAATATTATTCAGAACAGCTTAATACTTTCAGAGCATTTCTTGGCTTCAGTGTGCTTGCCCATATTTGTAGTGATAAATTGTCCACTAGTCTTTGAAAAGTTAGTTTAAAACTCTTAGTACAGTGAAATAAGCTATGCTCAATAAAACAGAGGTGCCATTTAATTGGATGTGGAGACTGAATACTTGATGAATAGTTACCTCTTCATTTCTCATTCACAAAAATCACAGAATAGCCCAGCTTGCCATGACCTGTGGTTTCCATTTGAAATGACTGAGTATGATTGCCCACTTCGATATGAAATGGCTCCTGAACAGTTTTTGTGAAAGTGGTGCCAAATCATAAAAATCACCATAATAAATGACACACTTATCAGCAGTTTTCAGCAGTCAGAGGAAGGAATTTGCTGGACACAGTAGGTGAAATTTGTCTGTGGAAACACAGTTTAAAAAGACTAGGCAAAATTATTATCTGCTCGCTCAAACATATATTTTAGGAAAAATCTAATAAATCATAGGATCATAGGAAAATTCACATTGGAAGGGAACTCAGTAGGTCTCTAGCCTGACCTCCTGCTCAAAGTAGGTTCAGCTCAGGGTTCACACCAGATTGCTCAAGGCTTTGAGCAAGCCCAGTCAGGGCTGAAACCCTCCCAGGATGGACCCAGCACAGCCTCTGGGTAATCTGCTGCAGTGTTCGACTGCCCTCATGGGGAAAAAGTTCCAGTTTATACCCAGCTGAACCTCTCCTCTTTCAGCTTATGCTGAGTCTCTCTTCTACCCACCAGGAAAAACGGTGAGAGCCTGGATCCCCATTTTCTTCACGATCTCCTCATAAGCACTGGGGCCTGCTCTTAGGTCCCCCCAGGGCTGTCCCTTCTGCAGACTGAACCAGCCCAGCTCCCTCAGCCCCTTCTTAAGGACAAGTGCTCCTGCCCTGAGCATCTTGGTGGACCTCAGCTGAACTCCCTCTAGCTTGCCAATGTCTTTTCTGTGTTGGGAGCCCCCAGACTGGATCTCAGTAATATATCTCAAAATCAGAAAATTCTGTCTTCATCTTCCCCATTGTTCAAAATCAGCTCATGAGGTCACCCTCTGAGCCTTTCATAAAGTAAATCAGGTCCCAGGCTGGGTACCACAGAATTTGATTCTCAGTCCAGTGTAATGATTTTCTTTTATTCACACGTAGATGTTTCTCTTCCAATTTGTACACTCACACATTTTTTTTCCCAGACCTATATGATAAAATCAGTTCATATTTCTATCAGTGGTACTGCAAATGTCTATTTTCAATTCTCTTTTCATTAACTCACACCTCTGATCCAAATATATATGTCTTGCTCTGCATTATCTAACCTTGAGAATGGGAGATACAGCATTAGCCAAAAAATATTACTTTGCTTCCAGAATGTGTGGGTGTGTGTAGGAAATAAGAACTTTATTTTGTTGCTAGAACTCTGTTCAGTACCCTATTGCTCACGTGATTTTACAACTTCTTTCTCCAGTATCTTTACAGGTAGTGAAGGGCAGAAAGAAAGAAAATTAGCTTGAGCATATGTTATTTAATCAGAAGTATTTGAGGATATTTCCAAAAGGAAACAAACAAACAAATGAAAACAAGACAAAACAAAACAGAAGTAACACTATCATAACTGTTTCAAAATACAATGATTAAAGTAGTTCACTTTTTAGGTACTATGCCTCCAAAACATGCTTATTTTAGAGTCATTCTTTACTCCTCACTGTTTCAATGTCGGGGGAAATAAAACATCTAAATGCATTGGATGTCTCAGTGCAATGGAGAACATGTGTTTCTGTAGGCAGGCCAGCCAAACCTGTCCCTGACCTGCTGAAGTGGCTTGGTACATGCTGCCTGGACTTGCTCTCCCTAGCTCATGTGAAGGGAGATACGCCTTCAACATCTGTAGGAGTGCAGGCAGATCTCAAGCTGTCAGCAAGAACGAGCATTCAGCTTCTGACGGACATTCTTGGAAAGGGCTTTTCCTTGGAAAGGAAAACCTCTCTGAAATCAATACTACTTGAGAGATCCAAAAATTTCACCTGTGAGGGAAGGGCCTGGGGTACACCATGAGGCACCACCATAGCACTGACTCTATAGTGCTGTCTCAAGCCATTCTAATTTGGTCCTCTGGACTGCAGAAGGGCCATCAGGAAGGGCTGATTTTATTAAATGTATATCAAGGCAGCACTGTCTAGTCCACAGACTTTGTTGTTGTCTTTTCAAGCTGCAGAGGAACATTATTATCTTCTGGCCTGGCCTTCTGAGTAGCCATGAGAGAGAAAAGCTGACTGAAAGCAGTGCTACATTAGTCTCAGGGTTAAGAAGCAACCACTCTCCTGCAGGTCTACACAAGCTGAAAGGAACCTTTCCGCACTCCTCCACAACTCCCATAATGAGTATTTTGCAACTTGCTATTTTTTAAAAGCAAAACAGAAATAAAAGCTGCATGGAAAGCTCAGTGTGCGCTCCACAGGTGACTGAGGTAGCTGCACTTCTGTGCTGCCAGCCTACTGTAGGATGCTATCTGCTTCCGTAGGCAGTTTTATTTTCTTGGCCCCCTTAAGGATAGCTTAACCCAGAGAAATTTCATCATTTTAATGCATTTATAGTCATAAAAGCGGAAAATAAATTCTTTGGAAAGGAAAGGGAGAATTTGATTTCATATGGAAGTGCAAATCATAAAGGGCCTATCTCTGACTATACATAGCAATGATAATCCTTGCTTGAGCAGGGAAAGTGGCTTTTACAAAAAGCTGTGGAAGAACAACTTTCTAAATGTGCCAACAATTTACACTACTCTAGTATAAGTGCATTTCTCCTCCACCCCCAAAAAATGTCTGTAAGTAGAGATTTAAATCTGAACTTCCTTTCGTTTGCACATAGGTTTCTGGAGCTGAGATCCTGAGCCTGGGTTCCCACCCAGCTACCACGATCCCCATTTCCATCTGGCACTGTGCTCTGGTGAGAGGTTGGGCTGAAGCGTGCTGTGTTAAAGAGGAGTCTCAGGACTGCAATTCTCCAAAACTTAAATTAAATATAATCATGATCCATGCACCATCAACCATGTAAGTGATTTTTGAATTGCCATGAGAAAGCATGTTCATTCATTGACTTCCTATGCTTGTGTCTTTTAGATTCATATTTTCATTTGACCATAGTGTCTAGCACATATCTGTGTGGAAGCTGATGCATGTGGGGCAATCCCTTGAACCTAGCTGACCTAGAAGCAGTGTCTGCGGGGGTAAACAGCAAGTGTGGGGGACCTGTGATAAAACTGCTTTTGCCTGCAGCTCTGGAATGAGGCTGCCGTCTGTGCTGTCCAGGAAATTTGGTGCAGAGGGAGAAGATAGAAATGATCTAGGAACCCTTGTCACCTGAGTTTGGGTGACATGCATATTGCTAGGAGATAAGCACTGTGTGATGGACTGCAATAAAATGATTTTTAGTCTGTTCCAGATATGGCTGCAGGCTTCTCACAGCTTCTGTTGAGATTTTGGCAAAGTAGGAGTGTATCCTGAGCTTAGTGGACAGACCTTTGCCTAAATTTAATCTAGAGTCATATCAAAATACTGTGTCCTTGACCCTGCTCCATTCACCTCACTTTACAGGGGACAGTGCCCAAAGAACACAATGAAAGGACTGTGGAAGACAAATGTCATCCCTTCTCAGGAAACAAATGCCTTACTGTATATAACAGGTTAGAATTATTTTAACTGTGCAGAATTAAAGAATGGCTGAGGTTGGAAGGGATCTCTAGAGGTCGTTTGGTCTAACTCCTCAGCTGAAGCAGGGACGCCCAGAGAAGGGTGCCCAGGACCACGTCCAGGTGGCCTTTGAATATCTCCAAGAAGGAGACTCCACAACCTCTCTGGGCAACCTGTGCCAGTGCTCTGTCACCCGCACAGCACAGAAGTGATTCCTGGTGTTCAGATGGAAGCTCATGTGCTCCAGTTTGTGCCCGTTGCCTCTCAACCTGGCACTGGGCACCACTGGAAAGAACCTGGCTTCAAGTGTTTATAAGGGATGAGCTCCTCCCTTAGCCTCTTCATATCTAGGCTAAAAACTTCCAGCTCTCTCAGCCCTTCCTCACAGGAGAAGTGCTCATCTTCATGGACATTTGCTGGACTCTCTCCAGTACATCCATGTCTCTCTTGTACTGAGGAGCCTGGAACTAGTCACACTACTTCAGATGTGGCTTCATCAGTGCAGAGTAAAGAGGAAGGATCACCTCTCTTGCTGGCGGTACTTTGCTTAATGCAGCCAAGAACGCCATTAGCCTTCTTTGCAGCAAGGGCATGCTGCTGGCTCATGTTCAACTTGGTGTCCACCAAAACCTTCAGGTTCTCTTCTGCAGGGCTGCTTTCCAGCTGGTTGACCCTCAGCATACATTCATGCACGGGACTGTTCCTCCACAAGGATTTCAACCATCCATGATGGATTTTCCTTTGTTATGTTAAGAAATGGATATAGGTATTTCCCAACTCCCTCACCTGGTTAAAGTGCCTAGAAGATTACATAGAAGCCTGCTTCCTTCTTTCTCTCCTTTTTTTTTGGTAGAGAGTGGTTTAATGCTGAGTGGCACCCACTTTGAACATATTTTCCCATCACTGCTCTACCAGCTCTGAAAACTGCTTTTGTTTGGATATTGTTATTATCTGCTAGAGACTGATAGGAATGTGGAGTCACTCAGTGAGAAAGGGAAACATGGTTCTCATTCAGAAAGAATGCAGTTTCATCCACGCAGTTTACAGCACAGTTGTATTTGAAGTTGAGCCGCAGGATCTTGTGGCAGTAAAAATCATTGTGATTTATAGGAAAATGTCACTCTGGCTGTCTCCTCTATAAAAGCTTTTTACTACTCTTGTTGAATATAAATCAGAATTATGTGGCCAAGAAAATGATGGTTTTGGCAAAATGTTATGAAGACAAAAAAATAAACGGATTTGAATTGTCTTGGCTTTATTCTGAAGAGAGATATTACTGGAATTTATTGCCTTGCCAAGATCAATATCCCTGTCCTTAAAAATAGGTGTGTGTAACTGTATGTCTAAATTCATATCCAAATTAATATAAGGATGTTCACTGTGAAGCTTACCTTCAAATCACAATAACAGTAGATCTTAACTGCTTGAAATGAAGCTGACAGTTTCAAAATCTTACTCTGGCCATATTTGTAGCACCACACTTCAAACTTTGGGTTTTTTGTCTCCTTCTGGGGGGATATGTGATGGGTCTCAGCATATGTGACTCAAGCTCAGCTAACTTCAATCAAGAATTTAAGTAGGAGATGATCCACCCCTCCCATGCTGTGTATTAGTTTAATTTATAGGGAAAAATATGTATAATAAAATAAATAAATGATCAATTTATTAGTTGGTTGTTACAGTTTTGTGTTTCTCCCCTTGGAGTGAAACTGCTAGGGAAATGGATGAGCATTATCAGAAGGTGAAGGAAGCCAAACAGAGGGTAAGAGAGTTTGGGGCTAGTTGTGTACTACTTCTTTCAAAGCCATGCTGTTAGCCAGAGGTTCCCAACCTGTAATATTTTACCTACACATGGGTTTTGTGTGTGTAGTCAGTTCAGCTTCCTGAATATGTCTGTGGAGAGGGACATGGGGCCTGGGTGGCCAGTATGTTCAGCTTTCCCTAGGATCTGAGTAAACTCAGCTCAAGCCTGTTCCTGGTTAGTGCACAAGGATCATTTATGCCCTGAGCATAGACATCAGCAGAGATGTACAAACTACCAAAGAGGTTGGGCACAGAGCAGGAGGGCACACAAAGGACTCTCCTGGCTCAGGCATCCAAGCCCTTCTTTCTTAGAAGTCTAAATCTCAGACAGTATTGGGCAATATCATACAGGGGGCTAGAAGGGGGAAATATTCCATCTCTTGCTTCTGTATAAATGGCAATAACAATCTAAAAATTGGGATATAAGTGGTAACACCAGGCTGGGCCCAGCATTGTTCTAACACTTTGTTCTTTTATTTATTTATTTATTCATTTGTCTATTTATTTATTGAGGGGGGAGGTGGGAATAAAGTATCATCTAGACCAAATTAGTTGAAATCATATTCCACAGATAGCCACAGATAGCTCACAAATGAACCCCTGAGTGAAGAACAGTTCCATGTCAAGTCATTAGTAAAAATGTACTGTGGAATGATTTAATGTAAAACAAGTTTTAATACACTTGAATCAGGCATAACCCAGGGTTGATATGGACTTTGGAAGTACTGCATAGTAAATGTAGTATTTAGGAACATGAACATATGTGGTAATGAGCCTTTAAGTACTTCTAATCCATTCTATATGTTCTGCATGAAAAATGCTGATATATCTCTCTGAAGAGTCCTTATGACACTCCCAAAGTATACTTGTCTATTTTGACCACTCTAATGAAAATTCAGGATTAAGTGATACAGATTTCTGACTTCTGAATTAGAGGTATATTTTCTGATGTGTCATATTTCTGCCTCAGTCTTCCTGTCTGTGCAATGGAGATAACTTCACCTACCTTCTTTCTTCAAGGAAGCCAGGTGGGATTAAATGATTAATACTTATTAAGGATTTTAAAAATGGAAAAGATGAGACAAACACAAATTGCATTTCTTGCCTTACATATACAGTGAAAGGTGTTTCCTTTTGCTTCTATTGTCAGAAGATTGCAACAGGCCATAACATTCAGCCAAAGCAGTCACAGATGTTGCCTACACCCACATATTTCTGAAGCTTTTGGTGATAAGTATGCAGTCTGCATACCTACAGGAATAAGCATGTACTGGTTCACACAAAAAATGAAGATACAGCAATTTAAATCAAGTGCTGATGAATTGTGTCTACCTCCCTCTAGCTATTTAATCCAATTAAAAAAAATGAGAGAAAAAAAAAAAAAAGAGAGAGAGAGAGAGAGATTAAATCAGTAACTTTACTTCTTCCTCCATAAGACAATAGGTTTTCATTCCTCTCTCTTCTATCATGCTAATGTCAAAAGGTCAAGGTGGTACTTTTCAAAGTCATTTCAGTTGGATCAGATACTGAAAGGCCAAAGTGAGAAAGAAATTGGAATGAAAATCACTTTAAGATTTACATAACACAGAGAAGTTAAATATTAAAACTGTTCAGGCCCTGGAAGTTTATAGTTAGCTACTATATTTTTCTGAATACTGCTGCATACACAGTTTGTTGACCAATAGCTCTGGCAGGACAGAAAGAAGGAATATGAAAAACTACTGCAATATAGAGAAATATTGTAAGAGTTTAGTCAGTCTTTTCAGAGACAGATTCATACTTAGATTTCTGGTGTAATACATATGACAATGAGATCAATACAAGTATGCAAAATTTTCAAGTTTTGGTCTGTAAAGCCCAGCTTTTCAAATAGAGTGTTAGGGTTCTTAAGACAATCAGATTTCATCCGTTTGGAGGAATCTGTGATGCTTAGACTCTGAAAACCAGAACGTATGTCTATTTGCTAATTAATTCCTTGATTTGGGAAGAAAATGTCTCTCGCAAAATATAAAAAAAAGCTTGACTGTGACATAAAATGCATCATGTTTTTCTTTGCATAAATGTATTTACTTTCAATCCTTGTCTGTAGTGGGAGCATTAATGTGAACTCTGTAAATAAAATAAACTTCCTAGATTTTTATTTTTTTTTTCAACCATGAGCCCTTATTTTACCCATAGTCATCAAGGCCCCAGGCTTTTCTAGTTAGTCACTTCTCTGGTCCAGCTTCCTTTGCTCTTGTCTCTGACCTGGACATGTATTAGTCTGTTTTGGTCACACAGTTATATCCTTTATGCTTTACACTTCAAATAGCAGAACCAGGCGTTGGCTCTAGTTTGGGGTTGCTGTCAGATTGCAGAATCTCTTCCTTCTGAGGATGCAAAGCCCATGATTAAGTCATTTTCAGGAGCAATGATTAACTGTGTAGATGAAAGTGACAGCTGAACCAAATGAGCTCGACAAAATGATTACTTTGACTAGCAAAAAAAAATTTACATACACAGTTAAAAAAAGAAATGTGCAGGTATCATCACATCTTGTTATTTTTACTAATGAAGTCTGTTATGAGACTGTGGATCAATGCACATGAAAGAGTTTAGATTTCTTCCTCTTCCTAATGTCTATTATAAATGGATTTTCTGGTAACATCTCTCTTGGTCCAAAAGATCACATGAAGGATATTTTAGAAGAGTTCCTCTCATACCTACATCAACACAATACCTATGCTGTTGAGTCTTGAGACAAACCTATAACCCACTGTGTTTCCAAAACCTAAATATATTGATTTTTATTTAATCTGGATTTGTTAGACATAAGAAACCTGAATAGAGGCTTCAGCAATCTATATATCTTAGAGCTGGGTGGCAGGCAGATATCTTAAGAAAGTCTTCACTTACCCTCTTCAGTGGCTGACTTGTTTGTTTGCTGTCACTCATGTGGCATCACTTCAGGGGGGAAAGCATAGAGAAAGGGTGCACAAAAGGCTGATGCCCATTATCTTGAATATATTTGGAAGCAGAACAACAGACAGATATCATCCCACTTGAACAAATCCAATGAATTATCTCAGAAAGAACTCTGAAATACCCCTGAAGGCAAATAATGTGGATGGGTGTTGCGTTTGGCCTAAATCCCAGCCTTATGTCTGCTCTTGCACAACCAAATAGATGTGACAAATAAAATTGGTTATAGGTCTGTGGCTAACCACTTCCTTAAGTGCTTTGTGTTTAAGAAAAGTGTAGAAGACACAGTGAAAATGTAGGCTGTCAAGATTCACAATGTTTAATATGCAGATTTCTTTCTATTTACATATTTATTTGAACAGGTTTAACACAGTTTGGCTTACTAGACAGCATAAGACACCAGGATCTTTCAGCTAACATTAAGGAGGATATGAAGACACAAATGAAGTAGATACAAGGGATTTCTGCACAAAGTACTAAGAAAGAAGATAAATGTGATACCCTGGTTTTGTCCAGGTTTGAAATGGCTAATAAATATTGGTAAGCACCATATACTTTTTTGCTTGAACTTTTGGTGGGTCAACATAATTGCCGTGTTTTGAGCTGTCCTGGCATTGCATGCAGGACTGGGTAGCATACACATATATTCTGCCATTAAAAATAACCTTATGAGAAAGAAAATAACCTTTTGGAATCTGAGCTGAAAGAAAAATACATGATTTTTGCCATAAGTTGACATAATTTGGCTGTCATATTTATCTTCATAAATCAAGTTCTACAAATAGATTAGTAACATGATTCTGCCGGTAAAGGGAGTCTGGCATATACCTGACAAGCTTCTGATCTAAACACCTGTGTTTTCAGTACCTTCTTAATTAGGTGCTCAGCTTTTCATGCCTCCAAATACATGAGCTGTAGCTGGGAGGCATTCTGCCAGTGCTGGGTGCAAACTGTCAGAAGTGACAGCATGACTTCAGCTGTACCTGCAGAAATCCACATGTACAACCACACCTACATTTCTTTCACAGCACAGGTGATGGAATTGCAAAATGCATTGTTTGGCATGTTCCCAGGCTGGACATGAAAATAGGAGACTGATTTTGAAAAGATGAAGACAGAAAACGATGCAAAGCCAGATTCTGTCTTTAGGCTTAGGCTACAAGATAGCCCACCCATAACTTCACTTCCTCCAAGAATCCCACAACAGGAGCCATTTTCTCAAGTTCTTATGAATACAGAGCAAGAATTTTTTGCTGTGATGCTGGTTTATCCTCGTGCCCCAAACCCTGGAAGCAGGGTCAAGATTGCACCTACAATCCTAGAACCACAGAATATCTTGAGTTGGAAGTGACCCACAAGGATCATTGACTCCAACTCATGGATCCAAACAGGATCACCCAAAAATCAGACCACATGTCTGAGAGTGTTGTCCAAATATTTCTTGAACTCCAGCAGGCTCGGTGCCGTGACCACTGCCCTGGGGAGCCTGTCCCAGTGCCCGACCACCTCTGGGTGCAGACCCTTTCCCTAACCCCCAGCCTGACCCTCCCCTGTCCCAGCTCCATGCCGTTCCCTTGGGTCCTGTCGCTGTCCCCAGAGAGCAGAGCTCAGCGCCTGCCCCTCCGCTCCCCTCGTGAGGGAGCTGCAAGCCGCCATGAGGCCTCCCCTCAGCCTGCTCTGCTCTGGGCTGAACAAACCAAATGACCTCAGCTGCTCCTCATACATCTTCCTCTCTAGACTTTTCACCATCTTTGTTGCCTTTCTTTGGACACTCTCTAATAGTTTTATGTCCTTCTGATATTGTGGCATCAAAACTCTACACATTACTTGAGGCGATGACACAGCAGGGCAGAGTAGACTGGGTTAAGCACTTCCCTCAGCTGGCTAGCAATTACACTGCAAAACACAAAGCACTTAAGGATGTGAGTAGCCACAGACCTATAACCAGTTTTATTGTTCACATCCATTCTGTTGTGCAAGGATAGACATAAGGCTGGGATTTAGGCCAAACTCAGTCACCTATTGCTATGGATCTTTTAACAGCAAACCCCATGCAAGAAACAGCTGGAAGGAAGGAGAGAACTATTTATGCCTGCTCTACTCTCTCCTTACTCACTGCATACTGTTGAGATTTACAGACACAGTGCAGGAAAGTCTCTGTGGGGCTTATGCCCTTCTATTGCCCTGAAGGCTCTCAAAAGGAGCAGCCACAACACAATTCCAGGTTAAATTGCCATCTTAGAGATATTTGGCAAGAGCTCACGGGTGCTGCTGAGACACTTGACTTAATTTTGCCACCAATTCAAATGGAGTGCTGGGCTGCTTTCCTGTCTCTATTTGGATTTTAAATCCTCCCTGGATCTTGCAGAAATAATCTCTGCCAGAGACAACTTATCGCTAGGTATTACTGAAATACTCCCAAAGAGTGCATTTATTTTTTTCTTATTATTGGCCTAGACCAGGTCACAAAAAATGGGAAGAATTTTAAAGAAAATTCCCAGAAGTGGGTGCCAAGAACACTCCTCTTTTTGCCCCAAAGTCTCTTCTTCCCCAGGTTCAGGTGAACAAGCCAAGCATGGTTTTACTTCACCCATATATACCTGGTTTGTTTTCCAGGAACAGAACATGAAGTGATGTGCTCTGTGTAGGTAAGTGCTTAGCAGGTAAGGGCATCTCCCCACCTGGGGACAGAAGCCAGAGAGCATTTGGATGACACTGAAGGCTGAATAGACTCTAGTTTCTCAGACAACCAAGGTAAAACCAGGTGTATTGTTACTGGGAATTCCCTTGTTAAAAATGCTGGCAGTAGGCTTCTACATTTTTTATTTATTTATTTTTTGTTTAATATATATTAAGTGTTCCACCTGCTGTGCTTTTAAAGACTTTCTGGTAAGTAATTCCATCTTCCTGTCTTCTCCACAACAAGTCAATGGCCAGGGAACCTGTGAGAATTTAAGCACTTCTTCATAGCTGCCTCTTCCAGCATCTTTTGCCAGCTCTGACCATCCATCAGAGCCTTCCTCCAGGGCAGGACCTCAGGGACGGTCGGTAACAGCTCCACCACTTGTCCTGCCTTAGCTCTAAATCCCTGGACCCATAGGTAGGAGCAATTTGTTTCCTCCTCCAGCTCTGTCAAACACCTGGCTTGCGGTTTGGAATTTGTGTACTGAGCACTTAACCAGAATCCAGAATTGAGTATTAAATATTTGTGATACGCAGGGAATGAATAAAGAGTAGGTGAGGAAAGACCATTAACAAACCTTCTTCTAGGCCACTGGAAAGGATGTGGCAAGAGTAAGAGGAGGATTTTCCTACAGTCAGTACCAAAAAGTCAGCAAGTGTTTGAAGTGAATTAGTGATAAAGGGCTCATTATAGATATTGGAGAAACTTTAATAAAATGAACATGGAAGATTCCAGCTCTTTAATTTTAGAGTTTGCTCCTGCAGGAATGCTTAGGTTTTTATCTCCTTCAATATTTTAGCAGGATAGACTGTGTTTGCAATCAATAGTGGTTTGTATTCCTTGTAAAGTAGAAAGTGTTTAATTTGTTGAGAAAATCTGTTCTCAGAAAAATAACTAAGTGGTTTTGTAAGAAGGATGAAGTTTTTCTTTACACATAGTAAATCAGATTCACTAGGGGCAGTTGACATGCCCTCTTTTCTTACGATGTTCTTGAGATTCCGTGTTTTGACACCGTCAAAGAACAGGAAAATATGCCAAGCTTCTGCTGTTTGAGATACCAGCTGGTAAATTCCTCCTGCCTAGAAAAATCAAGGATCCAGTCACAGGGTCTGGTCTTTACATGGGGACTTGCCACCCCATCCAGAGCCCCATGGAAAGAAGTGGGACCCTCCACAGTTGCAAATGTTTGTTATCACTTCTGATCTGGGTCTCAGACTTGCATTTCAGATAGCCTAAACCCGTGTAAGGCTGTTGTTTAGGAAACCACTGCAGACATACCCAAGAAACTGAAAGCAGTGATGCATTTATCCCATTCAAAATGGCAGGGTAAAAGGAGTTGCTAAATATTTTAAAGAAACTTAACCTTAGAAATATCACAGTCATGATTATTCTGTGGCATTCCTGTTCTTCCCCAATAAATAAACCAAGACTTAATATGTGTAAAATAGATTTTACTAGAATATGAGAATGCATGGGAAAGTCTACACCATTTACTGAAGGAAACTTGAACTTCCTGTGAAATGGAAAAATTTGAGAGCAAAACGTTAAGATCATTCATTGATTATATTCATTGGCCTTAAACATTTTATTTATGGACAGTCAGAAAAGATGGGAGAGGTGCTAGACATAACCCAGCCACAGTATATAAATTTCCATTATTGATGCTAAAATCCAAGTTATTTTAAAGAGGATTGGTGCCTTTAGCTCACCTTCTGTTTTTAATAAAAATTGCATTTTCATAGAAAAAGTAATAATGGCCTCCCTTCATTCCTTCAGATTTTGGAGTTTGCTGTAGACTTCAGTATTGGAATAGGCACAAGGTACAAGGTACGACTTCCTAATGATTACTTCCATTCCTAGCCATGGCAGTAAAATCCTACTCCTTTTATATATGCATATATATGTATATGTAAAATGTACCATATACTCTTGAAAGGTAAGGAGAACATTCCATGAGTTATGTGGTGGAGATACACTGCATACACTGTGTATGTGATCCAGACATATGAAAGTCAGTGGAAGGACTATGATGTTCCTCAGGGGAGATTGGATCAGGCTTCACATGATTAAAGAAATAGGTTAAACATTTCTGGTGAACTAGATGTCAGAAATATAGAAAATGTGGTCTGGTGTTTTACTTCAGTTAATTTTCACTTTTTTGGACATGTAACACAAAGCCTCTGAGTACTTTGTAGTTACTGCAAGAGATTAAATGCTTGCACCTGAAGAAAAGCCATCTGAACAAAAATAAAGAGAGACAAACAGTGTTATCAGTTCCCAAATATGATCCCAATTTGAGAGAAAAAGGAGCAAACTCTGTCTGTGGTAGAGACTGGAAAAACTAAGAGGAAGTTTTTCCAGTACCCCCTAAAAAGTACTCAAAGAAAGATGAATCAGTTGAAATGAATATAGCTTGCAAAGCACTCTGAGGGCCACAGTAGGACACATGGCTGGGAGACCTCCATTAGCATCCTGACCCAAAGCTGCTTCCAACAGTCTGTAGGCTTTTCAGAGAAGGATCTTGATGGATCAAGTCTCACTGACTATGATGGTGTATATATGGTGTATCTAACATTGCACTGCCTGCAAGTGTGCAGAGAAAAGGGACTCTCTAGATGACCTCAAGAGGCACCTTCCAACCTCAACTGTTCTGCAGTTCTGTGATTTATGGCTTCTTCAGCTGGTCTGAAATGTCTGCATCGTACCACCGAGCAGTAGCTCCACGTCCTATCAGGCCTACCTTGAGACAGTGTTACATGGGTCCTGCAGTTCAGATGATTTGCTGCTGAAGAATCACCTGAGTTGGCAAAGCAGTGTGTGCTGTGACCAGTCTTATATTGTGCTCCTTCTGCTTAGCTGCCTGAAGAAAATCTATCCAAGTGTAAGGCACATCTCTTTCAGGCCTTTCTGCTGATGAGGTTTACTTTTTTTGTGTTGCCAAAGTCATAGCATCGTGGAATAACTGAGGTTGGAAGAGAACTCTGCATCTCTGGTCCAGCTGCCCTTCTCAAAGCTGTATCTAGTTGGGTTTGGGATATTGCCAAGGACAGACTCCACAGCCTCTCCGGGCAACCTGTCACTGTTTGACCACATTTGTGGGGGAAACAAAAAAACAAAACAAAACCAAAAAAAAAAACCACAAACACACAAAAAGTTTTGCTTTTGTTTTTAAATATATAAATATAATTTATTTCAAATTGTGTCCATTGCCTCTTGTCTTGTTACTGGCTCTGTCTTTTTTACTCTCCCCAACAAGTATTTATATACATCAATGAAATCCTGCTGTACCTTCTCTTCTCATCAGCATGTACTGGTGCTTGCAGTTGTTGCTGCTCGGGGTCACGAGTTTACATTTCCCACGTTGAACACCATGAGGTTCATCTTTGCTCAATTCTCCTGCCTATATGGGTTCCTCTGGATGGCAGTATGACCCCTCTGGTTCATCAGCCACTCATCCAACATTCGTATCATGGAGGATGAAGTCTTGCTGAAAAACAAACTGTGAGTGACAGCTTCTTGCCGTAAACCTACTCCCCAAGATGACTTCCTTCAAAGAATCCTCTAAGGACACTAGCAAATGTCAGGGACTTCACCTGCAATAATTGAATACTGTGTCCTGTTGTCACTTGGCTTGTAAGTCCTCTGTCACATTGGAAGCAAGTTGTCTGGCACCTTTCTTACCACCCCCCGGAATATTGCTCTTGAGCAAACAGCAAACCCTGACCCTCATTTTGCAGGGGATGGGAGAACATTATCTCTTCCAGTCCTGGGTGTCAGCCCAGCCCAGCTAGCACATAGCCAGGTGGGCACCCATGCGTGCTGCAGTGATGTGACAGGAGCACCACTGCTTCTGTGCAGAACTGGCTCAGTTTGTGCAAACCTCTTCTGGTGTGTTAGCTTATGGCCTGCATAAATCTGAGGTCTTGTCAACTGTAACTACAGTACTCAATGCTAAGCAACCGTGACATGCAAGGTGATTTCAGGGAAAGCCATGTGGGAGCAGGAGAATGTTGGAACTGGGACTCAGTTTTGCTCTGACTTGCATGCAAAGCTGTTAGCATGAGCACTTGGCATGGAAATTGTACAAAAATCGCTTGCCAGGGACTTGCAGTCTGTGTCTATGTGCATTTCTGTGGTGAAATTTCACACCTGCTAGGCAAGCGGACTTGTCCTTAACACTTTACCTGGAAGACTCCTGGCAGAAGCATGCTTCTAACTTTCTTGGGATGCCCACATCACAGCCTTTGTCACAGGCACCCCAGTTGTGGTTTTCATTCTGGGACCCTCGGTGCCTTGGAGCATCGTGGAGTCAAAGGGATCATCAAAAGGGTCTTTTGGGCATCCTGTAGCAGGGGCATCTTGCATGGGTTTACATCATACAAGGGCTGAACTTTAGAGCAGAAAAATTATGTAGAAACTCTTCATGGAAATAGACTTTTTCTAACCCTAGAAAGAGAAGACCATGGGGTCTTCTCTGTCTTGAAAGAACAGTTCCCGGTATTCTCTGTCTGCAGATACATCCATACACAGTCCCATGATGTACCCCAATTCTCTAACAGTGAGTTCTGCAGCATCTTCAGAGAAGAACACTCCTTGTTGAGCACTGGTCTCCAGTCCAGGTCTTCCATTATTGCTCAGGACCACATGAAATTCAGAAGTTAAGACAGATGCCAACAGGGAGAGCAAGACATGGTGTTGCCTATTGCACTGTCCTCAGCATCCCTGCCTGGGGTCAGTGAGGTGTGGGGGGCCTGTTGCCCTTTGTGTACTGATGTGTGCACAGACATGGCTTGCAAACAGGTGTGTGATGAGCACGAGGCACATCTCATCTCTTGGACCTTCTTCCATTATACTTGGTTATGGGATACTTTAAAAATGAGGTACCATCTGTGCACTGGGATGCCTTACCTGCCCTCCCACCCTGCATCCAGTCAGGAAAGTCCAGCTTGGGGTCTGAGCCCATATTTAGGTATGGCAATGTGCACAACAGTCATAATTCAGGTCTCTGAGGAGCTTGCCTTTCATGACTTAAAAAAGCTATGGTGTTGAGCCTTTTACATCAGATACACGCTTTCAAAAATAGGTCCCAAATTTAGCTCATGTGGCATGTTGCTCCTGTTGATGCACTACATTCTCCTGGTAAAGTTTTCTGCTCCTCTGTGGATAAAACCTGTGAAGAACTGCTCAGAAGATAATCTACAGTCTGCTCTACCAGTCTAGTGTAGCTTTCTTACAGCATACTAGAAAAAAAAAAAATAAAATAACAGCACTAAGTCTCAGGCCAAGTGTCATATGAGGTAAGAAAGTCTATCTGACATAATTTCTTTCTTAGAAACTTTTGGTGTTGAAAGTCTTCAAACTCTGGCACTTTGCCAGAGTCCACAATCCCCACCACAAAATTAGAAGATATGTAGAAAAGAAGTCCCTTTCCAGGAATGACACAAACAGCAAAGAACACAGTGAGAGGGGAAAAAAATCTCCCAAGAGAAGTGTTCAAGACAGATTAGAGAGAACATTTCCCTTTTAACTTATAGGGTACTGAGGATTTGGCCATACATTTTTGGTGAGTCTTACAGAAATTATTTTCTGATTATAACTCTCGGACCTGAGCTCTGCTCTTCCCACAACTGATTGTTTCCCAGAAATTACATTTTTCTTATTTCAGTTTGGTTTCTTTGATACCGAGCTGCCTGAAACCAAGAGTCAGAGCAGAAGGAAGAACTAAACTACCTAGCTCTGAAGAAAGTATTTTTCCCTTTTTTTGCAGGTACCAAAATTTAGGAATTGACTAAAACATCTTAAACACAACATTTTCTACCCAGGCAGATCCAGGCAAATTCCAGCTGGGCTGACTGTTTGTTTGAATTTTACAGTATCGTTTTAGGCCACTTAACATAAAAGAATCTGCTGCTGCAAAAAACACTGCACAGTTTCAGTTCACATTTGCAGTTCATTTGTTCATTGCTCTCAAGGAGACGAGCTGTTTTTCTTTTCTCTGTTGAAGTTTATTATACTGTGGGCAAAACATCAAAGGGGAGAGCTGGCCTAAGCTGTGGAGCAAGCCACAAGGGGCACACTGTTACACTGGAACAGTCAATATTTTTCAAATGCTAAAGATAGGAAATATTTTAAACCCTTTTTTTCCCCTTTCTGCTGGAAGTGCTGCTACATATGCCCCGCCTGTGTCCTGAAAAAGCTGCCAGCTCCCCTTGGGACAGGTGTCCTTCACGGGGCCAGGATGGGACATGCAGCAGCATCCTTCAGACAGGAGCAGCAGTGGGGTGGAGACATCCCAAACTGCTGTTGGAGGCAGGCTTGCCTGAGACTGCATCTGGGGACAGCTGTCAGCACATCATGTGCTGCAAGAAGAGGGGAAAATCCAAGCTGATAGTGGCTAGTAATGACACTATAATCCAAGAACTGGACCATGTTTTACAGCTATTAAAATTTTAACTTGAACCTGTCTTAGGTAGAAATGAGAAAAGCATAGAGAAGGTTCGGGGGGGTCTCATCAATGTGTATAAATACCTGAAGGGAGCGTGCAAATGGATTCAGGCTCTTTTCAGTGGTGCCCAGTGCCAGGACAAGAGGCAATGGGCACAAACAGGAACACAGGAGGTTCCCCTGACCGTCAGGAAGCATTTCTGTCCTGTGCGGGTGACCAAGCACTGGCACAGGTTGCCTAGAGAGGCTGTGGAGCCTCCTCTTTGGAGATCTTCTAAAGCCACCTGGACGTGGTCCTGGGCACCCTGATTTGGGTGTCCTTGCTTGAGCTGGGGTGGGACCGGATGGACCCCAGAGGGCCCTGCCAGCCTCAGCCATTCTGTAATTGTGTAATTTTGTCATGGATATTCTATAGACATTTGGTAACAGAAGACAAGGGCACATTGGGAAGATAGCCATCACTGATGTTGCCTTGCGAATACAAGACTGCTTTATGGACTATGGTGTAACTTCAGCATGGACGTGTGTTTGTGAGCCATTTTGGTCCTGATGAGTGTCTGTTTAATGATCTGTTCTGACAAAGGGAGAGGTGAGTTTAAACCCCTCAGGTGACAGGGGCCTGAAATACCACTCGCTCAGGGGAGACCTTTTATCACAAGAGTGTTGCACAGAAAGGTAAAGGAAATTACTTCTCCTTAGACCTTGTTTTGGTGAAATTCTTCCCCCCTCTAGCTACAGGCTTTGTTTATGTGTGTTACCAGCACAGTGCCTTGAGCTAGAAGGTCACTTGTCTCCCTTTGGATTTACATGACATTATTGCTGAAGCCAGCAGGATGGAAAATGGAAAGCTTCCAGACCTGTATCATCTCCTGTTAAAGACAACCCAGGCTGCCTCTTCACAGAATACAGAGTCTCACTGAATCCCGTGGCAGTTTGCTACCCTTTAATGCACACTCAAATACAAGATACTCTCTGAGGGAAGAGTGATATTGTGAAGGTCTCTGAAACACTGCTGCTAAAAGCCTGCTCCCTTCTGCCTGGCACACATCTGAGCCAGGGGCTCAGGAGGTCTCTCCTGACTGTGGTGGTTGTTTTCTTCCAGCCATTTCAGAGCATCTTCACCTGCTCCATCTGCTCATGGCCTTCTGGGATAGCCATTGGTGGCAGCCAGTGGGTGGTTACCCACCCTCACGGTGTTGCTGGGTAAAGAAAAATGAAGCATAAAGGTTGAAAAAGAGCTTTAGTGAAAGAGCAGGTTGGATGCTTGGCTGATGTAAGCTGGCACAGCTCAGCTGCAGCCAGGAGAGCAGCACCACAGCATCAGACCTCTAGAAAAGCAGTAGATGTGATCTGGGAAGGGAGCAAATACTTCAGTTACTCAGGAAACTGCCTCCTTTACTTGAGGAAAATGCCGTTCAGACTGTGATGGAAAATATTTGGTTGTAGCAATACAAGGGTTTTTCAGTGGTGATCATACAGCTGACATTTTGTCCAGAAAAGGCAGAATTTCTTTGATGTCAAAGGATTTGTTTGGCATGAAGGGTTAAAGATGCTCTGGCTAGGGCAGGAAACAGTCTATAATTGAGGAAACAACACTTTTCCTTTAAAAGACTTTTTCAATTGCTTATGATTTGCCAGAAATTTTCCATGCTAGTTGCTTATTTTCTGCTGGGTCCTCTGAGAAAAGTTTAATCAGAAGTCATTAAAACCTTTCTAGGAGCAATTAGGAAAAGCTGCTCTGCTTTGCCTATAGTGAAAAACAAAACAAGACACCAGAACACCCAACCTGTAACTACGCAACCAAGCAGCTGCATGTTCTGCAAGGGCAAGGCAGGTACCTGTCAGGTCCCTGACTCGACACGTAGCACTAGTGGCATGCCCAGAAGCAGAGTGTAACTCCTGTTACCTGAGGTCCCACAGCTCTACAAGAGGCACAGCTCGAGTCACTCCAATGACTAGCATCCCCGTCTTGTGTCTAACACAGAAGATAATTGGTAAATGCTGACAACAGGGAAGATTAATGAAGGGGTGAGGAATATGAGAAGAGGAAGGGATGAAACATCAGCAAGGCATGTTGAGACTGAAGACACTGCATAGAGGAAACTGGGTCTGCATTAAAAAGACAAACAAGAAAAAAAAAAAGATAGTGCAGAGGAAATAGATGGCTTGAATCAGGATGCTATGGGATTTTGAAAGAAAAAAATGTGAGTGGGATGAGGAAGTGTGTGCATGCGCATGCATGAGCAAGTGCATACAGGCAGCCCAGCCCTTGCAGAGCTGTAGAAGAAAAGGTAATGAACGGGGGGAGAGAGAAACAGGACAGAAAGTATCTTGGAAAGAACAGGAAGATTTTGTGAAACTTCTCTTTCAATAACCTTGTACATGTACAAGCTTAGATGCTTAGTTTTCAGCATGTCACTGATGAAATATTTGTTTGGGGAAAGTCTGAAGAGCAGTAGTTAAAGGACAAGAGAACTTTCTCAGCTAACTTGGGCAGCTTGTATTGTATCCATTCACTGTTCCCAAAACTGTGCATAAGAGGATGACCTGATTTTACCTCTTGTTCTTCCATTGCAATGTGAAGGACCAGGAGCCAGCACTGTTATTCATATGTACCAAATATGTACCAAACAGAGCTTCTTGATCTCTGTTTGTGCTGGGGCATACAAGTTGTACATTTTCCTAAAAATATTAACTTGGCTGGCTTTATTTTAAACTGTCAGTTCTGATGAAATGCACTCAGCATTTCAGTAATGCAAGGATGGACTGTGTATGTGAGGCTGTATCCCACAGGGGAACTTCACCACTTGAAAGGACACAAGCTTCTTTGCTGAACAGCCTAAGGTGAGAGATGCCCCAGGAATCACACTGGTGAGCCATCTAGCCCACTGCTTTCTGGTGGTGGCATGAGGAACTGCTATTTAGGATGAACGTTTGAACATGACAGTGCAACTCTTTCCCTTAGCTATCAAAATCCACAACTGGTGGATCAGGGACACCAGAGCATCTGTTCCTCCTTCATCCTTTTAACACACTGACCCATTATTCGTTGATTAGCCTAATCCCATCATAAACATACTAATACTGTTTGTATCCACAGTCTTTCTTTCTTTCTTTCTTTCTTTCTTTCTTTCTTTCTTTCTTTCTTTCTTTCTTTCTTTCTTTCTTTCTTTCTTTCTTTCCTTTCTTTCTCTCTTTCTCTCTCTCTCTCTCTTTCTCTCTTTCTTTCTCTTTCTCTCTTTCTCTCTTTCTTTCTCTCCATCATAGTCTTTCTTTCTTTCTTTCTTTCTGTCTTTCTTTCTAACTTTCTTTCTTTCTGTCTTTCTTTCTTCTTTCTTCTTTCTTTCTTTCTTTCTTTCTTTCTTTCTTTCTTTCTTTCTTTCTTTCTTTCTTTCTTTCTTTCTTTCTTTCTTTCTTTCTTTCTTTCTTTCTTTCTTTCTTTCTTTCTTTCTTTCTTTCTCTCTCTCTCTCTCTCTCTTTCTCTCTCCCTCCCTTCCTTCCTTCCTTCCTTCCTTCCTTCCTTCCTTCCTTCCTTCCTTCCTTCCTTCCTTCCTTCCTTCCTTCCTTCCTTCCTTCCTTCCTTCCTTCCTTCCTTCCTTCCTTCCTTCCTCTTTCCTCCCTTCCTCCTTCCCTCCCTTTCTCCCTCCCCTCCTCCCTTCTTCTGTCTTCCTCTCTTCCTCTCTGTCTTCCTCTCTGTCCTCCTCTTCCCTTCTTCCTCTCTTTCTTTCTTTCGCTTTCTTTCTTCCTCTCTCTTTCTCTTTCTCTCTTTCTCTTTCTTTCTTCCTTCCTTTCTTTTTTTTCCTCCCTCTTTCTTCCTCTTTCTTTCTTCCCCTCTTTCTTCTTCTCTTTCTTCCTCTTGTTCTCTCTCTTTTTTTCTTTCTCTCTCTCTCAGCAACATTACACCCTCTGTTCTGTTCCTAATAACTTTCTCATGAGCTCCAGTGTTTTATTGACTTTTCTTGCTTGCCATCGCATACTGAGCTGATGATTTCAGAGAGCCATCAGCAATGGCTCCAAGATGTCTTTCCTAAGTTGTAACTCTCAGTTCCAAGTTTGGTATAGATCATTTTTTCCTAGATGCTTTGCCCTGTATTTATCTACATTAAAGTTCATCTGCCACCTTTGTGCCAGCTCAGTTTGATGAAGTCTTCATGGCATGCACAGAATTCAACTATCTGAAAGAATTTAGTATCTGCAAACTCTGCAAAGTCTGTGGCTCCATTTCTTCAGCTGCCATTTTAAATGAGCTGACTTGGTTAACATCCATAACTCCCTAGGAAAAAGAAATCTCTCCAAAATCCCCTTAAGGTCTGAAAGCTAGTTTCCACTTGTCTGACCTAGTGGAGCTCCAGGGGTTTCAGTCACATGTGATTTATAGAGGTCAACAAAGCCAACTGAGTCCTGCAGGGAGAAGAGGGAAGGATGCTATCTCCAGCTGCCTCTTACCTCCTTAGAAAAGGGGCTTTTCTTTGCGTTACTGTACTGGGATTGTTCCCAATAAATATGAAATGTGGAATATGAATGTACCGACAGAAGTATGAAGTAGTGTACGGCACTAAGATGATGCTGTGTACGTGTATAACAAAAAAGATGAAAGTGTGACCCCCATCCATTCAGACAAATTAGTTAACTTATAAGGAGTCTTCCAAATTGCACTGCTAGCAGCTTTGCTTATTTGGAAATTAGGGTATGGAGAAACCCTGAAGACGGAGTGGCCAAGGACGTCCCTAAAGTCAGTGCAGCCAGTGAAGGGCTTTCTGTGGTTGTAGCTCCATCTACCGGCACTAACTGGGCTGATCTCCACGTTTAAGTCATGAGCTACACCAAGTAATGTTCTCCTTGGAGGTCTTGTTGTTTATTTATTTTTTATTAAAGAAAAATAAGGGATTAATGAATGAGTTAAATTCACCATTAACTTCTTCTCCTAATATCCTTTCAGCCAGCAGAGACGCACAATTTGGTGGTATCAATTAAGTGGTGACACTGCAGTAGTTCTTCATCTCAGAAGTCCCATGTGACATTGTGCCTCACCTAGCTTGTTTCAGCATTGCCAACCCTAAACCAATCACAACCCATGAGTCAGATCCTCTAAAACAACGAGACCCCACAAGTGCTGGGTTTTTATCTTGGAGCCTTCATGTCTCCTAAGTCTGCCATGGACACAAAGGCTCTTTTTCCTTTTGTGGCAGCAGCTATTCCAGCAATAACTTATCCCAGCAGCAGGATCCTAAGAAGAAAAAGCAAATGACACAAGGCCAAAGAATTTGTAATACCATTTATTTCAAAGGTCAGCTCTATTTAGTGCTGAGGGAAAATTCTGTTCTTACTTCCATTAGTGAGATTCCTTGCTGGCGACCTCAAAAGAAGTTGCATTTATATAACTAAAAGCAAAATCTGGCCTCTTGTTCATCAAGAAATTTCTCTCTGACGTATTCTGTCTTTTTTAGGAACATTTGCTCCAGCTAAGACCCAGACATGTTGTTTGACAAATTCATTATCGGGTATATTTACTTTTTATTTTAGGTCAGGGACTGAACCTTGGGTTTTAGCCCAGGAACAGCTGTCACTGCTACGGGTCAGGTCAGCCATGTCTTAGCACTCAGATGACACCTCTGTCCAGCTCCTCCTTTCTGCTCTCCAGCTCATGCAGGGTCCATGCTGATTGTAGCCAGGGAACAGAGAGGAAGAATTCCTGTCCTTCTTCCAACCTTTAGAGCTGATACCATGTTGGGAAGTCGACCTGGGAGGTGGGGAACACTTCCCCTTCCCCTCTGGTCCTGAATTTGGGGTTAAAGCATCCGGTGATGATTCACCTTGCCTCTTATTTGAACAGCCCAAGGCTCTAAGCTGGCCCTACAGGTTTCCCAGGACGTCACATCCCAGCACAAGGTATTTACAGCTTGAAAAACAGGCATATTCAAGTTTCAAGACCTCGACTTATTGCATGGGACAAATGCAAAGAATTGCTAAAGTCTTAAACCTCCTTTTATAATCAGTGGGCCTCCCACACAATTCCTCCATTTGCCCTAACTTCTATGTTGTCTTGGTGGAACCATCAAAGTTCATCTGTGCATGTGTTGCCTACCTAAGAGTGAATCACATCCAAATACACCACGTTGCTTTCTGGGTTGTCCAGCTTGTCCAGATCATGGTGCAGCTCCCTGCTTGTCTGCATGCCTGGCTTCCTTTCCAAAACCAGGCAAGAAACAGGGAGAAGAGGGGATGCCTGTTCAGGTCACACTATCACATAGAGCTGTGATGTAGCTAGGGTGTTCACCTGGACCCAGGCAACTGGAAATAACTCCAGATCCTTCAATTTGGAAACAGTAAGACCTATGGTATCAGTAATTACATTATTAATTTATGCTACAATATTCTTTCCACTTGAAAATTAATTGCAAAGAAAGATGGTTATAGTCCTTTTAAGGACAAAAAAAAAAAAAAAAAAAAGGGGGTTGAAAAGTGTTTGTTAAAAGAAAAATTTTTGCCTCAATGGTTAGTGTCATAAAGTTTATTGAACCTAAAACAATACCTGCAGCAAGGTAATCAGATCACCCTGAAGCTCCAGTGCCTTTGTACAGGGAAATGGGGCAGTGTGAGGTCTTGGCTGTGCAGCCAGAGGAGTGCGGAGGATCCTTTGCTCTGCAGGAAACCCCTCTGGGCTTGTTCTCATCTGCTGTTTGCTGTTCCACAGCACTGGCCTGGTGATATGGGCCACACTTCGCTGAGAAGACTAGAAAATAAGTATGGATGAGATTAAAAGCTCCAGTAATTCCTTAAAGATTACTAGTAATGCTGTAATCAAGTGTAGGTCCCTGGGGCCCAGTCCTTGCACAAGAGCCTCTCTGGAACCAGGTCTGACACTGGGTTTGCTGGGCATGTGTGAATATATTGCCCACAGTCTCCAGAATCCTTACAGATATTTGTACTAATCCCACAGCAAGGAAGGTGTTCAAACACCTATCCAAGCCTGATGACTTGATCATTGTGCTTCCTTGGAAGGCAGCTTGAACAAATTAGTTGCCAAAACTTAGCTCAGGTTTCTGACCTGCAAGCTGTGCCTTGGCGGGCTGGATGCAGGTAGTTTTCCTAACGCCAAGTTTGTAAGGCTCAAACATTTCGTGTAGCAGGAAGCAGCTGAAACCTGCAGATTCCTGAGGATCTGTTTCCTCTTCTAAGATGCAGGAGGCAGACCAACACCTCAAGCAGGAACTCTGTGTATTTACAGCTGGATAATCAAACTGAAGGTCAGAATACCCAGAAACTAGCGTTGGATATAGGAATGGCCAATTTGGCACATAAATCTTCCCTTTAACTCATAAACCTTCACAAACAGTCCTATCTTTTAAGCCCATGTAACTAGTTGCCTGACTTAATACAACCGTGACAGAGACAGAAATGGTCCCTGTCGATCACGTACAGGCCGCACGACACCGCTGTCTTCCTGCCCACATTTAAATCCACCTTTGCCTTGAGCAACTGGGTTCTTCTCCACCACAGGTCTCCTTCAGCACATGAGCCTCTCTGAGCTTCCCATCTGTGACAGGAGAACAGCACTTATCTTCCCAGGAACTCCTCAGGTACAGCTGCAGTAAATTCTGGGCTGCCCAGGTTGGAAGGAGGTTTACAGGAGCACCATAAGGGACCAACAGCAGCTTAACCCACCAGGGGAAAGGTGAAGAGTCATGCTGGACTCCACTTAAAATAATAATAATAAATAAATAAATACACATATATATAATACTTCCATTGCTGATTTTTTTTTTTGTTTGTTTGTTTTTTGTTTTTTGTTTTTTCTTCTTCTGATGGTGTTCCTTGTGTCTCCAATGTCTCCACAAAGGCCAAGGTATCACAACCAATTGTCCAAAATGCAGATCAGAAAAACATACAGCATGATCTCACTTTCCAATTTTCCATTTTATAAGACTTTATAAGACTGAAAAGTCCATTGTTAGGTTTGCATTTCAGTTTTAGGATTTGTGGTTCCCCATTATATTCAGACACAACCAGGAAGCCTTTCTGTACAAGCCCGGCAGTGGACTGTGAAATGCATCAGGATACCAGCATTCAGAGACCAGTTTCCCTCTGTATAGATAAAAATGGAGCAAACTAGTTCTCCAAGAGTTTTATGCTCTCTTAACATGTTGTTTTTTTTTTCAAATTCAGACCGGAACATCAACATTTTTTACACTTATAAAGCAATTGCAAAAATACAAGGATTAGAGGAAGTGCAATGGGAGTCAGTGCTGTGAGACGGGTTTGGAAGCTAAAGAGGAAAAGACACTGGCCTATTGATTTTTCAGTGCTTTTTCTTTAACTTTTTATGAAGTGAACAGATTTGCATGATCTCTGTCCGGTTCTGCCTCTCTCTTTCTACAGATGTGTTTTACATCAACATAACTTTACTCGCTTTATGATTTATAACCAATATACAAAGGCCTGAGAAATCATTAACAGCCTGATCCTGTACATATCAATAGTCACTGCAGGTGCTGTGTCACCTTGGGTCATTTCCAGGTATTCAAGAAGACAGAAATAAAGTCAGGACTTCGGTGAAGCACTTTCTGTGCATCATTTTCTGAGTATGTTCTAACAGAAGCTTAGCTTTCTAAAATGTATCCTTTCCTTTCTCTTAAGCAATAGCAAACTAGTGCTTCTCCCTGCACCTTCTGAAGTCTCCTTATAGAGAACTTATTTAGCAGCAGCTGTGGAACAGCAGTATCCAAAATACTATGAAATGTTTTTTTGTTTCAATAAGAGTAGGTACCTGCATGGTATTTTGGATATCCCTGCACTGTAGCTTCACTTCATAGAGACATTTGATGAAAACACTTTTTGGCATCTGTGGTCTAATTCCATCCACCTTAAATTCATTGTGACAGTTTATATTCCTATCTCCTCCTGGGCTGCCTTTGTTCTTTGAAGAAGTCTAATATTGTGCTCTTCAAGGTCATCACTCAGAGGCTTGGGGACATTTTTATACATTTAATTTAGGAGAAAAGAGTGAGACGTATTAGAACCAGCTTGCATATATCACCTGTAATAACCATCACAAGGTTCGTGCTAATTCCCTATCAGTATTTGCATACAGACATCCCAGCATGCACACACCATTTGTGAGTCACACCCGTCTTTTTACAAAGTAATACAAAATTAATTACTGGCCTTTTTTTTTTTAAAAAAAAAAAAAAAAAAGGAATGTGATGGCTTCCTTGTTCCTTTTTATGCTGTGTCCTTCCTTAGATATTCCTCAAAGACCAGTAAAACTCCTTAGATGCTAACAGAACATTTATGTCCTTTCAGTGCTTTTTAGCCACCTTTTCATACGAAAGCCACCTTTTCATTACTGGAGTTTTTACCTTTATCTCTTCACTGCCCTTTGTTTGTCTTTGATAGTTAAGAGGGAAAGTTTCACCTTTCCTCACTATGCAAATAAAGTTCCCATGCTATGCTAACTGCACTCTGTTACCTGGGCTTCTTCTACAAGTGGTATAAGACATTTAAACAGCACCCACTAGTCATCATCTTTACACCTCAGGTTTGAACTCCCAGGTTAGGTACAAAGTCCAACTAACCTTGGACAGCTTTTTAATTGACACCACGTGTGGGATTCATCCTCTGTACGTTTAAACAGGCAAAAAGTTAAGATCTTTCCCTCATCGTCCCAGCTGGCTGCAGGTGCTGTAGCTGTGCACAGTCTGCAGTGTGCCGTGCACTTCTAGGTTCCAGGGTGAGGGAGTAACCACACCAAAATGCAGCACCCATTTACAGTGTTGTTGTAGCTGATCTGGCTCTTCTTCTCACTGATGTTCATGCTGTATCACATAGCAAACCACTATACAAAACTAATGTAGTTGTGTCTTCTTGAGAAATCTTAGCCTTTATTTTGTATGTCTAGAATCACACTGAGCTGCAAAGTAGTTTTTTGATACTTTCCAAAAAGAGAACTAATGACAAGACTTTACAAACAAGATTAATAACCAGACTGCTGCCATAAACATATTTAGTAACTTTAATGCTGCTTAGCATAAGTCCATTAAACATTTTCATCCATATACTCCAGTGTAAATGTATTTTATACAATATGAAGTGTTTTAAAAGTATATGGCTCTAGGTAAAACATTCACAAAACAAGTTTTAACGCAAGTAGAGGATTAGAAAAAAATAATCAGGCAGAGTATAAAATCTCTGGAAGATAAAATTTTCAGAAAAGATACACAAAACCATCCCATTGCAATAATTCAGGAGGTGGTCCCAGTAGTCAGAAGGGTGGCTGCTCACTTTCGTGTCACCGATAAAAATCTCTGTCCTGGGTCAGCAGGGACTGAAGGGCTCCACTGATGGTGGCTGGCTCTCATAGATCCTTGTTCCTGGCAAATTTGGCAAAGTGACCTTCAGAGCAGATACTTTTGTTGGCTCAAGAAGAATGAGTAGGCCCAGGAATGAGGGAAGTCCTGTCTTCCCTTACCCAACCGCCGCTGGTCTTTGTAGAATTGTAAGGTGCACTGGCAAGATGCAGTGAGCGAGTTGTTCTTGAATGACAGAGAACCTTTACGTTCCCACATTATCAATTTGGCACTATTCACAAGAGCAAAAAAAAAAAAAAATATTTACTAGCATTATAAAAAAAAAGAAGTTTTGCCATCTGCCAAAAAGGATGAGTGTTAAGGAACAGAGTGCAACACTATCGTTTCGTTAACTTTGTATTTATAACATTGCATGTCATTATACAACTGGGATATTCAAAGGAGGCTCAATTAAACTTCATTCCTGCCAAAAGCAAACTCCCTCATGGGCGGACTGCTTTGCATTCCACTGCTTTCAGCAAGATGCTGCATAGGCATCTCTCCAAATAAAAACACCTTTACAACACCGCAGGTTTAAGATGTAACAAACAGCGCACTGCATGAATTGAGGTCAGACAATATTCACCATTTGGTAACATTCCATTCAGATGAAGTTGACTCACATAATTAAGTAACAAATGCAGCACTTGAAGTAACAAAACCACAGCCGTACTT
Organism: Aythya fuligula; assembly: GCF_009819795.1. Classification (NCBI taxonomy): domain Eukaryota; kingdom Metazoa; phylum Chordata; class Aves; order Anseriformes; family Anatidae; genus Aythya; species Aythya fuligula. The sequence goes on along the minus strand of NC_045560.1, from coordinate 146,092,250 downwards.
CAACAAAGTAAAACAGTGCAAATATTCCTGTTAAACAAAATTATATCACCTATATACACACAACACAAATGCACTGTTTGTTTTGCAGTATAAATAGATCTGATTGAGCTAAATGCCTAAAACTAATGAACTACTGTCTGGCACTCCCAGACACTTTCCATCTACAAAAGAACACAAGAAGCTTTAGAGGATCAGATCACCATAGCTGAATATGGTTGTAAAATAACACCAAAAGATTGCACTGCGTGGATATTTAAAATATTTCCTCTGTACAAAGTTAATAATTTATACTAAGCTGATACTGCAAAGTCAGCTTGGGCTCTGATTATGCACCGAGCAGCACACACAAGACCAGTGACTCCACCAGGAGCCTCAATGCCCACCTGTGTGGAGCGCACTGCAATGCTGCAAAGCACTGAAAGCCCAGTCCCAGGACTTAACGAGGGGGGAGCTTCTTAGCTGCCTGTGCAGATAACATGTCTGTTTAGTTTCAGCTTTCTTCCTGCTCTTCTGGTTTAGCACTAAAATTCTGCTGTCTGCTCATGATATCTGTTTATCCCTGAACTCTAATATTATTCAGTGAATAATGTTTCTAATGAGGACTCAATAAAAGTAAAAACTAAAAAAGGAAGAGACAGAAACATGTCTTCTGTTAAGGAAATCCTGATTAGGGGTTATTTGCATTTCAGCAGTTGAAAACAGATTTTAAGCAAAAAAAAAAAAAAAAAAAAAAAGTCTTTTTTGGAATTACATTACAGTAAAACAGACAAGTAGTAGTTAATTTGATCTGAAGTGGAGCACTCAGGCATTAAAGTCTCTTCAACCGCTATAGCTTCCATCTCCTCAACGCCATGGCTGTGCTGCAACCATAACAAACAGCTGTTGCAAAGGCAAAAATCTAGAGGAGTAGGGGGGAAAAAGAAAAGAAAAAAAAAGTGAATCACACATTATATTGATCTACTTTTTTTCTATTCCAAAAGAATATACCAACACAAATGATTCAAAAGGTAGCTCCCTACCCAAAATTCTTATTGTAAAGACAGGTCTGGGATCCTCTGAAGTTTTCTCACAAACTTCTCTGTTTTAAACCCATGTAACTGTTTTTAACTTGCTAGCTGCAGAAGATCTTTTGAAATAGGATCTAAACAGAACATGTTCAGAAGTTATGGTACAAAACAATTGTGCATACTTACACCTTGCGTTTCAGTTTTGGAAGTTTGAAAACTTCAGTTTTTAGTGTTTGATTAGAAGACCTACAAGTGCATGCCTTTACCAGTAAACAATTAAGGAGACAAACCTCTAAAAAGCAGAGTTCTTTACTTGCAGAAATACAGAGATTGATTCAAATCTGGCCTCCTTAACCAGATAACCAGACACTAGAAGAGATTCCTAAGAAATGCCAGGAATCTGCTGGTGCTCAAGAACTAAATTGAAGAGATAGAAACTGAAGGTCATGCCATGGCAAACTCAGTTATATAATATAAACCAGAAGAAAAAAATTAGACACTGAATTTTTGAAACATAGTTTCTTGTATTGTCCAGTGCTAATGATGGTCACTCTCCTAGAACATACAGATTCAATCACGATTACAACCTTGCTTTCCTTACAAGTGTTAATCCGACACATCAAGTTTTGAATAGATGCTACATCCTAAAACTATCACTCATAAAAGGAAAAGATACATTTTTAATCACAGTATACATATCTAAGAAGTAATTTTAAAAGACAAATGTCCACAAGGCTTTATCTTTTTTTTTTCCCCCATTTAGATCATAGGATTGTTTTAATGAAGTGTTTGAAAAGGGTCATAATTTTTTTCTCTGTATGTCCTGACTTTCTAATTAGATAATTTTGGGAAAAACAAACAAACAAACAAACAAACAAACATGAAGATGCTAAAGACTACAGTATCTGATTCAGCAGTTCCCAGCATCTCTTAATTAAAAATTACTGAGATGCAAATCTCCTCCTCCCCATCTTGAGAGGGATTTGAGGGTCACGAAGAACTGAATTCTCCTTAAAAATAGTATGGAAGGGGTAAAGGGTTTCTTGGAGTATTCTACTGTCAGAAAAGATAATGAAGGTGACTGAAGAAAAATATTTTACCAAATATTAAGTAGGATCTGAACACACTCAAACAAGGACTGAAGAACTACACTGAAGTGTAGAATTTGAGATATTTAATAGAAAGTCCTCTCTCAGTTTGGACACAGCCATGAGACACCACCTCTGTCTGTGTACCATTAAATGTGTTGGAGTGTGCTAATAGCAAGAGGGTAATGGTGGGCATGTCAGTCTCCAAGTCCTGAGTGCCTCACCTCACCCCTTCAGAGCTTGGCTTGCCAAAGCAAAAGGTTTTTCCTTTATTTTCTTTCAGAGAGAATGTAAACTTCACACCTTAGGCTCATCTGTTTTTATCCTAAGATAAGCTGAAGGTGTTTACAGCATAAGATTTGTGGTTATCTAGTTCTGAAGACAACAGATACCCACAGAGCATTTTAGAAGCTTAACAAACCCATACAGTTCCCTGAGGTATGTGAGATGCTCTTGGAGGTTAAAAAAAAAAAAAAAAAAAGGCTCAGTAGTTTTAGTTCAGTTCCACACGCCTCCTTGCCATTCAAGAGTCCAGTCAGGGAGAAAGCTAACGCCCGGTGTATTTCCTGACTCAGCTCCACACGCCCACATCACCAGATACAGGGATTCGGTGATGATGCAATTGCAGTGATAAAAAGGAAGTCTGAGCTTAGGCTATCAATAAAAACACACTAATCCTTGTCATAGGTAACAGCATGGCCTTTGCAGCTAACTTTTATACACTTTTTTGATGTCAGGCATATCTGGAGCTGCACAAGGAGCTAGCCCAAGATTTTTCCCCATAGCATGTTCAGGACTACCTGAACAGTACCAAAAATCCCAAGCATTCACAAATTAACAGGCTGCCCAGGGAAGTGGTGCAGTCACCATCCCTGGAAGTCTTCAAAAGACGTTTAGATGTAGAGCTTAGGGAAATGGTTTAGTGGGGACTGTTAGCGTTAGGTCAGAGGTTGGACTCGATGTTCTTGAGGTCTCTTCCAACCTAGAAATTCTGTGATTCTGTGAAGTCTGAGCACAGGCTTGAAATTCACACCTGATGCTTTGATGAAGGCTCAGTTTTTATCTATTTCTCCTATTCCAAAAAACAGCATCGCTTTTATAATATCTCATCTAAAATTATAAGCTGGAGTGATAATAGACTTCAAATACTATTGTGAAAAGTACCCTCTGAGCAACAGCTTACTGTGATATTTTTTGCATGCCACTGTGAAAATATTTGCTGCTTTCAAAGACGATCACTTCTTCCATTTTGAGTAGTTGGCTACAAGGACTTACAACAGACTTCTGTCCCTAGATACAAATTAATGAAGTACATACCGAGGCTGCTATGCTTATGTTATATTCATGATCAGCTAGAATCTTCTCATGTGTGGTGGAGTTGAATTTGCGGGGGAAGTAATGCAGAGACGTAGTTGCTGCTTGCAGTAGAAAAGCTCCAAAATAAAAGACAAAAGTAGCCCCATGGAAAAGAAAGTCCTGAAAAGCAAAGAACAGATTGAGTCTGTGCTACAACATGCACCTAGTTCTTGTAGTCTCAGTGTAAGTGAAAGCCAACACTGAAACCTGAAACAAGCACTGATAACAATAACTGTACTTGAGCAATGCTAAATCCATCTGAGAGCTTAAACAGTACATGTTTTCACAACTGCTTGCAATTACAAACAACTCACTAACATAATTAGTACTAAGACAGCCCTCCCTCTCCCCAGCCTCCATATTCTTTCAAATGAAGAGGCACATGTGCTCAGCTTATGTACATGTGCTGACCTTTTAGATCACTTTAAAGCAAGTAGAGCTTACAGAACTTTCTATTTATAAAGCTCAGATCAAAAAGAAGGGACGTTCAGGCTGACTATCACAACTGAAGCAGTACAATACAAACTTGCAGTCCCCTGAATCCCTTCTCAGCCACAACCTCAACTCCAAAAGCTCCTTTTACATTTAAATGTTGCTTCTGTACGTGTCCAGAAACATGCCAACCTTGACACAGCTGAAGTTTACTTCATGGTACAAAGTCCAAGTACTGAGGCACCTCCTCAACTCTCTCTGTTTTGGCTCTACGCAGAATAAAGTAATGTGGAGGTACTTTGTGATCCTGCTGAATAAAATGCCTGGCACTTAACAAGAGCTAGGATTTGCTTTATATATGTGTCTCTCATGCTCTTCTCTAGGCAATTCGCTGCTCTGTAGTGAATGCTAGCTAAGCACAAGGTTCAGACATCTAACATTTCTGGATTCTATTACTGGTGTACACAAAAAAGCAGCTTTGGTGCCTAAATCTTTCTGTGGCTTGTGCCTCAGAGTGTTCCATGCGGCAAGACGCAAGACATGTTCCAGTACAGTTTGAAGACATCTAACGCATTTTTCCAGCACCTCCCTCTGGTGTTCAGTCTGCAAAGCATACATGTGCACCACACTCAGTTCCTGAGTCCATACACCACGTGCAGCGTGTGCGTACACATGCAGGCCTGCACCATTTTGTATATTATACACAAGCATGGGTATGCTTTTTGATGAAAACCATGATACATGGTCTATCTCGAGCACAAATTCATTGTGGACCTGTCATTGGTGTGAGTGCAACAGACTACCAGTATGCCAAGAGCGAGCACCCAGGAAGAAGCATCCTGATCTCATCACAACAGCAGAGAGTATTCATACACACCAGAACTTACTGTGCATTACCCTTACCTCGTGGCTATCTGATAGCAAGGCAGGAATGCGCTGAGTTTCCCTGATTAGAGAAATGTTTCTTCAAAGGTGTTAGATTTTATTTTATTGTTATCATTAAAAGAATTCCTTTCCAAATTCATCGGTTGTTTCATATTTGATAGCAGATAGAGCTACTCTAGTACTCACACTCCAGTTAGTTTCGGCAAGTTATGATCTAAGAGGCCACTTACAGTTTCCAATTCCACTTTGACCAGGAAATAATTTTCTCTTAATTAACAATCATTTGAGGCTAGGTCATAGACAATACTACTTTCTTAATGACTGCTTATTTCTAAGAATATAAGTTTTGGCAAAAACAGCTGCAGTAATTCCCAACTTCTGGTCTTCTATCCTGTCTGCTTTACTTTTTTTTTTTCCCCCTCCCCTAAGCTTTTACTTCTTTAGGAGCATCACCAGGAAATGCCACTGACATCCACGGAACTAAGAGAAGAAAAGAGTGCTGAGATTGGCTTTACAACCTAGATGGATGGCTGTCATGTCCTAGGCTTGCCAGAACTCAAGCTTTGGACACAAGACTCATTCCCTCAGTCTGCTGCTCTCCTGTAACATCCGTACCTCGTACAAAAAATTGTAGAGACCAGCAACCGCTTGTACATGAGAGCAATGGAGCACTGGAGAACCTATGGTGCTGTGCTGCAATTGGGGAGGCACTTCTCTCCACCAGAAGCTTACTGGTTTGGTTTCCCCTGCTCAACTGAGCTGGCAGACAGACCTGCATCTTCTACATGACCAGCTGTGTGCACCGTGACAGACTGCATGCAGCTGTGTGCTCCCTCCGTGACAAACCCCAAACCCCAACATGACCTGACATACAAATTTCATAGCGCTGAAGTTCAGCAACTCAATTGGTGTGCATAAATCCATAGATAATCAAGGACATCCAGTTTTTTGGGGCTACTAAATACTGGAGGGAACACAAATAGCTCCATGAGGAAGATAGTGCTGAATGCATGCAGGACAGGTGTTTTCAGAAGACAAACTCTTTCATTTCCTCCATCCTCCTGCTGAAGCCTCTAATTTCCTTCTCCTGGCAGCAATTACAGTGAAGCCATGTAGCAGCAGAAAGGTTTCACATTCATACGGTTAGGGTTTCTATGACCGAAAAAGCCGAGATGTTATTAGGGAAGGTGGTCAGTTTTGTTTTTAATAATTGTTAGCACAGTGCCTAACTTTCCATTGTCTTAACCCTTGTATAATCATGGAAGCCTCACACAAGGGATATGTAAAACAGCACCAGATCTGTGTGATATGCTACTTCACATCTAATTTTGTAAACAAGTGTGTTGTGAGTCAGGCCATAAAGAAATATATTTGTCATACCATCTGGTTTAATACAGTGATGTATTAAGGTCCATATTTTCCCCCAACTTTTCACTGTGTAGCATCTTATTTTTTAAATATCTGTATGAGCTCAGTGGAGCTACTTATGTCATACGGTATTAACAAACGCAGGTCTGTCAGAATCCCAAGCTATTTTTCAAATTTACACTTAGCCTTCCAGAGCCTGAAACCACCTTTGCTCATAAATCTATAAAGAATGCATTTGTACTCTCCCATAAACAATCTACAACTCTTCCTATTTTTCCTAATTTTATAACCTGTAATATCTGAGTTTATTATAAATTTAATTTCTGAAGTACCAAAAACATGTATTTATATAAATATGTGGCAACCTAAAACGAACACGTACACCTCTGTATTGTGTAACAATAAAAAGTTTTTAGTATTTCTAGTAATTATTTATTTGAAACAGCAGGTAAAAATCCTTGTGAAGTGCTACTAAAGAGTTTAGTGCCAACAAGTTACAGAACTTTTGTGTACCTAACAATAGTGGTCAAATGATACATCTACTGTTATTTCTGTTGAAGACTGGAAGAGGCTGGATTTCAGCCACCATGCTAGAGATAAAAGGATCCACACTGCATTTATTTAAGAAACTGCCTTAGTTACGATACCTTTTTGGAGTAAGTTAGAGTCCCACAGGCATGGCTTTTATACAGCTCATCTAGCAGTTTCCTGACACGGAAAGTTTCTCACTGATTTATCAAATACAAGGGGAGAAAATTAATAGCACAACCAAGCACTACCAACACCAGGCAGCCAACGTGCAAGATAAATGCTCATCTTAAAACAATCTTTTTCAATTTATAAAAGACTCTGCCCTTACCCAGCAACCCTGAAATAGATTAATGATTATAAATTGGCAAATAGTTTCAATGAAACCCAGGACACTATTAATTTACTTAAGTTATGTACATGCTCAAGGGCTTCGTTGCGTCATAACTTGTGAGGATGTCACAGCGTAAATTCCTGTAACACTCTCTAATTGTAACTCATTATGAGCTTAATTACTGCCTGTATTGTGCTGGAAAGCTAAGACCGTACGTATGTGTATTTGCTTTTATAGAATCCAGTCTGTTTTAATAGAAGTGTTTGTTTTAGTAGAATCCAGTTTGTTACCATTGATGGACTTTGATGCTGTTAGAGCCTCAAACTTATAAAGCTCTATGATCTTGCTTTAAAGAGCATTTTTTTTCAAAGGACTGTCAATAACCTGAACAGATACATAAATATATTGATACTGAAAAAAACAAATCCAGTTATCATCAAAAAAGTGTCAGTAAGAAAACTAAGGCATGTGAGAGAATCTGCTGATCACCTTCACCTTTAAAACATGTCTGTTTTTATATTTCAGGAGTTTTGATGCTTTCAGAAGTTTTTTTTTTTTTTTTTTTGATAATTCCCACTCTGATGACAGTTTTGCCACCTGTTATTATTCACTCCCAGAATTATTAGAGAGAGTAATACCACCTTGTGCTCAACTACTTGAGCACTAAAAACCTCAAAGTAAAAACCAGTTTATGACAACAAAGGAGTACATAAATTAACAGTCAATAACCTCGTATATCCATGTTGCTGGTAAAAACCAGAACCAACAGCTTCCCTTTTTTAATAGGAAGGTACAGCCTGTGAGAACTATTGGCACAAGCCATAATGCTCCATTACAGCATGAATTAAGTCTTTTCTTCACACTGGACAAAAGCTGAAGAGAACATAATGAGATCTGTAGTTTCCCCAGATTTCCCATAAGGAAGATAAATTTATAAAGATAAATTAAAAAAAAAGGTAAGCTACTAAGGCTTATTCCGACTTTGACTACCTAAGATCTAACAGCCAGTTGTCAATGCTGTTCTGGAACTGACCCCAAGTCAGCTGAAGACTTTCTTAGGAAGCGAAGGAGACTTCTTGGGTGCTTTAGTCTGGTGCTATTTCAGACAACCACATCACACAATGTGTTCAAAATATGTATTGTTTCCTTTACAACATTACATACATCTTTATACCTCCAGTTACTCACTTCTCTAGTAGTCCAAAAATATTTTCTATTTTCTAGTCTATAATTATTTCTGACCATTTAAACCAATTGGTTGTCGTGATTTATTAAACTAGCTCTTTTCCTGCTGCTCATGCCTTTTATGTGCTTATAGAGGACAAGTACACTGCTTCAGTCTGTTTCAAAAGGTAGGTTCTTTCAGCTTTCATCATAAACGAGGTCTCGTATTTCCCCTCATATGTCATCCTTGTGGCCCTACTCTGTCCTCTTCCAGTTCTGAGTTCCTTTTCTGAGAAACTTCCTGTTAAATGTAAGCCTAGGCATTAAGACTTAGGATAACTACTTCTTATAAAATCATTTTCAATTTATAAAATAAACATAATCCTTTAAAAAATACATGTATACGTAAATAAAAAAATATCTTACTGTCTGGTTCCAGTTGACGGCAATTCTATTTGCATAACCGAAGAGGAACACGCACAGGAACACGATGGAGAGGAACCACGCAGTCACTGCTACGAACATTACCCATCCCTGCAGCAGTGGCAGTGGAACTTTTGTAGATGCTACTAAAATCCAGACTATTGTTCCAAACAGCTGCAAGGAAAGGAATGCAGACGATGAACTGACAGAGAATTTTCATTCAGTCCCTTCTAACTCAGAATTAGCACTTCATATCACACATCAACAAGCCCTCTGACTACTTTCAGGAAAACAGAGGAAACACTTCAAAAGTTCTCTAAGAGTATAAGTGTTGTTCTGAGAAATGATAGGCACTAAGTGGAGGTTAAACAAAGCCCCTCTTAAAACAGTCTCGACAATGGGATTTACATACTTAGGTGACTTGTGTGCTGCTGCTGAAAATGTTGCTCTTACTGTCATTTAAAGGGAAATAAAAGAAGCGTGAAAATATTACTCACACACATAAATATACAACTATGTATATATATATACGTATATATACACACACTCATACACTAAAGTTAGCTTGATGATGATGCACATCAAATTTGGATTCAATCTCATACTGTTTAGTTTGGTAGTCCTAATCAGATGAGATACATAAAGAAGATGAAACTACATCTTTTTTTTTAACGTATTTGTAATGAAATGCTGATAAAGTACACAATAAGTAATAAAGTGAAAGATAAAACTAGGTTATAGAATAAGGTGAGTTATAAACTATGTTGCAATGGCTAGAGAAATGTACATTTTCCAGAAGTTATTGTAACCAGAGAAAGAACACAGCATTACCAATCTTTTTCAGTATACAGATCTGAGTGAATGAGTAGTGGGGGTACTGTGGAGCATTTACTTCCCCTGTTGGATAGCTACAGTTAACTTCAAAGCAAGCTACTACTTCCTTATTTAAATCCTACAGATTTAAAACTACAAAGTCAGAGGCTACATTTTCAGATTCAGATAACTTCCTTGAGAATCAAGGTTGAAAGAGCGATACCTTTCAAAAGCTGCCTGCTATAAAATTAGCTATAATTGGTTAGAAAATTAGTCGGGTCCTCTCTAGTGTTATGTTGCAGCAGCATGCACGTAAAGACACACTGGTAGTCTCAGTTCAAAACTCCCAAGGGTTTTGGTATTAGCCTTCAAGTTGTTCTTTAGGGTTCCTTTTTTTTTTTTTTTTTTTTTTTTTGCTGTGTGACAAACCGCTTTCTCTAGTTTCACAAGGCTGCAGGTGCAAGTCTGTTACTTATTGACCAGACAGCGATGGGCAGTGGGGAAGCAGAAGGGATAGCAGAAAGCATTTGCGAAACAAGAAGTGGATACACACGAAATGTTTTCAGTATTTTGAATATGGAACCTTGCAGGATTCTTTTAAAAAAGGAAACAAAAACCGGGAAAAGAGAGAAAGAAAAATAGAAAACTACTGCAGAGATTGCTAATCTCAGCACGCAGGGCTGTGCAATTTCCCCAATACTACAGCTGTCCCCTTCGGCTCGCAGGGCAAATGCCTGCCAGGTTAGCCAACCTAATTAACCTTTTGTGCCAACTGACTCAGGCCCTGATTCAGCGCCAGGACTTGGTGCTCAGCTCCTTCCTCAGGTGCTGTTGTACAGCTTGCAGGGTGGCACCTAGCTCACAGACACATGGGGCGGGACGCCAAGAAAAAAAAATCTTAATAAATTAATAAAATCGCTTCTGCCAGATTTCTCTCCACCACACACACTAATTAGTGCCACAGAGACTGAGCTCAAAGGACCCCAGTCCCACATAAATCAGCATGGCCTTCCGCACACGCAGATTAAGCTCACTTGCAGGAGTTTTCACAGGACCTGTAGCACAACCACTGTAACTTTTCAGAGAGATTTTTGGGTTCTCAGCAGCTTGAGCTCCCCCTGCCACCCATCAGGACGGGGCTGGGGGGGCAGCTCCCCACACAGGGCCGGGCCAGGGGTGCCCAAGGGGAGGCGGGGATGACCGGGGAGGGAGATCCCGGCTCCTGCTGCCCTTCCCCGGGGCACAGAGCCGTTTTCTCCCCTTTTTGGGCTGGGATAGGAGCGACGGTGCCTCCCCTTCCCTCCTTCCCTCCCTCCTTCCCGGCGGCTGCCACAGCCCGCTCACAAAATGGCAGGTGAGGAGCGACGGGGTGGGGAGGGAAGAAGAGTACGGTGTTCCCCCCTCCAAAAAAAAAAACACAACTCACGATCTCCAGGAAGATGAAGGCTCCCGAGTAGGTGCGCAGGATCTCCAGCCCCGAGGGCAAAGTGACCCGGGGGGGCGGGAAGTAGGCGGCGGGGTTGGGAGGAGGCGGCATGGACGAGGCTCCCCTGGGCAGCATGGTGCCAGTGCCGCCGAGCGGGGACGGCTGAGCCGCGGCCAGGTGGGCGAGGAGGAGGAGGAGGAGGAAGGAGAGGAGGAGGAAGAGGAGGAGGGAGCAGGTGCGGGCGAGCCCGTACGCACCGCCCCGGCCGCCTCCCTCCTTCCCCACCCCGCCCCGGGGCCGGAGGAGCTGCCCCGGTGTCACCACCCGGGACTCTTCTCCCGGCCAAAACCCCGCACCAGCAGCCGTGAAAAGCAGGAGCAGGTTCCTCAGGAGCCTCTCCGGCCGGGCTGGGGGCCTCCTGCTTGCTGGGTGTTTGCTCCGGATTGCAAAACCGCCCGTTCAGGAGCCCTGAGTCAGTTCCAGCCACGTTTACGTGGTTGTTTCCTCATGCCGATCTGCAGAAGGTGGTTATTTACATTCTGGTTTAGATATTTGAGGCTTTGAAATTAGGAGGATGCATTTTTTTTTTTTTTTTTCCCTAAGGAGTCTATTTGGTTTACCTGTTCAAATACTGAACACAATCACGTGCATCTGCTTTTCATTCAATCATGCACAATTACTAAAATCCAATACTATTATAAAGTGTTTTTCTGCTGTAAAAGTTTGGGGTAAATACAGGTCTAGAAAGGTACATGGTCGTCAAACCACATAGTCGTCAAACCACATATAATGTATTTTCTCATCCTTCTTAGTATGAATACCTTTACAAGGTCTTTCCTAGATGAAGGATGTAGCATTGACCAGCATTTTTGTTGGTTTTCCCTTCGTGGCTGAGGACAGAATCACAGCACAGCTCAGGTTGGAAGGGACTTCAAAAGATCATCAGGTCCAACCTTCAAAGGAAAAGAGAGCCTTCACCCTTTGCACCCTGTCCAGCTGCATCCTCAAAACCTCCACTGATGGGGGTTCTGCCTCTGGGGTTGTTCTGGTGATTGATTATTCTCACTGTAAAAAATATCTTTCCTTTGTCAAGATGGAATTTGTCATGGTGCAGATTGTACCTGTTGCCCCTTCTCTGTGTGGTTTCTTGTGAAGAGAGAGCCTCCATCCTCTCTGTAGACATCCTTTAAGTGCTGGGATACTGCGATGAGGTCACCCCAAGTCTTCTCCAGGGTGAAAAGATATGATTCTTTCAATCTTTCCTCATAGGGCAGGTTCTCCACCCCTTCAGTCATCTTCCTGGCTTCCTTTGGACCCTCTCCTTGTCTTTTTTAAATTGCAGAACCAGAACTGTACCATGTGCAGACTGCCAGGCGCTGAGCAAAGTGGGGTGATCACATCTCTATTTCTGCTAGTAATGACCCTGCAGAAACAGCTCAGAATCTGATTTGTCTTTGTTGCTGCAGTGACATCTCACATTCAGCTTGTTGTCCACCAGCACCTACAGGTCCCTTTCACCAAGGCTGCTCCTCAGCCACACAGATCCAAGCCTGTACTGGTCCCGGGTCCAGGACCTTGCACTTTGTTAAGCTTCATACAGTTCTTGCTTCTCCCAGCCTGCCCAGGTCTCCCTGTAAGATGGCACCCCTTCTGATGTGTCCACCTCACCACAGTTTAGTGTCATCAGCAAACCCGGGGAGGGTGCTATCAAGGCCACCATCCAGACCACTTATGAAGATGTTGACCAGTATTGATCCCTGGGGCATCCCACTTGTGCCTGGCTGCCAGCCTGAGCAAAAACCATTCACTCCACCCTTTGAGTGCAGCCTATTAGCCAAATTCCTACCCATCTCACAGAGCACCCATCCAATCTTGTCAGTTTGTCCAGAAGAATGTCAGAAAAAGTGCTGAGTGCTTTGGTGAAATCCGGGTTAAAAATACCTACTGCTCTCCCCATGTCAACAAGCAGATATTATTTTGCTCTAGAAGATGACAAGGTTAGTCAGGTATGATTTGCCTTTGGTAAATCCATATTGGCTTTTCACAACCACCTGCTTCATTTGGTTTGTAGTTGTTTCTAGGACTTGTTCTATTACTTTCTCAGAGGCTGAAATAAGACTTAAGGTGTCCATTTGAATGAGTAAGTACTGTTTCATCCAGTGTTTCTGGGTGTTAATCCTCAACATATTCAGCTGAGATTTTAAAGCTAATGTTTTAAGAAGGTTTCATGCAAGTGTAGCTGCTCTGAAGGTTGAACCCACAAGGGCATTAACATTGTATTCCTTTGTTTTTAGATGTGCGGTGTCTTTCAGAGGTTTGTTTTTTGTGATGACAAGAAATATTTTAGCTTGAGATGCCTGTCCTCCCCACCCCAATCTAAAATCTAGGTGGGGAAGCAGTCAGCTCCTCTAAACACACCTCATATGTCCTTAGAGCATACCTAGTATATAAGTAGGATGGGGATACTTCTGAAATGCAGTAAAAGCAGCTCAATTTTTAAATCATGGCTAATAGGGAAGGAAGAAGCAACAATTTGTATTTTCTTGTGCTCTCTCCTCATCGCCACACCCCTTGTGGCTGCGTGCCTCTTCCACTCTTAAGACGTGGGAGATGTAGGGTTGAATTGTCTGTTTGGGTAAGGGAGGCACTGAGCCTGGCCTCCTCTCTTTTCTGAGTGCTTTAACCTGTCAGTTATCAGATGAGAAGGATACCTCTTATTCCTCCTCTGGACATATTTTAGAAATGAACATGATGTCCCATTCATTTATCTTCAGGGAAGAATTCCAGGCTCTGGAGGCACATGCCTACAGGTCCTGACTTGGGTGTGTTTTGGAAGGGAATAGGATCCAGACTTGTGCCTAACTGATGAGGTGTAGGTGGTTCTTTCTTGGGGCTGCGTTCTGGAGACCATATGTCCAATTAACTTAACAGTCTGGTCCTAAATCTGTTGAGATTGCCCTGCACAGGGAGAGATCTGAGTGGGTAGAAAACTGTGTTGAGCAGTTTATGATTTGGAAGAAGAAATATGATTATTTTTCTCTTATTCAGAGGAAGTACAAATAACACTTGGTCATAAACATTTCCATCTTTATTATCCTGCTACACAATTAATCTGTGTGGACTCCAGCAGCAATAGATTTTTTTTTTCTTGTAAGGACCATTCATTTTAACCTGCACTTGCCTTTTAACACTGATATTCTTGACTTTTACAAGGTTGTCACAGTAAAGTCTAAATATCACTGTTAGGTATATGTATACACAAATAGTCCTAAAGCAGATTTATAGAAATCCTTTTTTTTTTTTTTTTTTTTTTTTTTATTAATAAATCCTAATAATTTAAATGAAAGTAGCTGTTTAAATGATTATTACTGTTTGGGCAGTATACATGACAATGCCGTATCTGTATCCTTATATACTGATTCGGATACTGTTTGAATCTTTTAAAAATCTGAAGTCTATAAGGGATCAGTACCAGGACTGCGTTTTTAAGTTTCCATGGCAAAAGCATGTTTGTGCTGGACAGCTGTCTTAATAGCATTTTTATGTAAATAATTGCATTGAGGCATGCTACAAGGCAAACTAATGATGCAGCTTCAAGTCCACCAGAGTTGATAAGTAGACAGATGTATATTGACTCACTCTACCTAGGAAGGTCTGTTTATACAACCAAAGGGACTAAAAACTTCTCTTAATTAAAGTATTAAATAAAGTCCAAACTTCCCCTGGTGTTCTTGAAGTGCTTATTGCAGCCTAATGTAAAGTTGGGATTGTCAAAGAACTGCAAGATCACTTACTGTCATTTTTAGATGATAAGAAATATCTGCAAGGGGAATCGCAGAATCATCTAGGTTGGAAGAGACCTCCAAGATCACCTGGTCCAACCTCTGATCTCCACTAAACCATATCACTAAGCTCTAAATCTAAATATCTTTTAAAAGACCTTCAGGGATGGTGACTCCACCACTTCCCTGGGCAGCCCGTTCCAATGCCTCACAACCCTCTCAGTAAAGAAGTTCTTCCTAATATCCAACCTAAACCACCCCTGGTGCAACTTTAGCCCATTCCCCCTTGTCCTGTCACCAGGCACACGGAAGAATAGACCAACCCCCACATCACTACAGCCTGCTTTAATGTACCTATAAAGAGTGATAAGATCATTCCTGAGCCTTCTCTTTTCCAGGCTCAACAATCCCAGCTCCCTCAGCCGCTCCTCGTAAGGCTTGTTCTCCAGACCCCTCACCAGCTTCGTTGCCCTTCTCTGGACTCGCTTGAGCACCTCGATGTCCTTCTTGTAGCAAGGGGCCTTGTAGAAAAAACAAATAGAAAGCCAGAAGTTGATTGTATGACATGCAGATTGTTTTGTTTATAGATTAATTCATTTAATATGCTCCTGGAAATTGCATACAGGATTCTGATCTCATACTGGTGGAAACTGGGTGTCATTCCTCTTTAGCCAGTGAAATTAAATTGGCATAAAACTGTTTTGCATAAAATGAATGACAGGGAAACCCTTTTGTGTAGTGTGTTTGCCCAGTGGTAACAGAACTTTACGGTCATGTTTGGACCAGTGCATATTATGATTTGGTGTGTAAATACCACATTGTTGAGGTTTCTTCAGAGGCAGCCTAACAATTTTTATTCTGACATGCAGGGCCAGGCTTTTGATTGCATGCTGGCACTTTTTGCATCGCCTAACTAAAAGAAAAATAACTGTTGAAGTCACTTGCCTGGTCCAGTAAAACTGCGTTTAGGATGTTCGCTGAAAAGATGGGATGAAGACTGAGAGATTGGTAGTTGGACTGCACGCCAGCAATACTTACTGTTTTTTTCTTCCTGCCAGCCTCCAGGTTTGTGGTGTAAAAGAGGAGCAGTTTAGCTGGTTGCAGAGG
Organism: Aythya fuligula; assembly: GCF_009819795.1. NCBI lineage: Eukaryota > Metazoa > Chordata > Aves > Anseriformes > Anatidae > Aythya > Aythya fuligula. The sequence goes on along the minus strand of NC_045560.1, from coordinate 146,076,537 downwards.
AACTTAGGTTGGTCAGCACAGGCTGGAGGATGTCATCTAAGTGTTGTCAACACAGGATGCAGCACAGTGCCGTGCCATTAGAGCTGCTGATAGTGTGGGGCCCTTCTCAATTCTCATCAGTCAGAGCTTCATGGATTCATCTTTAGTTGTAATGCGTTGGCCTCTGATCTTCTCTCACTGGTCAGAAGTATGTACCTGGTGTTTTGATGAACTATCCATGCTGACAGAGAGTCACTTTTTTTCCCTAGTTGCACTTTGTTTGCTTTTGGGGGACTGTTTGTTTTATTGAGTGAATTCCTGGCTAAAAATCCAATAGAGGGCAAAGGGTAATTAGGCAAAAGACAAAGGTAGCTTCATTTTCCCATGAATGAGTTCAGGAAGGAGAAGTAGGGAGAGAAATCAAGCACAGCATTGCTAGCCAGTTGAGGGAAGTGATTGCCCCACTCTGCTCTGCAGTAGTGTGGTCTCGCCTCAAGTAATGTGTAGAGTTTTGGGTGCCACAATATGAGAAGGACATAAAACTATTAGAGAGCATCCAAAGGAAGGCAACAAAGATGGTGAAAGGTCTAGAGAGGAAGGTGTATGAGGAGCAGCTGAGGTTCCTTGGTTTGTTCAGCCCAGAGCAGAGCAGGCTGAGGGGAGGCCTCATGGGGGCCTGCAGCTCCCTCACGAGGGGAGCGGAGGGGCAGGTGCTGAGCTCTGCTCTCTGGGGACAGCGACAGGACCCGAGGGAATGGCATGGAGCTGGGACAGGGGAGGGTCAGGCTGGGGGTTAGGGAAAGTTCTGCACCCAGAGGTGGTCGGGCACTGGGACAGGCTCCCCAGGGCAGTGGTCATGGCACTGAGCCTGCCGGAGTTCAAGAAGCATTTGAACAACGCTCTCAGACATGTGGTCTGATTTTTGGGTGGTCCCTTGGGAACCCAGTAGTTGGGCTCAATGATCCTAGCGGGTCACTTCCAACTTGGGATATTCAATGATTCTATGAAATTAAAATATGTTTGTAGACAAATGCTCTGTAGTATTTTGAAATAGCATAAAAACTTTTGCAAATGGAGCAAGCCTTTAGATTTCAAAACACCAGTTTATTCAGTTGTAAATAAGAAGGATTAATCTTAGTGTAAGATAAGGCCACGTAATTAGGCCTTATCTGATGACTGTTAGTAGGATGGTAAACATAACTATTTGAATGCAATTATGAGCATCATTAAGTGAATGATAAGTAACCTCTATATTTGTAGTTTCAGTTTGCTTAAGAGTGTAGGGTCTTATTCTATTGGCATCTTTTGCTACTTAAATTAACTACTGGAGTTATAAGGCTGAGAGGGAGCTCTTTGAGCACTGAATAATGCACAGACTCCCAATCCTTTTACTGACAACGCTTCATCTCAGGGTCTTTGACCCTGGCATCCAGGAATCTTACACCTCTGTTGTTTATGAGCTTTTCTGTGGAACTTCAAGCTGCACATAAGTCAGTGTAACTGGGCTTCTGCCAAATCAAGGGATCCTGTTCCCCCACCCATGGTTTACCTCTGCCTCCTTTGTGTTAGAGCTGGCGTAAATGAGGGTACTGAGTGGGTCAGACCAAGACATAACTGTCCTTTTTTTTCTCTTTGATTGATTAGGCTTGTGCTGAGATTGATTATTTTTCTGTAATAACAAATTGGTTTAAAAATAAACACAGGATTTATGAGCTGAATACACTGCTATGTTCTGTCTTCTTTATGGAATCTGCCAAATGTGGATTTTAATTCTCTTGTAAGGTGATAAACAGAAAACCATTATTATGATTTTTAAAAAAGATTTTCTGAAAAATACATAAATAAGAAATAATGATGCACCCAGCTGCTAGAAGCTTTCACATGATGAGCCATGCTTCTGCATCTTTAAAACCTGTGCTGCTATAACCATACTACATAAAGAGAAAAAAAAAAAAAAAAAAAAAAAAAAAAAAAACAGATCATCACAGGGATCTGCTTATACTGAAAGAATATTGATTTCAGCATGAAATTCAAATTGTTCATAAAGAGGAGTTTAAACATATAGGTGATATATGTGTAGGTAATTTTAGTGAAATTAGTATCTGGAATTTATTTTAGTTAGACAAATTTGAACTGCTTTAATGAGCCAGATTTCCAGGGTTTTACATCCTGGAAAACTCCAAGAGTCTTAGTAGAGACAAATAGGACACGTCATCATTTATCTCATTTTTTTTTTTGTGAACTCAGGGTAAGCGCAAATACATGTTCTGTCACCTTGAATTTTTTGAGCTTGTCTGTCCACTGAAATGATAAACTCCCAGCAGGCACTCAGATGTTTGCAGGAGCTTATAGAACATGAACCTTATTTCTAATGCCAAATTTTCAGATGTCAGATTGTGAAATGCTGCCCACTAATATACTTACACCATCTGAAAACCAGCCCTCATACTGATGGCAAGTTCCAAATGGTAACTGTTTCTGGTTCACCCAAGTGCTGAAGCAACATCAGAAGTTAGCATAACAGGTGAGAACAGTATCTTTATTTCAAACCACACCATGAGTTTGGGGAAATACGTGGTTACTCCCATGTGTATAATGATTTCACTGTGGGGAAAATTCTGGAGGAATCTCAGCTGCAAATGCAATGAACTGGGAAGTATTTGTAAATGCAATTTATGGTGAGTATATTTTTTCAGGCCTATTTCAACTACTCAGATCCTACTGAGCTCAATGTCAGGTTCCTACTCAACCCAGCTTCAGGTTCTTGCACAATGTTTTGGTAAGTTTAAGCATTTGATCAAGTAGGTCTTGATTCATAGTAAAGCAAACAGGTTCGAGGATTTTTTTTCCTTCTTTCACAAATCCTAAACCAGTTACACTGCATTCCTGTTAGCCTGGTGTCCTTCATGAAGAAATAAGTATTACACAGAGTACATGTGCAATTTTTGAATAGAAAACAATCTGTAGTTCTATTAGCATCCTTTAACTTATGATTCACAGAGGAAGGTGAAGTGTTTTGTCTGTCCTCACACTGAGACACACTCTGCTAAGATGTGGTTCAGACTATGAAAAATAAGTTAAAGACCAACTATCTCACTTTCACTGTATGATTTTTAATGAGACAACTACAGCAGTTACTCACCCAGGTAATGCTAATGAATATTTTAGTTCATTCACAGCTGATAATACAGTCTCGTGTTCATCAGTGCCTGATCTTGTGCTTTTTTTCCAGTCATTTTTTTCACTTCTTATATATGTTCCTCCATTGTCATGAGCGTTGTCATCCTTTACAGTAAGTAACTCCTCAGAGTGAACTAGCACATTGTTCTTAGAAATTCTGAGTGAGGGGACAGAAAGGGAAGATGAAATAGCTACCAGGAAATTTTTGTTTTTTATTTACAAGACTGTAAGTGAAAACTAAAATCAAATGAGCTTAAAGGAGCAGTCTCCCTACACATCTCTGATTCTAAACAAAATGTTTCATCTACTTTAGAATCTGATTTGGGATGGGATCTTATGCTCACATACCCTTCTGAGTGTTTACAGTGTGTAGCAGTGCATTTCAAATAGTTGCCTTTCCATTTTTGGCTTACCAGTAATTTTGTGGAGCTGTTTAAATAGCTTAAATTTTAATCCACAGGTATTTAGAGGAAGGAGGAATCAGTGGTCAAAAAACACAGCTCATTAATTTTGCATAATAGCAAAAGAATAAATAGGCCAGTATTCTGTGCATTATTTTACTAATAGAATAGTCTAATTGCACTGAAGTTAATGTTTATATGGTACTTCGAAGTTATAATCCGTTGTACTGGACTAATGCAATGTTCATACACTTCTACATGTAGCTACATTCTACTTGGAAAGAAATTATTAACCTAGCATGAAGTCCTTGGGGTTTCTAGTGCAAAAAGAAAAAACAAAACAAAACAAAACAAAACAACAACAAAACAACAACAACAAAAACAAACAGGTGTGATCTGGCTGACCAAGTGCTTATGTGCATCTCTGAGCTATCTGGCTAGACCCCTACTGCAAAGGAAGAAGAAACAGCCACATTTGAAGAAATTTTTTCATACTAAAGAAGATAACTGGAAACAGATCATAAATCATTTGTGTCTGCTTCTCAACTATAAAGGAAGTTTATAGCGACTGTACCCGACGTGGACATCTACCTTGCACATTCTTAAAGTTAGGTGACAAAAAATGCCTAGACCAAACTAGTTCAGTGTTTTCTGCAGTGATTTGAAAGAGGATAGAAGGGCTGCTTAAAATGAGTTGAATAGCAGTCTGGGCTGGTTGATTGAAAGGACTGACTCAATGTAACTTGAAGGGACTGCATACGCATATGTACCTGGTTCCGAGCACATCTGACATGGTGAATGAAAAATGTTGTTATGCTCTTTTTCTTTGCCCTCAAAGTCTATGCTTTTCTTTCTGTCAAAACCTAGCAGGCTAAGTTCTTAGAGCAAACCCATTCAGACTTGATGCTGTATCAGCCTGCCGTGGCTTCCTTCCAGAGACATCTGAGCTTCCCAGCCCCTTGTGTCGGTCACCTTGCGGGTGGTATCTCGGAAACAGTTGCGGCCTTGCACATTTGGTGGTAAAGTAAACACAAAGCAAAAGTACAACCTTCCTTCTTGGATCTATGGCAGACACAAAACTCTTTCCAGCCTTCCCCACATACACTTAACTGATTGTCTTATGCCTGGAGTCTTTCTAGCCCCACAGAAGCAGTTGTGATCAGCAGGTAATCAGTGGAATCCACATCTATGTTTTGGGTCCTTAACCTCAAACATAAACAACTTCTTCACTCCCAGTACTTCTTTCCATGTCCCAGTCTGGCTCTTCTGTAGAAAATCCTTTCTTTCAGAGTTTTGCTAACCCAGTTAGCAAAAAAAAAACAAAAACATCTTTGTCAGTGTAAGATTGTGCTGTGTTCCTTCAAGACTTTCTCCAGCTTCTTTCCCCAAAACTGGTCTCCCAGATGGACCATTGCAGGGCTCTTCTTCTGAGGTGCTCTCTTTAACTTTTTCCAAATCTCTTCTGTCTAAATTATGCTTTCTCTCAGACACATGATCTGATTTTTTAATTTTTGTGTGTGTGTGTGTGTGTGGTCTCTGGGGATCCAGGAGTTGGACTCAGTAATCCTTGTGGGTCTCTTCCAACTTGAGTATTCTATGATCCTGGTTTTTTTTTTTGTTTGTTTGTTTTTTGTTTGTTTGTTTGTTTGTTTTTTTCTGAGCCATACAAGCAGCTAGCCCTCACTTCCAGCTTTTCAAGTAATCCTCACCTCCATTGGAATAGGAAAATAGGAACTTCAGAGAAAATTACCTGACTGCCATGACCAAAAGAGGATGAATATAGGGACTGGTAATACAACATGCAATCAGATGTCTCTGAGTTACAAATCAGATCCCTGTGTGTTGGGAGGAACCACAGCCTGAAGTTTCAGAATTTAATTAGTTATATGTAATTAGAACAACTAGGAAGGATAAGCGAGGATACCTATCTGATTCCATAACCTTCCATCTCTGTGGTTCCTCTGCTTCCCAGATTCCTATAGCTACTTGGATAGTATGATGTAGAGTTGTTCTGCTATTATTATTATTGTTATTGTTTTTATTGTTGTTGTTATTATTATTATACTGTTCTTTTGTTCTCTTTAGTGAGAGTCTTTCAGTGGTGTGGCATGATATGGCTTGTATAGTCACTATCATCTGTCCACAGAGAAAATCATATGAAGTGCAGTCATATACATTCCCTGCATAAACTTTAATATGTCCAGTGTTATGTGCCTACACTGGAAAAGGTTCATATCTGAGAAAGTAGGAATGAAAAAGTGTACCTTTCACAAAATTATGTGTGATTGTAATTGTCCTTGTACAGAAAATGTATTTCTACCTCTTCAGGTGCTAAGAAAGCTCAGTCTCTTGCATATGTGAACTTGTAGGAAGCTCTGGGGTTCCTGAGTTATTGAATTCAGATTTCTTCTTGATCTACTGACAGCCGTTCAAATTTCCTCAGACAAGCTTTTAAGCATTTTCAAGACCTAGAAGCTGGCTCACAATGGGAAAAGAATTCCTCAGTTCACATGCTAAGTATCCGCCAACTCTGCATTCACATTTTTCTGCAGTGTTTTACTTAATTTTCTCCCAGCTGACTGATCATCATTGTTGCTCCTCCACCCTCCACATGGTATAGTGTCCCACATGCTCAGGGAATGTTGTGGGGCAACTGGTACAAAGGCTTCCATTGTATTAAGTTGGTAAAATTAGCATCTCTTGCTGGACAATTCTTCACTGATAGGTTAATGAAATAGCAAAGACTTGAAAAATCTAGTAAGGGAAAAAAAACGAACAGAGGATTCATGACTGAAATATATTTTCAAAAAGACATTGTTTACATTTACTATGCTCTTAAGGATGGAACTGTGCCTGAAACAGTAAGACCAGAGCAATAATAGTCATCTGGCTACTTTTACAAAGCTATGCCTGTTTTGTAAAACACATAAGTAAAGACTAATGCAGCTATTATCTGGGTGGAAAGGGAAGATATATTGTGAAGTGAAATTACATTGTGTGAGAGGGTTGCAGGTCTGCAGACAGGCCCATGCTGTACTGCATCTTGCTAATGGGGAGCTACAGCCCCCTTACTGCCCCAACAGCAAGAGATCTGCTCTTCTTTAGGCGTAGGACGTCTGTGGGATTTAAGTATAGGTGTAGCATGGAGGATGTTACGGGTATTACGAATTCAGAACTCAAAAATGTACATGATCACATATGCTTCCCAGACACAGAGATCTCTGTGAGGTTAACTACTGTGCTTTGGCAGGCCACTGCTGCTTTCTGCAAAACAAGGTGATGCAAGTTCCTGGTCCCACCCATCTAATGAAAATTAAGTGAAACTTTTCCTCCCCATGTTGAAATATCAGCATGGAGAAACCTTTCCAGGCCCAGGGAGGGTGGGGCGGCCTGCAGCAGCAGTGTGCGCTGCGTGCGGCAGGTAGGCCGAGCTCACAGAATTCTTGTACCATTCACTGTTCTCCCCTCCCACACAGGCATAAAAACAACCCGGATTAAGCTACGGCTTTGATCTTCCTCATTCTTTCTTACACACGTTGAGTATGTTAAGTATGACTTCAATAAAAGAAGGAAAGAAAAAAAAAAAAAGGCAGTTCATGGCTTTCCTACCTGTGCAATTGTATTGAAGTGAAGCAATCTAGAACAATGCCTTCCAACAGAACCAGAAGCTGGCCCCTTTCTGTGACACATACACCACATGTCATCACACAGCGTCAAATCGCATCTCGTAATAACTGTTTCATCTGGTTGAACTTCAACTACAGTGTAATATTCAAGACTATATGAAACCAAATAGAGCTGCCTGTATATTCTTGTGGATGTGGTCAAGAATGTGTCACACCATTGCTTTAGGTACTATTTTTTTTAAAAAAGTCATTGACCACACTAAAGTCAGTGAAAGAAGTGGGTCTGCTTAATGCCCATGTGAGATTGCTTGCAATGTTGAGGAAAATATATTCCTAATGGTATATATTTATTCTGTAATCTTTTTTATTAGAATTATTTTTCAAAAAATTGCATCTATCACTAAGATCTGCACCTTATGTGCATTCTACACCCGGTGTGAGCAGGAGGTTAATGATTGCATTGAGGTGATAGTCTGCAGGAGATCATAAAATCTGTAGGAGATCATAAAATCCTGACTCTCTAAGAGCAGGAAGAACACTGAAGTATTCCTGGTATGATCTGTCAAGATCTTAGGCTGCTGTCTTGTGTTCACTGTTCATCTACAAGCAGATGTATCATGATGCTGGTGTGGCTGAACAGGGAGCTCATGGTGGAGTTCCAAATAAAAAGGTAGTATAGAGGAGATAGAAGTAGTAATGGGCTATGGTGGAAGAGTTTAGGAACATTACCTTAGTATATGGGGGTAACAGCAGGAAATCTAAAGCTTAGATGAAGTTGTGACTTGCACAGGATATTTAGGGCAATAAGAAGAGCTTCCACCATTATGTCAGTAGAAAAAGGCTGAGCAAAGAAAATGTAGCTGATGATGTAGTGACAGCAGACAGATAAAACTGAAGCATCCAGTGGTTTCTTCGCTTTCTTGAACAAGTTATCCCATTCCTCTGTGCTTAGGGAAAGTGCCAAAAGAGAACAACAGGCAATAGATGAGGGCTGAGTCAGGGACTGCTTGAGAGTTTGACCAGAAAACCCCATGGGACCAGACAGATCACAGCCAAGTTGCTGAGGGAACTGATTGCAAGGCCACTTTGTCACTTTGGAAAGGTTATGGTGAACGTGGAAGGTTCCTAATGACTGGAATAGGCAAATGTTGCACCCGTCTTCAAAAACACCAAAAAATAATCCAGGGGTCTATAGACCGGTCAGTATCACATTGGTCCACATGGAACTTAACAGAGGGAGTCCTCCTGAAGCACATTTCTGGGCATATCAATGAGGAGAGGCTGAATAGGAACATCATGAATTTATTAAAGGTAAATCATGCCTGGCCATCCTGGTAGCTCTCTGTGATAAAATGACTGGATTTGTGATGAGCAGTGGAGAGCAGTGGCTGTCATTTATCTCAGCTTTAGGAAGGCTTTTGACACTGTGTTTCCAACAATATTCAGTCAATACACTTGCAAAGGAGACCCAGAGGGAGTGGAGGGCTGGCAGGAACCTTAGGAAATTCAGCAAGGGCAAATGCAAAGTTTTCTTCTTTTGGGGAGGCAGAGCCTCCTGCACCGTTAGATGCTGGGGCTGACTGGCTTTGCTGAGAAGGCCCTCGGGAGTCGTGGTAGACAGCACTGCCCATGGGACAGTGTGCCCTGGCAGCAAGGAAGGCTCACAGCATCCTGGGCTGTTCTAGCAGGAGCACCACCAGGAGACTGAGAAAGGGATTATCCTCCCATTCAGCACTTGTTAGAGCACATCTAGACACTGTGTCCTTTTAAGCCACCTCCAGAACAGGAAAGACATGAAAAAATTGGAGCAAGTTCAGATGAGGGCCCCCAGGATGGTGAGGAGGAGCTAAGGAAACCAGAGTTGTTCAGTTTGGAGAAGTGGTTCTAAGTGAACCTGATATCTGCCTGCCAGGACCTACAAGGGGGTCTTCAAGAAGATGAAGACAGACTCTTCGCAGTGATATCTGGTAGGAGGACAAGTAACAGTGGGCATAAATTGAAACAAGAAAGGTTCAGGCTGGGTATAAGGAAAAGAAAAACATGGGAAAAATACTGGGGTTAGAGTAAATGGTTTAGATACCCTGCTCCAACACACCGTAAATCATGAGTGGTCTGACACCATTTCCTGTGCTCCCGTCTCCATTCACTTCATGTAGAAACCTAAGGTACTTTACCTACCATAGTGAATTTCCATTGGCTAGCAGTGAAACCTGTGATCTAGCCCAAATTCGTAATTATAACAGGCATGTTTTTCCTGCAAAACACAGCTACAAGCCTTGAGTAAGTGCTAGCTCAAACTTGTGTCTGCATGGTGCAGAGCTGTACGGACTTACTTGCCAGGTTTCCTGTGTGGTACAGTGTCTTATTTGGCTTGGCCTATGAGCTAGACTTCTTGGCAAAATTTATTAACTGAGACCCAGTGCTGCAGGAATGGGTTATGTGAGCACCTGACCTTGCTTATGCCTGGCTAGTTTACACATCTGTGCTGCTTTCCTGGGCTGTCGTTCTTCTGTAGTTAGCAAAGAAACAGACACCCCAGGTCTATTTGCCCAGTGAATGCAGAGTGGTTAAGGGGACTGGTTTTGTTTATTTTTTTCTATTTAAGAAGGGGTGAATCTGGTGTGGTAGGTGAGATGGAGGATGCAGCAGGCAGTTCAAGCCTTTCCATTGCAGAAACCCAAAGCAAGTTTGTTACTTGTTTCCCTAAGCAGTGCAACAGTCCTTCCTCCCCACACGTGGGGCATGCTCCTGGGTTACTTGTAATTCTCTGTCTGCTAACAGGGTAAATGGAGTCCAACTTCCTTCTTTGCTTTGACCATATTTCAATCTAGACAGGTGCTCCTTGCTTTTGTACATGAAGGAGACTGATTTTATACGTGATCAGACTGCCTGGTCAAATCCCAGGCAGAGCTTGACCCTGCAGCAAAGTGTTTCTGCTCCTTACCTTCTCTCAGCTCTGAGTTTTCTCCTAAAAAACAAGAGAATGGCCTGTTAATGTTGATTGTCAGCATTAAGGACACCTCTGTTTTTTGTCAGCCAGTGATCCCAGTATGGCCAGGCAGTTCTGAATTTTGTTCCTCCAGTCTGGCAAGCATGTTTTGGTGACTTTTTGGCTCAGAGGTGAAGATGTGGGCTGGGGAGGTGGGTACCAGTGTGATTGTGCCTACCCACAGGGATGTTAGTAAGCCATTTCTTCTTGACTCGTAAGAACTGACGTAACACAAGTGAAGCTAGCAGCCCTCGACTTGAACTGAAAAAAAGGCACTACTTTTTCAAGACACTTGGCCTTGAATTAGCCATTAATTCTTTATCATTATCCATTAATGATTCTAAAAACCAAATAATTTAGCTTAGTGAGTTTATTATTATAGATCCTAAAAAGTGTAATTCTGCTGGGTGTTGGGGATGTCAGTTATCAGGAAGGGAACAATTCAGGATGAGGTGCATTGTGCTAAGTGAACCTATTTGCCCAAATACTCTCATGGCATAGCAGAGGAGCAATGAGAAGAAATGTGGTCCCGCCCCTGCATTCAAGGGGCTGAATAGTTCTCCGGAGGGTGTGTAGCAGCACAGGTAATTTACTGCTGGTAGCCATAAATGGTTTTCTTGAGGAACAAGTAGCTCCTGTGTTGGTTATTGCTCTGAGATGAGTTTGCAGCCAAACTACCAGCTAGGTGAATGGTTTGGAGGATTTTCCTGCTGAAGACCAGCTTGGCTAAGTATGACTGTTGTCTACTTGCCTTTGCAGTGCTGTATGCACCAGTAGGAGGGAGCCTTAGAGCTGACCTGCTGCACTCCTACCTGATGGGACTGCCTTCACGTTCAGCTTTTCATACACCCAGAAGAGCACTATGTGTAACTTGGTGGCAAGAGTGACCTGCAGGGCACGCTTCTGCATTGTGAGTGGTGCCCAGCATTGTCCTCAGCCTCCAGGTAGCATTCTCTTCTTTTCAGTCTCAAGTGGGAAAGAAAATCAATAGACCTTGCAGAGGCCCTGGCGTCTCCTGCTATTAGGAAAGAAGAGACTTCTAAGCAGCCCGAGGAAAGACTAAGAACAAACAGGCTCAATTCTGAAAGCAAAATGGGTGCTGTGACCCAGGAGCATCCTAGGCTTAAAAACAGTCCTGAAAATGCTATAGAAGGAACCACATGCGCATGGCTCTTCCTCTATATGAAGGAAAGTAATCCTTTGGTATTAGCAAAGATATGAAAATCTGATCCATTATTGGCATACTGACATGGATAACTGAGGAGCCAGCTGTGATGTCAAAACCTGCACTTACTGCTCATCATTTGTGGAGAGTCCCACGCTAAGTCAACCCACAACTAAGGTTGCTCAACCAGACCCGAATCTGGGTTCTTGGAGGATAAAGCATGTTTTATAGCTGCTTCCTTTGTCACAAAGGCACATGTAATTTTAGCATTAGACATCAAACCTTGCTGGCTACTGAGGGAGGGTATAATATGTTCCCACAGTCACTTGTTAAACCAGCAGTGCACATTGGTACAAAGGTAACTATTTGTGCTTGTTTACTGCCTACAGCAATGGTTTTGCTTCCTTTATACTGTTTTCTTTACGCTAAACTTTTCTAGATCTTTGCACAGCTTTTGGGGGTCATCAGGTTAGAACTGCCCCATCTCCATCTATTCTCAGGTTACATACAAGCTGCACAGACTTGCAGACAAAAGTGCCATTGGTTCCTCACACCTCAGCACAACGGGATGGGTGACAGAGTGGGAAGCAGAGATAAGTGAGTCCTCCCCATGTTCACCTCTGTGTGTTCTAAATTTGCCCAACCACCCCAAATTACACTTAAAATTTAATTAAAAATTCACAGTTGGTGGAGACCTGAGCTGACTTTATGGTCACTGCCATCTAGCAGTAGTTATTTTTTAACCCAGTGAAGTGAAGGCTGGAGGGAGACTTATCCCTTTTTGTCTGCTTTCCCTACAGCGGACGAATGAGGAGGGGTTACAGCATGTACAGAAGGTGCCAGATATCTTTTGTGGCACATTTATTTTCTCTTCTTGAGGAATTCACAGATGAAGTAGATGGTGACTTGGCACTCAGAGTCATTCCACTCTCCTGTGCTGAGCATTTCCACACAGTCCTGGCTGCCAGTGGAGTCATGAGGCTCCCCGTCCTTCCAGTTACTGTAGTTCTGCAATGGGCTGCTGTCTGCGTACACAAACTGCCCTTCTTTTTCCATGTAGTTCATCCCAATGAAGGCTCGGAAGAGGCCGCTCGTGGAGATGTAGTCAGCAAGCAGGGCGTTGGTTGCCTCATCCTTAGGCATGGCAAGTGTTCCTCCTCTGTCCCTGCAGTGCATGAGGGCTTCTCTGTAATTCTTCTCTTCTTTGACGATGTAGTAGAATTTCTCATCTGTCTCCCTGATGCCTGCTATAACTAAAGGCAAAAAAAAAAAATCATTCATGGCATTTCAGCAGCTATCAAAGGAACTTCAATTTGATGGTTTTTACACCAGAATTAATGAAAGAGAGAGAAGAAAAGTATTCCCAGCACCGAATTTATGATGAACAATGAGGACATGACCAGAGACTACTAGTGGGAGTGACAAGCACCGTGCATGCACTAGGATGAGGGCTCTTCAGTCCTGACTGGCATTTGTCTCCTGTGACACTTCAGTACCAGACATCCTTAAAGTAAATTTTACCAAATCAAGGCATGCTAAATGGACAAATAGCAGTGTCTAACTCTGAATCACCCCTGTTGCTTTATTGACACCCCTGTCATTGCCATATTGCCATATTGTATGTTATAGATCGTGAAAGAGTGCCGTGGGATTGGAACACAGGGGTATGGATAGCTTCTGGGCCCTTTCCATGCAGAAGAAAGTCAATGTTACTGCTAAAATAAGCCATTTTAAATACAGATTGATATTCACAGCCGCTGTAGCCACCAAGGGGCATTGACTAGGAAGGAAACTGTGGCTGCTCAGCAGCTTTAAAAGGTAAATTTCTTAGGCAACACGTATCCTGTTGAATAAAGCAGTGCCAAGAAGCATTCCTGGCTAACTGGCAGTTGATCCTGCTGTTGGATTGCTGGACCGGAAATGGCCAGAGCTTTGGCCTGGGGCAAATAACACTTTCCCACACAACTCCAGAGTTACCGCAGGTGCAGTTTAGCAGAGGACCACTCCTGGTATGGCCATTCAGTTTTGTAGGATTTAGTAATATAGATGAGAGCTGTGCCAGTTGGCCATAGAACAGTTTCAGACACGTTTTAATTTACAGATATCAACTGAGGCCTAGAAGAGGTTGTGGAGCCTTCTCAAAATCTCTGCCATGCTGGGAAATGCTTTTTCTTCCTTTTAGTAGGGACATTTTTCACTGTTCCGCTGACAGCACTGCATGCAAATGTGACTTTTTATAACCCATGGTTTTAGGGTGCTGGTGTCTCCCTTATTACAGGACAATGACACTCACAGTGAGGGAAGGCATGAGGAGAGTACCATGAATGCAGCTATTCTGCACAGCAGCAGCAAGATCAAGAGGTTCCTAGTGCTTTTCCTGGCTATTTGGACCAGGTCTGCACAAACTTTTTTCCTTTCATTGCCTGAGTGGCCACTGAGCCTGAGGGTGAGCAGGCTGACAGTGCAGAGGCAGTTAGCAAGTGGTGCCTGGTTCTTTTTGTGATTCTTTCAGTTGTGCTATTGATCATTGCTGTATTGTATTTGCTTTTATTCATCAGCTGCTTGTATCCTTACAGGTGCAAGACTGCCTACTTTCTGTATGTTACTGCATTGCATCGCACAGTGAGCCCTCTGTCTTTGCCTGGATTCTGCCACAGAACAGTGGTAGAAGAATAGCAGTGACAAAAGTTATGAGAGCCAAATAAATCACAGCAAATACACAACATAACAACCCTTACCATTCTTTACAAACTTGATGGATGTGTTAAGCCGAGCAACGTTGATATTCAGTTGTCCAACAACTCTGCGGTATCTTCCACAGTCACAGACCGTGCCTGATGCAATGCAAAGGACAGAGGATTTATCTGTTCAGAAATACTTGTGTGTGTATACGTGTGTGTGTAGGGTCAGCCAGAGCCCGCCTTCAAACCTTCTGGAGCCTTTTAAACATGGGGATGGAACAGTTTGCCATCTTCCTTCCACCCATATCAGTATAGAATTTACACATCTCCTGCCCCTCTCATCATCAATTCCATCTGGCTACCGAGAACTGGCTTGAAGTGTTGATCACACGATGTCACATCTGAATGCTGAAGGTGTCCTTTGGCACCTCTGTATCCATAAACAGCACTGATTCCCTAGACTTCTGACAGAAACAGCATCACTGTTTTCTCAATGAAAGAGTATTGTGTGGTGCTGGAAATACCTCAGTGGAAGGACCATGATACTGGACTGCTACATACAGTTGTGGTACAGCAGAAAAAGTTGATACCAACTCAAATAATCAGCCTGTCAAGCACTGAAGTCTCAGTTATATTTTCTGTTGGTAAACTGAATTTTGGCTTAGTGTAGGTTTTGTTTATTCCTCTCTTATTGTCAGGAAGAAAACAATTTGCTGATGGTTTCCCATAAAGAGCCAGACTGATGCTGCCTATGAAATGTCTTATAAATGAACACATCTGAACATTCAAGGTGGGAAAACATTCAAGGTTACTAGGACAGAGAAGAACCTTCTGGGTCATCAAATCCAAATTCTCTGGTAAGCAAATGTATTGCTTACAGGAGATCTGACAACAGATTGTGCTCTGTCTACAATCACATATATTTTTGTCCTTGTGATCCGATTAGGAAACTATTAAAGGACTTCATTCCTTTGGTATTCCAAAACTTTATTCTAGTTTCCAGTATAAAAATATTCCTGGCCTGTTTACATATTAGTTTTTATCTTATCAACCATTCTTTATTATTTTAGCTAACTTCTCCCTGTGTTGTGAATGTTTTTATATTCATAGCCATCAGTCATGTCCCTGCCCAATCCTCATTTTGCTAAACATAACTTTTTCAGCCTTTTGCTGTTTGTTTCACCCATTCTCAAGTTTTTCCAGACAAACCAACCCCAAAAACAGAGACCCAGAAAACTCAACCATTCTTCAGAGAAGGATGAACAGCATACCTGCTTTTCCCTTTTTTCCAGACACCCCTATTAAGCCTTTGGCTCCTTTGTCACCTGAATAAAAAGGAAAATACATTTTCAGATCTCAGACAGTACATATGTCAGGGGAGTGTGTTTGAGAACCCTGTTTAATAATATATTAGTGGTGTGCTTCTGACAGGAAGCCCCTATGTACTGTACTGGCAGATGTACCGTACTGCTAGATGTACCGTACTGGTAGATGTACTGTACTGGCAGATGTGCCAAGTCAAACAAGCCATGATTAATTCTGGTGAATGAAAATAAGGAGGACTCTTTAATAGCTAACTCACTGATAACACAGACATCTTGAGTGCTGCTGGTTCCTGGTACTGCTTTAAATATAAACTGCCCAGTGATCCCAAGAGGCTGAAAGCACTCAGAAAACCTCAGGGAGGTGAGACCTGGCCTCTCTCATTGCCTTGCAGGACACAGCCCTTTCGTGGGGTTGGTAGCTTCATGTCAGAACGAGGGACCATATGGGGCTTATGGTCGCTAAGCCACCGAATTCATGTGTGCAGCAGATTATGTTTGCAGGCAGCAATTAGCACCTGCATGAAGTGAGGTCAGTAAGGAACAGTGTTTCATTTCAGGTGTAGTTCGTGGAAACAGGATTTATTTTCCTCCAGCTGCCTTCCCCTTGTACTGTGATTCACAAAAATGATTGTTATAAAATGAAATTGCTTCTCCAAATGCTATGCTAATAAAGGCAGGTGACCAGCATGTTTGTTTTTTTCTTTTTTAAGTAATGTCAGCTGTGATTTGACAGCTGTCAAAACTCTTGGCTGTCTGGATCAAGAGCAGATTGACTATATCCAAAATTAGTGTCAGCTCTTCTTTTAAAAATTAAAACCTTCAGAGGCCAAATAATGTTAATACTTGCTCTACCTCGTTGATAGCCATGTTTTCATGCGCTTTTTCTTTTATACGGTTGTATTATAGTTATTATTTTTAAACAGAAATCAGGAGCTGGCTGGCATTTTAATTAACATAGCTTTACAGCCTGCACACTAATATACTGAAATTTCAGGGTTGCTTCCTTAAGAAGTTGAACGTTTAATGGTCAGTCTAAACAGTGACTTAGTGGCCTTTGCTTCTGCAAATAAAAAAAGGAAAAGAGAAAAAAATCCACCTAGAAGGGGGCAATACATTATACAGTCAGGTTGACAGTTTGATTTAAAGGCTGAGAGCATTGGTTTACTTTCAGATAAACAATTTTTGGATTCTTAAATTCTAGTCTCCTTTGGTGCTTGGAGACATCTTAGGAGATAGCTATCTGCGTCTTCAGTTGTCTAGGTACTTTTGAAAATTAATCCCTCAGGCCAAATTCTTTTGTTCTTCTCTGATAGTGCGGCTGGCTAGGGGCCATGAAGGGTTTATTAAAAAGCATTGGTTTGAGAAGCTCCCAGGAGAGCTTGTTCCACCCACTCACCCGCCTGTCTGGGCTGATGCTTTGGTTTAGAGACCACAGAGTTCCCCTTAGGATAGTGGATCCCTGCTGAGCTTTTGAGGCAGGTCTCCTCGTGGCAGAAGCAATATTTCTTCTTAAGTAGCTCTAAAAGAAAAGCCTGAGACTCTTCCCAGGCCAATAATTTCATGAAATGATTTTCCAAGTAGATTTGGAGTCTGCCTTGATTTGCAAGGAGTGGTTGTCCTGCGTTATGTAAGTGCTCTCTTAAAACTTTAAAAATCCTCCCCTTACCTGGCTGTCTTGGGCATCACTTGGTGACACCTCGCACACCAATGTGGATCACCAGGTGTGGCCTCCTGAGCACCAGCAGAGTATTGACTCAGGCCCTTCAGCATCTAAAGCAGAGGCACTGGTTCGGCTATCTCTTTCCAAGATCTCAGAAGATCTTGCTACTTCCTTCATAAGGGCCAGATTTTATCTCTTTCTCTTTTATCATCTCAAAGGACTGTTTTTTTAACTCACATAGCAAATTATTTTTAGCCATGTCAGTGATACATTGCACACAGGAAATAAAACTATTTCAGTTAGCTCTCATCACTGATCTTTATGCACAGTTTTCTCTGGAGATCACTGGTCACAGCAGGTATTTAATATACCTCCATACCTGGAACTCACACAAAACATGTATTTACCTTGAGGGAAAAAAAGCAAAACAAAACAAAACAAAAAAGTTCCCAGACCAGGACTTACCCTTTCCACCAATAGGACCAATTTTCCCAAGCATTCCCTGGTCACCAACATCCCCCACAGTTCCTTTGTTTCCTGAGAGAAGAAATAGGATGAAAAAGGTATGGATGGCTTCTGTCCTTTCTTCCCCAAGACGCTAGCCCTTTACTGCTGCTGTTTTCCCCAAGTGTGGCCCATCCAAATGTAAGGCATGGACACAAGTGTGCTCATGAGTATACACATGAACAGATTACAAGCTTTACAGTTTAACTTTTATTTAGAAAGTTTTATAAATGAAGCTTGCTTGAACCAGCCTGGGATGCTGAGGTGTTTCTGTGAGCTGCAGGGTTACAGGTAGCTCCTCTCTTCTGTCAGGGAACAGCAAAGTGACTCCAATGCCAGAAACCAGCCTTTAAACAAGGCCCACAGTGGCTCCCTGCAGGCAGCACAGGTTCAGATCGTTGCTACTGTGGGATACCTGCAGGGCACTGCAAGGCACCTTAGCAAAACTGCCTGTTCAGCTGCTCACAAACATCATATTTTTGTACAGAAAATACAAGCTAAAACTCCTAGTGAGTATTGATTTAACTTCACAGCCAACCTAGGTGATCAGCATGTTGATCTCTGTTGATTTTTTCTCTACCCCAGACAAAAGCCTTGGGTTTGTTTGGGAGGTGAAGTACTCAGGCTTTGCTGGGAATCCTCCATCGAAGCAGGATTGCAAATAGGGAACTACTGGTTGTGCTGTGTGTGTTTTCTCAGTCGTTGGAGCACCGAAATAATGGGTGCCTTTTTGACTGATTGATAGTTTAAGTTCTAATTTCTAGAAGTCTCACTTTGCACACTGAAGTTAACATCACTAAGTCACTTCTTAATTGGTTTGTTACCTGGTCTGCTTGAATCTTACCCGATCTTTTTTAAGGTAAGAAGCAAAGCCATATGAGTTCATTTAAAAATGAAGATTTTCATTATAACAGTAATAACAGGATGTTTGTAAAGATTCTATAAAGCTAGACACTTTTCTGATTAAACTTAAAATATTAGACCACTGTCAAGGAAGAAAGAACACGGATTGCATTATCATTAAACTTTAATGATACATTAAGCTTTTGAGTTAGAGTATGCAAACAAGGCTGACGCTATCACGTCTGGAGCCTCAGAGTGCTCTGCTGAGCTCGCTGTGAAGGTGTGGGACATGTTTAATATGAGTCCTGACACTCCTTTGGCTCCTCGTTCTCAGCCCTGATGCTGCTTGCTCAGAGGAACTTTGTTTCTCAGTTTGGTTTTCTGCAGAATGGGGACAGCTGAGACTGAAATTTGTTGAGCATCCTGATGTATTGCCAGGAAGTAACTCTCAACATTCAGTTACACCTAAAGGATAATTTCAGTAAGACAACAGTAATCCTTCTGGTTGTACGTATGATTTAGGTAGTTTTCAGTCTTCTGTACCACACTTATGGTTGTCACTTGGGAGATCATCTGTAAAAGTGCTGATTTATTACATGAAATTTGCTTTGGATTTATTGCCAGGTGTAGCTTCAGTATCTATTGGCATGAATTGCACCAAACTCTCAGAGCATTGTTAGGTTCCCTGATTAATATTTGACAGGCATTGTGAAATCCACTGGGGTGAGAGGAATGAAAAGCATTAAACAACACTGATCATATGCACCAGTACAGTTTTGTATGTTGATAGTCATATACCAGTAATAGCCAACAAACCAACATAAATACCTTTAGGTCCTTTTGGTCCAACTTTTCCTTGTTTGCCCACTTCTCCTCTATCTCCTTTTTCACCTTCATCTCCTTCCAGAAACATAAAATAAACCATCATGGGACATTTAACTCAGTGCAGTAAGAACAGGTATACATTCTCAGAAAGTAAAGTTCACTGTCAATTTTTTTTCTACTTCTTTTTATTTCACATTGAGGGCACAGTAGCCATGGGATAAATTTCCAAAGAAGAGCCGATGAATCTGACCATTAGGAAAAGCTAAAAATTTTCCCTTTGGGGGAATCTGTTCCAACATAAGGATTATACACCAACTCTAATTCTTATCCTTTAAGTGCTATTAGTTATAAAGCAGATAAATAAATGAATTGAATTTATTCAATAGATAAATATTGAAAAACCTGAGCACACCAGGGAGAAATGCCAAGGGAGACAATGGAATTTATTAATTGTTCCTAGTGACTCTGAGTTCAAGGTATGCAGATGTTATAGAAACAAGAGGATTATAAATGTGTTGCAATAGATCTTAGCATAGACATTAGCACTTAGTGTGGCAGAAGTCTTGCCTTCAGTTTTTGACAGGTGGCATGTGTTAACATAGCAAATGTCTTCTGCAATTACTCCAATACTTCATTTTGAATTAGTCATTCCCAGAGTATCTAGAGGAAGTAAATTCATTGCATTCATTAGAGTAGTGCAGAGATTTCCCCAAATGAGACCAAGGTCCTATTACACAGGTTACTGCCCATAAGTATAGTAAGAGACAGCCTCTTACTGAGCAGCTTGCTGTTTGAAAGAGCAAGACAGTGATTAGTAATGGGAAAGAAGTGTTATCTCTTTCCTCAAGAAAGAAGTTGCACAGAATTTCATTTGAGATTATGCAGCAAAACAGAAAACCAGAGGTACAACAGATTATTTTATCTTCTATTTCTTAATTTTGACCTGAGGAGATCTTTCCTTTTTTTTTTTTTTTTTTTTTTTTTTTTTTTTTTTACAACTGTTGGGGGGACACCTGCACCCTCCTGCAGCAAAAGACCAGCACTGAATACAGACAGCCTTCCAAAATTCCTCGCCTGTTCCCTACCATTGTCCCATTGTCTGCAAGACAAGAAGAAGGACAGAGAGAAGGACAGAAGAACAGCATTACATGACAAGACCGGTAACCCGTCTCACCAAGGATGGTGTCTCCAGCCCTGGCAGAAAGTGTTCAGGGTGTGCTGAGGGTGACTGCTCCCCATGAGCAATGGTTGGAGGGCTCACCTGACCCAAGGACCGCATCCAGGCAACTTGTGAGAGCCACTTCTTATTCTACTATGCATGGATTAGTCTCGAGCCTTTTAAACACAGTTAGATTTTTGGTTCCTACAATATCCTGTAGCAAAGAGGTCAATGATTTAATGTGCTGGGAAGTAGCTTCCCATGGTTGCTTTCAGATTGACTGTTTCTTTGTGTGTCCTCACTGTTTTGTGAAAAAAGCTACCCACTCATTATTTACCTCCTTCTACTTATAGCCAAGACATAGCATATCATGGGGTGTCTCATGGGGTGATGAGAGATGAGAAATGGGGCACATTAAGTGCAGCATACAAAATGTAGCAGGGGGTCCTCTGGCATGCGAGTGTGTGCCACAAAATCTGTAGTGCTGGGGCTCCCTTGTGAGGGGCAAACTCACCCCATCAGTCAGGATACTCTTGGGGATGGTCATCAGTGATCCAAACTGAGAATGATAAAGTGCTGAAATTCAGTCTGAGTTGGAGGGAAGAAGCATTTGTTAGAGGGAGAGACAAACAAAAACCTGACGTGTGCTGGTTCACTCAGGCACTTTGTTTTTAATTCCAGATGCCTCAGGACAAAATAGGAAAGGAAAAGACTGTAACCAGTCAGAAGTAGAAGTTTTAAACATCTTTTTATTCTCACTGGTTCTTCAAAGTTACTTGATAAGTCAGTATGTATTTCCAAAAGCCAAGCTTCTTAAAATCCTGATAAAGCTTTGGGTCTTAGCCTCAAGCTGATGGAAGGATACCTGCTTGTACTGGGTACTTGTCTGGGGGTCATCAGACAGCAGAGCCAGAGAATTTGCAGTTTAATTTTGCTGTTGACCTCAGTGCTAACATCATTTACGACTGAGAAATGAAGCAATTGTCCTTTCTAAACCCACCTGTGAAACTCTTCAGAAAACTGTAAGAATCACTTCGCAGTAGGGCAGAAATTCAGAAAAGATTCCCAGAGGTTGGCAAAGAGCTTGTAAAATGAAATTCAAGGAAAAGGTTAAGAGCTGATGTGTTCACGGTCTGCAAACCCATGCAGGAGAGGAAATGTGTGATAACAGAAAGGAATCAGGGTGCGATTAAAAGTCTGGAAAAGCTGTATGAGTTCTGACTAGAAATGTAACATGGGGTTATTTAACAAATGGGCCACACTGTCCAGCAGGGAAGGGAGACTTAAGAGCCTTTTCACTTCCAGCCTTTACCAGTGCAATGAATTTCCATGTGCAAGAGATGCTGTAATGCTGGGTTTGTTGTAGAAACAGCTGAGGGAGTTTCTTTGGGCTGTGAGCATGCAGGAGAGCAGATGAGATTCCTGCTGACCTTCCTACCCAGGGGACTACCTGTCACCCTCACCATCCAGTCACCTTCTCTGTGTCTTGTGGACCGCTCTGTTGGGTTAAGGCTCTAGCAAGGCTGCTGTTCTCAAAGCATTGCTTAGGCACTTAATCTTAGAAATAGAATCCTGGAAAGAAAGTCAATATACCAGCAGAGAAGCTGTGATTACTCCCCAGAGGTATTTTCTTCCAATCTCAGTTACAATGTTTAGAGCTACTAAAAGATGCAGTGGGTTTTTCTGAGACTTTGGACAGGTGGGGCTGCCAGAGATGAAGCTAGTGTATGGGGCATTAGACTCATGGCTCAGAGCAGACAGGTGAAAGGAGTAAAAGGTATGGGAAAGTTTGATCTGGAGATTTTGAGGAATTAGGAGGTGTCTCAAATTTATTGCTAACATCTCCTGTATAGTCCCAGTTATTGCTCAAACCATCTAAAAACCTAAAGGACAGGGAAGGAAGATCTATCACCTATTTCATCTTGGCATAAAGCAGCCTACCATCTCCTGCCTTAGTTCCATTACCTGGGAAAATAAGAATAATGCTAATTTGCCTGTCTGCAAGAGGAGAAGGGAAATCCTGATTTTCTCCCAGTATCACATCTGAGAATGGATAGGCAAAGCAAGGGTAGAAGCCAACAGCATTAATTAGTTGTACCCTTTCATTGTTAATGTAATACTGGATTGATCCCAGTGCTTGGAAAAATGGTGTTATAATTATAAATCCATTGTGCCTGCCTTTAGCTGTTGCGTGCAGTGATCATAAATTTTGGCAAGCAATGTGAACTCTTGAGTTATGCTCCCCCCTCGTGGTGTTACCGTGATTTGCAACGAGGTAGGAGGGAGTGTGAAAGTTTGTTTTGGACAGGAGATGAGCTGGCTTTCTGTCTAATTCATAATAAGGATCTCTCCTTTTCTTCTGGGACCTCATATAGATGGGGCATCCCCGTGTACCAGCCACTTATTTTGTGGTCTGACAGAAAGGGAAATCTAACTTCTGGCTGTGCTCTAGAGTGAGTTTTTGATTTTTTGTACCACTGTGCTTTATGCTACATGAATTTTCTTACAGAAATAAATAAAATATGATCCTGATATATATGCCTGATATGGTTGTGGATGAAGCACTGGAAGCCAGTAGCTGAAGCACAGCCTTTTCTCTACCTGTTCATATTCCTGCAAGCTGATTCACTTCTTCTGAGTGACAGATTTAAATTATCAGAATATTTAAGTTAATACATGAAACAATAAGTTGCTAGACTCTTCCAGCTTGGGACTGTGCAAGACAGAACAAAAGAGGAAATGATAAGCAGTAAATGGCTTCTGCAGCCATTAGAAAACTGTAACTGTAATTGAGCGAGAGAAAACCCAGTCCTTTCTTCTCCTATAAACAAGCTCAGTGAAATGCTGAAGGTCTAATAATCAGCAGGATTTTTAGGCAGTTGAAAGGATCTCTGCCTCTTTAGAAGTTTCACTGAACAATGCAATGTTGAGAGGTTACATTTAGTAAGAATGCAATTAGCAAGAATTTACTGACCTTCGGGTGATTTATATTTCCTTCCTCAGCCTTTTGTTGGCAGTTTATTTGGTTTGTATTCATGAGCGGAGGAAGTTTTCAGGTTAAATTGTTCACATATGTTTAGTGGCTCCCCAAGCCTCGCGATCGGGGGCTGACCCCGGATCTTGGAGAATCACACTGTAATCCCCAGGGATTACAGAGGCCACGCTTATCTGGAGATGCAGCCCTAATCTGGGCGAGAGCAAATCTGCAGGCTGTGTGGGGTCTAAAGCTGGGAGGGGGCTTCTAACAGGCATGTTTTTCTCCAGGAACACTTAGTAACAAGCCTCTTCACTCACAGCTCTGATGAGACACCCTGGCTCCATGCAGGGTTTTACTCAGACATGTCTCCAGGTGTTCTGACAAGCCGTGGCCTCAGGTCAGCTGCAATTCCTGTCTCCTGACCAAAAATACTCCATAAATGTTAATGTTTCTTAAGCCTCTCCTTTACAGTGAATCAATTAAATGCTTCCTCTGAAGAAAAAGAAGGACAAAGCCTATTCTCTGTAGATCCCTCCCAACAGTCCCAGGTTCAGCTCCCTGAGCCTGCAGGCTCAGCATGCATCACAGCCCCGGGTACCTTCCTCCACGATCCCTGGGCATGCCCCCCATTTCAGCTGATAAAAACTCTGCCTTTGGTGGGCTAAAGCACAGTTCTTCTCCTACATCAGATAGTCTGAACAGAAAAAAGGACATACCATGTACTGCAGCCTACTGACGCTGAGCTGAGCCTTTGCAGCACTTGGATGCGTACTCTCTCTGTTGAGAGGCTTGGTCACCAGAGGGAGTCGCAGACTCCAAGAAACAAATAAATAAATAACCAACACCAAAACATTTTGTCTTTCCATTGTACAAGCATGTCACAGTTACGTCAATGGAAAGACTGAAGATTTCCTCTAATTTCACTTTCGTTGTCTTTTAGACACTTAGCAAATTTCCCGTAGCTGAGGGGGTTCTTGTTTCCAAGCTGCATGCGATTAGTGAGGACATGATTTCTTGTCCTGCCCTGGAGTAAAATGATATAATCTGGCTGGAATCGATCTGACGTGATGTGCCCTTCCCTGTCTTTCCTCCTCCTGTCTGACCTCAGCACTGACTTGTGTACTTCTGTCCCAATTTGGGTGATTTTGAGCACTCTTCTGACCCTGTGTTTAATGAATTATTGGAATGAAGAGGGAAATACCAATAAGGCAAATAAAAGTGCACATTTTTAATAAGCTGGAGGACTCTGATGAATATACAGCTGAGCCAGCGCAAGGTGAAGGTAGGACCGTGCAGTCTGAATGGTGGAAGAAAAAGATATTGGGCCTCCCCTTTTGGAGAAAAAAAACGACAGATCAGTCCAGCTGTAGTGTGTAACTTCACCCATAGCCTCTCTTCCAAGTGCCCTGCAGGGAACATGCAAGGCTCCACAGGTTGCATTATGAGAATAGAAGTGTTTTGCTCACAATTTCTTGGGTACTCTTCTCTTTACCCAGCTCCAAGTTAGACAGCAGGGGCCCAGTCACCTTTCCTGGTGAAATGGAATGCATCTTCAGGAATAAATTGGATTATCTGCTCACTTTTCTGCTTTCCACTTATAAGGAGATATTGAATTCACTAGAAATACCCACTTCTACTGCATTGCATGAGCCACACTCAGACCCTCACTAGGTTCTATGAAGCTCCACTTATCTGGATTACTTGAAAGTGTGGGCCTTTGTGCACGGATGGGACATATATTGTGTCTTTGATAACACAGAAATAATTTAAATTGTTTCTGATTCATCTTTCACTTGATCTGTCCCAATTTAAGCTTCTCCACTTGATCCCCTGCCATTATGATGTGATCTCAAAGACCCATGTGTTACGGTGGTTTGGGTGAGGAATCAAACCAACATGGGTAAGAAATACAGACCCGATATCTTCTGAATTTGTATTTAAGTGCCCACATGCATGCTTTATAACTCAGGCTGATAAACATCAGAAACTTAACATGTGCTAAAATACATGAAGGCTAAAATCCATGACAAAATAGAATTATGTGTTGATTATAAAGGGCTCTTCAGATCAAACGTGAGGTGCTAAGAGGGAAGCTTAGTTGTAGGTTTGAACAGCCTATAGGATGTGGTAAGGCACTTTATATTTTCGGAAGAAAATGTGGATAGCAGCATATCTGGTTTCTGAGAGAGTTTTAGATTTTCCAGGAGTGGAATTGCGTAAGCGCGATTAAAGTTGAGAGATGGACAGCTATACTGGAGACCACAGTAAATGCTATTTTGAGGAGCCAGCCAAAGTCATAGAGTTTATAAACATCATTTGTCAGCAATAATAGTAAGGAAATGCTTTCCATCTGAATTGCTATGGGAAACTCCCAATACTCTTCAGATTTCATCTCATTCCAGTTTCTCAACCTGGGCCTGATTCAAGGCCTTTGAAGTTCCCGTGTCTGGATTTCAAAGGAAGTGATCTGGGACCTGATAGCAAGATAGCAAGACAGCAAGATCTGGATTCAATGCTCAGACACACTCCCCCAAATTCACATGAAATCAGCTCTAGCCTTGCTCTGCACTTCTGCAATGTTGTGCCTTATTCTTCTCCCCCTGCTCAAGCTTTTGTTAGGAGTTTAGTAGTCAAAGTTTTGGGCTCTCAGTTTATTTCTGCCCTCATGTTTTGGCTTATTGATTTACTCAGGCTGGAGCATGGATTGACAGCTGGTGCTTTTCCTTTCACAGTGTTTGCTGCTGCTTTCCCATAGTTTCTGGTTCCTCTCTCAGGATCAGCATCCCCCAGCCTATTTCCAGGCTTGGAAGGGTTGAAAGTAAGCAATGGGGCCATAACTAATTTTGCTAGTCAAAGCACTTGGCTACCCTGGGAAATTCATTGCATTATTTATGCTAGATCTGGTTCTGTTTGTTCCCAAGAAGTTAATGGAGTACAGAATTTGGTCTTTACTGTCCTAATTAGCCAGCTGTGGATAAGCATTGCCTAAACTAAATTTTCAGAGGTACTTCACCAAATCAACCCAGCTAAATCCAATTTCTTCTTAAATGTCTCATGTCAAACACCAAAAATCACTAGTTACAAATGCAGAACACATATATTGGTCCAAAGCATGAATTTGCTTCTTTTCCAGTATTTCAATAAGGGTCACAGAAAACACTTCTCAGATTTCTATTTTTAACTTCTATACAAGCCAATTTGCCATGTACCTCAAAAGCTTTCTCAAGGAGCCAGGATAAGACAGCCATTGCACCAGGGTTCATTAAAAAATTCCCCTCTTTTTGAGAAGTGACCTGATCATTCCATAGAAAGGGAGACTGGGAGAGAAGGGCCAGCTTTTTTTTTTTTTTTTTTTTTCTCTTATATATATTATATATATTCAAAATTTCTTTGCATAATTCTTTAAAAATAGACCTCAACATTCATTTTCTTGCATCAGGCATGGAAAAGCAGCAGATAGATGGAGGGGATTGCAGAGAGCCTGGTTTAGATCGCAAATAACCACCAGGGGTCAGGCTGAAACCCTTATTCATTTCTAAATGCTGAACAGTTTAACTCAGGCAGACGCTTATCATAGCAACTGAAAGTGCAAAAGACTTACAGGATGTCTGCTGTCTTTCTGCTGTTCCTATGAGATTGTGTCCTTCCAGAGTATTTTCTAGCTCTTTGTGTTTTGTGGTTCTGCTGACACACTTTGGGAGACTGCTGGGTCTGTCACAACTGGTTCGAAGACTTTCCTGGTGATCAGCCTGGAATTACCCTTTCTTTTCATCCCATCACTCATATCATACCTCTCTTGTGACCTCTCAGGTCAGAGCATAAACAAGGCTATATTTTTGAAGGGGAAGAGCTTGGCTTACACAAATTATCTGGAAAAGTTACAAGTGGCTGGTACAAGCAGTGACACCGATGACTCTTTCTGAACAGGTGATCTTTGGGATGAACATGCAGGAAGGTCAAGTGCTTGCTCCTGTATTAACTATGAATGCCTAAATGATGAAGTGAGTACTGCAGCCTTCAACAGTGCAAGAATGTAAGGGTGATAAGGCCTGAATCTCTCCAAACATCGTCTCTCCTCCCTTAGCCTCCTCTCCATGGTGTCGTGTGATGGGAAGAGCAGCATTACTGCTGTGTGGTACCAAGGCTGATCCCACTTGCGGCCCACACAGTGGATTTAGCCCACAGGACAGTTTGTGCCACCACAGCTTTGCAAAACTATTTAATACCTTTGAATTCCTTGCACATGTAGGTGCTTGGTCCCATAAGATCCTCAAGGTATCCCATTAATGTCTGGATGGAGGGATGAAGTTGCCACAACAGGAATCTGGCTTGTGGTGGTGGAAGATGCTGGCCACTGTACTGTGGGAGCCCAGCACCTCTGACCTCTGACTTGTGACACCACCATAGCTGTGTCACCACCGAGCAAATGGGAGGTGAGGGGGAGGAACTTGTGCAGTGTGGGTCAAAACCTATATCTGGGAGAATGTTTGACAAAAGGGCACAACAAATGTAGCACAGAAAATAAACCTTACAGCAATGGAAGTCTGAGCCTTGTCCATTGTCAGGGTTAAAGTCTGGGCAGCAGTGTTGCCTGTATCTGTTGTGTGGTCCTAGGCTGGGGACCGTGTGCTCTGAGTCTTTAGACACAAGATGGATAGAGGAAAACTGGCAGCAGGACAGACTGGCTTCTGCCATATTAGGCCAGCAAGCTTCATCACTAACTGCAAGAGATGCCTGAGGAGTAGCAGAGTAGTTCACACACCCAGCCAGCTCTGTCTTTAGTTGCCCAGCTCTTCAGCTTATAACTGCCCTGGATGAGCTCAGATCTGGTAGGACCTGAAATCAGGCTATAGGATCGTATCATGTAAACTGCAAAACGTATTTGATGACCTGCAACGGATTTGAGCCAGTAACTTGGAGCTCATTTACACTCCTTTTACCAATCATGGATCTTGGCTATGGTAATCTAATTTTACAGTAGTAGTGAGGACCCTGCCAACACGTTTGGCTTCTCCATTGCAGCATCAGCCAGGGGGCAGTAGGACTGGAAATGTATATATACTGACTTTCTCAGTACCGCACTTGCAAAGAATCATGATATCTAGCCTTTAAGTGCTCCCTGTCCCAGATAGACCACAGAAACCACCTGGAGTCCCAACTACTCTCATGTTGTCACAAGACCACCTCATTAGCCTCATGACTTGTTAAACACAATTCTGTCAAACTTTGTTCTCCAGCCTGCCATTATTCATGTACTAACTAAACAAACTCCCACTAGCTCCCCTGGGAATCATTACATCTCTCTACATTTATGCTGTGGCAGCAAAAGTTTAAGCTTGGTTTGTAATCATAAAGAAATTAATTTGCTGATTAAAAATGGTCCTTTAAGCAACATGCATTTGAATAATCCATCATAAAAACAAATGAGTCTGGAGCAATGCTTTAGACTTGATAATCTTTTTTCTGCTTAAAATTTAAATCAGTTGCAATTTTTTTTCCTCTCAATCCGTAGCCTATAGAAAAATACAATGAATTACTAAAAAAGAAAGCAATAGTTTGAACTGCAGTAGCCATGGTGTGGAATATAGATTTTAGATCTCTCATTGCAAGATAGATTTGTATGTCATGGTCCTAATTTTTGGCTGAGGTACCCTCCAGGCAATTCCATCGACATTAGTTATGTTACCCAAAAAGTAAGTTAATGCAGAAAATTTGGTTTCAGACATTTGCAAAGAATTTTGAAGACAAAAGAACTGCACATGCCAGAGCTGATCTAATTCTTGTTGAGGTCTGCAGTGAAGGTGGTGTTTAATTCAACAGGAGCTTCTCTATCAGGTCTGATGAATGCAGCAGAGCTCTGTTTACAGGTAAGCATTTGGAAATGATGTCAATACAATCATTTTAAATATTGCATTTCTCTCTCTACCTATATGCAAAGTGAGCCATCAACAGTTCAAAATAGGTGCTTACTTTCAGACAAAGTTCCTCAATTTATGGCTGCTACCTGTACCGGCTATGTGATGAATACAAGAAGTAAGAGAAGATTTATATGGCTGCAGAAAGGTGCAAAAGGACAACTTTAATTTATATGAGAATATGCAAGACAATTCCTGAAACTAAAGTAAAGCAAATACAAATCTCCTTGCTTCATCACTTTCCCCCACTACAGTTTCACTTTTCTAGACATTTGTACGGTCTGCAGTAATTTAGATCTTTCATCCCCAGCCTGTGCCACAAGCGTTCCACATCTATTTTAAAAAATCAGCCTTTATCAGTACTGGTCTCAGCATTAGTAACCTCATATTCCTCACCTTTTGGTCCAGGTAAAATTGTGTGTGTCGAGCAGATATCTGTTGTAGGTCGATTGTCAACATCAAAACCAAAAATCTGAACTTGGAAGATGAAAAGCACTACTAGGGTCCCGCATTTCCTTAGCTGTTGTTCTTTCTTGCAGCTCATCCTTGTAGCTTCTCAGGAAATGCCTTTCGTTGTTACAGTCTTAACAAATGCAGCTGATTCAAAAATAAATGCTCCGCTAACTGAAGCAGTGCAAAGATTGGGAGCTACATGCACGAACAGCTAAATAAAGTGAAGAAAGGAGTTTGACGATGCTGTAGTTATTTCTGTCCTGCACATTATCCAGGATATTTATTTAACACTGACAGCTGTTTATTCCAATTTATCTCTTATCTGTGAGATGTTTAGCTGCTTTTGCCATGGAAAATTTCTTCAATATATGGGGATAATCTCTTTTGTCATTCTTTTTTTTTTTTTTTTTTTTTTTTCTCCTTTCCCTGCTGATTCTTCATGCCCAGCTTTTCACTTACTCAAGAGACAAAAGACTGCGGTATTGTATCCAAGTGAGTACTAATTAGTTATAGGATACTTGTGGCTGGTTCTGTTCTGGAAGAGTAACTCAGACTCCTTGTAATGTGTAGAGACTACCACAAAGGCTTTTCTCCAAGGAGACCTTTTGTGACAAGAGACTAGCTGCCAGTCTGTTGTGGGTGGAAGTCACTGGTGTGATTTCCTTTTGGATGCCATCTACCGAAAGCCCCCATAGTGGAGGATGAAAAGTTGATTTTACCAATGGTTGCTTGAGCCAGAAACCCACAAATGATGGTTTTATGCTTACAGATTTTTCCACAATGGTTGCTCCAAGCCCAAATTACTTTAGTAGGCACAGCACAGAAAGACAAACTTCAGGATTAAAGCCAAAGTAGCACGAGGTTAAATGACTGCAGAACATCCTTTCATACCACCTTTTTCCTCTACTTTCTAGCACACAGAGACAATATATCAGGACAGTGATATAGCACAGGCCCCAAGGTAGCATGCAGCACCGCTATACATCCTCTTGGAAGGAACTGTGACAGCTATCCATCCATATGCTTTTTCCATTCCTAGAAAAACCTCCGGCTTTCTCTTACGGAGAACACAGTAACCAGGGACAGCAGATTATTCTAGGAAGCCTGGCAGTAAAGAGAGGGGAGATGGGTATTTATAATCTTTCCAGGAATTTCACTAACTTCTGATTTCTTACACAACAAAGGAGACAGCTACTCAAACAGCTGAGCAACTCTGTTGAACCACCTATTGAGTGAGGGCACATTTGCTTTCTATTTTCAAAAAATATGTTTCCTATAATAATAGCTTTTGAGGTGCTCTCCTTGTTATTTAAGAGTATCAGTTCCTTAGCATCACAATGTTTTAGTCTTCCAGTAGACAGAAAAAGTAGCAGCAGGGATGTAAAAGCGGATACCTTTTCTTAAAGGTATTGCAGAAAGGCTTTGATTTCAAGCTTTCATGTGGGATAAACTGTTGGCCAAAGCCCCAAGAGGGGTCAAGAGACTCCTCTCCCCCTTTCTTTCTAGCCTGGTCACAGACTGTCCCATTTTTCAAAACACTGTTCTTTTTTGTTAAACTGTATGCAGTACTTTTCAGAAATAAACAGTGGTCTCAGTGCTAAAGAATGTTATCTAACTAACACCTTCAAATGTGGCCTTGATAACAGATACACCACAGCTAGAGGGGGAGGAAAGTGAAAGCTGGGATTAGAGATGGATACAGTTGTACCAGGAATAAACTTGTTCCTCTGTGATTTGCGTTGGGCACTGTGCCTCCGACTTGTACACTGTAAATCTGTTTTATTTATCTTTTTCTTCTCTTCACTTTCCATTTTGTGAGCAGAAGGTCAATGTAAGAGCAAGAATAGAGAGCGTAGGAGTGGGAAGTTAGTGTACTTAGCTTTGGAGGAGGCATTTGGGGAAAAGTTGCCAAAGTGACGTGAATGATGCTATCTGCTCCAATATAGTCAGAGACTTGCAGTGAGTTCTTTGTTATTTATCAGTGATAAAAGGGGGTAAGTGTAAGTGAGACAGGAATCCATTTGTTTAACCAGTTAAGTTACTGACTGGGACAAAGCAGACAATATTTTTGAATACTGCTGTTACGATCATTTTCAAATGTTCTCATTCCACATTAGAAATGAAATCAAAACCCTACAATTTTTTTTCCTCCAATAAAAGTCACAAAACCCCTAAACACACAGTGAGAAACAGAGCTTAATATATCCAAGAGCTTGGTAATGACGCCACTTACTTAAAATGTAAGAGATCCAGATTCAAATGCTTTCTCTGCCTAACTCAAACCAGCGTTTGCAATGCAGCCTTAAGGTTATCTTGTTATTACAGGGCTTTTTGTTAATCAGTTACGTCTTCTTGTATGTTCGACCAGAAATCCCATCCTGGGGCTAGAAAATCTTCCTTAACAGGAAATCCATCACAACAGATATAGTAGAACAAAAATTTTGGGTTTTGGTGAATCAGTATTTATCAAACCAGGTTCATTGAAAAATCCTGAAGCAACTTCACTGCTGATGGAGATTTAATGAGGCACATTGCCTATTGTGCATGTTAATTCTTATTGAATCAGGCTTAGAGAAATGTCTGTAGGCAAGGGAGAAAAACAAGCTAAGCAGTGTTGTCCAGACATAAAAGACATAAAACAAACATTTCCTAAGACATGAATGTTCTACAAGGAAACCACCAGAAGACACAAAAGGAAAATTGTGAAATATTCTGTTGCTTTGAGCTGAGCAGTAGTCAGGTAACCTTCCTGTAGTATTAATCCTACTCAGAGCCCAGGCACTTCCTTGGTCGTTGGTATTACCTTCACTTGGTTATGCACATGTTAGTAGTTAAATGACAAGGAGTAAGTCATTTATGACTTAAATGATAAGGAGTACAGACAACATCCTAAAATGGTGCTCATAAGAAGGTGGCCAGTTCTACAGCCAATTTAAATTATTCATAGATTCCCAGACTCTGTGGGTGAACTCCAGGTTAACACATCCTGTCCATTACCATGGACTGATTCAAGACAGAGATGCTGAGAATCTCCTGGCATCCTTTCTAAACCAAATTTAGTATTATGGAGAACTTTTATTTCCTGTACCTCAGTATACTGAATAAACCTGGGGGCATCTGAAGTAAAAGAGAAAGAAAGAAGGGAAAGTATTTCTTTGCTTTGGGTTCCTACATGGCTTTCTATTCTCATGGTATAACAGATCATGATGATTTGGAGTGTATCAAGATGTCATAATGGATACATCAATCATCATGGCAAAGCTTAGAGAGAATGGAAGAGGGAAAGTGGTACTGTGTGGTTTGCCAAGTGGAGGCAGAAAAGTAAACCTAAGGGTGTTTTGTAAAATGTCATTTTTGGTTTTGACACCATGCACTGTCTGCTCAAGCCTGTAAACACAAGGCTCCACCAGTGTTATTTCTCTGAGTAAGATATAAGCAATGACTAGACCTTAATATGCCTCAAATAGCTGCCAAAAAAGAACTGAACAAGGACAAACAATCTCCAAAATCTCCTTGTTTCTACATTCAGTAAACAGCATTCATAGGACTCTAATGATATTAGTATTTTTTTTCTTAAATACTTAAAGGGCAGCCCAGCAGTATAGGAATAGATGTTCCCCTCTCAGCTATGATCTCCTTGGCTTCCCTACAGAGTTTGACTCTGTTGAGTTTGGTACCTTGAGAGATGATCTTGAATGTTCCCAGGTCTGACTCGGGGATGGCAGATTAGGAGTAACTTAGGTCGGCTTTAGAGCTGACAACCCCTTTTGGGGTTATTCCTACCTCTCCTTTCACCCTTTTATCCCCTCCTAGATTCTTTTTTTAGCCCTTAAACAGAAAAAGTGACCAGATTCCAGCTGGAAGTGTGTGCTGTGAGGCTGGAGGGATACGGAGAGAGCTGATGCTCAGGGAGCAGAAGGGCAGCAGGTCAGTACTGAGATCTCAGAAGGAGCTTGGGCTGCAGACCATAAATTGAGAGAGCTGCTGGACTCTTTATGAGATGTCCTATTGAACAGACACTGTACCCTGTTTGTTAAACCTACCTCAATTGTGTGTGACTTCTGCTCACTCAGGTAACACTGCAGTGTAACTTCATGTTTCTAGCTTTTGCACTTTACTAGAATTTACTGGCTCATAGTGAACAAGTCATAAATGCTTTCTTTGTGAAGGCTTCTCTGACAGTCAGTCTGCTGGCTTTTAATTCTACTGAAGATGCCTTTGACTTTACTCACATGGCATCAGATTTCCCGAGAAGCCTGAGACAGATACCTATTGTTATTTTCCATGCAATCACTCAGAGAAGCTGTTCAAAATAGTAAGGCGCTCAGATATGCATTCACAGATGTGATAGAAAGTGAAATACTCCGTGTGGTTTGTAATTCTGTTTATCTAAGTGCAGCCTCTTCCTGTGTCAGAACAGATTTCTGCAAACAAGAGGGCAATGATTCAGTTCCAGGGGAAGACTGACAAAATAAACCCCAGCTTCTGCTGACCTGATGTAGTGCTGAACAGTGTCCTACCCTGGGAAAATATTTCCTGCTTTATTTTCATAAATATTTATGTAATTCCTTCTGGGAAATATGGCTTCTTCAGAAAACTGAACATGCTGCTCCCTGACAGAAATTTAACTATTTGTCTACACGAGAGATTACGGGCATTTAACCAGCCTTAGATTTTTACAGTCTTATCTCAGGCATTTCTGTCTTTTAGGGTTCTCTTTCACTCTGCTCTTAGAGATCACACAATGTCTTGAGTCCTGGAGCTCAGCCCTGGCCCTGGATTCCAGACACACCCAGTGTAGGATGATACAGAATACCAGTCTTTGTAGGATTGGTATTTGGGGCTGAGAAAGAGGAACCAAATGTGATGTTCTGCCTGGAATCACACTTCTGTCCTGCCCAGCTATAACCTTCCCATGCAGGTTTGAGGTTCCTCTCTAAGAAAAAATAATTAATGTAAGCAATTAAACAGAGGATTGCATGGTTAATGAAAATATTTATGTTTAGAAACAGACCTAAACACACCTTTGTGAACTGAAGTCGAACAGGTATCTAATCTTTTGTGTTTGCTTTCTAAGTTTCTAGTGGTGATTAGCAGTGAAGTCGTGCATGAGTTACCCCAAGACAACAGGCATATTCCCCACCATGGCAAAATAAAGCAGGTTGATC
The DNA here is from genome assembly GCF_009819795.1 of Aythya fuligula. Lineage (NCBI taxonomy): Eukaryota > Metazoa > Chordata > Aves > Anseriformes > Anatidae > Aythya > Aythya fuligula. Next base: position 146,041,687 of record NC_045560.1, on the reverse strand, counting down.
CTATTTTTAACCTTTTCAGAGAACCCTTGCGCTAGTGCAAACCTGAGCTTAGCTTGCCAGCTCTCTATCAACCCTTCCCTGAAGTGGTGAACTGTGCAGGGTGCTGCAGAGAAAGCTGGCTGGTAGGTATGAGACATTCACCAGAGATGGCAGACACTAAGCTGGTGCCCAGGATAAATCACGTGAACGTGTAAGTGGTACCTAGGTCATGTGCTGATGTGTAGATTTTATATGAAACCTGCTTATCTAGAATAACATTGAAAAAACTTCAAAATACAAGCACATCATTCCCATGGGATCTTAGTCTCCTGCCCCTAGCATTCATCTGTGGTGGCTGGCATTATTCATCTGAACTTCTGATAGAACACACATATTTATAGATAATATAGAATTACAAAGTATTTAATTCCTCTCTTTTTTTTTTTTTCTTCTTCAGTTTGAATTCTGACACATATTTTCCAATCACAGCCAGAACCTAACAGATTTTAGCACTTTATTCAGTGCCTTGCAAAAAAATAAAAATAAAAATAAAAATAAAATAAAAATAAAAATAATAATAAAAAAATGAACGAAACCAGGGAGCAGCTACATGCCCTGGAGGATTCATGAGCTCATCAGGTAAAATGGGAAGGCAAAGTTGCAAGGAAGCTAGAGGGGAGACACAATAAAAAAGAAAGAATCCACAGGAGACCAGAGGAAGTTGGAACACCTCCCTCTTTGCCCATAGGTATGTAATAATACAGGCACAGCCTGAAACAGGCATTCCTGACTTTTTTTTTTTTTTTTGGTGGCCTCCTGACCACCATCAATGGTAACAGTGACTGCTTACTGCTCCAAAGGGGCTGACTTGCTGCTCTCAGAGCCCCTGGTCCTGGCCACTGCCTGAACCCTGCTGCCAAATGAGTCTGAAACATGTGCCTGCCCCACTCGATGAACTCTCCCTTACCTCCTCTATTGCTTCCTTGCTGTTTGGGGACGCACAGTATTGTGTAACATGTATCGTAAAGTTGGTTTCATGTCCGCGTGGGTGTATTTCTGGCAAGAAAAAGAAAGTTTTGAACTTTGTTCTCCCACCTTCCTAGTTAATTGTCTTGACTGTGACACTGTTTGGTAGTGAAGGGGAGGGAGGTGATGGTGGTGGCATATTTTCTGCTTGACATCTTAACAAAGGCAAAGGAAAAAACTTTCACCCAGTCCATACTCTGAAAACCGTTTTTTTTTTTTTTTTTTTTTTTTTTTTTTTTTTCTTTTGTTTGTTTATTTTTAAACCCGATAATGAATTAGACTTTTTATAGCTCCAAGTTCCGGGTAAAGAAGAAAGATTAAAATAAGAAGACATTTTTCTGCTCAGTTCTGGTTATTGCCGGTAGCTCTGAAGCTTCTGACTTCTGGTTTGTGAACCAGAAGACTGCATTCCAGTCCCCACTTCACATGCATGTCTCTGAAGCGTAGGTACCCGTAAGTATACAATATGAGCGATTTTAAGTGGGTTTTAGTTTAAAAGTAGTTCAACATATAAGGTTCAGCACCAGCATGGACTGGATAAACGGGCTGCTGTGACTTCTACCATTTGGAGTAATTCACGTTACTTGCAACTACTACTCAGCCATCCCTGGAAAGGATAAATTCGAGCTACAGGGCTTATAGAAAGATTTCTGAAGAGCAATTATTTTGCTGCTGATGGGAACTGTTGTGAACCACTGAGTTTTCAGCATTTTTCCCCAAGGCAGGATTCTCCCAAACTTCAAGTTTGCGTTTGTCTCATCCCCACACAGAAAGTGACACATGCTTGGGTGCTTTGCTTTTTAATCTGTCTGTTCTCTGGCTATAGCAATATAGATATAGAAGAAAGGCTCATAAATCAGCACACTATTTCTCATCAACAAAATTTGGTGCGTGGCTTTGTTTAATATGTGGGCTTTTATGACAGCCTTCAAAGGAATTTATGAGTTTAGAAGTAACATTAAATCAGTTCCAAGGACAGTATCAGTAAAACATTATGTGGCATTGTCATTTCTCCAAGTGTTTTGGAGTTTCCAACTTTATTATAGGATTCACGGTCACTTTCAGTCTAAGGGACAGGAAATTGCCACACTCTCTGCTAGGTGCTTGCAGTTTGGTCAAAGTAGTACGTGCTGAGGGGAGCCAGTGCATCCCGGCAGGGTTTTTTTCGTCCAATGCTGTGGTGAAGAGGTCTCACCCTTGGGTTATAACCAGTCAAAAGCAATTCAGATAAAATCTGAACTTGTGAAGAGCTGAGTTAATGGTAAGAAGCTGCCTCTGATATTATCTGCTCCCTGTCTTTATAACACAGAAGAGATTTGAGAGATTTGCCATGCAAGCATCCACCCTGCTGCATCACATCAGATATGTGTTTTTTTTTGTTTGTTTGTTTTTTGTTTGTTTGTTTTTGCTTTTTCTTTTTTTTTTCTTTCTTTTTTTTTTTTTTTTTTTTCTCAAAGACTAATGACATAATCAAAAGATCAAGGACTATGCAAAAGGTAAGTAGAGCTTGATGAAGTCCACCATTAAGAAATCTCCAATTGCTCATCTTCCTCTCCTCCCTCTTTGTTTCTTGTGCAATTTATGACCTGATCCCTTGGTGATAAAAATTACTTCAGGCAGTGGAGGAGGCTGCTCGACTGATCCCCGAGGTGACTCCAGCTTCGTGCTGCTGACACGGTCCATTAGCTCTTGAATCCGTGCAGAGGCTCTGGCCATGCTGTTGCCTCCACATTCCTGGGATTGGCTTCGTGCCCTGCTTGCCACAGTCAATGCGTGTGCATGATCGCTTGGCTACCCGCCCCAGTACCCATGCAGCAGGATGGCGCCGTGCCTGCTCACACAAGTGGGAAGCCAATTTCACCAGGGTGCACATGAGCGCTGCAAATGGATTTAGACTGGCATCCTGCTGGATGCCACTTCTGCCAGTTCCCCAGCTGGAACTGGCCTCTTTTCTGCAATAACATTTTATTTTTATTTTTAAATTCTAGACTTAATTGATCTGGAAATGAATTACTGCCTCTTAGCAGTAATTGACAGAAGTTATTCACAGACAGCACGTGCCTTCCCTTCAGGAGGATCTGTGGTGGGGAATGAGTCAGTAACTCTTCCCCTGTCTTCCACTGTGTGTGGATGACGGTGTCTCGGTGCCACTCGGTGCTGACTCCATCTCATGCAATCACCATACCCACTGTCATGCCATGCCCTGCCATACATACAGACCATGTTCAGTGAGTGTCTCTCTGGTCCTCCTGGTGGTAAGGGTGATGGAGACAAAACCTAAATTCTGAGCCTCCTTCCAAGGAGGCAATAGTTGAGTTTTTTTTGGACTAGAGTCCCTAAAAAACATGACAGCAAAGACACAATGGCTTTATATCTCCAAATATTTGCATCATACGGCACTTAATAAATAACAAGGATGCACAGTAACATGGAAACAAAGGACTCAAGCAATCTTAACAAGAAAACACAGATGAGAAAATGAGAAGTTATGATTTGTCTGTTATTCTAATTACGTAGGGTTAGAACCAGACTACAAACATCTGCTACTGTGATTTTGCTGCTCCTGGGAATCCTCAGCCCTTTCTTCCTAAGTAGAGCACTTCAAGTAAGCAAGATCTGGCCTGAAGAACTCCATAAAGCTGTATTCATTACTTAGATTTTCTGTTTGTGCTGATTTAAAGATCTGGCCATTTTGATTTTGTTTGGATTAACTGAGCTCAAGGGAACTCTCTGATGGAATGTGCCATTGTATTTTTTTTTTTTCTTGGTGTTTTTTTATGTGATGCAATGCATTAAAATTTTCATGCAGGCAGTCATTAATTGTCAAAGCCAAAAATACCCCTAAACTCCTGTCTACAATTATCTATGCTGTGCTATATTGGGGACACATTATGGTTTCTATCATTAAGAAGGCCTCCTTGTAATGCTCCATCGTGGATAAAAGATAGCCACAAAAATGATGCATATGGACAAAATATAAAGTGAAATTATGGGTTTCTATACCAAAATGGAACTACTGATGATGCATATGCCAGACACAAGTGACACAGAACAGAACTGTTAGTAAACATAGGCTAAACTATAAATATTCTTAAGACGAGACATCACGCATTGTTTCAAGTGACAAACTTTGTGCTAAAAGAAAGAAAAAAGATCACAAATCTAGACAGACAGCACTGCTAAAAGTTATATAGCTGCATGATTCATTCCCTAAAGAAATCAATGTCAGGATGACATTTTTCTTCAGGCAGTACTGGCAACTGCTCGTAATTTGGGTAAACTTTCTCTGCCCTATAAAAACAAACCATCAAACCAAAAGGTAACCACTGAAACAGCTACCACTCAACCAAAAAAAAATAGTATTTTAAACAGAGCACAACATAAAACTGCATGAGTCAATCTACCGTAAACTTTCGGCAAATAGGATGTGTCATAGAGATCAACTTCGGTGTTTCCAGAGAGCATAGACTTATACAGCAAGCTTTTTAGAAACAGACTTTGCTCCAAATAGTAGTTCCCTACTTTCAATAAACCCTGACTGGCTGCAACTAGTTATTTCTCCTGATACAGACAGCCAAAATAACTGCCTTGTAAATAGAAGCCTATGGAGCTAGATTAATTACAGGGATTGCATATAGTATTCAGAGCTTTTAAAACAAGAAGGGATCATTATGATGATCCCGGCTGGCCTCCTACGTAACAGAAGCCTTGGAATGTCACTGAATGATTCCTGCTCATAGCTGCTGGTGGTGATGGGAAGTTTCATCTATAAAGATGTATAATTTTTATTTAACTATTTCCAGTCAGTGAAAATGCAACAGCTAACCTGTTCCAGTGGCTAGCTGACCTAATTTTATAACCTGCTAGATCTTCCAAAACATATATTTATTTGAAAATATTTAATATGTATGTCTGTTTAAATAAACAAGTTTTCATTTCAAGTATTCCTAACTGTCTATCAATTTTAGGCTCAAATGCCAAACAGTTCTACACCTTGTATCCTAAAACTGGTTTATGGCAGTGTATCACATCAACAACTTTCACCCATTTCACCCATATTGCAGTTCTCACCAGAGAACTTTTTTGGCACACACCAATTCTTGCTTCTTGGTTTGCTTCTTCACATTAGATAACAGTCCTGAGGTCCAATGTTTTTAGCTTATTGCACTATATAGTGTTCTTGACAAACTCCTAAACTATTCAAGTTGGTGGCTTTAGTATTACCTTTCATGGGGGGAGGTGGCTGAGACGTTGTCTGGAAGTGAGGTGGCTGAGAGGTCTGAAAGTTCTTAATGAACTTTATTGCTCTCTATTGGTGCTCCTTAAAGTCTTTGTCAGGAAAAACTGAGCTCAACTATTTGCAACAAGCTATTTTGCCCGAATATCCTTTTAGATGAGACAACCAGTTTGTTTGAGTCATCTCTTCCCATCATGCATGGGAAGATGATTTGGTTTGCAGTTCAACCAGTGCAGTGGTTCCAGAGAGAGCTAAGATGATTCTGTGCGAGTCAGTTTGGGTCCAGCAAAGCTAAAGCCTTTAAGCTCAGTGCCACAATATTGCTTATGTAGTTACTCCCAAGAAGAGTTCAGGTCCAAAACAAGACTTTTTTTTTTTTTAATTTTTATTTTTTTCCGTATTTTTCCTTTGCCTATGGTATCTCATAGCTCTGGAGAGTGGAGCATTGATTCTGATAGATTTCTGTAAAGCATTTGATTTTGCATGTATATGTGGTGGAAACATAAATTCCACCATGCATCAGAGTAACAAAGCCAGGTAGCTCTTAGTCCCCGCTTTGTTACACCAGACAGGCATGTGACATAGGTTTTGAGAAGGATCCGTGGTGCAATTGGAAAGGAAATGGGAGCAACAGAGCTGCCTCCCTGTGGAAAGGAGGAAATTAGGTAAAGATTAAAAACAGGACAGCTACAGACCTGGAATGAGCTTCTCCAGTGGGTCTTCAAATGAAAATGTAAAACTCCAAGGAAGGAGTTTTAAAGGTGAACATTCAGAAAGATAATGAAGAGTTAAAGTTCTGCAATAGAGAAATAGAAAAACTCACATTAACTTCTCTGAGCTTTGGACCAAATCACCTGTGAATTATATAGCATGGAAAATTGAAGTGTGTAAATACCTAGAGCCCATTCCACCTCTTCACCAGGTTCACTACAACAGAATGACGTAAACTGACAGTGGGAAATGGTTTATATAAAAGAATTTAAGAATGGACATACCAAAGATCCTTCCATTCCAAATGATTGTTGTTCACTTACACTGGAAAACAGAAAAAAAAAAAAAGAAAAAGAAAAAAAAGAAATACAGGCCAAATTCAAATAACAAATTATATAATAAAGATAGTGAGATTTTTGCAGAAATATTTCTACTGAAGACAACTCTGTGCTTTTGTCCAACAATATGATTTTGTGTCCATGAGTGTTTTCATTTTGGCATGGCTCATTGATCTGCATTAAGTTTGGTTCAGAAGTTTCTGAGGTTTGCAGAAAGAAGAAATCACAAATAAGGGTTGTTACATTTAATGTTTATGAACAGCTTATCCACTATCAACATCCCAACGAGGAAGCAAGGTATAATTTATTCCACCACTTGAAGAATACCTTTTGCATTATGCAGTGAATTGTACTGGACAGCTGTACAATGGGCCATCATTCTCAGTATTTAGTCAATTACACAGAATTTAACTAATTTGATTTTTTTTTTTTTTCTGAAGACAGAAAATCTGATAAAAAAGGAAAAAAATGTCTAAATGTCAGTCATCTACTATTGAATGTGTTTGGCAGGAGATTAGAAATTTGGTAGTTTCATCAGCTGCAAAAATGTTTTAACAGTGATAGATGTACTTGCTCACCTAAGAACTTTTCAGCTCTGCTGAAAATTCCTAACTACCTCTACTGTTGGTGTCTGTCAGAGAACATGCTGAATGTTACCGATAATTCAAAGAACCACCTAAAAACAATTGCCAATATGGCTTTATAGATAAGAATTTTACAAAAGGATTGTCTACATAATTCCACAACTGTCTATCTATGGACTGTGTCCTCCTTAGCTTCTTGAGAAAATTTACTGAAACTGCATGCTGTTGATAGTCACTTGGGAAATATTAGCATAACCTCTGTTTTTCTGTCCTTTATTTTTGTAATACTCGCTGACTGGAAAAAAAGAATAAACATGTAACTGTAAACTGCCATTTGGAAAATCCAGAACTTTCACAGAAGAGTCATGTGGACAATCTCTTGTTCTCCATGTCTCAACTTTGTGGTGGTCTGTGAGGCAAAAAAGACCTTCTTCTGGCAACCCCCAAAGATGAAGAAGTTGCACTTGGGTATTTTGTTTCCTGACATCAAAGCTTCTTGAGAGAGAAATGTGCTATTATGATGGCATTATTCTTTTTCTTTTTCTTTTTTTTTTTCTTCCTGTAATAGCTGTGGCAGATGTTCAGCACTTGCCTTGCACATTTAAAATTCTGATTCATTCAGGGAAACTGGTAAAAGTTGCTTCAGGTACCTGTCACACTGATGTCAGTGGTAACACTTTTACTGGGATAACCTGGACCAGCAATGGGCACCCCATACATCGGTATTCACTGGAGGAAAGGAGGAAACACAGGATGAAATTTTTCTTGAATCTGGTGCACTGAAGTTGGCTTTAACATCTCTTTAATATTAGGGGTGGCATCGGGCCTACCTGCATGTCTAGGAGCCCTGACTCATTTCAATATAAAAAAGTTCTTGTTACTTCATCCTGAGAAGTTCTAACATCTTTTTTACTTCCAGCAGGACTTTGAAATACAGTTATGTGAAGGGTGTGCACATATGCATGTGGCAGGAGGAAAAGGAGTGAACTCTTAATGTAGAAAAAAATATGCATTATTTTGTCTTGCAAAATTGTTTTTTCCAGAAATCCTAAGCTTTCCAGAGATCCCACAGAGCTGAGGAAAGCTTCCTAGCACCACAACCCAACACTGGCGTGTCCTGCAGCCAGCACAGCAGGACGGGTGATGAACCAACAGGCTACTGGGATGCTGCAGCAGCTCTCTGGGGGAAGGCTGGGAAAAGAACCCTCCTCTGCCCCCCTCCAGGAGCCCTCTTCAACTAGTTCTCTCCACTGGCAATACAGTGTGTGTGGCTGGTAGCCAAGACTGCTTATCTGCTTCCTCCAGCAGTTGGCCTCGGTGTAGCAATCACAAGTCATCAACACTTTGATCCCATTGATATGGCTGCATGGGAACAGAGTAGGCTTTCTTTGAAATGTAAGCTAGCAATGCATACTTGAAAGTCACACTTCCTTTTTTTAAAGTGGAAAATCAAGTCCTCTGAGTTTGAGAAGCGCCAGATATTATCTGTCTGGCTAGCCTAAATTTGGCCTCATGTTTGTGTGTTCTGGTATGATCTTCTATTATCTTCATCATGGACTCTTTCTTCCCAAGGGCCCTGATTCATCTGAAGTTCAGTCTCATTACAAAATCAACACTTCAAAATTAGGAAGCATGAAACGTGGGGTTTCCCAAGTATCTTTCATTCTGCAACTTCTCCATTTCATCCCTAGCTTGAACAAAATGTGTCAAAATTAAGGCTGTTTGGGCAAATGCAAATGTGCGATTTCCTAACTTCTGAAAGTTTGATTTTGCAAGTGTTACAAAATATCAACGCTTTTTTTTTTTTTTTTTTTTTTAAATATATATATAACTAATAAATAATATTTAAAAACTCCCATGTAATTCAATAATCTGAAAGTATCAGCAGTGTGAATTCATTGCAGGTTATGAATATAGCATTATTGCACTTAATGGATCACTTCATCCATTCATATGTACCTGCCGCATTTCAAGTAACTAAATCAAAGGCTGGTAATAAATTCCAAGGCATGTGAATGAGTAAAGTAAATAGTGTGTGGGTTGTAAGTGGAAATTCAGCCTTGCGCTTAACACTGGAGCCAAATTGTAAGAAAACTGGCAGGTATTTTAAAGTCAATAGGAAGAGAAACCCTCCAGCCCCAAAACAGCTTATGAAGAAGTTTTAGAGAACAACCTCAGCCAAAATTAAGGCCAAATTTTACAGATGTTTTAAAATTATTATTATTATTATTATTATTATTATTATTATTATTATTATTATTATTATTATTATTATTATTATTAGGTTTTGCACCAGACTGCTGAGCTGAGTCATGGCAAACCTACATCTTGCTTTATCTCTTGTCAGTGACCTGTTGCAGACCCAGACATTCCTTGTTTTACTTACATACCAAATAGTCTTTTATGGCAGACTCTTCCTTTCCTATGATTTTTCCTTCATGTGAATGTCTATCCCTAAGATGAATCTGATAATAACACTACCTTACAACTTTTCATCCATAACTTATTTTCTTTTTCTACAAAGAATCCTTTGCTGACTTTTTTTGTACTGCGGTGCCAGTGGAGGTGAAGAGATGCAGCTGAATTGTTAAGACAGAGCCCTTCCCAAATGGCTCTTGTCCATCGTAACACACTGACTAAATATGACAAAGTTTTCTGCATCAGCAGTGCTTTGTTGCATCTGAGTGTCTTCACCCCTTCTCAGTAAAAGCTTTTTGCTGCAAGTGCCCAAAGGCATGTGAGCTCCTGTTGTTTGTAACTATAAACCGCTGGTTAAAAGTGACTCGAGTTTTGAGAAGATATGACTATGAAATATTTTTCTATCTGAAACAGCATGGCACTTGACAACATTGTCAGACTAAATGGGACTAAGCACCATTTTGATATATTTAAGTATTAAAGAAACAGCATAACACTTGGAAGAGGAAAACTGTTAGGAGTGGTTTTGTTCACCAGAGTATCCTCAGCTGGTTTATTTGTTACTTCAAATTTGTTTCAGCAAAATGAGTGCAAAACTTTGTTATCTTGGGTATACATCCAGTCCTGACACTGGGTGCAAAACATACAAAGCACGTAGGCTGTTGTGCATTTGCTGTGTAAAAGGGACGAGGCTTGACCCAGATTCTTGCCTTATGTTTCAAAGCAGCTTACGAAGCGGGCCTTAGTCCCTTCAGCAAGCATGTTTGGTACTAGTTAAAAGTAGGTAGTTTCCATTCTTGTAGAAACATATACCACTGCAGGAGACGTAGCGCTGCTTCCAGTCTCTGTAATAGGCACCACATGCACAAAGCCTCTGCATGACTTATTACTAAGCCAGTGTTTACAGTGGAGCTTGCTCTGAAGAGAAATCCCCTCAGGAAGTGCAGGTGGGAAGCCTGTGACATTTTTATTCTACGTAATTTAGGGAAATAAAACCTTTTAATAGTCAGTCCAGTATCACAGCTGGCTGATTTCACAGACTGTCAAGGATGGGTTGATGTGTTCAACCTTGAACACACAACACTTCCTTGTCAGCTTTATTATCTGTTTTACTGTTAGTTTCAGTTTTCCCTTGGCTAAAAGGAAATGAGCTGGAAAAAAAAATAAAAAATGATTAGGTATTAAGGTGTCTCTTTCTGTTATGGAGAACTCCTATCAAAATTCCTCAGGTGACTCTCACTTCCCTGAACACCTTTCTGTGGACTACCCAGTGGACTGGGAGTCCAATAAGAAACAAGAGCAGGTTGAGATAAATTCCGTGTCAAGAAGGTCTAAGTTAACAAAATTAAAATCCATTCCTCATATCTTTCCCCCAGACATGCATATTCTTCCACTTGCAATCCACAGAGAGAAGCATGTGATCCAGAAAGGGGAATTTGGCTCCAAGGTAAATTTCTCCAGAAATCTTCCTTTAAAATAAAGACCCCTGTGGTATTTTTTAAAAAATATTTTCAATAAGGGCTGTGCTTTTTCTTTTCTGTTTGATGCTTTTCCAGCCTCTCAATCTTATATGTTAAATGAAAAATATGAGTAGACTCCGATTCAGTCCCAATACAGCACCTGGATTTAAAAGCATCCAGTGCCCAGCCTGATTGTTCATACCCTGTCTCCACCAGTTTTACCTGTGGAGCTACCTCTGTAATTTGCAGCACTGTTGGGTTTGTTGTTAGCTTTTTCTGTCCCTATATGTGACGATACTATGGGATCTTTTGTAAATTTATTCCAAGTTATTTGCTGGTCACTACTACAGCTGACTTTTTTGGTAATTCTAGCCTTGCAGGCCAAACATATGAAAAAGATTGTTTCAGTATGGTCTCCCTAAACTTGATCAAAGCCTGCTAAAATTGAACTTGTAGAGCAGTTTGGTTAGGGACTGAGTTGGAGGAAACTCTGTACTTCTCCCAGATGACTGCCATTCCAGTATATGAAGAACTAGAACATTTCTTTTTGGGAAGAAAACAAAAAGTAAGTTTCAGCATGCTGTATTATGTAACAGTTTTGCCACATTACATAGCGATTTTGCACTAAAAATGAGTCCCTTTAAAAATTATTTATGTAATGAAACTGAAGCCCCAGAAGTGATAGATACAACATTAGCAGCAAGGCTGAGAGGAACAGATCTTTTGCAGTCTCTTCACTGCATTTCACTCAGGAAGTAAATATTAATAGAGTGTGCCATAGTATTTTAATAAACTAGAAGTGGTCTTATTCTGATATTGCTATAGATACAATGGACCACACAGGAGAAAAAAAAAAAATCATTGTCAAAATGTGTTTTTAATGGATACTGTTGAAAGCATAATTGTTTTGGATACAACTGCTGTTGTTTATCAGTACCTACAGCTCAATTCAATGGGAGAAGAAAAAATAAAATGTTGGTAGGCTTGCTTGTCAAAAACCTCTTTCTTTGTTTTCCACAGACACATGCTTTTGGCCTACAGCTCACTAAATATGTTGGGCATGGCAGTTTCTTTGAATATTTGATGTGGGTTTGTGGTAACTGCAGTAGCGAATTTAATTAAGAGGCATAAACTCTACAAATAGGTTCAAGATGCCTACCAATCTTTCTTTCTTCATTGGCGTCTTTTCACTTTTCTATCATTTTTTCTATCAATTTTTCTCTTTCTACTTTTTGCAAGGTCTATAGTTATGTTAAAAAGCAAACAGGAAATGCATGTATTCCTTCACTAGTTGTTTTGTACCCCATCTCTTAGTGTCATCCGGAGGTAATACTGCGCATCTGTTATGCCTAAATATTTGTAGAATCTCACACAATTTTTTCAGCTACTGTAGACAAAATTAATATTTTGATACATCTTTTAGACATATGGTTAGGATTGCAACTATTTCCTTAGTAAGTGTTTCTGTTCTTCCTTTAACATACTATATGCACACTAAAATTTGTGCCAGTAAGTAGCTCAGTGCATCAGTAGTTTCAGCCTTTTTTTAAGTCATCCTCTACCTGCATCGCGGTTTCATGCAGATGTGGATCCATTTGTAGGCTTGTGTAGGGAAATACTTTTGACAAAACAGATACAATTTTCTGAGTGTGTTAATGCTCATAACAAAAAAGACCAATTTCTGCTGCTGAAAGGCTGGATTAGAGTTCTAGTCTCAGAAGAACAATTGGTTATCTACAGAAACATCATTCAGTCAAAGAGTAGCCCACTTCCAATAACTGTAATATATATTAATTTTTCCTATGATATCTGTATAAGATAGATATTATGAGCAGGTAGAAGGAAGATACATGAGACTTAATGTATTATCAAGCCTGTCTCCATTAGAGGGTAGAAGACAATTCTCTTAGCAGCTTGGCTTTCTTGCAGTTATATTGAAGAAGAGCTGAGGGTACAAAGCACCTGGAATTCCTGACACAACTGAGATGGCACTATTTGTTTATAGTATTAGGATTGTGGTCTTTGTTTCTTTAATGGGCAGATGTACCTCTTATTTGCATGAATGCTAGGCAATGTATGGTCTATTGGTGTAAACAAGTATAATTCATTTATTTATTAATTATTTTATCAACTATGTGAGGAATGTTTTAACAATTCGTGTCCATAAAGAACAATTCTGTTTGAATCCTGTCTGCCTCTGGGTCCTGCACTGGCAATTTAATTCTTGAACCACAGATGCAGTGTGTCCCAGTCTCCCCCTCATTCTAGTCAATTTATCAAGTCTTCAGAAAACACTCCTTAAATTTATGAACCTGTTTGCTTTTGTTATTCCGGACTTCTATTTCTAACAGTTACAGCCTTTTTTTTCCTGTCTTCTTCGAGATTAACTTAACACTGCTATAGATGTGTCTGTGAATGGCTGGGGAAGAATGTTTTAATTACTCGTGAAGCGTCAAATAAGAAAGCTGTTTGTGTTTGATGTCTGGGAGTTTCAGAACAACTGATAACAACTAGTGACTGTTATGGGATACTATGCGGATCTTTGGTATCTGGTTAGGGGGGCCGAGAGATTAAGAGGAAGGAAAAAGAAGCTGAAGGACGGCTGGGAGACAAGACCTGCAGAGAATGTTCTATAAACTTGGCATGGTGCCAAGTAAGTACAAAGGGGGAGAGGAAGACTACGAGCCTTCAGCATGAAAGACCCCTGGAGACCCCCAGAAGAGACCCCCAGAGGAGACTGCGCATGCTCCAGTAGGAGGGACTGGACCCCGAAAGCTAATTATAATAATCTATTTTTTTTTAAGTAGTAATGAATATGTATTAGTCTAGGAGTATAAAAATTAGCTGCTTGATGTAACTGGTGTGCGTCCTGGTGGAGCGGAGACTCCCGGTGCACCCAGCGCTGTTTGCTTACCTCTATCCCTTTATATTCTTTTAATAAATCCTATTTTTTTATTTAATCCTAATTTGAATCCTGAGCCATTTATAACAAACTATTAACTACTCTGGTGCTTGTGCTTCTTTATTAAAAAGGGTAAACAAACCTCTGGAACTCAATGCAATTACTTGTGTGCTTAAAAACAAGCATTTGACATTATTTTCAGATCAAGTCTTTAGTCCTTTTCCTTGTGTCCTGCTCTGGTGCAGCAATTTTTGACAATTAAACCCATCCTTCTTCACCAGAGCATTTGTGCAGGGAGTATATTTCTGCCATAAGAATATGTTTTTATTGCAATGATAAATCCCTGAAAGAAGAATTTGTAATGGAAACAGTGACTGCTCTTTAAATGTCTATGGAACCAGAAGGCTAGTCAATGCTTAAGAAAAACAAGGGGATATTTTAAATTTAGATCTACCATTCCTACTTTTATATGGACTAGAGGAAGTTAATGGTTCAGCTTCAACCCAGAGACAAAGCCAACGATGTTGACTGACTGCATTGCACCAAGCGCGAAATTGGTCCAAGACTTTCGATATATTCAGCTTTCCAAAGATCTTATAATCTGACTGGTATCAGGCAGTCAGAGGAATCCTGGAAAGAAAAACAAAGTGCCATAGGAAGTGGCACTTGTGATTCAGCCACTGACATTCTTCGCCCTGAGTCAGTCGTGCAACAACACCCAGCTTCCCTGCTGGGTGCTCTCCTGCAGTAAGTCCCAGCACCAAGGCTCTGAGTCCTAACCGCTCCATGCTGTGAAGCATTGGATGACACTTGTCACAAGAATAGCAGCATCTATCCTGGTTTTTGGCTGTAGTGCAAACTGGGTAATCACCATAATGTTCTGGTTGCTCTAATTGCCCACGGTTATTCCTTCCCCTTAGTCTGTGTCACACTGCTGGCATGTTGCAATAGCTGCTGTGTTTCTAGGGGTGACTGCTTTTGCTTGATGCCCAAGGGGACTTGGCTGGATTTCAGTGAGTGCTGAGTTGCTCCTCCTGTGTCATTCCGTTTTAGCCTGTGGCACTGTTGAAACAAAAAATGAACTGCCTTTCATATTTAGAAAGTGCCCACCTACTGGGGTCCAGATCAAAATAGGGGTGCTACTAGCCTGAGGAACACTGAAGACTTGTGCTATGACAGTAAGTAAAAATGATCTTTGCACCAAAGGGCACAAAGTACAATAGGCAAAAGATTCCATTCCTACACAGAAAACATATCTGGCTTGAGTCAGTTATTAGACTGTATTTCTAGTGTATGCTTTGGCACTACCAGCTAATTGTCAGCTGCATGTATCTACATCAGGAACACTCAGCACGTACTCATAAAGAATGCGCAGCAACTCCTCTCCTTTACAGGTTATTTTTAAAATAAGGAAGCTCTTGTTACAGTTATGGAATAATAAGCATCATAATTAATGTTAAGGACCAAAGTTTGATAGGTAATAAAATCCCAAATAAACTTAATTCTCCTAAACTTAAGTTGAATGTTTATAAGGAATGCCATAACAATAACTGATTTCTTTTCATGGTAACTACTTTATCAATGCAAATTTTAGAATGCCTCTGAGGCTCAGAAACCACACACCAACTATCTGCTTTCAGTAGATTTTTATGGTGGCTTATAATGGAAAAGATGATAAAACTTTAGCCATTGCCTCGCTATCAAATGCTTCTGTAATTCCAAATTAATATGCGTTGTGTTATCTGGTAGCTCAGCTGCTTGCTTTGCATTCATTATGATAGCAGAAATGATGGTTCCTCAGTGATTTTATTAATTTTACTGCCTGAGAGTGTTTTTTTTTTTTTTTTTTTTTTTTTTTTTTTAGTTTCTTCTTTGAATCAAAACATATAGCAGAAAACACTTTTTTACTGACTTGTTAGAAATCTGATCTTGGTAAGTACTGAGTGTCTTTTGAGATGGTTCTGTAGGTTTCAAAGAGCTGTGAGTACTCAGTGAGTCACAAGACATGTTGGCACCTGGCAGAATCGTGTCCTAATCGATCTATGTGGTGTTTGGTGGTTTCAGCTGGCAAAAATTTATGCAGACTATTGCCTTTTAGTGTATTATACATTCCAAGCTAGGTGGTTTTGCAAGCCTTGAAGCCTGCTTTGAGCTCCAAATTCAAGTGTTTCTGAAGCATTAATGTAAAAATCCTGCAAGGTTTCACATTTCTTGACTTTCATAATGAAAGTAAGCAAACGGTAAATTTCATAAAAGTTTGGTGAAAGAAAACTAAGCACTGTTATTAAGCTTGCAATTAAGAGCAGGTTCAAAAGCTCTGCCAGGACCTTTCTAAGCCCCAAACACAGCACACTTCATTTAAACCCGAACATAAACACAGTTGATATAGCTTTAATCAGAAATTGTTTCACTCAGCTCTCTTTAGAAAGGGGCCAGCCTGCCATTAGCTTTTGCCAAAAAACTAAAGTCAACAGAATATTTAAGCACTCAGCAAATATATCGTCTTACTTTATTTCCTTGGTTATTTATAAACATTTACAGACTCCTAATGTAGATACCTGTGCATTTATACAGATCCTTTTAACACCTTCATCTAAGCTGCCAACCTATCATTTCACAACTATGGGATAGATGTCTAGGTAATCCTTTCATGCAAAGATTACACAGGATGCAGATGAAACCAGATCTTAAGGCAAGAACTGAAGGCTTAAGAATGTCTTGAGAAATACCAAATTTTAAAATGGAACATGAGTCCCCATTTCAGGTGTGTTTTTCTGGAGCTGAGGATTTCCTCCATTGCGGAGCTGACTTCAGTTACCCTTTATAGTTGACTATAATCCTAAATCTACAGTATTATCCCTACGTTATGCATGATGGTGCTTTTAACTGAAGATATCGATCCATATTGCCAGAGGGGCTAATCTAAACTTCAGTTAACACAGCTCATTAGTTATTAACAGGACACAAGCTGCCTCCTCTTCTTTGCTGCTGTTCTTTTCCCAAACTTCTGTGCACAAAAAGGAGTGTGTGTTCCCTCTCAATTTGCACAGGAGCATTTCAGCCCCACAGGTCATATGTCCAAAGACCGAGGACACATACTGCAGCCCTGAGGGGCTTCACACCATGCACAGATGATGCCAGTCCAGGTGTCACTTCAAATTGTGGCCACCACCATTGGCACAAAGCTAAATTGAGCTTAGATAACATAATACCAAAGTCAAGTTGTTCTGTGTTCTTCAAAGTGTTACTGAAAAGTCAGTGAGACTTAATCCTTTCATGCTTTTCAGCACCTATAAAAACCAGACCACAGCTCTTTTTGTACATTGATTTGTACTGAAGCAAAATTCAGTTTTTCAATAGCAACCTCCAAGTGAGGAACAAACACAGGAAAGTGTGAATGCCAGAGCCTCATCTGCAGGTTGCATATTAAACAGTTTCTAAACAAAAAGGTGGCCTGCTGTACTATAAAATAAAGTCATCATTTTGCAGACCTACAGCCCACCGGAACAAGGGGACAGGATGGAGTGTGCCTTTTCCAGTATTCCCCACCCACTGACCCAGAGCATGAAACCCACAGAGTTCTTGGAACTGCAAACAGTGTTTGAATTCAGACTAAAACTGGAAAACAGAAACTTGCCTTTTTTTTTTTTTTTTTTTTTTTGAGTCACATCAGTCAATGCTATTTACAAAATCGGTTTATGGAGACCACAGGTGGACACTCTGACTCATTACACATGAATACTAAATATATCCAAGACAATCTTGGAAAATCCCATAAAGAAAGAGGGAATAGCCGTCTGATTTTTATATTTATAACCTTGGGTTTTGGATGCCAGTAATGGAAATTATATTGTTTTCACAAAAAGCAGGTGAGGGACAGTAAGGGACTGAATGATTGCCAGGCTGCATGTGGCTGGAAGGAGAGGAAGGCCCTAAGCTAGACACGGAGGAAGGTTTGTCATGCCGTAGTAGTTTGCCACTCGCATTTGCGGCAGGCTGTGGTGAGGTTAGCAATGCATTCCACAATTGTCAGGAGTTAAGCAAATGTTATGTCCCTTAGCCAGGGTGAAAAGCACACCTGCCCAGGAAGCTGGCATAAAATTTGGTACAGCCTCAGTCCTACCTCAGTCCTACATGGAGAATTTGAGTAGTACTTTCAGCCTCATATCCTGCCACACATTTCAGTCTCTCTGATCTTGAAAACCAGGGAGGTCCAAGGTCTGTAATATATACAGGAAAGCAGATAATGGATCCCTTTATGTTTGTCATCACTGACTTCTGTTTTGATGGATGTTTCAGCGCCAAGGCTTCTCTTATTCCCACTGCTGGAGGAGAGCTATTGCTGGACTTCCTACAGTCCCTAGCTTGGCTTTGAGAAGTGTAGCAGGGTGAAACTGAAACAAAGCATAGCATTTCTAGCCTGAAAGCTTACTTTATACATAAGCTGAGAAACAACAACTTATGTTAGGGAAGACTGACTGAGGAATGAGTTAGTTACTCTATCTATACCCTTTCCTGTATGACCACTAAAGTAAATAAACTAGATGCCAAAATGCAAATTTTTTACTTACAGTTCACCCAAAATATATTGTGGGTTTATGATATTTCTTGCTACCAAGATCCCAAGCCAAATTCTGCATAGATAGTGCAAAACAGTTCCTCACTACTCCAGCCTTTGAAACAGCCCCAAGAAAGAATTTCTCTGACACTACTGCCTTGCTGAATGTAGCAATGTGTGTGTGGCCACAAACATGGACACAATGAGAAACTACTAACGCAAAGTCAAATTAGGTGGTCTTAATTATTATAGTCAAAGCTGTGTAGAAGAAAAGATGTCACTTCTTTGTGAGTGCCATTCATATCAGTGATTCAGTGGCTGAGCAGATGTAATGGGGATTTGTTTGTTGACTTCCTACGAGGATCTGCTAATTTAGCTCAGCTTGCTGATCCTTTAGCAAATTACCCACAGGTTCAAAAAAGTCTCTTCTGGTACCCAGAATGACTAAAGTTTAGGAGATGGAGATGGAAATACCCAACAAGCCTATCTGACTCACTGCAGTCAGTCTCTAATGAGCTCTCCATTTGTTCTCTGTGTCTCTGTAATCCTCCTTCAAGCCTGCAACTGCAGTACTTCTACTGGCAATTTCTGCTTCTTGTCTTCTTCCCGAAGGAGTTAATTCTCCAGCATTCTACACTTGTTTTTCATCCGTTCATACTATCTAGTTCAACTGATTTAAACCAAATTAAAATACTGTTTGAAATGTTGTTGTTGTTGTTGTCTGTTGAATTTAACCAGTGTAGAAGACACAAACAGCACAGCAAAAATGGAAAAGTTTATTGCAAAACCAGAGGGATGGCATAGTATCCTTTTTTTTTTTTTTTTTCTTTCTTTCTTTCTTTCTCTCTCTCTCTCTTTTTTTTTTTTTTTTCCCTAGAAGAATAAGCTTCTTTGTTTCAACAGTAGGTCCAGCAATTTCTAGCAGTCCACGGTCTGCAAATCTTATTTCTGCATTGATCATAACAGTCACATGAAATTATTTAACAAGTATTTTATTGCCAAGGTCACATGAAATTACTTAATAAAAACTTAAAAGTGAATTTGCCAGCTCATCTCTCATTGAAACACTCTTTTGGCTTAAAAGAACCTGCTGAGTTGTAAGAATGAGCATTATTGGGCATTTTCCCAATAATAAGATAGCAATAACAGGGAGGAATGCTTGGCTTTGTTGTGCGGTAAATGAACAATGTATCCATTAATTTTATATGTTTAAAGTCTTATTTCATGATGATTTAGATCTGTGGCTAGTTTAAAATTCCTCTGAGCAGGAAAATCATGTAGGTGGTCTACAGCCTTCTGCTAAGCCTTTTTAAGAATACCCCCAAAAAGTAAAGTGAAATGTAAACCTTTTTGTGGGGAGAGGTGGAAAGACAACTTTGGGAGGATAAAGGGTATTTTGTTAGCCTAACCAATGTTTCATTTAAAACTTTGCAAAGGCTCTTCACTTCGATTGAGCTTCACTCTGTGCAGACTTTGGTCTATATTACAAAGAAGCAGCACTACCAAAGATTCACTCTCTTTCATGGGGGGAAAAGGTCAAATGACAGAAAAGTTTGAGTGTTTTGATACTGAACACCTGAAAGCTGAGCGCTGCTTCAGAAGCAGAGTTCCCTAAGTGCTGTATTGCCAGCTGTGGGTCTCCTCATTGCTGTCTCTCTAGGCTCATGGATCTCAAATTTGAGTTGCAGAGCACCCCTAGAAGGGGACCCAACAAGAAGGGACAGGGTAGTGCTTACTCAGTGTCCTACGACTTGATGGTTAGGCTGTATCGTGTGAAGCAAGAGCCATGGATTCAGGCCCTATCATCCTTGAGAAGGTCCCCAAGCCAACTCTCCTACTTGGGTAGTACTGTAACAACTGGGTTACTGTATAGCTCGCTTCTTCCTGCTGTCTTTAAAAGAAGGTGGCTGTGACCACAGGTCTCAGTGCATTCTTCTTGTGTTGTGAGCACACCTGAAAGGTCCAGTGATTTATGGCTGCAGTTTCCTATTTTATGAATCCCGAACAGCCTTATGCAGGAAAAGGGCTTCTGAATGCTCATCTCAGCCAAGGTGATAGTTTTTGTGAGCAGAAGTATTAACTGGAGGTGCCCCGCCAGCTATGGGTGCATGTATGGATTAAAAACAGCTTTCCTGGATCATTTGGAGTCAAAATCAAGCATTTTGTTGCATTTTAAGTGTTGAAGGAGTTCCTCTTAGAATTGCTGTTGAGTCATTACAGAATGGGTTGGCTTGGAAGGGTCCTTAAAGATCACCCAGTTCCATCCCCCTTGCCATGGGCAGGGACACCTCCCAACAGACCAGGTTGCCCAAAGCCCCATCCAACCTGGCCTTAACACACTGCCAGGGATGGGGCATCCTCAATTCTTCTCTGCAAAGAGTTTTATTTTTACTGAATACATGCTTAGATATTAAAAAATACAAAACAAGCCACAGGACTTCTGAGACCCAGAGTTCATGTAAGTGGGTAAGAAATATTCTCTATTTTGATAAACAAGAGCTGAGGCCTTTTCAAGGGGTTACTGTGCCTATTCATGTCTTAAAGGCAGTTGCTCTTTGACTGCTCTGACTGCTCTGCATCCTTTAAATGAGACCACACTGTGTGTCAGCTAAATGATTGAAAAAATAAATTCTTTACCAGTGTAAAGTTGGACTCTCCAAAGTGTTTAAAACAACGTTGAGACACCACAAAACTTCAGGTCGGTACGAATTGTTCTTTGTGCTGCTTCCACTAAGGAAAAATGCACAAAGTATTTCCTTTGCCGAACACAAAAATTCTTCTCCCATTTGCTACAAGAGATTTGGGTTTATATCAAAGGTTTTACTTTTTAAACCGTAATAATTTCTTGCTAGACAGAGTGTATGTGAGCCTGTGTATATGTTTATGATTTTAGAATAAATGTATTACACTTCAACCCTTTAAAAATTTACCACAAATGTGTTTTACTTTTATTTCTTTAACTTCATTCCAACCAGGCTAACCAGAAGTTTTTCCTGACCTGATAAGAACCCACATAAAGTCCTCCTTTGCCTAATTTCCTAAATTTTGTATTTTTTCCTAAAAATTTCCTAAATTTTGCACCTAAAATGTGGTGGGAGTAAGGTTTGGAGTTGTTTGTTTGTTTGTTTCTTGCCAGTAGCAAGAAATTAGTTATTTGGTGACTTAGCAGCTCCTTAACTTCCACAAAGTCACATTGAGGAGATGTTGCAGCAACAAACCTTTTAGTCCTGGTCCCTTAATATAGCCATTGTACCACTGGGAGGAAAAGCGGAAAATGCTGTGAGAGTTCTTCTAACAGAAAGGGAGTTTGGGAGCATCTGAGGATCTGCCAATACCTATTGACTGCATTAATGACAAACAACATAGACAAGAGAGTACTTGTAACATAACTTCTGGTGCCTGCTCTTGTAAGCAATGGTTTAACCACAGAAATTAGAGAGGAAAGGGAAAGGGTGAACACTGATATGAGAACCTGATTGTTCACAGCAGAACATTTTAGGTAACTCTCTTAAAAGCTCATGTGAGCTTGTGAACTGAACTACCAGTAACCAGAAACATTTCCCCTGATTTAGGAGATTAATTTCTCTTACTGGAGAAAACTCCAGCCGCAAGGATGTCCGTGGCTGTTCTCCTGCAGTGTGCTCATTATAAACAACAAAAGCTTATAGTTCCTGCTGTGAAAGTCTTGACGCAACTCCTGTGATGGATAATCTTCCCAAGCAGTGCTCCAGGTCCATGAATGAATGGCACGGCAGCGTATGGCTTCCAGGCGGGTAGCCATGCTCCGACCTCGGCCAGCTGGGCCGCACTGCACAGAAGCAGGGTACGGCTGAGCAAAGCTGTGCCTCTGCGGTCCTGCTGGTGATATCTGTGGGGCTGGATGTCCATCATCTCCTCCAAAGGCCAAATGCACTCAGCTGTATGAGGAATACAGAGGGAGCTCAGGGCTGCGACTCCCGCCGAGGCTGGAATGCCACCCTCTTCTCTTCCCCTCTCAGCTTAGGCCACTGATCTCAAGCCATGAACCAGGAAAAGGACATACTACTGGAGAATGTGTATGAAACTCACGAGAGTTTCATACACATGAAGAGAACATGTATGGAACTCATGAACGCTGAATTCCAAAAATTCCCTCGGCTCAGATCCGAGCTCCAGTGGTAATGATGAGAAACCACCATAATGGAGAGGCGAAAACCAGAGGCTGAAGACCAGGAAATTAACTGATCAGATCTGCATTGTCTGTCCCCCTCTTGTCTCCCTCAGGCAGCTATTAAATATCACTAGACTCAAATCCCCACAGCCCAATTAACCTTTTTTCCAGAATATACAGGTATCTCAGAAGTGAAATATAATAACATAATATTTTTCTTCCTCACTGGACTCAACACTGGTTTCCTGATTGTATTATACACCCCAAGTTATTTACTCTAGCTTATTGGTTACATCAGAGAAATGCTGCACCTTTTTAAAATCTTTTCCAAAGTGGTGTTTTTGTGTTTTTGCATGAGCTGTAGTCCACAATGAATAACCGATTATGTATCGCAGCAGTTTCTTTTTTCTTCCTTATGTTTTAAATAAAATGCAATGGAAATTCAATACCCTGATCCATATTGTATTCTCACTTCTACCCACAAAACTTCTCAGAGCTGTCAGATCTCATTTGCAAGCCTCCCTTCTTCTGTCATCTGAAAATTATGTCAATATTCCTCACCACCTGATGCATTCTCTTGTCACTTTACCTAAAGATCAGAGAAAACACACATAAAGTATTAACCACAGCATGAACAATTATAATAACTGTTGGGCCAGTTTGCAAAATATGTTTTCTTTATTGCAACTTACATGAATAGCTTCAAAGTGAGAAGGCTAGGCATGTGAAATGATCTCACATACAAGCTACTACCTCTAAAATATAAATTTTGAAGGAACTTTGGAAACGTGTTGTTTCCCTTGGGTATTGGAAAGAGCAGAAGCATAAGTAAGTCTGAATCCAAGACCACACTTATGATTTTCCCATAAGAAATATATTAAGGAGAAAATTGGGAAAGCTGAGAACTTGTATCTGAGCTGATTTAATAAAAAAAAAAGGGGGGGGAATGGAGAGGGGAAGGAGGAATCCAGCTTTTAAAATGCAGTTAAATGCATCGTTTTTATTTATTTTTCTCTCCAGTTCCAAGGAATGTAGCTCTCAGATGTTTCAAAATTAAGAGAGACTTCAACTAGAAAGATTGAAGGCCCATTGAGTTTCTTTACTGGAAAACCCTGTCATTAGGCAAAACTGCCCAGGAAAGGAGAAGGCTGTCGTGATTCCAGTGCAAATTCCACTGTTTAATGAACTTAAATCCCTGCCAGTTACTGGTGAAGTCCAACCTCATTGTACAACATTAAATACTTTTCTTGTAGATGATGAATGCCCAAAGAGAAATATTTGATATGGTCCACTCATAGTACCATAATACCAATTTCACTGGGGTGCCACGCTGTGGTGTGGCAAATGTAGGAAACCAGAAAAATAGGGTACACAATTACCCATCCACTTCTTAGTTGTGGCCATTGGCGAGAACTTGCAATGGCTACAGTGATACTGCCAACCACTCTTGGAAAAAAAACACCACCACAGAGGGCAATTAATACTGCTTGTTTATTTTCTGGCAGTCTGCAATATATACTGGGCAACTGAGGGAGAGCCAAAGGCTGCTTTAATCTTCAAGAATTAGCAATAACATGCTGTGACAGGATTTTACAGATCGGACTGAATCCATATTAGCTTTATTATACTCACAAAACAACCGCACACATGCTAGGATTTTTCTGTACTTGACACTACATGACACTCAGGTTCTGGCACTGAACATTTTATTTTATTTTATTTTATTTTATTTTATTTTATTTTATTTTATTTTATTTTATTTTATTTTATTTTATTTTATTTTATTTTATTTTATTTTATCATTTTCCCCTTGAGTTACTTACCCTCTCCTCAAGCCTGCCCCCTAAATTTCCTGTGACTGAAGACTGTGTTTCCTTCCATGTCCCCTCTGCAACTCTTGGGTAGAAACAGCTCCAAAAGATCAAGAAACAGGAGGATGGACTGTTCTTGGTGTTACTCCCAGGAATGAAGGTTTGCTTGCCAGTGGCTTTAGTTTCATTGGAAGAGACAGCTGCTATCCTACAGCCAAGTGGGAAGATTAAATGATTTGGGGACAGTGAGTTCACCCAGCAGAGAAGGGGTGGAGAAGACAGTGTCTTGGCACAGCGAGTCTCTTTTGTGTTGGGAGAGCAAGTGTCTGGACGAGGCTGTGCTGGGAGGTACAGCCTAACCCAGAAATGACTAAAACAAATGCTCCTTGAAACACGATTTGGAGCAGAGCCTACAGCATGGCTGTAGCGCACATCAGATAAATCCTAGAAATGGTTGGAAAGGACCTCTAACTGCAGCAAAAGGTGAGCTGCACTTTAAAGTGCTCAGAAAAGATGAAAAGGCCAACTAGAAAAATTGACTGTGTGCTAAGAGGGACAGATGCTACATGACTGCTGGGAAATACAGCACCTGATTCTGTGCCTGGACAGGCAGAGGATTTGCCGTGCCTAGAGGAAAGCACTGTATAGTATTTTAGAGCCTCAACCACCCTTGAACTTGCTTCCTGGTTCCCCAGAAGGGATTGGTGTGGTCAGGGGAAGGATTAATGTTCCAGATGTGCATCTGGATTTCTCTTGGCTACCATGCCCTCTGCTAAACAAAGAGTCTCTTAGAAGATGCTCCCCTGCCACTGCAAAGCTAGTCAGAGACTTTAAACTAATTAATTTTATAAAGATGAGGCCATATGCGTATTCCCTTATGCTTCTTCGCCCAGTTGGCATGAATACCTTCTCCACTTTCTTGTAGAGGACAGACTCCAAATCAGCCCTGCACTTGGAGCTCCTTCAAAATCTGAGCTCTGTTACTCCCCGTATCTAATCAAGCATTTCAAACCTGTTCTGTGCCTCCTTATCTCTTGTAGTTAAGTACTAACAGGGAGGTGAGAAAAGCAAGCACTAACAGGGAGACAGAACAAGAAGCTCTTCTGGGAGAGAATTTTCTTCTCTGTTTCCTGAAAAAGGCCTCTGGCCAGTATTAGGAGAAAGTGATTTTCAGTGTGTGAGCCTTCTTTCCTCTGTTACTGCCAAAAACAAGGGACAGGTTTAAATAGCTCCTGGGTGGATCTCCTATCGAAACCAACATCCCCAGCTCATGTACTCTTGCAGAATTTGTGTCCACCTGTTGTGCCCCTAACACAAAACCCATCCTTGCCTCCAAGCACAAGAATTTGTGGCAGATCAGTGGAACTGTGTTTGGAGGAATAAGTACGCAGGCTTTCTGAGAGAAAACAGCAATCCATCTATAGGAACGATAAAAAATTCTCCACTGGTAACTCTGCCAAGAGTTTGTTAATCTGGTTTCCTGTCTGCTGGTGTAAACATCCAATAGTAAATGTCCTTTAACCACATGATTTCATCCTTCCACATCAGCTAACCCTCTCTCCCAGGGCAGTGGTGCTGGGTATAATAGGCTCAAAGTCTTCAGGTGTGCTTGGACAGCCTCTCCCTAAACCTTTCGGAAATGTTGCCTGCTCCTTTCCTGTGGCTTTTACACCTACTGCAGCTCTTGTGATTTCAGTGTCAGCTGATGAGGAGTTGATGTTGACAGAGTTTTTTTTGGGATTGTGGCTGCTGCCTAGGAAGGACCCTGAACAGACAGTGGATACCTCCTGCTGCCAGCATATAAAATCAACTTTAGCTAAGAAAAGTTTATCTAACCTATCCTTATACAATCCTAATGAGAGTGAAATGTCCTAATGACAGCTTCTCCACACAACCTCTTCTAGTATTTAACTGTCTTTCAAGCATAAAGTATTTTCTACAGTTCAGCCTGTACCTCCATTGCTGTCATTTAACTTGATTTATTCTTCTTATGTGCTCAATTTGGTTAGAGAAAAACTAGTTTTGCGGCTACTTTTCACCTTATTTGAAGAATTCTCCCCTGTGTCTCTTCTCTAGACTGTGATCCATTTCTTTCAGTCCTTTCTTAGCATGCTTCCTTCCTCTCTCTTTTATTTGTCCATTTCTGTTTTGAGTAGATAAATAGCTACAAAAATGCTCAGAAGGCCCCTTGAGGGATTCTGAATAAAAATCTTGTAATCTCTGTAATCATCACTTCCTTTATCCATACTAATAAGGAAGGATGAGGTATGGGTAAAAAATAAGCCCAAGGCACAAATAATACAAAACATATGTAAAGGAGACAGTGAGTCTTTATTTTGTAGCATCTCACAGCTTGGGAGGTGTTTTAGCTCTATGGCTATTTTTGTTTCTGAAAGTCTAGTAAACAGATTTCCACAGAGAAGAGAGCAGCAACTCTAAAATAGGTGAGAACACCTGAGTCTAGTACCACTGGCATGCAGTCTCTACCATATGCTCCCAGACACTTTGCTGTGGTCAACTGAGGCAAAAGTGGGGATCAGTGCACCCAAAGATACGACATTTCCCATGGTTTGATCCTTTTAGCTCAAAGTTTATGTTACTGTACAGTTGTGGATAGCTCTATGGCATCCTCCTGTCAACTCCTTTCAGGGAAGCTCTGCATATTCTAGAGCAACAGAACCAAATAGCCTGCGACGATACTGACTAGAAGTGTCTGGTGGAGCAACATCATTTGTTTTCCCTGTCAGCTTGGGTTTCAGTGGTTGTAGTCTTCCCTGGCTGCATGTAATGATATAGTTGGAGAGTCTGTAATATTGCCCGTAAGCCACTTCTTTAGAGCTTCAGACTGCAGAGCTTGCATATCGTTTGCGAAGATAGCACTGTCTTCTGAAGTTGCTTTCCATAACATTAGGTTTAGTCACTGGCATAAATAAAGATATTTGGCAAGGTATATTTCTGGTTCAGATGCTGAAGATGCATGATGCAGAATTAAATGCTTTCCAAGCCCAGATATATAAAATGTGCCATGCTGCATTTAGCATATCTGCGGAGAGGAAGAAAGAACATTTACCGTCAGATTGGGTGAATCAAAATGCCAGGGTAGTTTCTGGCAAACATAATGTAACTTGCATCATTGCTTATATGTATTTCCAATGTAGTATGAAAAATGCAAACTGGTCATATTTCAGTGTAACCCTCTATTAAGAAAACATTTATAATTTCAACCCAGAGTACATGGGTAACAAGATAGCCTTGTTAGTAAGCTGTGTCTGAATGAGTCACTAGCTTCATACACCATTATATGGATCAGAAAAGATGAAAATCTGTGAAGATTTCCCTTTGGATCTGTACATTTTCTACAGGTGTATCTCTTTCTGTTTGCCACCATCAGATATCTTCACAGAACAGAAATTTGATGTCTGTGATCTTCCCCAAAGCAGTCCTTACCTGATAGCTTTACCAGACACCTATTACATCTGGGTCTTTTGAGAAGGATTAAAGAGGTAAGGTTGCATAGCCAGTGTGAATCTTCTTGTGTAGACATGCATCAAACAGGTAATTACACTCTCTTGGTCAATATAGCATGCTTTTTTAGTCTATACAGATTTATTTTTTTTCTGATGTCATTGCTTTGGGAAGGGACACAGGGATATATCTTTAAATGGTCTTTTGAATATGATTTTGTGTGTGTTGACTCCTGAAGCCCACAAAACTGTTAGTGGAGGAGAAAAAATATTTACCGTTTATTTTTACTCTACCTTTATTTTGACATTTTAAAATTGCTTAGCCTAATGTACAACATTAGCACCAGGGAACGACAGAGATCTGGGGCAGCCTGGACTCTCAGTCTCAGTAGGACACTGAAGAATAGTAAAACCCAGTCTGAGCTCAGAGTGAAACACCTTGTTGACTGAGATAGAAGGTTTTCCTCCCTGAGGCCAACTGGAAACCAGAATTACTCTTCTGCCATTCAGTCCCTTACAGGGTTACAACCTATTGCAAAATAAAGTACTTTGAAATATGTTGTGTATTTATGTTTGGTATCTTAAACATTTTTTAGCCTCACTTTTAAGTCTAACCAGACTGAAAACTTCTCAGTCCTGCCTTAAGAAAATGAATGTCATATCATTAGCAATGCGTTGAGGGTGAAGTTCCTCTTTCAGTGCAATAACTTATTGAGTTTACCTCCCTACATTAGAACAGAATCTTATTTTACAGTAAAATGTCTTGATTCCCATTGTGGAGACAAAGCCATTATTTTTTGGAAAGCTTCCTTTGACTAACACCTGTTGGGGTAATCCATCTGTAAAATTCAGAGATATCTCTTGTCAATAAGGCCATGAAATGGTGACAGAAAGATAGACAGATAACCTCCAGTGAGAAGTGAAGAAAAAACACTCAAACACTTAAGAATGAGAGAGATTTAACCTTCACAAGCTGCTATAGGAAGATCCAAATTCTTGAAATTCTTGAAATTTTCACACCAGTGCTTTCCTGTTATAGTCAAACACAACTTATTGGCAGTAATTAGATGAAATCCAATGACTTGTGTTATGCAGAAGATAAAGCTACATCACCTAACGGTCTACTCTGGCGTATGAACTGTTTACTTCTAAAGTAGTTATTTTACGCATTTTTTCCCATTTCTACATAGCTTAGTAGTTAGTCAAGACAGAATTTGGTTATTTCTAGTAAGGAAGTGATAGATAAATGTGGGTGATGTTTTCGTAAAGTATTCAATGGTCTACACATCTTGATGTGGTTTCTTTCATGGTTTTGCACATGTGCAGGATTCTGCAGTATGTGGGACATGACTGAATTCATGGTTTGAGGTTATACTCTATTATACATGGTTCTTACCAAAAAATAGAGGGCTTCTTTGAATATGCTGCAGAAATCCTTTTCCAGGGAGATCACTGCACGGGGGCTTCTCCTTTGATGTCATGTTTTTCATTGTGAAATTTCAACTGGTCATGGAAACAATAAAGGTCAAATTATCAACTGGGTAGTGAGTGCACACGGAGGGCAGGGAAGGTCAGCAGCAGCCCTGGTCTTGTGGTTAGTTCTGTAGCCGCCCTGGATCTTGCATGCATTGGGTATGTTGGGTATGCTGGAAATGTTGAATACTGTTCAACAGCTACCAGAGACACGTTGGATGCCCGGATTTTCGTGCAGTGACTTTATACATATGACTGTTCCTTTATGCATGTACAGAAGATTACTTATTTGAAGGGGAAAAATATTCCAGTAATTTAGGTGCGGGCTCCTGAACTGACACGCTCTTAAACTAGAAGAGCTCTCCCTGTACCTCCTGTGCAGTGGCATCTAGGACTTCTCCAGTAGGGAAAGCACAGTGTGTTGAAACAGTTCACCTGGAGAACAGATGAGTCTTCATCATGGGAATGTGGGAGGTTTCTTGGTTTCGGGCATTGGGAACAAAATGAGTATCCAGCTGCATTCCAGCCAGCTTCAGCTTACAAAGAAGTTTGGAAATAATCCTAATAATCAGTAATCCTAGACTTGTCTCTTGTATCACTCTTTCTTCTTGTGCTTTATTACCTCCAATACCACCATTAATGGGCTGTGGTTTCAGTGCTTTTTTATCATTTATTATGACAGGAGTTCTGCCTGTTACATGCTTGTGTGGTGGTTTTACCGTGCTGGGCAGCTAAACCCCACAACCGCTCTCTCACTCCCCCTCCTTTAGATAAGGAGGGGGAGAAGTAAAGCAAAGAACAACTCACGGGTTGAGATAAGGATAATTTAATTAAAGGGAAATAATTATAATAATTAAATAAAGACTACCATGAACTAAACAATTTAACTAAGGGGAAATAAAAGGGAAAGGGGAAAAAGGGAGGAAAACAAACCAACAAAATAAATGAAAGCTATATGGAAGTGCAGAGGAAAGAAATTACTCTCTACTTCCCACAAATGAGCGATGATTGACCACGTCCTTGAAGCAAGGCCTCAACGCACGCAGCCGGTGTTCGAGAGGAGGACCGACGTCTTCTCAACGAGAGCCCACCCCTCCCCTCTTCTTCCTGTTTCCACCTTTTATTGCTGAGTGTGACACCACATGGTATGGAATATCCCTTTGATTGGTTTAGGTCAGCTGCCCTAGTGATGTTTCTCTCCTCACTTTTTTGCCCACCCCCTAGGAGGGTTAGAGAAAGGCCCAATGCTGTGTCACTGCTGCTCAGCAGTAGACACAACACTGGTGTGATAACACTGCTGTTCCAGCTACAAGTACAGAGTACGGCACTGAATGGGCTGCTGCCGGGAAAGTTAACATTCCAGCCAGACCCAGTACAGCTTGCCGTTCAGTGAAATACATAAAAGAGAGCAGATCAGCATGTAGCTGCCTAAAAATATTATTTTTTTGTGTGTTTTTAATATATTATGAGAACACTTTCATCCATAAAACCATGAGAGGGCAGCATTCTCTCTATCATTCATGCTGTCTTTCTGCTGGAAATTTGAGATACTTTCCTTAGCATTCATCTCATAAACCACAGAGATGTATTATATATAATTCAGAGCTTGGTTCGATATCCTTTGTAATCAATAGGAATGTTTCCCTTGATTTAAAGAGGTGTTGGATGGAGGCTTTAGTTGTTCAAAATGACATCAGGAAGAACTGTCTGCATAATTTAAATCAGGAGATACTGAAAATAAGCAGTCAGGAAATAATTTTGGTGGTGGTTAACCATTGGAACAAAATACCAAGAATACTGGTGTATTCTCCATTTCTTGATGTCTCTGAATACAGACTAGATGTCTCTCTGGAAAAAGTGGACAAAAGCTGCTGGGTTCAATACTGAGGTAGCAGGGTGGTGTTCTGCGTCAACTGCAGTTGACGCTTTGTATATGCAGACAAAATAAGCCACACATTTTTTACACTGTTAGTAATTAATGGATAGAACAACTCCTTAAGATTTCAAGGATTAATTTTACAATCAAAATGGGATGTATTTCCTTGTGATCTTCTCTATGTACTGCCTGTTTTACCCATGACATCAGATTTGCTAAGCAAGATGATCCCTCTGGCTCTGAAGTCCATTAATCTGGCAGTTCTTTCTAGTTGTACAAAGCCAATACAACAGTTTCAGTGCAAAATTTTACATCTGTTATCTGATCCTTTGAACAACATGCAGTACATTATTGCAGGAATAAATGATTGTTTTTTTTTAAAGCACTTTTTTTTTTTTTTTTTTTTGCAAATGTGCATTTTTTGCCAAATTAGAACAACTTCAGAAGAAGAGAGATTTTGAAAAGGGGAAACAGAATTGTTTGCCTCCAAATCAGTGCTTCAGAAACAAGTTAGGTCACAAGGAACAGCAGATTTTTAGCCAGATGAATATTTAGACATCTCACTGTGTCAGTCCAATGTACAGTGGCAAGTGCTAATTAGCATTCCTGCTTGCAGTTTCAGCAGAGAGGAGTACTTAATGAGCATGGAAACCAAGCTCTTCTTTCTATACTGCTTGACATGGTAACCCAACTCTGACCTCCATGGGTTTGTGATGAAATTGTTTTTTCTTGTTTGTTTACTTCATCTGCTGCTGCTGAGGGAAATTCCTGTATGCCTCTTATTCACTGTGTTTCAGTTATTTCAACACCCTTAAAATGATGCACAAAGTTTTCACTGTGAATACCCGTAGGGAGACAACCGTGGTTTCACAGAAAAGTCATTGGGACAAATGCAATGGTGGGCAAACATACACGATTCAGAAAGACTTACATGCCCAAAGCAACCATCCAGAATGTGAGAAAGCAAAAGATCTCCAGGAGGGATGATAGTAAAAGACAAGGTTATTTGATGAGAAATCCATCTATTTTTACATTTAATTTTCATTTTCTTTCATTGATATGACATTACTTAAAATGTTTTCCCATTGTTTCGGGGAGAAAGAAGTTATGCCTATCCATTATTTTTAATTGGAACCATCATAAGGAATGTTAATTTGCCAGTTACATTTTCAAAACTACTAAAGGGTGTTAGCATCTGTTAGTCTGAAATATTTTCACATTGCTACCATAACAAAGAAAAATGTGAGGTATTATTTAATTTCCCGTAACTTGCAGTATAAAAATGAATTCAATAACAAATGAGCTCTGCCCAGACAGCTGTATATTTTTTTGAGAAATAATGTAGCTGGTTCAGGTTAGCCCACATTTTACATAGGGTTTGAATTAGCACTTTTTCCACTGGGTTTTAAGAGTTTTTTTGTCTGCTGTTCTATTTAATACTGAAGCTTTGGTTTAGAAAGGTACTATCCAAATCAGAGGGCCTACTCACACACTTAGCATTAAGCATGTCCTTACATATCTCAGGAACAAGGGCTTTTCATACAATGAAACTAGATGGTGTGTGTGGGACCCGCTCATTACCTGAATCTCACCTAAGTTTTGATTTGATGCCTGAGACAGAGCCTGCCACTCTTCACTGGTGTGTGGGATGCTGGTGCCCCATGCTTGGCCATCCTATTTATTCAGGTGATATTCAAGAGGCCACAGCCCTGTTGTGAGTATCGTAAAGCAGAAGTATAAGATGGAAATAGCCAAGACAGGCCCCAAAAGAAATGATCATACACAAAGAAAACAAAAAAAGTCGTAGCAGCAAGCAACAGAATAGCTTCATGCTCCTTTCTTTTTGGATGGAAGGTGGGGTAAGGTTGATGAGGAAGAATGAGGGAAATACAGCAGGGTTGCTTGAAAATGTGGAGATCCATGGAGAGGAGAAAAACAGATCTCCACTCTTGGGCAGTGGAAATCCACTGAGAAGTGCACAGAGGTCCTTGACCTGGGTTGTGCTTCAAGCAGCCGGATTCTCTCTGCCCTCAGGCTGAATGCAGCCCCTACCCAGTAGCAGGGAGAGGAGAGAGAGATCACAGAATCACAGAATCATTAAGGGTGGAAAAGCTCTCCAAGATCATCTGGTCCAACCATCCCCCTACCAGAAATGTCACCCACTAAACCATGTCCCCAAGCACCACGTCCAACCTTTCCTTGAACACCCCCAGGGATGGTGACTCCACCACCTCCCTGGGCAATCTGTCCCAATGCCTGACTGCTCTTTCTGAGAAGAAATGTCTCTTCATTTCCAACCTAAACCTCCCCTGGCACAACTTGAAGCCATTTCCTCTTGTCCTAACCAGCACCGTCTGCTTTTGCTGTTGCCAGGCTGGCTGATGAATCTCCTTCACCATACTTCTGTCTGCATGGCCTTTCTGCTTTCTCGGCAGTTGTGGAAGGCCATGGATTTGACTAATTTTAACAGTCAGCTGATATATTCAACAGGGAGCTCATTCTGCTAAATAAGCTACAAAGCAAAACACCAAGGAGCATATTGCAGTGAAATAAAATACAGACTCTAATTGACGCAGTAGTTTTGAATAAATCTTTCCATTGTCACAGTCAGCGCACTAAATGCCAAGGCCTGTCAGCACAACTTCTTAGTTACCTACCCAAGGTAATTATATAGCTCTTCTCACTGCCGAATCCAACTACATCCCAATTTGAGGTATTAATCTGTTAGTAATCCTAGTTTATGGCTTTTTACCCAAAATAGAATAAAAACGGGAAAAAAAAAAAAAAAGGCAAAAATTAATGTCAGGCTTGATCTTTCAGGATGCTCAGATCCCATCTCTGCTTGCTGAGCCAAAATAACTTGGACATCACTTTAAACGTCTTGCTTGGAGTATGCAGAGAGCTGGTGCCAAAGCAGAGAACTGAAGTCAGCTCTTTCAATTGTACATTGTGCCACCCGTCCTTTTCTGGAGAAGTGGCCTTGGGGAAGTAATGCGCAGTTTCTTCCTTCTCCTTTTACATCCATGCTCCCAGTCCCTTGGCAGTTCCAGGCACTGTAGGCACGAGGCTGACCATTCAGTGCAGCAAACATTTGCAAACAGCCCAAGCCACCCACATGCAAGGCTTATAAATAGTAAAGTTGCTGCATTTAGTTATGGAACTGTGATGCTTTTCATCCCTCTGCAACTTCAAACTCTGCTTGTGAGCAGGAACAGTGGCCACTTTGTCCTCAGAGTTGCTAAAGTCTAAGCAGAAGAGAGGTACCCAATGTGTGTTTATGCTGAAATTTTACATCTGTCCTTTTATGTTGCTACCTGAGCATATTTTCATTCTTGTTGAACATACAAAATCATTTAATGTGTGGAATGGGTGGAAAAATGAAACTGCATTTCAGAGAAATATGGGGGTGAGGGAGCAGAAAGGGGATGTCACTGATTGCAGCCTTCTGCTATCAAAGGCCACACATCATATGATCCTTTTCACAGACATAATGGTTTACTGAAATGAAACACTCTGATACCAGGTTGGCCCTAAATTATGCCCTGTGTGCCTCAGCGGCTTCAGCTGGCATCTCTGGTTTGCAGGTCACACCGCAATTAGGCCTTTGAGATCAGAAAAATAGATAAAGGCCCTCTGTGGCACTTGGTGTAGAATGTGTTTAAGCAACGTATGTGTTTGGGCTTCCAGAACTGATATTATCTTTTGGGGAAAAACAAGTCAGTTCTATATTTTCTCTTTTTTTTTTTTTCTGTTTTTCACAGGTGGGCCCTTTCTGTTCTCCTCTTCAAAGAAAATGCCAAAATTTGCCTTGGTAAATTTACCTGTAAAAATCTATTTAGCTTTAGATGCTACCATTGTGAAAAAAAAATAAATCCCATTGTATTTAACAAGAGGTATTCAGGCAGGTCCTACAAAAACATATTATTCTTCTGCAAAATCCACCCTAAAAACCCTTCAGAATTTATTCCTGATAGTGTTTTTTTTTCTTCTTCTTTTTTTTTTTTTTTTCTTTTTTCTTTTTCTTTAACTACTATATGGCAAGGATATAATTTTGCGTTAAATTCAAACAGCTCAAAAAGTGTATGAAAAGATAATCATTTTCTATTAAATGCTAAAGGACTTTTCTCCATGAGGATATAAGCCAGCCCTACAGGAACTGGTAGTTATGCTGCAAAAGGATTTTTCAGGCTTAGAGAGCTTGGGGGAGGGTGCTCGAGTGCATTAGTATTCACTCCACACTCTTGCCTGCTGTTCCACATGCACTGTTTTGTGCCTCCATCAACTGCTCTGGATGCAGATCAAAATTATTTAAAAGAATTCATGGGGAAAAAAAAAAAAAAAAAGAAAAAAAACACACACACAAAAAAAAAAAAAATAGCAGCAGTTTCTATGTATTTCCACATTGCCTTCATTTTCATTGACATTCACTGTTAGCCTTTTTATAGCAATGTGAAAAAGATGGCAGAGGCATAGAAGGGAAAGGCTTTCTCTGATAAGAAATGCTTTTACATTTTAGGGACAAGTTCTCACAACAAATCAGAAGACTGTTAGCTTTCCTTGTGCAGCCCACATCAACAATTTAAAGAAGCAGCATCGAATTCTTTAGTTGTAAGGGCACTTTGAAATTATTATTCTTTCTTTGCATTATCTACTGATACACAGGAAGAAGTCTGCTCATCTCTGCTGTGTTAATCCTTTTTAATAGGTTGAACATCCACCTCTCCTCTTTTCATTTTTCAGTTCTCAGGGCTCTTTCTTGCCTCAAAGCCAGTCCAAGAGCAGACCCAGCAAAGGAGACATGTTCCTGGCTCCCAGAGTTAAGCTCACAACTACAGAACACATAGAACAAAATCCCATGAAAGATCCAGTGGGCAGGATCACCTGCAATACTTGGCTTTATCAAACAAGTTCTCCTGATTAAAATTAAAACAAAATAAAATAGTTTTAAAAAAATCTGCTTCTTACTTGCAGCTCTGAGGAAGGAGCCTTTGATTTATTGCTCACTGAGACAAACATGGTCCATGGCCCACCACCATCGCCTGTGGGTTGCTTCCTTAACGTTTCTCTTCTTAGGGACATTCTTGAGTGCTCATTCAAAAGGATGTGGTAATATGTGAAGCTGTCTCACAATACAAAGCTGTATTTCCCTACTCTGATAGCAGAATTCTTGTATCTTTAGAAATATGATGGTACATGAAGATCCCCATGAAAAAAGAAAAGTGGAGGCTAGGAAGTTGAGGGGGAGTAGGTAGCACCAAAGGCAAAACCCCACAAGCACTAGGAGCAGACAAGCTTAGGAAAAGAGCTTAAGAGGGAAGCTTATAACTTCTTAGAGAAGTGAATGAAGGTGAATTGAAGGAAGAAGTACATCCTGCACGCACACGTACACACAGAGATGTCCAATGGTTAAAATTCACATAGTCGGTAATAACGGAGGCACAGTGTGGTAGATGCGAAATCTTTAAATCAACAGCATTTCCTTGTGGCCAACAGTCATTTGTCTCTGGTCAATCTCTTTAGGCACCCTTGTCTGAAGCCCAGGTCCCCGTTGGCTGGCATGCTGGAATCAGTGCTGTTGTGCCAGGTACCACCCTGCTGTGCATATGGTGACGGGCATTAAATATGCATGAAGTTGACAGTTAATTTCGCTTCCATCAAAGCTTAATTTAGCTCACTTTGCAGCACTGAATAACAGAAATTAATAACAATAATTAATAGTTCTGCTAACACAGTGAGTAAAGTGCAGCATGTGATACAAATATTAAATCCTGGGAAATTTTGGTGCTGGGAGACAAGGGCTGTTCAATGCACCCCATATTGTCTCAGAGGTAAAAATTATTTTGCAAGGCTAAACAAAACAAAATCTAAACAAAAGAAAATGTCCGGTCAGAGGCAGCAGAGGAATGTGCTGGAGCATCCAGGGAGGATGTAGCGCCATCCACGCTGGCTGGAATGCATCTCCTGAGGAGGCTGAAATTCCTTCCATTTTCTCCCTCCTGCATTTTCTGATTTTGAAACTTCCTTGCCAAGAAAAGGACAAAAGCTTTATTATGCTTGAAGTTTGGCCACAAGCAAAAGTACCTAAAAGGTGCTTTACTATATGAGTGTGTACTATTTCTGCAGGGACATGGCAAGCTTTCCGAGTGACTTTTGCCATCTTCCACAAATTGCATATTCCTTTTGTGTTACTTCACGAAGGTCCCTCCTTTTTTCTTGGCTTACACCACTGCACTTTCCTTGAAGCCAGAAGCTGCAGTGAGGACATAGTAGGATGAATTTCAAATTAATTCTGATAGGCATTTTGGGGAAGAAACACTGGGTCTTTGTTACTGATCTTCTCTCTTTATTGTGATTGTTTCTGTGAGTAGTCATAAGTAGGGCTTTTTGTGGGTGGTGTGCTGCACAAAGTCAGAGGATGACAGCATACTTTCTTAAGAAATTTTAAAACTTTTTTTAAGAGTGCAGCATGTAGTAGGCAGAGAAGTCCATTCAATTTTTGTAATATGTATACACACATATATTACAGACATTTAAAAAAAAATAATCTTTGTTTATACTAGCTTGGCCTGCCCTTCAGATATCTCTCACAGGCAGTGGCTTGCTCCCAGAGAGGGTGGATAGACTAGAAAGAGTCTTCAAACTTCAATCAAGGGGGATGATGTGAGCGGGGGATGGCACTGATGAAGATAGAGATGGCTGCGAGAAAATGCACAAGCTGAGGCTGGCCTCAGTGGCATAGTGAAGGAAATGGAAGCCACATGAAATGAAGCAAGAACATAATTATAAAGGGAAAGGACCATGTATTTCTCAAAGGTGTGGACAGGAAGCTTTAGCTCAATTCGGCAGGAAAAGGAGAGGCTGTTGGAGTTCAAAGGAACATGGCACTGGAAGGCCATTTTATAAATACGGGCAAATGGAACACTGTGTCTGAATTACTGGATTTGTAACGTTATCTGCGTACGTCACAAGACTGACGTACAGGTTGCCTGGTATTTGCAGCTGGAAAACATGAGCTTTATACCTAGTATTCTTATTTTGGTTCATTTCCTTAAATGGCTGTACTTCCTCGCGGTGCTTTTTCTGTCAAACCTCAGTAAAACACAACACTTGAGATTCCAGTCTCTTACCTCATTGGTACTTCAGATGCTTCAGCATTCAAAGTTGCTGATATCCTGTAGAAGTTTACTGCTGCAAGAAGCAGCCAAGGTCCCGGGCCAGGGAGCAGCCAGCTTCTTCTCATAGAAGACAACTGCCTCTACCGACCTTTCTGGGTGGAAGGGGGAGAGGACAGCAATCCGCTGCACAAGTCGACAACTGGTTCACATTTGAAAGAACCTAGTGTCTGAGGGATTCAGCTTCAGAGTTTGAAGTAAAAAAAAAAAATCAGATGTCCATGCAAAATTCACTGAAGGCCGAGCATGGCATCGTTGCTGGCCTGACATCCTTGTGTATGTGGAAAACCAGAAGGAGGGAAAATTGGTGCACCCAAATATACACAATGAAGTCAGACTGAAAGCAATGAAATTACAGCCGCTCCTCATGAGCTAACGGGACCATTTTCCTTAACCAGTGACCTTCAATTACAGAGTAGAAAGCAAATTAGTAGAGACAAAAAAGAAAAACCTGTTAGCCAGAAAGTCTTACTGGCTAAAGCTTGTCTTGTTTCAGTTCCAGTTTCCTTAGCTTTCGGTAAAGTATGTGCTGTCCCTTTTGGAGTATTGGTGTTAACTGGAAATGTTGATTCTGGGAACAATGAATTCCTTCTTATCAAATGGTTGGGTGCTACGACTGATTTTTTCAGAAGGCACTAGACCAAAGTGTCTTGAAGGGTCTGAATCATTGAAGGAAGCCTCTTGATGCCACAGAGACTATGTTAGGAAGGAATTCAAGGCCAAAAAGGTGAGGGCAGGAATGACTAAATGAAACAGTCATTTCTCGGTTCACAGCCTTCCAGCATCTCATACACTCACCATTGTCTGCCTCTTAGTGGGAGTTACTGTGAAGGAGATGGGATGCACATTTCCAGTGCAGAGGTTTGGTAGTTACCATACAGAGTTACGGAGCATACTCTCAGCCACAGCCATCTGAAAGTAAGGAGTTTGATCCTACCTGGTTCAGGTTGCTTATACAACCCAAAACATTCATAAAGCCAGACAAATGACACAGTAAGAATCCACTTGGAATGGAAAACAGAGCAGATAATGTTACCTGTTAGCTAAGGGTGCCCATAGAGGTAACCAGCACTCTTCATAATCACATTCTGGCTTAATTCATCAGACAGGCAAGCCCAGAATGGCAAAAATATATGTCCTTCTTTGCTCTGAAGCTGGACATGTTTGTATTTAGATGTTCATGACTGGTGACTATATATGCATTCTGTGATACCAGTTTTTCTATTCCTCCTTCATTTGCCACCTTCAAATCCTATAATCCAACTCAAGATCTGTTCCGGTATGTCAATCTCCATCTTCCTTCTCTGGATACATGCTTTGACAAATGAGGTTTTCCTTTTGGTATATTAGCACCTAGTATCTGGCTCAGATTTACAAAAGGAACCAAGGTGTCAACAAATAAGGCAAAATCATTTACAAGATAAAACAAGCCATGCAGTTAAAACAAAACTAACCACTTAGGTATAAGTTTTCTTTTGACAACATTATTAGCTAAATACCTTTTCTCTTCCTTCAGTATATGTTGGCACAAAATCTTTTCCCCATGGTTCCTGAGTTATATGAGAGTATGTGGATGGGGAAATATCTGTAGTGTTTTTTCTTTTAATTTGGCAAAATCTCAAACACTCTTTCCTGCTACCTGCACTGGTACACTGTCTAAAGATCATCAGGTTTCTCTAAGCCTCCATTTCCAAGTTTTCCCAGGATAGTTCAGGTCATCAGATCTTAAAATTTGAAGAGAGAGATTAATTTCTAAGGGGCTGCTCTAACAGCATGGTGGAATGCCAGATTGTTTCCTTCTTGCAGCTACTAAAACGTTTGCTTTCAGAAGCAATTGATCTTTTTGAGATCCCTCTCCCCCTTAGTTTGACAGAAATCTGTTAATGACGAAGCTCTGAGTGTTCTCAAAATGCAATGTGTGGTGAACTTTGAGTCCCGAGCCTGAAGCCACAGTCTTCCCACTGTTTGTTGCTTCGGCTCAATAAACATCACACTGATATATTGAGATGACTCAGCTACGCAGCGTTCACCTGCCAGCACCAACTCACTGGTCTGGACTTGTGAGTTTTTCCAGATAGCACACTGGCTTAAAGAGCAAAGCCATTTATAGACCCAGTGATTATAATGATGCATGGGAACAAAAATAGATTTATAACAATCATAACATCCAGGACGGCAATACAAATAGTGAGAATAAAAAACAGGGAAAGACAAATACCTGTCTGGAAATATGTCTACTACTGAATCAATAAGCTGATGTCCTACCAAAAGCACATCATTACAGATTGAAAGCAGAGTAGTATCAGTAAATTTCAGTCTGCCTAATAAAAGTGGTCATTTTTCTCCAACTTTATGTATGGCTACAAGTTGCAATAAACCATTTATTTTAACCAGATAACTGTTACTGCATCACTGTTAAACAATTATTTTTAAAACATACTAGTAATATTCCTGTGTCATGGAACAGACAACTCGATGCCTCTATTCACTATCTCAGGTTTGCTAGTAAAAAGAAGAAATCTTGATTTTTAAGTTTCTTTTCCTATTACATCTTGTAAGCTATGTTATGGATAATGAATAATTACCGGAACATAACTTTTAAAAAATAATTCCAGGCTGTGTTTTTTCCCTGTTATGGCATGTAGTTACAAACGTGGTTCTTCTAAACACTGCTGAGAACAGCTTGGTTGTAGCATGGACAAGTGTTTATTACAGGGTTTGCTGCCTCGTCCTATGATTCTGTTCTCTGCAAAGCACATCTTAACTAATTCCCAAAGGCAAAGTGGCAACGTAAAACACTTGCGAAAACATTCAAACTGCACTTTAAACCTTGTTAAAGCATAGTTCTTCTCTGGAAAGTCACACTAAAAAAGGCATTGTGGGATTCTGTATTTATTGTCTATTTGTGATTTTCAGATCAAACATGCTAAGTACAACTATATAGTTTCCTTCTAACATCCACAGCCAGCTCCACAGCCTCTGACGGGATTAGAAAGTTGAAACTTTCATGTCCATGCATCATAAAATGATGGTCTCCTTAGCATCTGTTCAAATCTGCTCTCCTCACTGAGACAGATACACCTTGGTCCCCATCCATTAAGGTGAATGAGCTTCAGGAGGATCTGTTTTGTTCTCATTAGTCTGTGTTTTTTATCTTTTTTTTTCACTGTGTATGGCAGTAAAATGTCTTATCATCCAGGTCAGCAAATCTAACTCTAAACATAAATACAAAGAAAAAGTAGATCTATTGAAGAAGATGACTCTTCTTACCCATAGCCACACTTTCAACTAAACAATTTCAATGCCTTTTTTTGTTGTTTTTTTTTTTTTTTTGGTCTGTTTCGTGGCCTAAAAAATTTGGATCTCTAGAAATTTCTCATACGAACAACATTCTCTATAAACATTAACCTGTAGTAGAAAAGGCTTATGAGCTGCATTTTTATTTCTCTAGAGAGCCAGTTGTTGTGTATTTATGGCTAGCACCAGCAGCGAGATGACATAGCCCAATATAAATCCCACTGAAATTCAGTTGCACTGTTCAGTTAACCATGGGAGCTTGCTATGGCTTTGGTACTTTTCTTTCTGTTGTATCTGAGAGGAGAGCAACTGGCATCACCTACCTCCCAAGGTTAGGAATTGACACTGGAGCTTGATGTTCCCACTCAGAAGACATACATTGCTGTGTCCTAGCTCTTAGCCTCTGAGGGGATAAACCTAGTTTGACTTAAATAACTTCTGATGATGGATCTGATGTAGTGGTGGTGACACTTTAAGCTGGTCCCTATATAAAGAATAACATACTCAGGCATACCTGTACATGGTCAATGATGTCCATTTCAAAAATGGTCCTTCCCTCCACCCCACAAAGATAATATAGAGAAAGATCCTGTCCACAGCCCTACTGTCTCTTTGTCTAGACAGTATGTTCATTAATATATCTAAGAATAGATATTAAAGTACTAAATGCTTCTGAAAAGATTACAGGAACAGTTACAGCATCCATTCAAGTTGCAGTAGCAATTGAGCGCTAACTGCAGCCCAACAGATGTCAGCAATACTCCTCTGGGTGGTCAGATTTCCATGACAGTTTTCATATTCCCTCTTACCAAGAACTCATCCCTAATGCAAGTTCTTGAATTTTTATTGTGCTGCTGAGTGTAACCAGCATCTGTTTCAGTCTTTGGTTAAGCTTGATGGGTGTTCAAACAGTTGCAGATGTGTAAAGCAGGAATGTGCTGGGCTGTCCCTCTTGTATGCTATGGCTTCCTGATTTAGTGTTGCTGGATTTTTATGAAATAATATGCAAGCTTTTTCCACCTCATTCTTTTGCCAATCCCGCATAGCCTCATGACTCAAAGGGGCAAAACTGCACAATTCAGAGCCAACATGGGCTCCAGATTTCAAACGCTTGAGAGCTGGAATATCCAGAGATGAGGTTTTGGTCTGGCCTGTGAAATAGAACAGAAAACCATCTGTGAAAACTGGATGCACGTTTAGGTTTGGCTTCTACCCCAGGATCCCACAGCATCTGAAATATGGACGATAATCACTTTCTGGATAACTGCAGGTTGGGAGAAGAAATACTTTCTTCACACCTTCAAGGGGAAAGTTGTGCTCTCATCCATAGCATGGGGAAGCAGCCTGGAGCAGGCCTAATGGGGCAAAGCCCTGTGGCAGTTCTCCAGACCTGCTAAGGTAAAGGGATGCAAACCCAGCAGTGTTTGATCCATATTTCTTTAAAAATAAAAACAAAAATAAAAACAAAAATAAA
This sequence comes from Aythya fuligula, assembly GCF_009819795.1. Taxonomy (NCBI): domain Eukaryota; kingdom Metazoa; phylum Chordata; class Aves; order Anseriformes; family Anatidae; genus Aythya; species Aythya fuligula. The sequence goes on along the minus strand of NC_045560.1, from coordinate 145,998,757 downwards.
TAAATAAACTAAAAAACTTTTCTAACTAAAAACACCACATGGCAAGACGAGAAAGGAAGAAGTGTGGGGCCCCTTGCCCAGCAGTCGGCATGAGCACTTGGCCGGGGCGGTGGGGCTGCTTCTTTCATTCCCACATCAGCAGGGAAGGGAAACCAGCAGGGTTCCTCCTTCCCCTCGCCTCCCCCTTACCGACCTTTGTTTCCCAGCCAGCCTCTCTCCTGGAAATCCCTGGGGAGTTGGGCAGAAAGGGGCCCACGGGCTCAGTGAGAAATGGCAGCCCTGGGTGAGCTCCAGGACCCCTGTGAGAGCTGGCTGTGGGGCTGCAGAGCCCACAGCTCAGCTGCCAGCAGTGATTTTTTAAACAAGTGCCCTATAAGCCTGGTTGCTGAGACATGTTGTCTTGGAGGCACGTGTCTCCCTGCCAAGCCAGCTGCGTAGGGGAGAAAAAAAAAAAGGGGGGGGGGGGGGGGGGGGGGGGGAGGATAGACAGACAGACAGACAGACAAGAGCCCAATTAAACCCTCCCCTGGCCAGCCCCTGACACTCCCTCCTCATTTTCCAGTCTGTGGTTAACAGCACTCAAAGGGTTCCATTAAGTCATCAAGTTTTACAGGTTCCTTAAAAAAAAAAAAAAAAAAAAGGAGAGAGAGAAAAGTTTGGTCATGGTAGGGAATGAGTGATCAAAGCTGAGCCAAAGCTTCCTGTTACACCGGGACTATATATATATCGTGTCTTTAATGTTGAGGGATGTAAGCAGGCTGCTAGGAGGCTGGAGCACACTAGCTGACTCTCTGCCTGATTTCCCAGCTCGCTGAGGTTTCTTCCACCGACCACAATGAACAAGTTCCTGTGCTGCACACTTGTGGTAAGTCCCTTCAGAGAGGTAGATAGGCTTTAAGATGCAGTATGGCTTCAGAGATGAGGCTGTAAAGACCTAGGGCTCTTATTTTGTGTTTTGTTTTATAGATGTTTTGTTCCGTTTCATGTTTGTTTTGCTTTTGGTTTGTTTCTTTTCTTTTCTTTTCTTTTGCATTCTCTTTGATTTCCTGGTAAACCTTTTTTATTTCATCACACTGAGTTTTCCTGGTGAGGTTTGGAGTGAGATGGACACATCCAGCTTCAGGGAGGAAGCAGAGATTTTGTTCACATTCTTAAGGTAGTGGCATGATTTGGTTTCTTTTTGCCTTCTTTTTTATTTTCCTCTCACCCTTGGTAAGGCTTCATTGTACTGGACTAACATAAAACACTGTATCTAGGAATGAATTTTAGAAATAGTAGGCTGGAATGTTTGTTTTTGATTTACAAAAGCTCCATCCTTGCCTGTCTGTATAATCTTTCTTACAGTGGCACGGGTCAGTGTCTCAGATACTGGCTTTCTTTCCCTGAAAAACCACTGTGGACTCCAGAAGAAAAAAAAAAAAAAAAAAAAAAAAAAAGCACAAGCATGTAGTGCTTATTTTGGCTTAGAAAATTCAGCTTCATGTGCAAGAAAATGATGAATTAGTAGCTGTGTCTGTAGCTTTTACAGAAAATGTCGGGTTATTAGAACTGGTATGAGCCGCTGCTTTAATAAGTTTTTGTTTACATGGTGATTCAGAAAGATACTTCCAGATGCAAATTTAGAGATGTTAACAGTGCAGTAAATCTTTCAAAATACCATTTAATCCGTTTAGCTGCATGGAATTTTGTATGATGTCAGTTTAATTAAAACCTGCATACAGACAGATACTGTGTAACATCTACTTAGAGACTATTCATGTTTTGGATAAGAAAACTTTTAAATAAAAACATTAAGAATAATATTAAAAGTAGGGTATTATATGTGTCTGTGCAGTAACTTTTTTCTACTTTGTTTTGGTGAGTACAGTGGCATTAACCTTGTGGTAGAACATTAGTTTTGAGTTCCAGTTATTTTGAAAGCTCTTTATAAATGCCCTGAGATTTCCAGGATCTGATGAGTAATACATGTTTATTACTTTCTGGAGAACTTTCTGAAAGAGCTTTTTGAGAAACAAACCAAAGCAATTAATGGGGCAGGGGAAGCAAAAATTGTCAGGCTCGTGGTTGGCAAATTGAAATGCAAGGCAACTTTTTCGTCTAAGTTATGATGTGCCTTCTTTTTCTATACGGAAGCACAAAATGTCAATTTGGGAATTTCAGCAAATAGCCTGCTATCAGCTTGCCTTCTTATCTGTGGTTGTCATAAAATAATCACATCAACATTTTGGTTTTAATTAGGTGTAATGTGCCTGTTCATGTTCTTTCACAAAGTAATAACATTTGGTGAAGTTCAGCATAATCCTCTGGCAGTGGAGTCTCTGAGCTGAAATATATCACACTGACAGGAGTACATACCAGAGAGCTTCATCATTCAACTCTTTTTTTCCTCCATTTAAAAGGAATTTATTTCATGTTATTGTGAAGTTTAAGTGCTGTCAGATGTGCTACAGCTCAGAGAGCAGTTCTAGGTTCTGTTTTTATAAAAGCATTTGTAGGAGGCACGACAGCAGTTGAGGGTTGTGTGTGTTTGGCTCACATACCTTAAAGCCAGTTTGGAGTCACCATAGCTAAACGGGACAGTTTGGACATGGTGTACTTCCAGCCTTGGCCTCTTTGCTAGTTTCAGAAAGGGGACCTGCTGTGGCAGTGCATGCATGTGTTTGTTGGAACACTAAAACTGCTTACAAACAGACAAGCATTATGAAATAGGACGGAATTGAAAGAAATTCCACAGAGCTGGATCTCGTTACTTGTCACGTAACTATCTTGACCCTTAAACTTGACCTTTCTCTATTTTGGATCTCTTGGGCACATGTGACATGCTTTTTCTGGCCTGCCTGCTGGGTTTGCAGTGTGTAGGCAGTGGTGGCTTTGCAGCCTGTGAGTGTAGGAGTTATCTTTCTGTCTGACTTTCATTCTTTCTTTCTGTTTGTCTGTCTGCATGTATGTTGGTTAAAAATAAAACACCAAAGTTACCAGAAGAATTTTTTTAAAATATTGTCAGAATTACACACACTTTTCTAATCTCATTGAAACTTTAACTTTGCTCCTTTTGTAGTTAACTTTCATTCCAGTGGAATTACCACTCTGGTCTTCCTGGAGAAAGATATCTCTTTAGTATTTTTGGTATTTGTCCACAATGTTGGACTTATTGTTTCTTTAGCTACCCTGTCAGTTGTTAGTGATTCTGTTCAATGCAGCAGTAACCTGTAGTGCTGGTGGTAACATCCCAGGCTTGGGCTAGCTGTATGTCTTGCTGTCACTCTGATGGATAATGTTCCAAAATAGGATTTGTTGATAAGATACAGCTTTTGGTGACTAGCTGGTTATTCTTTCCTGCTTTCTCCCTCCACAAGCTTCAGGGAAGATGTAACTCACATAAATGAAGATACAAAACTGCTCTTCAGCTGAATGTCATTCTCCTTCCATTGAAAACAATAGTTTAGACCCCTAAATTGCTTTCTGAATGAAAACTAGCTGTGCGTCACAAAAGTCTCTACAAGATTTGAATTGCTAATGTATCACATTAACAGATGAGATGGAGAAACGAAGATGGTGGTTGATATCCACATTTTTTGAATACAGGCAGCTCAAGAGAGTCACTGGTTACATTTCTTGAACAAAACAGTGGCCACCAATCTACAAAGCATCTTCTATTCAAAAGTAGATGTTACATCCAAATTGAGTAGATTGCATTGAAACAGTTGGCAGAATGGTGGAACAGCTTTATAAGCAAATCTCAAACCAGCTGAAATTACTGTTTTAACTTTTCTTGTTTGAGATTTGAAAATTTCCCAGCTGGCCAGATGGATGGATGTCATTTCTTCCTACATGACAAATATTTCATGCTAGCTATTTACAATAGATGATGGTGGATCTGATCCAGCATGACAGTGTCTTGTACTGGATATATGTAGAAATATGGTTCTGATTTGACAAGCTATTAGTATGGGGGACCTCTTTAATACCATTAGTGTTATATTTTGCCACAAGGATTTCTCTGGGGTCTGTGGGTGATTTCAGTGAGGCATTCTGCCTCAGGACTGAGGGCCTCCTACCTTATCTTTGTCCAAATACTTTGTGTAGAAAAGCAAAGTAGGAGAGTTGTGAGGTTTTACTTTCAACCCAATGCAAACAGTAGGAGTGATCTGACAAATGCTGTCAATGATTATTTATCAAGCAGGAAAATATGCTTAGGAATAGTTGTGGAATGCAAAACTGAAACAGATTTATCTTTCTCAGCAAATTAAACATTCTCCTTTGGTCTGCAAACCAAAACCACAAAACCAAGCTATATAATAATATTTTCATATGTTGAAAAACCACTTTATTTTCTCTCACAAAGCAGTGATTTAAGGGGATGATGCTTGAAAGATTTTTGCTTTATTGGCTTTGTCTTCCAGTTCATTTTAATTCAACAAGAAAAGGCAAACAGCTCTTTGCCTTACATTTAAAGATGAAAGAAAAGGGCGTGTACTTTTTTTCATGCCTGAGATCTGAAATGAAATTTTACTATCACATTATTTCTCTTTCAAAAGCAGTTTCTAAGGGCTCAAAGAAATGGACTGCATAGGCCTTTTATGTGAGGATTGACTGTTCTGTGTATGTTGACGTAAGGATGGTATGGAAAAATATTACTTTAGGCCTAATGTGTTTAGTGACAGAATCAAAGAATTGCTTTTTAGCCTTGGGTAGCTCATTTTTGGATAAAACATGCTAAGTAAAATTACAAAAACATTGAACTATTAGAATATTTACAAATATTAGTCCAATTTTGCTATCATCCACTAAGCTAAAGGCTTCAGTATGTTTATCAGCAAACCCTGCTCTCAGTTATCGCAGTATATACTTGCATGACACTGGCTTACACTGGGTTTATACTTCAGTATTTGCAGTTCATCCCAAGTCCTTGCATGGAGATGGCTAATCTTGAGAGGAACTTGAGAGGAACTGTCCCGGGGTGATGGAAGAGGACTGAACTTTTCAGTCCTTTCAGAACTGGGGCCAGGGCTCTAGAGGTGAATTTCACCTGACAGGTTGACAGTTGTAGTTAATGATACTAGATTTTGTTTTGTTTTGGTAATTATTCTATTACTGATAGCTTCTCGTATTCATAGAACAAACAACAACAACAAACAGGTTTGTTTGTTTTTTTTTTTTAAGCTGAGCCTTGCATTTCACTGCCGGTAGGATCACCCTTTACAACTGAGTGCATTCTGAGTCAGAGTAAATGTTACTTTGCTGAGATGAGCAAGGTGCTGAGAATCATTGGCTTCCGTTGGTTTGGGAAAGTAAAGGACTTGCTTAGGGCTTAAAGTTGTAGAGGAATGCCTATGTCTTTTGTGTCTGTTCCTCAGCTCTTCCAGGAATCTGAGCAGCGTATTTGCTTTCAGAAATGCGTCAAGGGCTATACTTGAAGTACTTGGGTTTCTTGCACCTGCTTCTCGGTAAAAGGCAGTTCCCAAACTTCCTCTGACGAGAGAATCCCCTGTTCATTTCCCAGCATTATTCTCTAATCAAGAAAGTTCTTCTCTTTCCATGTGTGTGCTATCTCTACTGAGTCTATAGGCATTGTTTTGACTTGTCAAGCTATTGACTCTTCATGGCGAGGCTCTGCATTTCCTTCTCATCTTTCTTGACACCTCTTCTGGTCTGAATTAACCTCTCCTAAACAAGGATGAACAGATTTTTATGCAATCTACTGAATGATAAATCCATAACTTTGGTTAAGTAGACTCCCACTTCAGTTTCTTAAAGGTTAAAGGGTAAAATGAAGCCAGACCTCAAGTTCCTTAATTCTTTCAAACTGGAATGTGCCTTTTTCTGCACTAAGTTCAAAACAGGCCAATGACAGCATGATTTTAGGAGAAATCCCACTTTCTGTGCAGCTCTCAGGAAGACTAACAGTTTGGGATTAGGAAGTTTGATGACTGTATTTACACATGCTCCAGCGGTGCTATTCCTTACAGCAGAGATTCAGGAGTTTAGCCCACCTTTATGTATGGGCATCTAGCTCAATCAGAGGCTTTACGTGACTGAGAATTTGCTACCAACTTGGTCCTGGCATGGCTTAAGAGAAATGTCAGGAATTACATAAAATGCATTTAATTAGCATTTTAATTTGATTCAGGAACATGCTTTTGAAAGGCCTCACCCAATCATCCTTGTTTGCTGTATTTCAGTTTGCACATCAGAGCGGACTTAGGAGCGTACAAGGTGGATTTACAAAAATAAACTGGATTGATGAAATTAAATCCAGAGATGGACTCCAGAGATGCACCAGATGTGCCGTAACCACTAAAGCATGCTCAGTCCATGATAGCAGATTGAAGTTAGTCCCAATTAACCCCTGCCAAATCATGCATAATGTGGATGTCAGGTGCTCAGCACCATCTGTTTTGCTGTACAAATCTGCTGTAACAGGTGACCCAACTTGCTAATCTAAGCACAACTAGGGGGATGTTCGTCAGTATTTCTTAGGCCAGGGGAAAAGACAGTTTAGTGAAGTTCCCCTCTAGTTTATTTTGTGACAAGAAGTCCCTCATTCTGTTTACGCCAAGTTGCTGCAGTAAAACTCCAAAACCCTGCTTAATCACCTTCCACCACCTTTCCTGCTTTTTTGCAAATCTTCTGAAAAACTGGTTTTGCTTGGGCACTTGGTTCAAGGATAACTTCAGATTTTAAGGTTGTGTGTTAATAACCAGAATAGTCACATGTGCTATCTGCTTTCTGTCTGCATAGAAGACAATCTTGCAGATCTATTAATCTGAGTACTATTAAGAGACCTACAGCAGCCTCATGAAGAAGGGTGGTGTTGGGGATTGGAGTCTAGAAATGTACTTAACAACATACTAATGGCCACACTGAGTCTAAGAAAAAAATTGACTAGGAAGAAGCCCTAAAAAGTCCCTAAACACCCCTGTTGTCTGTGGCAGGATTTGATGCATAGAGGAGATTCAAGAGAAAGGTAGAAACATAGTGATATTTTTCCAAAACATTCTTCCAGACTCAAGCAATTTGTGGTTTGGGATTTCCTGATCAAGAGGCAATGTTTGTGTTTAATTGACCTTTATGTGAATTTTCTTCTTTTACTATGTCCTGTTGCATTTTGCACCACCACTTAGGATGTCCTGTGGCAATGAGTTACAAATGTTAACAATCAAACCATAACAGTAGTGGGTAATCTAGCTCTGTGTTGAAAATGATGTATGAGATGTTTTGGTAAAATACCAAGATATTAATTGCATTTATAGCATTAGTTTGACTGAAAGGTCTTTAGTTATAATTGTTTACTTAGTAAGAGTTTGACCCAGAGTACATATGGCTCAGGCATGGATTATTACAGCTATAATATAATGTGTGTTTTGGGGAAGAAAGGGAAGACAGGTGCGATGTGCTTTTCTATTAAAAGCACAAAGAAAAAAATGACACACAAAGACTGATAGTCCTTCTAGTGACACTGATATATTAATCGTATTATTATGTTTATTGGTTACATTCATTTAGATGAAGTGTTCTGCTTGGCAGTAATAGTTCATAGCTGTTTGGTGTTCCAAAGTTAAAACTTAGCATAGCCTCACCCACATATTGTTCAGGTATGGTTTTGCTCTTCTCAGTCTGGACCTTTGTATAATAATTTTTCTTCTGAATGATGCTATAATTAAAATTTGAATCAATTCCTCTCTGCAGCTGTGTTGCATTGTTATTGACTTGCTTCACTTAGCAGTTGGGTCTTCAGGAAGGGAATGCCTCTGTTTTTCCCCACAAAACCCCATGCTCTCATACCCCAATTAAAGAAGTTGAATTCTTTTAAGCTGTGAATCATCCCCTGCAGCTCAACCTCTCACTTGCCTCTTAGATATGATTTCCAGAGTAAATTGTCGTGTAAGAAAAATAGACAAATTATTGTCAATCTTACTTCTGCATGTTATCAAGGGAAGTTGATCAGCCTTGAAACGGTCCACCAAACTGTTTGGCACCTGACAGTGCATGAGCAAGAACAGCGTAGGCACAACCTGCATATTGGGTTGCTGTCCCTAATCATTTTCACAGTTTCAGATTTTCATCTGTGTGTGGTACTGTCTTGGGCTTCCACAGACATCTGCATGAAATATAGGTTTATTCTTGTCTTTGTGGCATTTGTGCCGCATGTTGCAGTCTGTTACGTTCTGCGAATGGAGTGCATGTGTCCATGAAAGCCTGGGACTCTGTGGGATGTTACAATACCTATTCCTGAATTAAAAACATAGAATAAAACCTGAATGTGCACATCAGTAATTGATGTGATTATCAAGACTTCCTTATTACTAGCGTAACAGTGGTAGATTTACCAAGGGTGGGTGCACTTTTCATCAATGGAAAGCCATTCACTTTCAAAAAATGCGCTGCACCCTCTTGTTAAATAGACTGCATGAAACAGATCCAGTCATTTAAGAAAAATGGAGCTGTACATCATCATCAAACCTCAGTGAGCAATGAGGAATTTCTTACAATGGAAGACACTGTGCATTGAAATCGCAAGAAAAAGTGGATTCCCTACATGTAGAAATAGAAAAGTAACAGGGTGAAGGGTAACTAGAAGAGGCTGTGGGGAATATCCGTACTATCTCCATTTCATTCTTCAGCCTGTTTAGGCATAGCTATATCAAAAGTGGATTCACAGACAACATGAGAATGCAATTAAGAATATTTTGAATTCCTAATTTAGGCATCTCATATTACTTGGTGCAAATGCTCTGACTTGTGTTAATGCAGGTGAATGATTTAATTATCTTTTCCTGCCTTAATAAGAATTTCATGTAATAAGTGCCATGCTGTGGCAAAAGTGAGGCTCTTAGGTGAAGCCTCTTCAGGAAAATTTAGTCTAAGTGAATAAAAATAGTTAATTTCGCTTACACTTTGTGGACATCTACATAGGAAAAGAGGAAAATATATTATTGAAATTGAATTTGCAACTCTGCATTAGCTAGCTGGGATTAAAATAGCAGCAAAGACCTTCAAAGCTAGATCTTTAATTTGAATGGATACCTAGAAATTTTTTTTTACTCAGTGCCAGTTTACTTCACGTTTATAAACCATACAAGTTTTAAAAGGGAGGCAGCACGTACATCCGTGCTCTCAGTGTGAAGCCTGAGCTCATGGCAAATCCTGCAGAGTAGGGGCTGTACTTAGGGAAGTAAACAAGAGTCCTTTTTTTGGTGGAATCACATAACCAAAGTTTTTATTACAAGACCAAAATGACGTGATTTCAAGGCTGTCTCTACAGAGGGGCAGACCATTAAAGCCTAAATCTCACAAGCTAAGCAGACTTGGAGGAAACAAGAGGGGTTGTATGTGGTGGCACCGGACCTGTTCCTAGGACAGCATTAAGCATTCTCTACCTGTGGTTTTAGATAGGTCAAGCTAATGCTTTAAATTCCTATTCCAGCTTGTTCACTTAAGTCCTTAATGCACCTTTCATTAACTGTAGCTTTCTCTACCTCTGTCTGAAGCTACCCCTTTATACTTGCAGTGACTGGCATGTTTTACCCCCAGAGCTGCAGTATTTCAGGGAACGATTAAATGGAAGGTGTTAAAAAGCCATCTGTATTGTTCTAGCTATTTGTTGCAGGTAAATATACACGTTGTAAGGAATCATCCTTTAAATGTGTCTGTAGCAGTGGTACAGTATGCTTGTCAGATTTGTATGCTCAGATACTTTGTATGCTCAAGAAGGCAAGCGTGGATAATCCCTGCCTTGCTGTACGTCAAGCATGATGCCAGTGAAACTAGTAGGCTGGGTTTGCTGGTATCAGGGGGCAGAGATGATTGCCCAGTGATAATAAAAGGATGTAAGTGGGAGAAGGGTAGGTTTGGCAGTTCTGTGAAGAACAAAGAAGTACTTACGTCAGGAAGCTTTGCTGGATAAGGCCCTGAAATTTTCCCATTCTGAGACAAACATGGGAGAATCCAGAAGCTGGATAATTTACCAATTTGAAACACAAACATTTTTTGAAAATAGCAATGTGGATAGACTCACAAACTCATTAAAGCATAGGTTTCTTTGAGTCTGTGGTGCCCCAACATGACCAATGTTTTCTTTCTCTGTGGCTAGCTCTTGGACATCTCCATCAAGTGGTCCGTCCAGGATGTCTCTCCCCACAAGTATCTCCATTACGACCCAGGGACATCTCGTCAAGTGATGTGTGACCAGTGCCCTCCCGGGAGCTACGTAAAGCAGCACTGTACAGCTACCAGCCCGACGGTGTGTGCCCCCTGCCCGGATCAGTACTACGCCGAAGACTGGAACAGCAACGATGAATGCCAGTACTGCAGTGCTGTTTGCAAGGAGCTGCAGTACGTCAAGCAGGAGTGCACGAGCACGCAGGACCGCGTCTGCGAGTGCATCGAGGGGAGGTACCTGGAGCTGGAGTTTTGCTTAAAGCACACGGAGTGTCCTCCCGGGTTCGGTGTTGCGCAGCCAGGTACGTTCCACTTCTCAATAAGCAGAGAAGTAATTAGCGCTCTGCAGCACGTTGAAAGCTCATGGTGCTTACAAGATTGGGAAACAAGCTTGTCCAGATGAAGGTGCAGGACAGTAAATTGTAAAGGCAATTGAACCTGTTCCTAGTCTGCTTCATTTGGACCGTAGCCAAAGGAAGATTTCTCAGTGGAATACCCTGCTCCTACTGTAATATATAACTTAATGGCAGTAGCAAATGTAGCAAATTGCACTCTAATGAGAAACATGATGGATTGCCTCTTTTAAAGGAACATTATCTGGAATGTAGTATTTGTGTGTGTGATAAATAATAATGTTTTTCATTGTGAAATCTGCTGTTTCAAGCAACTGTATATCTTGACAAACACCAGGAGCACTAAGTGTTTGACACCAAGTGCATAATTATAACAATATTAATATAGCTCTAGCAGCACAGCAATATGTGGTAATAATTAATTATCATTGTCCTAAGTGGAACTCTTTGGGAAACTGTTGCTATTATCATACAAACAGCCATTTCTTTGTCGAGCGGACTGGCACTGTGCTGAATGTCTGGTGGGGATACGGAGTGAAGCGGCGCTTTTCAGTGGAGTGTATTCTTCATTTGAGACAACACAAATTGTTAAACCAATAAGTTCTTCTCTCCAAACAAAATACATTATTTATCATTTGGCAAATGTCACGGCACAGTTTAGCTCCGATATTAAATACAGCCTGAAAGAATTGTAAACTGTCATTGTACTGGAGACCGATAACTTCCTGGAGAAGAGCATTGAGGAAGGGAATACAGACAATCAAGGCACCTCATATGCAAACCTGTAGGCAGCTAATCTCCAGAGCTACAGAACTACTCCCTAATAGTTACACATACAGAGTGAGAAATGCTAGGACCGGTTGTACATTTTAGAGCTGTGCTGAGTGATAGCTCAGGAGGCCTTTCTCTGGTTATAAACATCACACTGGAGAACATCTTTAATGTAGGGAGCAATGTCACTGCTGCCTGAGTAATTGGTTAAGCGAGCTCTACCCTGATGTCACATCTGCTCTTGCCACCATTAAGCATTTCCATGCAGCTCCATTGGCAACAGCCACATTTCCATGTTATAAACCTTCATTAACCTACATTGCTGTAGCTCGTGGCTTGGGTTAATGAGGTGCTGCTGCCGTATCTCAGCAGCGAGTCAAAAATTACAAAGTTCTCAGAAAGCCCACCCAGGAGACAAAGAATGAAGCCGAAACTGTCCAGGCAACCCTGCAAGCACAGTGAAACCATGCTGCATAAATTTGAATTCCTCAGTTCAAAATGAAACAAACTTTGGAAGCAGATCAATTGTTGAATCGTGTAATTTATTGGAAAGTCGGTTTCCAAAAGCCCATCAGAATGAACCAGCTAAACCTAAGCAGACCTCAAACAAGGAGCGAAAACATTGTAAAAATAATTGTGTCCCCCTGTTTCAACAGTCTGTTTTGGAGATGAGGCACTGACTAAGAATTTAATGGGCACAGATCACGTTGTCTTCCTGCTATACGATACTGTTGAACTTTGTACTGACGTAAATTCAGATGAAATAAAACTTGAGCATAGAAAAATATGCTTCCACTGCCACACAGCATGGCTTAGAGCCTTGTTCAGAGCATACAGCATTAGAAATGAAATCCGACTGTTTCCCCACTGCTGGTAGCTAGTGCTTTCATCGGGCAGATCACTCAACTTTGGTCGTCCCCACTTCTGCATGTAAGCAACTCAGGTTGTGCTCCCTGCTGCCATGGTCGGCCCCGTACCTGGCAGAGCTTTGGGTTGCAGCCTGCTTGGGAATCAGGGCCACTGCAGGGCAGCCTTATCTCCCTGCCACGCTGCCGCTTCCCCACGAGAATGGGGGATTCCAGCCAAACTGCAGGGAGCGGCGAGCCGGCAGACGGGCTGCGGCAGTTTGTGCCCTGAACGAGGGTGGGCAGATAAGCGGCGAAGCAGAAGCTGGTGAGGTTACAGGGGAAGCTCTGAACAGGCTGATGTACTGCTTGCAGGGACTCTCCTTTCTTCCCCTTCCTCACCGATGAAACACGTGTCTGTAGTAGGGAAAGTTGCTAAAACTTCAGACTTCTCAGAAAAAAAGCAATTGCTGCCTGCTCAGGTGCAGATGTTGACTGGAGTTTTGTACAGATCAGAGCCACTGGCAGTGCCTGTTGGGGAAGCAAACACCAAGGCAGGCGTGCATGCGGCCTTCCCCAGCCCCTCTGCTGTTGGCTGCAGAAATCAAAGGGTTTGGGAGGGTGGCAATACAAAAGGGCTGTGATTTCCAGGTGCACAACAGCTAAAAAATCCCCCTTTGTTTTCACTTACTGTCTGATGAAAGAAGTGGTAGATCAGGTGTACTCAAATATTGTTTATTTCATGGCTAGCTGAAAGCTCAAGACTTTTCTTCTCTGAGGAAATGTCCCAAATAAATAAAATCTACTTTATTGATAGCATTATAATAAGCATCCACATGCAAATACTACCAAAATACACTAGATGGAGGCACATTCATATTCAAATATAGTTTCCAATTATTTCCAAATAATTTTAAGCATGTGCTTAAGTCCATGTTCAATAATGCAGTGTTAGATCTTAGACCTGAGGCACTTGCTTAAATGTTGGCTGAATAACTGTGAATTAAATGAAAAAATAAATGAATGTGTATTAAATATTTTTCCTATACTAGACGGTGCTTTCTTTGCTTTAAAAAATATTTTAAAGAGCCAACATTCAAGCCAAGAAAAAAAGTTCAAAACTGTTGGTGAAATTATATTTTCCTGAATAATTTGATACTTCAGAAGTGGAAGTACTTATCAGAGGGTCTTTAGTTGATATTTAGTTGAGTTATTTTTGGCTAGAGCTGAAGTACTTCATTTGAGTAAGGTTCTGCGCAGTTATTACAAAGTTCAATTTAGAGGAATGTCTTGTGCCATTTAATTATTTTACAGAGTATTTGTATGGATGAAGTGTGAAGGTCAGACATCATGTAATATCTGAATAGACTCAAGTAATTACTGACTTAAAGACCCTTACAGAAATTGATAACAAGTGCATTTAAGAGTACTGTTTATTCTGTTACTTTAACAGGAACTTCAATTTCTGAAAGCAGGTTTTAAAAAAAAAATAAAATAATGAAGTGTTTTTTTCATTACTGTGATTCCTGCATAGACTAGATATGTGAAAAACAGAAGCCATCACAATTTTAGGAAGAATATATATGTATTTGTTTCTTTTCTTTTCTTTTTTTTTTTTTTTTTTTTACCAGTTGATGTTATATATAATTGGATGCATTGTTTTCCTGTTTCCACAGGTACCCCTGAGAGTGACACTGTATGTAAGAGATGTCCAGAGGGATTTTTCTCCAATGTAACATCATCCAAAGCAGCCTGCCAAAAGCACACAAACTGTAGTGCGCTGGGTTTCAAGATAGCATTGAAGGGAAATGCAGTTCGTGACAACATCTGTCAGGAAAATACAGATACATCACCTCAAAAATGTGGAATAGGTATGTATGATGTTATGTATCACATTAAACAGGAGTGCTCTGAAAACATACCTCTGAGTATTGTTATAATGAAAGTATCAGCATTTATGCTAAAGATACCCACTGATTTGCCTGCTACAGAACTGGATGTAGCCAGTGAGCAACAGCACTGTAAAGACTGCTTCATAGTTCTAGTGTTTTTTAAACAGTTTTGCTTAACATCCTTGCTGCATGCCACTTACTCCAGAGACAAGCAGGGCAACAGACATTACAACAACTGACATATTCTTTTTTTTTTTTTTTTCAGATGTAACCCTGTGCGAGGAGGCTTTGTTTAGGTTTGCTGTTCCTACTTTACTTGTGCCTAACTGGCTGAACTTGCTAGCAGACAGTTTGCCTGGGACAAAGCTTAGCACAGAAAATATTGAACGGATTAAACAAAGGCACGGTTCACAAGAGCAGACCTTCCAGCTTATGAAATTATGGAAGCAGCAAAACAAGGAACAGGATATAGCCAAGAAGATTAATCAAGGTACCGTATATTGATAGCACTTGTATCGTGAGCAACCTTCTAAAAGGCGTTTTAAAACTTGCTTGGGATCAAATTCCTTCTGGTGAGGTGTTGTGCTCTGAGGACTCACGGGGTTTGACAAAGATTTATTGATGCAGTAAGCACAGTGAAGCTTAAGGGAAGCAGGAAGAGCATTTTCCTCATCAGCCCAGAGGACTGACTTCTTCCCAGACTTGTAGGCCACTTGGGAGTATGTGGTGCCACAGCCCAGATCCCCCTCTAAGGCTGTGCAATGCATGAAGAATTTTGATTAGGTGGGGAAAAACGTTTCCTGCAGTTGTATCTGAGTGCTGGCTGCTGAGGTTAGAGGGAGCAGGATGTATGCAACTGAAAGTACAATTTTCTGGTTTCTTTTTGTAAAGTGGAGATTGATAGTTTGAACCAGGACATCTATTTGCGGGATGGGAACACATGGGAATAAGGAATACACAGACATGCGTTCCCTTCTTTTTACCTTCTGGTAGCTATTTGTTATGCCAATTGACTGCTTTGTTGGTGCTGAATCTGCCAAGACAGGTGTCAAAGTTGAAGTAGTGCTGCAATGTTAACACCAAGGTTTTTATGAAAGCCAAGCTAACTCTTTTCATGTAAGCCACCATCAACAACCACCACATTTGCATGACCTTTTGTCCACTGGGAATATCTTTGAAAAACGCTACAGAAATGTATTTTTTGCCTCTCCTTTTAAATATGTATGCTTATGTCAGATTGTGAAATGTCTAGAATGCTTCAAAATGGAAAATAACTGTTTTAGCAAAGCCATCCTAGACATTTCTGAAGAAGAGCAAAACTTTCATTCACTGAAAACAAATATTGGGAGTCCTATCATGTACACAGAACAGTTTACAAGATAAATTAAGCAAGCTTATGGAAATAAATACTTGCTAGTAACTTTGTACGTAATTTGGGGCTGTTTGTATTTGCAAAGTTAATTACCTTCTTAAGTGCTTTTCAGAATTGGATCCTAAAAAAACAGCAGTGCTGAGAGAATAATTTGGCATAAAGAAAAAAAATGGAGCAGGAATATTCACTGCAATATTTTGGAAGTTTTTACAGGCCGTTGTACCATTGTCAGTCATTATACTTATCTGTCTTTTCTTTTTGCTTTCTATAGATATTGAACTTTGTGAAAGTAGTGTCTTAAGGCATATTGGCCACCCAAATCTCACCTTTGAACATCTCAACACACTGATGGCAAGCTTGCCAGGGAAGAAAGTGGGAAAAGAAGATATTGAGCGCACAATGAAACTGTGTCAACCTACGGAGCAAGTTCTGAAGCTTCTCAATCTGTGGAGAATAAAGAATGGAGACCAAGACACCATCAAAGGTTTAATGTATGGACTGAAGCACTTGAAAACATACCACTTTCCAAAAACCACCATACAAAGTCTGAAGAAGGTCATTAAGTTTCTTCAAAGATTTACAATGTATAGATTATACCAGAAACTCTTAGTAGAAATGGTAGGAAACCAAATTAAATCAGTGAAAGTAAGATGCGTCTAATTCAAGATATTTTTCATTCTCCACTGACAATTCTTCTCTAATTACTGCCAGCAGTAATTAAACTGGAACGTTGTTTCCCTACATTATGTCTTACTATTTATAGAAATGCCTGACTGGAATAGCTCTAAGTCTTTTGCAGTGTTCTTGGAGATTTTTTTTATTTTTTTTTCTTGTTTGTTTGTACGTTTTGTTTGTTTGTTTTTAAATCACTTTTGTAAAAGCTGTTAACCTGTTGATAACACTAAGAGCCTGATTCAGCATTTTTGCACATTCAGAGTTGAAAAGCCCCACTATAGTCACTAGAGGAGAAAAGAATGCTGGACCTGGCTCTAATACAGTATTTGCTATTTATATTCTTTGAGGTATAAACATTTTTGTTGTACATATTTATTAAGTTAAATGGAAATTGTATGAGACAGAATTATGGGAAGATAAATGAAAAGCACACTGTATATTTTCTAGTTAAACAAAAATGATCCCATATATTTTTCTGGCAAAATTTTGTAGCATGCTCTAAAAGTTCTTAATATCTTTACCTTTTGTATTTAAAGAAGTATTATTACTTAGTTTTATTTGTATAACTTGTGGTATCTTTGGGTAGGGATGTTTTAATTTATCCAACGATTTTAACTCAAATGTGGTGAAAATATAGCACGTGACCTGAATATTTAAATATTCTGTGAGGAAGTGAATGTACCATATTTAAGAAGCTGGATTTTTACATAGAATTTCATAATCTTATTTTATAAAACAATTAAATTTTTCAGTTTACTTTTCGACTGGTGTTTTACTCCTGACTCAGAAGTAGAAACTAATAACAGGGACATTCCACGTGGGTTTCGCTGCTTATCTTGGGTTTGGCTCTTTGCTAACTCCCTGCTTGGTCTAGTAGTTAATATGTGAGCCAAGTAAATATTGACCAGCACTAGCTTTTCCTGGTCACTGTACAGGCGTAAAAATAAATAAATAAATAAATAAATATAAAATGTTAAAGTATTCGAGTTCAGAGGGCCCGGGTAGACGCTATGCAATCGGTTACAACTCCATAGACGTATGTGGCCCAACATCACCCTTGGCCTGGCATCATTCTTGGAGAGCTCACAACTTTTGCCCTAACCACAGCTTGTAATTTTATGGAGGAAAGATGATGCACAGGCCCTGACAGGCTTGGAAAGCCTTACATTTTGCCACTATGTTTAAAGGAAGGGAGCACAGAGAGGTCACATTAAAAAAAAAAAAAAAAAAAAAAAAAAAATTGCTTGCCATTGCCCTCAGCAGAAGAATGAGGCACCTGCACAGAGATGGGCTCTCTCTGCAAAAAAAAGGACTGAAGAAAAGGGGAACAGTGTATGAATGTTGTTACCAAAAGCTCAAATAAGTTTAAGGGCTACTCATCATTCACAATACAAGCCAAAGGCTTTGGTGGCTGCAGAGAGAGACTGTACTGTGTTTTCTTTTTTTACTTCAAACTACATGAACAGAGCTTACGTATGCAACATATTCCTTTCCCTTGTGTAAAGGAAGGAAAAGCCATCAGACCTGAGTGACAAATATTCCTGTATTGCAGATGAGAGGATTTTAAGCAAAGAATGAAAAAGAGAACCCTGGTGGATGTGATAGGTGCTCATCAAAAGTGCTCTCTTACAGAGAGTACAAACACAGCTTTAAAGTACCCGTTTCCATTTTTCACTGAATTCTCAAACCACTTTTTGTATCAAAGTCCAACTATTCAGCAATAAACTCCCTTTTATATTTCACATGCTAATATTAGTATCTAATTCATTGTGTAGCTGAAAAATGGTGCTGAACACAAGAAATCCTGTGTTTGTGTTAATTCATTTGAAATCAGTTTCATACGTTTACAACAGAAGCTGTTATATCATTATATAAACATATAATTAAATAGGTTGAAAGTTGATAACAACAGACTCACAAATTGGAAAAGAGAGCCCAGATTTTGCTATGATTCTGCCAGGTGTGGAAGTTTGGGATGCTGCAGTTACTAAAAATAAAATAAGCATGCTATTGCCAGCAAAATGAAGAGGAATCCTACACACCTCCTACAAATGTTTCCATCCTAATCCTTCCTACATTAGATCTATTTAAGATAAGAATTTAGTAATTGACAGTATACTTATAGTATTAAGTAGCATTATCGTTAAAAAATAAATCAGTGGACTTAATCTAACAGCTAATATGCCAGTGGAAAGCACAGTTGCTTCTCACTCAGTACTTCATACTGCTTTTACCTTTTTGATGAAGACATTTAAACTACCCTATTGCAACTAATTCTGTATAACTCATTATAAATAACATTGTATTTGTCTGTGGACCTTCCTGAATAATGGTACTGCAGAAGATTCTCAAAGCCACAGAAAATAATAAGGTTACACTTTAGCTACCATATGCTGTGCTTCAGTACAGCATAGACTTTACTGGTTTTCCTTTGAGACTTTAGCATTAAACTGTAACCCGTGCCTTTTAAAATAGGATTATTATTTTTTTTGCCTAAAGATAAAGTAACATGTTTAATGAATTACACCTTTTAAAGCTGATGCAGCTAACCAGGTGCCCATAGTCAGGTAGACGTTTCTCGGCCAGCTTATGCCTCATTTATCAATTCAGCTTCGCTCAGCTGGAAGGAATCGAACACTTCATGTTGTGAGCAGGCAATGCTTAAACCATATTCCCTTCCCCAAAGAGCCTCCAGCCCAAAATAGCCAAGACAAACAAAAGCAAGGCCCAGGATAATGAGGGAGAGATGAGGCAATCAGAAAGTGGGAGGGTTGCTTGGAAAAAAAGTGTTTGTTTGGGGGGTGGTTTGTTTTTCAGGGAAGGTTGCAGGAGGAAAGAGGAGGTGTGTGGTGGGGAAGGAGGGAGAACCAAGGGCTGGGGGCAACCAGCAGCAGCCAGAGCTCAGCCTTGGGGTGATATGAAAAGGGATGCTGTGCTCAGGGTGCCCTGACCAGGGTAGCAGTGCCTGCCTTCACCTCAGCTTTGGGCCAGACTCAGATGAAGGCAACCATTTGGTCAGCCCCGCTGCTAGTGGTGAAGCTAAAAAAAATATACCCCGGGTTTAAAGCAGAACTTTGCAATTCCAAAATCTTCTACAACCCTTTTTTTGTTTGTTTGTTTGTTTTTGTTTGTTTGTTTGTTTTTGTTTGTTTGTTTTTGTTTGTTTGTTTTAATAAAAAAGACTGTCCTGCAGTGAGGCAGTCTCCTGGGTCTCAGAAAATACAAGAGGTTTTGGAGTAGGAGGGAAATTAGAGAAGAAACTAGATATTAAGCTCTTTAATCATCTGGTTTTTTTTTTTTTTGCACTGTGCACATCACCAAGCACAATAGATTCCTGGCCCCTGACTGTGCCTCATGAATGCTCTCATTGTAAAATTACCAGTAATATACCATGAACATTTAAAATAACACCTGATTAGATATCATTTAAAAAGTTAGGAGAGGTGGATAACTAAGGCTGAAAGAATTGGTCAGGGATGCTCACCTGTCTAACCAAACACCACATACACACAAGCACACACACTTGCACACTCACATACCAAACACAACCTGTACCAGGGCTTTGAAGGTTGTGGTGATGAACCCAATTCAACCAACACCCTTCGACACCCATCCTACATGTCCTGGTATAGGTTAATGTTGCCATCTCCAAGGCAGCAGCATCAGATTTCCTTGTAAATCACCTTCAATGTGTCTGAATTTTGACCCTTAAGATAATTCCAAACTGTGGCTCAGAGATACACAAGTATTTATAGAAAAAAAAATAATAATAATAAAAAAAATTCTGCAGACTACTAGAAACTATTCAATTTTGGCCAATTTCTACCCTCTAAAATATTTCTTTGTTGATACAATGCAGGGAAGCTTAGCTATCTAGCTAGACAGATAGATAGGTAGATAGATAAAATTTAAAAAAGAAAAGGGGGGGGGGGAGAGGGAAATATAACTGAAAAAAAAAAAGTGTTTTACATTTTTTTCCTTCTCCTTAATTAGGTTGTAAAACCAATACTGGCGATAAGCTCAGTAGTGAGGAGGGATAAAAATATCAACAAACCTAAGGCCATAGTTGTTGTGGAATTGACTGTTCCCAGTCGAGTCAAAGGACAAATCTAAGGGCAAGGGCTATTGGAATGGGCTCAGAATTGCAATAAATTGTGTAATTCAATATTGATATTAATGTTTTGAACTGAACAAAACTTGAGAAAAAGTAGAGCAGGTGAATGCAACATTAACGTAGTTTATTCCACTCATCCTCATCCTCATCCCTTGTATTTATGGCAAGTTTGCGTAGGATTTCTGTTTGTCTTTTCACATTTAAAAAAAGTTCTTTCATACTACCAGGTTATTTTTTTTTAAATCATTCTGACCTTTAGTACCTAGGAAGTTATTTAAAAGGAACCACATGATGAAAGATTGTGGCTTTGGCAATATTTCGTATATGAAGAGGGCTGGGCGGGGTTCAATATCCCTGAACACAGAAAGTTCTGGAGAATACTTTTCTCTTTTTTCTCTTAATCTAAGAAGGGAAGCCTTCATCCACCTCTAAATAACTAAGACTGGCAACTAAGACATATCATTCTGCTTGTGCAGGACTTTGTCAGCACACAAACCAAGATTTCTTTCTATTGATAGCATATTGATGGGCTGGTGTTTGTATTGCGCCTCAGCTCTGTCCATGACACCTAAAGTGAGTGAAATGATGAGTCCTAAGGGATGAGTAGTCCCACCCAATGCAATGGAAACCCAGTGTCAGTAAGAGATGGATCACGTCCTTGTGCTGAAGGCAGAGACATCAAAGATCAAGGTGCCTGAATACCACAAGACTTGCAGGAGCTTGGTCATAGTGAGGGAAGACGAACATAGACCCACATTTTCGGGAAGGGCGTCCACACTCGGGAGATGTGTCAGTGCTTGAAGAAGGGTGTGTTTTTTGGATTGCAACAAACTAAGTTGAGAGTGGCTGGCAGCAGGTGAAACCCGTCGGGAAGCTGGGCTATTCCGGTCTCTGGGAGGTAGAGAAGAGCAGCTTGGTTTTACGCCGCGTGGGCTGGGAGACAGCACAGGGATTCAAGGAATGGGCAGTTACTGCTGTTGAGAAGTGTTTTGAAAGTCTAACACGACTGACGTGCTGAAACCTCAAGGAGCTGGAGGAACCATGCAGGAAAGTTCCTCTGTGCCTCCGAAGCTGACTCTCTTTCTTGAAATAATCACAAAAAAGTAAACAAGCATTCAGAAACCAAATATACCTTCGCTGAAAGGAAGAGATGACTTTGACAGCTAATGGCCAAGACCCCATGGTGGTATTAGGGTGATTTGGGGCTGACAAAGGGTGCTCACAGGCAAGCAGTGGCAGCACCAAGGCAACTCAATGTCAGGCTGTAGAAGTGGGGACCCAGCGATGCCCCCAGGCTCTTTGTACCCTACAAGGGTTCAGACACCCTAAATTTTTCCCAAGGATGTCCAGCCCCACATAAAGACCTGCAGATCTCTGTGCTGAAACCATCCCTGTGAAACATGGACTCATAGCCTGGCTCTCCCTCATGGTACAGTGATCCCAAGTCATCTCTTTGGGTGCAGGCTGTTGCTCCACGTCCCTGCTGCACCTGGTGCTGCTGATGCCACCTCTCCTTGCCCAACAGCAGGGTCGGGCAGGGAGGAGGCAGTCAGCCTTCCTTCCCTCCTCCCCAGCCTTGTGGAGGCTGCTGAGAAGGGGCCCTGCCTCAGCCTGGGACAGGGAAAACGCCCCAGCCTCCAGCCTTTACCTGGGGTGGGGCCATGCCACAGGCTGGGTTCCTATTAAATAGTCATAGAAAAATGTGCTTGCAGGGGCTGTTTTTGTGTTACACAGGCATAGAAGAAAGCTCAGGCAGTGCATTGCATTTTTTTTTTTTTTAAGCAGTCATGCAAAAAAGTGCCTGCTAGCATAGACAATGAGGACCAGGCCTCACAATGTTCTCCCATGTCTTCCCCAGCCCTTGAGGAAAGCAACAACATCTGCAGGCTACAGGATGTCCCTCCCTACGTAACCCACCGCTCTACCACCAGTGTGGAGGCTCAGCCTCCAAAAAGAGGACAGAAGGGCCATGGTGGCTGGCCCTGGTGACAAGGACATGGCTTTCAATCCTGAGGATGGAGCTGGCGGGTGCCATCAGGAAGGGTGAGCATGTGGGGTGGCACGCGGTCCCCAAAATGTTGTGAGCCTCCAGGGTAACCTCAGCAGTCCCCCATGTGCCACCAGAGGTGGTGAGCCTGGCTGACCTGCAGTTTGTGTCCACACAGATCTGGAGTGACTCCACAGAAGTCAATCATCCCTTGGCATGAGGTCAACAAGAAGAGAAAAGCATGTAAAGCAGAAATCTTATCCCAGAGAGCCTGGGCAGACAGCAGTTCTTCAGAGACTGGAAAGATATCTGTTACCCAAGGAGTTCTGGATTCATTTATCAGCCAGAGTAAACAGTCGATTCTGTAGCTAATTTTGTAACCCTAATATGACAGTAAAGCTGAATCTAGACCACATATTCCATTTTTATTAATGATACCCTGACGTACAGCATGTCCTGATCAGGGCAGCCTGGGAAGTTTTAATCAGCACACAGAGGAGCTCTTATATCGCTAACTTAGGACTTTGGAGTACAGGACTGAATTTTATTTTATTTTACCCAGCTGCATGAATGTGGAAGAATGATAAAGCCTGCAGATTTGCCCTTTTCTTTCAAAGATAAAAATAAAATAAAATAAAATAAAATAAAATAAAATAAAATAAAATAAAATAAAATAAAATAAAATAAAATAAAATAAAATAAAATAAAATAAAATAAATCTCTCTTTTTATTTTAACCGCAATAACCTCAGAATAAATCCAGAAATTCTGTAGAAGCAGCGGATCTCTCCCTGCAGTGATACTGGATTGTGGCACATCACACCCAGTGCCAGCAGTGCTGTGTGGGCCTGCCGTGGGGCTGAGGTGCAGCCACAGCAGTTCTGCCTGAGGATCTACCAACCCCCTTGTTCAGCACTGCAAATTCAAATTCAGAACCAACTACCACTAGCTTGGGGGTTTCTTCAGTTAAACTAGTTGTAGAATATTTCTACGTACACACAGAGAAGCATTTAAAAAAGAGTGATTGGTGGGGAACACACAGGTCTGACTGTCCATGTCACAGCCTCCTTGTTCCTTTAAAACCACCCTGGTCACACAACACTCCTATTACTGCTCTTCCTGCTTTCTTGATGTTCACAGTTTATTATTGCAATTCCTTCTCCACTCTGCTGCTACGCTGCGTTTCACCCTCCTCCAGTCCATGCCATCTTCTTATTGCCATGCAGAAAATCTGCAAAGCATTTACAGAGGCTGCAAGGAGCAGTGTTAGCCCCAGAACTTGAACCTTCAACAACTGAACCTACTAAATATATTTGGCCATGCAAAGGATCCATCAGTGCCTCGGGGAGGGTGGAAGTGCCCTGCTATTGCCCTGTGCTACGCTATATTTACAAGCAGCTTTGGAAATTGCAGAAATTGCACCTATTCCCACACAAATCTGCCCGCTCCATCTGACACCACAGTGAGAAGGTGGTGACTGCGACATCCTGCAGTGCAATCCCAGAGGGTATGGGGCAAACTTGAACACTCACAGACTGCGGAATAAAAAGAGACAGCAAACAAAGCACCTGGGTTATATGAAGGGTAATGACCAGGAAAACCCTTAAGCTAGGAAAATACAGTCCTGTGAAGGATCGTCATTGCTCCCACGGTGCAGGTACTATAAGAGATATAATATGCTTCGGCAAAACTGGAGCAACAATAAATTTGACACACAAAAAAGTGTCCATCCTGCTGGCTGGTTAGCCCTGCTTAAGGCTAAAATACCACCAAGCTGTTCAGCACTGGAATTACTTAATCAGCAATTTCCTGGGCTTGCTGTCATGCCTTAGAGATGCCATTCCCATGGAAAGTTTGATGGTAGAAATAAATGTGTACTTCGGGAGTTGGCTAATTAAGCAGTAAATAAAAAGGATTACAATAATAAGAATAAAAATGCCTACAATTCTTCTATAGTCACCTGTGTTCCTCTTTTGCAGGGGAAAATTGAGTTTAAAATTCTTGCTCCAGGGAGTTTCTATTCAATAGGCAGGGTTCAGAGATGCCTGGCAGGAGGCTTGGAGAAATTTCCCCACCTCCTGAGCAGTTCATCACCTTCTTGGTAAGGCGTTCCTTGGGGAGATAATGGGTCCTTGGCCGTCACCTACATATTGCTTTGGTGTTTGTTTTTTTTTTTTTTTAATCTTCCAAATGCAAGGTGTTTTCCAAAAAAAAAAAAAAAAAAGGCATAACAAGCTAGCTGGCAGTGTTTCCCTGAAAAATCCCAAGTACTGAATCTTGTGGGAAAGGATGCTGACTCACTGGTCCTGATGGCACAATACCCAGCCCTGGTACAGAGCAGCAGGAGAGCTGCACTTCTTGGGAAGGAAGAAGAAAGCTGTAGAAACAGGAAAGCCAGAGGGAGGGAAAGGCCTCTATGTTTACTTGTGCTTAAAGACACGCTGTAAAACAGGTGAGTTTAAACTCATTTGTCATATAGGTGTTTAGCTGATGTGCATGAATGCATTTTATTCAGGTTCTCCATGTTGTGCCTAAGGAATACACATTCATTACGAAATCTTTAGTTGTGAGTCCTGAGCCATGAACAAAGTCTTCCTCTCCTTTCTGTCCCACCATACTTTAAAAACCATGTAAATCTTCCTTCTCTGAGTAAAAGTGGATGAGAAAACCCTTATTAGAAATGGACTTGTTAGTACTGCCCTCTGTGGGAGGGCTTGTGGTGCGTGATGCGGCGTCATTCGTGGTGGTGCCCGTCAAATGGCTCATGCACAAAAGTATATCTTCAGCCCCATGCCAATCATGAGAAACAGTGTTTTACTTTTTGTTTGTTTGTTTGTTTTGTTTTGTTTTTGTTTTTGTTTTTTGTTAATTGTGATTTAAGGTTTATGCTTGGTGTTACTTGCTTCTGCTGGATTTGTAAGTGCTTTAAAGAAAAGAGCTACCAAAAGAAAATTGTCGCAGGCAAGTAAAGTAGAGCCAGTCTGCACCACAGCCAGCACAGATACCCATCGCTGCTAGAGGAAATGCTTTCAGTATGACAGTTGCCGTCTTCAGATGAAGAATTATAAGGGAAAATGCTACTTCAGTGTTTATTCAGGGTAAGAAAATCCTCTTGCCTCTGGAAAGATGAGCTGAGGAAAAAAGACTGCAATTTTGTCCAGCACAGCCATGCCATGCGGGGTGACCCAAACTCCAACCACAGCCTCTGGGAGTGCTCCCAGCCACCCTGCTCCCTGCCTCACAGCCATTTTCATCCCTGAACACAGCCACAAGCAGAGAAATTCCTGCGGAAGCTCAGATTTCAGCTCCACTGGCTTTTCACTTCTCCCTCCCAGGCGAGTGTTTGCTGGTTGTGCTGAAGGGGAATTCTGAGCCCGCAGAGACCGGCACCTGATTGCCCAAAGACTTTCTGGGTGATGTCGATGTGTCTGGTTTCAGTCTGGTCTCACAGATTTTCTGCAAGCCCCGTTTTGGTTCCTCTTTTCCTGTGAATTTCACTGTGAAGAGAAATGTAGCCTTTCAGTGGAGGCCTGATGCTGCTCCAACCGGTGTTGCGTGGTGGTGTGTCTTGATTTGGGGTTTTATTTCATTAATTGAAAGCATAAGAGAGTGTCTGGGCTCTGCAGCCTGCCCTGGACGGATATGTCTCCTTGTGCTGCTGCAGCTCCACCACTGGTGAGGGGCCCTGGACTGAAAAAGCAGCAAATGAGCTGCCAGGTTGCTGGAGACGCAGTTGGCTAGAGGAGAAGAAACCAGGAGGGTTGCCACCGGGAAAAACAATTTGGGAACTCCTATTGCCAAGGCTTCCTCACTAGTGGAAGCAGCAGGAAGGGAATGCTTAGTGCCTGCTGGCTAATGGCAAGAGCAGAGAAAAAAATCTGAGGTTAGGTCCACGGATGCCAGTGCTACCTTGAGACCACAGTCTGGTTTCCTTTTAAATGCTGATCAAACTATTGATGAGTTAGAAGAAGAGAAGCAATGTGTTTCATGTTCTCTACATCAACTACAGTTAACACTTCTTGCTGCTCAGCCCAATACCTCTATGCTCAGAAGGATCTGGCATCATGGCTTGCTTGATGATGGCAGGAGAGGAAGCTTTGCCTCGGCTGTGATGCTCTGTTCCTCTCCCACGGCCCTGCAGAGCCTTGCTGCAGCCAGGGAGGCAGAGCCTCGAGGGCTTTCAGCATTTCACCCATGCATAACTTCCCCTTAATCTGTCAGGAAGGGCTGAGGGGACGCCCGCCGAGAAAGCCAAAGGTTTTACATGGTTCACGTGGGAAAATCTGAGAGCACCCTTGGATGCAAAGCCAGGGGTTAAACAAAGCTTTCCCTTCTGAAGGGACTCATTTATGTTAAGTTAAGCAGGCATTTCTGTTCCCCCCACCCCAACCAACCAAAGGAAATTCTAATATTTTCAACTTAATGGATTTTAAGTAGAAAAAAAAGGAAAGAGAGAGAGAAAAAAAATTGATCATTTTCATAATCACATTATTATTTTCTAAACATAATAAGAGCTGAGCTCAGCTAAAATGGAAGGCAACCCACTTGACTGCAGGAAGTGGAAAGGTTCCAGTTCACACAAAAGCTGTCTCTGTCTGTAAAATCAGGAAAAAAAAATGAAATAAAGTGTATTTAAACCTTCAGAAATAATTAAATTTTGTGTTTACGGTTATACAACGAATGGGTAGATCAGATTGCTTAGAAGACGGGGACAGAAATTAAAGTGTTATTTTACACTGTGTATATAACTTGTGGATACATTTTCTGAGATGAAAGCGATGCAGAATACATTTCCTTTAGCAGGCACTGTCACAGGCAATTTGAGGGGTAGGGGCAGAACTGCTTAATTCCTCTGCGTAAAAAGGACAAAATGTACTGGCCTAAAACTTCCTGCTGTGGAGAAAAACGAGAGAAAACAGGGCCTGAAAGCATCTCTAGGTCGCTGGCTGCAGCAGCTCTCTTCTGTCGAGTGCCTCCATCTTCTGCCAGAGAGGAAAGTACGGTGCAAAACGGGGAGAAAGTGGCTTATTTAAGCCAGGCCCACAGTTCTGGTTTTCCTTGTTTTCTCCTTGGCTTAGATCCCCTAATTAAAAGCTCCCCAGTTTTTGCATTATGGCATATTTGACTCGTACAGGTCCTCACCCTGCTTTCTGCCCCAGCACATCCCTGTTTTTCTGTGCCCTGCATGCTGTCCTGTGTGGGACAGCTGCATGCAGCCCCTGCACCAAGGCAGGCTGGTAAATCAAACCCACTAATCCTGACGTCCAAAACAAACAGAGCCCAAAGTTGCAAAGTAAGAAGGTTTTTGCCTGCACTTCTGCATCCCTTCAGAAGAGAAGCCAAACTTTTAAGAGAGTTGGCAGAAGGTATTAAAACGAGCTTTTCTACCAAGCAAGAGCCACAACAGGGTGTTGGAGTGATTACCTTCTAAAGAGCTCAAAGATGGACATACTTTGCTATTTTTTATATTTTTTTTTCTTCACCTGGGTTAGGTTATCCATCAGTTTCTTTCAGACAAAAATTACTTGATTCGTATTCAACTTACAGTGAAAGCAGCTTTTATTTGACATTGTATGAGATTGTCTGTTCCTCAGAAGTGTGGCTCTTTTCTGAGGCACAAATGAATAACTGTGACTTCTGTGGATATTCTGGAAAGAGCATTCATGGAGGAAATCAGTTATTTAGCCTCTTCTGGAAGAAAGGACTTCATTCCTTAATAACTGCTGATATTCCTGCTTAGCAGCCTATGTGCTTTCATATGGCCCTGAATAAAAAAGTTCCTTTATACTTGGGGAGTGTAACTTGTCCTTTTTTGCTATAGAAGGAATAGATGGCAAGGAATGATGTAAGAAGAAACAACTTCAGAAGGCTTCATATTAAAAAGAGCTAAGCCCAGACCTATATCCCATATCTGAGCTATATTTTGATTCTGGCACAACTTTGGGGTCCAGGCTTTCAGAACTGCCCCAGTGCCGATAAGGGAAACCAAACCCTCTCTTTGCTCTTCCACCCACCCGCTCCTCGGTGTGGGGAAAAAAAACAAAAAAACTGGGTTGCTAGTCTGAATCCTCACTGGGTTCCCAGACAGGGAGGAGCAGTGTGAGCTGTGCCTCCTGCAGGCAGCTCATCCAGCTGCCCACATGGAGCAGCAGCTCCATGGTTAATTAAGTCAGAAAATGAAGGAAAGGCAAAAGATGTCTGACAGAGGTGAGCAGGATTGCAGAAAAAGGGATTCAAAAACAGGGGCAGGCAGTGGTGAAGGATTACGTAGGATGAAATGAAATATGGTATAATTAAAGGAGCGAGATCTTATAGTATGCTGTGTCCTAGCTCTCACAAGACACATCTCAGGCATATCAGACACCCTGCATTGCTGATGTCTTGTTTTATGCTGGTTGAAAAAGAGCTGTTCCTAAGAAGGCTGAATGCTTAGAGGTGAAGATCACAACTGCCCCCAGAGCAGGAAAACCTGGAAGAAAGCAGAAGTGAAACATACTAACAAATTGAACCAGAATCCAAGCACAGGATAGAAAGCAGAGCTTTTCACCTGATTTCACCAAAAACAAACTAAATATGCATTGAATTGATACTCACTAAATGATAAGACTCCTGGTCTTCTGATGTCTTGGCATCCACTTATGAAATCAGAAAAGCTGTTTATTGACCTACAGTGTGTCAAAAATCAGGAATTACCTTTCATTAGTAGCTGAGATTGCTCAGACTCTTTGCAATAGCACAATACCACATAGATTGTCTCAGTCGGCACAAAGTAGCACACAAGAGGTTCCTCTGAACATCAGGAAGCACTTCTGTGTTGTGTGGGTGATGGAGCACTAGCACAGGCTGCCCAGAGAGGTTGTGGGGTCTCCTCCTTGGAGATCTCAAAAGCCACCTGGATGTGGTGCTGGGCACCCTGCTCTGGGTGTCCCTGCTGGAGCTGGGGTTGGGCCAGGGGACTTGCAGAGGGCTGTCGTGGTTTAACCCGGCCAGCAGCTAAACACCACACAGCCGTTCACTCACCCTCCCCCCTCCCTCTCTGGGATGGGGGAGAGAAACAGAAAATGAAGCCTGTGAGTTGAGATAAAGACAGTTTAATAAGACAGGAAAATAATAATAATTATTATTATTAATAATAATAACAATGATGATAATAGTACTACTAATAATAATGTGTACAAACAAGTGATGCACAATGCAATTGCTCACCACCCGCTGACCGATGCCCAGCCTAACCCCGAGCAGTCCGGTCCCCCTCCCCCAGCTAGCCACCCCTATATATTGTTTAGCATGACGTCAGATGGTATGGAATACCCCTTTGGCTAGTTTGGGTCACCTGTCCTGGGTCTGTCCCCTCCCAGCTCTTGCTGCACCCCCAGGCTGCCCATTGGTAGGACAGAGCAAGAAGCTGAGGCGTCCTTGGCTTAGTATAAGCACTGCTCTGCAACAATTAAAACATCGGGGTGTTATCAGCACTCTTCTCATCCTAAGCCAAAACATAGCATTCTACCAGCTACTAGGAAGAAAATTAACTCTGTTCTAACTGAAACCAGGACAAGGACCCTGCCTACCTCAGTAATTCTGCGATTCTGCGAAAGCCACCGAGCATGTCCATGCCATGAAACCTGTTGGACCTTGGCTAGAAGGAGTACAGATGCCACAAAAGGGACAGGGCTATGTCAGTGAGGCCCATATCACCTGGGACTATCTCCAGAGAGATTATGGCATGTGCCTGAGAGCCCTCATCCACCGGTGGAAGGAATAATACAAGGAATGAAGGCAGCTGGACTCCCTTTTCCTCAGCTTCTCTGGGAGTGGTTTTCTCTTCTTCAGAAGAGTCACTTGTATTTGCTTTTCAAGTCTGTTCTTGAAGAAAAATTCATCTGTTTATTATAACAAAGTGGACTTGAAAATAGATGGTGTGCATGTATGCTTAGGTCAGAAGTGCAGTTGCCTCAGCTGATAATTATTCTGTGTTTTATTTTTAGCATCAGGGTGGACAAATCTTTCTATTTTCTTCATTGAACCAAATAAATAAATAAATAAATAAAATATTTCCTTCCTGTTACACACCCAGAACTTCTGACAGCACTGCCTACTTTGTTAACACATGCACAAAAGCTGCTTGAAAGCAGACGGGTAAATACAGCCCGGCTTTATTTTAAGCTTTTCACATTTTACGAATGTAAAATTTCAGCTTGGCTGTAGTGATCTCTAAACTTTGCAGTTCATAATTCTTCAGTTCGAACACCACAGTTCTAATGTAGATCTAATGCAGTCTGTATTCAGCTCAACACTCAGAGCAGACTTGAAGAGGAGCTATAGATACATGCAGAATAATATCATTGTTTGTCTTGATTCTGTTGTTAAATAATCCTCAATTTTGCAGTTTCAGTGGGCATGTTTTACAAGAAAATCCCTCATTTACTTGTATAAAACACGTTTAAATAAATATCTTTAAGCTACTTTCATGTTTTCTTTATTTTACTGATATGAAGTAGTGATAAAAATGAATTAAGAAAGAAATAAATAATCAAAAAGACCTTTTTTTTCTAGAAAGCAGAAGCTTCCAGAGATTTAAGATGAAGGGATTCTACCTCATTAGGAGGCTAAGTCTTGCCA
Organism: Aythya fuligula; assembly: GCF_009819795.1. Taxonomy (NCBI): domain Eukaryota; kingdom Metazoa; phylum Chordata; class Aves; order Anseriformes; family Anatidae; genus Aythya; species Aythya fuligula. The sequence continues at coordinate 145,967,969 of NC_045560.1, read as the reverse complement.
ATCTGTTTACATGGAGAACAACTGAAATACAAGCGTTAAGATAGGCTAAGACATCGAGTGGAACAGCTCTTTAAGATGTTATGGAAAGCAGTGCCGTGGAGCCTTTGTTCATATTTCTCTTTATTACCATGTGTCTAATCCTGCCTTCAGGCAAAAGGACCCAAAGCCCAAGTGCTGCGATGTGGTGGAAGGCGTTGCTCCCATTTGCCTGGCCATGGTAGGTGCGACCTTGGCCAGACAGCAGCCCCTTTGGACAGGACAGGGCCACTGGCTGGCTCTTGACATCTCTTTGGTCAGCACATGAAGTTTAGTTAGATGTGAGGAGCCTGCCGTTCTGTCCTGCCTCCAGGCTCAGATATTGGAAGAAAATTAGATCACTTTCCCCATCCCTTCTGCATATTAGTCTTTCCTCCATTTCTCACCAGCTCCTTTTATGAGCTGTATTTAATAACACCGCTGGATGGTTTTTTAAAACATGCTGTTTTAATGTTTCTTTAACAAAACACAAATTCCCATCAGACATAATTTTACAGTCTTATTACTCATACAAATGTTGAATTCCCCTCATTATTCCTATTGACCTTGGCTTTACTTAAATCCTGGAGCTGTGCATTAGTGCTTCTGCATAATATAAAATCATTTCCCTTCAGTAGGATTTACACTACACTGCTTTAAATATGATTGAATATCTCCTTGTTCTTGCAGGAAAGCAAATAAGATGTCCTTTACCTGGCTGTCCATTCGTATTTGTTTCCAAATTAAACAGTCCTCTGATTATTTGCCCTCATGTTGTAGTGTTTTACATAGCCCGTGAATATAATTTGCAGATTAGAACAGTGGAGTCTGGCAAGAGAAGAGGAAAATGGACTGCAGAGAGCTGCAGTATGGAGGGCAAAGGCCATGGTCATTTCTTGAAAGTCCTTTTCCCCATATATTCTTCCAACATAAAATTTATCCTCAGAGGTCAGTGCACAGAGGCCCGCAATGTGTGCAGCAGATAGGCTCTGATGAAGTAAGCAGAGAAGAGCAAGGAAAACTGGATTAGAAATTGGAAAACTGGAACAAGAAGAAGGGAGAAAGATCTTCTGCCTGCCTTATGCAGAAGGATCTGAAGATCTGGTCACCAAATGGTTGCAAGAGGACCCCTGACAAATCAGGGTGGGAACAGACCAGTATTGTGATTGTGTTCATCAGAGGTGAGGATGGAGCCCAGACAGAAGTTTCCCTTGTAACCTTGTCTTAGTGGTCAACCACAATACTATGGACTGCGTGTTATAAATGCTGCATCTGCATTTCACTTTCATGTTTCTCCATACATATATATACATATCTATATACACATAATTTTCTTAAAAGTTCCAGGCACTACTGCCCTGTCTACTCCAGCAAACTGCACTTAAATGGCAAATCTGCAAATAGGCATGGAATTTTCCATTTTGTTAGAAAGTGTGTATTTGTCAAAACCAGACCATTTCAGTGGGAGCATGCCTGCCAGCTTCCTCAGGAAGAATTTTGCTGAGCCTACCTGGAATTTCCAATGAAAACAGCCTGCTCAGTCTCCAAAACAGCCTGTTTGTCAAGGCACGTACCTGGGGAGTGGGAGAGACAGAGTCCAGTTCTTGGCTTCAAAAAGGATACTCCATGTGATATAAAGCAAAATAGCTCCAAAAGGAGAAACTGAGAGCCCTAATTGAGGAAATCCAATAAAGTGGCATGAAGGCACTTACAAACGGGGAAGAACAGGCTTTGAGTCCATGTTCTGAATACAAAACACAGACTGTGCCAAAGGCTGCCACAGCCCACATGAGCTCCCTAGGCTCCAAGGTGTTGAATTATGGTAGTCCCTTTCAGCAAGGAACATTAAAAAAACTTCAATAGCCCCTAAAGTTCTGAATTAACTGACTTCCATGGGAATGGCCAGCATGCAAAATAAAGTTTGAGCTGTGCTGTTAACACATCTCTATCCTACCCATATAACCTTCCATAATATTCATTTATGGTGCCCACCATGCACTACCACTTTGGGATTTAACACCTTTTACACATCTGTAAGAACTGAATTCAAGTCAGCAACAAAACTGAGACTACAGATTAAATTACTCTTGCCTAAGAAGGCAAGACTTCAGAAACAGCATACACTGAGAGCTAAAAACTAGGTATATTTGTGATGACAAAGCCTTTATGTCAGCCTTGATGTTACTAACATCGTCTTTTTAGTTTGTGAATCCTTAAACTGTGTTTCACAAATAACTGATTTAAATTTAATTGAACTTAATAGCATAGCTGCCAATTAGTAGTGATGTTCATTTGTTTTCTATTGAGAAGCCCTCAAGAATTGTAGCACAGATTAATATTTTGCGCCTGTCCCAGTCTGAGTTGGTTCTATCTGCATGTTTCTCAGCTCCTTCCAGAATTCAGACATTTATTTGACAACAAAACCATCCAGAGGACATCATACTACATTTTGCACTTGCACTGTTGTACTCAGCTCCTGCTAAAGTACCAATTGCTATTGTTAAACTCCACATGCCTGCACAGCAATACAAAAAGCTTGTTACAGAATTATTATTTTTTTTTTCAACAGAAGATCAGAAGTTTATTATTTTTTCTTCACATGCAATTGACAATCCATCTATTCACCATCACAAAATCTTTCTTTCACTGGAAAACCTAGACTTTCCATCGACTCCACCATATGCATCGACTCCGATGCATTATCTCCTTATAATATCCATAGCTGAATGTTCAGAGAATCAACTGGGTCCTGCAACCGACTGTTATATGTTTTAACAATTCGTGTCCATGAAGAACAATTCTGTTTGAATCCTGTCTGCCTCTGGGCCCTGCACTGGCAATTTAATTCTTGAACCACAGATGCAGTGTGTCCCAGTCTCCCCCTCATTCTAGTCAATTTATCAAGTCTTCAGAAAACACTCCTTAAATTTATGAACCTGTTTGCTTTTGTTATTCCAGACTTCTATTTCTAACAGTTACAGCCTTTTTTTTCCTGTCTTCTTCGAGATTAACTTAACACTGCTATAGATGTGTCTGTGAATGGCTGGGGAAGAATGTTTTAATTACTCGTGAAGCGTCAAATAAGAAAGCTGTTTGTGTTTGATGTCTGGGAGTTTCAGAACAACTGATAACAACTAGTGACTGTTATGGGATACTATGCGGATCTTTGGTATCTGGTTAGGGGGGCCGAGAGATTAAGAGGAAGGAAAAAGAAGCTGAAGGACGGCTGGGAGACAAGACCTGCAGAGAATGTTCTATAAACTTGGCATGGTGCCAAGTAAGTACAAAGGGGGAGAGGAAGACTACGAGCCTTCAGCATGAAAGACCCCTGGAGACCCCCAGAAGAGACCCCCAGAGGAGACTGCGCATGCTCCAGTAGGAGGGACTGGACCCCGAAAGCTAATTATAATAATCTATTTTTTTTTAAGTAGTAATGAATATGTATTAGTCTAGGAGTATAAAAATCAGCTGCTTGATGTAACTGGTGTGCGTCCTGGTGGAGCGGAGACTCCCGGTGCACCCAGCGCTGTTTGCTTACCTCTATTCCTTTATATTCTTTCAATAAATCCTATTTTTTTATTTAATCCTAATTTGAATCCTGAGCCATTTATAACAAGCAGAAGGTAGACATCAAGCTTTGTTTCCTTAGAAGATCCAAAACAGTTATTTAGTTTTTCACAGTTTCCTTCTTTCACTCATTTGTTTCATGCTCACTTTGCCGTTTCTGTTTGTCTCATCCACTTTAGTCTGACTCATTGAAAGAACAGAACTATTGCAGCAAGAAGGAAACAAATAAAACCATTTTCTGATCTGCTGACAGCTCTGTTACTTCCCTGGACCTGGAAAAATCAGGATCTCCACACATTCTTTTTTGTCCTCTTTGCAGTCAAAATGTGGTCACAGTCTGTATAGACTATGCCAATTAATATCCCAAGAAACAAAGTCATGTTTTGAACCATCTTGTAAAACAAATATCCATTTCCACAGGAAGAAAGTATTTATTTTTTCTTCCATCTGATTCTCTCCATCTCACAGCATGCAAAAAATTTCCTTTTCAAAAGATACACAAGGTGCATCATTCTTTGAGCACTTGGACCACACTGGAATCAAGAGATCTGCCTGGCACTGGCTGACAATTTTTCCTTTTCTGTGTCTCTATCAGGAATAAGATGCTAGTCTGAACACCAATCTAAACTGTGTTCCAGAACTATTAAGGAGAATAATGATAGTTTTCTTAGTGGCAGGTCATACTCACTCTTGCAAGAAGACAGAATGATTTTCCTTGAAGCTGCATACTCGTAGCATAACTAACTAATACAGTCCATCACTGTGTGTGTCCTGAAATACAATATGGGCTTTGTTATGCTCTCATTGTAGGTCACCAGTAATGCAACTGAACTCACCGGGATAAGACCCTAAAGGAGAAGGAGTTGCTGTGTTAATAATGGATGTGACCTGTCTCATCCTTTTTTTTTTTTTTTCAGAATGCTCTTATTTGTAAAAGCAAACCACTGTATTAACATAGTCTCTTACTCATATCATTTCCTTTGCCTACAGCACACTATGCCTGCATTTAACAATGGTAGAAAAGGATATGGCAGGCTTTTAACCTTACTGAACCCAGCTCAGGCTGAAGCACTGAGTTACTTGGCTTAGCCATTAACTGAGGAATATTCAAAAACATATGTTTGTATTGTACAGTAACTCTGAATGCAACTGATGGAGTAAAATACCCCAGAAAGGGAAGTTATTTTCATGTTTTTCCATGTTTTAGGCAGCAGTGTACCATGGCTCCCAGCTTCACACTTCCTCTCTTTACCACAGAGTCTGAAGGGACTAAACATTTCTCATGACCTTTATGTGTTCGGTCTGTTGGCAATAACTGTGGACAGGTGCAACTACCAAGGGGGTTCTGTTATAATTAACAAACACACTGGCCTAAGTCTCCACCCAGAAACCTGGGAAAATTAAATATTTTCCCTAGACACCTTAACAAGCAAAACTTCCCTTCCCACTAGCTCTTGAAACAAAAGGAATGCTATTGAGGAGAAAAGGGAACCCAGAATTAATTTGGGAGAACATAGTGATCATAAACAGATATTTCTACCAATCTTATGCATACATTCCTGTCCTCCAGCAACTTTGGCAGTCGACTACCCCCACCCCAGACTGAACAAATCCCCATTAGACAAATGCACTCTTGCAGATTCTGTTTCTCCACTATCCACATACCATTCAGTTTCTCATCAGATCCAAAGATATTTATCTTTTATGGAAATGGTGTCTAATCTATGACTGGTCCTTCACACCCTCCCCTGTCAAGCAATCTCTACCCAACCACACCTGGGACTACCTGGGTTGGTCCTCAGGGACCTCATAATCCAGGTGAGAATTCAGTCTAAGAAGCAAGATTGAAGGTGACACCTCAGCTGCTGCCGCTGGCTGCAATGCCTGGACCTGTCCTAGCATGATTAAAGCTGTAGGTTGTGAAGGAAGGTCATCATTTCTGTCCTGTTTCTCACCATGCTGTCATGCTCAAGCCATCTGGTTCCTCATCTGGGAAAAACTGTAAGAGCCCATGTCCCCACTGGCATTCTTACAGGCACCATCACGTTGTAAAGACAGCAGGCAAGGAGAACCATTGTGTCCCTGCATCCAAATCGCAACTGTACAGGTCTAATAAAGCTAAATAGCTAAAATATTTGCGTTGACAGAAAGCGAGGTCTCCTGTTAAATGAAGGATTATTTATTGTCCAGGGCACTGACAGAGAACAACAAAGAATCCATTTTCCTCCGGGATCAAAACAGGTCACTAAAGATGCTTATCTTTTGCCTGATAAGGTACATTTCCTGGCCTCGGTAGAAACGGACATGGCTCCACATCAAACCCAAGAAGGCTGGCAGCTCTTTGGAGGCATTTTTCTTTGATAGTGGCTGCTGCATTTCCCTTTCACTCCCATGTCCCTTTGACACAAATTCAGCAGCAAAAGCCCAGATGAAAAGCAGAAGCAATGAAAATGGCCAGAACAATGAAGATCACACACTTACAAAGCAAAGTCCATACCCTGCCCCTCTGGGCCACGCTCAGCCCTCCTGCTGTTGCCGTTGCTGGTGGCCCAGCCACAGGTCTCAGGCTCCATGCAGATGGGTGCTGACTGCCTGCCACCCACAGGGCACAAAGGCGGTGGCACTTCGTGTGTGTGGAGCTGGAGAGGCTGACAGCTTTAAGGAAAGTTATTTATATAATAATTAGTCATTTACGACTTCAGCGAGCAAGTAAAGGTGCATATCCCTTGCACACCAACACCACAGCAGGCATGGTGGTGCCCACTCCAGCAAATAGAACAAACTCTCTTCATACTCTGAACTTCACCCACCAGAAAACAGGCTCTCCCCAGGAGGGATGAACTATCGGGACTTGAGAAAGAGGCCTAAGTAAATGTCTCCCCAGGTATTTGGTGCTGTGGTGGTTGCATGCCCATGTGTTTTCTGCTGTTTGTTTTTTTGTTTGTTTGTTTTTGTTTGTTTTTTTGTTTGTTTGTTTGTTTTTGTGAAGATCTGCCCAGAGCAAGGAAGTTGGTGGCTCAGCATCCACAGCTGTTGATTTAACAGACCAGGAACAAAAGGCTGTGAGGGCGTTCAGCAGCTTCCATCCCCAGAGCTAACCTCTCTCACCAGCTGGCCTTGGCTAACCCCAAGGGGACACCATGAGAGGTAGGAACAACCACGTACCAGTGTCCAAATCCTATGAATTTACTCACACACCCTGATTGTGCAAAGCCTGGCCTTCTTCCCATTTGCACCCACACACTCCCCATCCCACCCACATTCTGCCATTTCTTCCTCCTGGGCCTGTAGCCCAGGTATTTATTCCCGGAGTTGGTTCCAAAGCTGAGATGATCCCCACATACCTTGCTCCTCTCTCTTCCTTCATTTTTCCTTCCCTGCACACTGGCTGTAAACCAAATGCCCAGGCCTAACACTCTGAATAAACTAATCTGAGTTTGTGGCAGTAGAGGTAAAACAGTAGAGGTCTTTCCACAACGTTTCTTATGCCCCAGCTGCCTCATCTACCACTGGCCCTCCCTGCACAACTGAAAGGGCTCCATGCTGCATCACTGGAGATCCTGTCCCCTGTGCAACCTCCCCTGGGATCAAGCTGAGGACAAGCAGCCAGGCACCACCCAAGCAAGTTGCCTTTTCAACACTTATTTCTCAGTCTAGCTGAAATAGCTCCATGGTGCTCAGCGAGTGCCACGCTTGGTGGAACTGCAGGATGGGGCTGATTGTTGGCCCTGCTTGTGCCTGCAGCTCTGCAGCCTGTCATGCACGTCCTAGGGAACACAAATGTGGGATCAAGGTGAACGTGGACAGACGTTTAAGCTAGGCATAGGCTCAGGCTGCAGTTGGCCATGCCATCAGCACAGCCAAAACCAGCCCTTCCTGCAGAGACCTGCTTACAGAGTCACCAGTCACCACAGTGGGATGCTCACCTGTGCAAACTCTGTAGGCCAAAATTCAGATGTTTCCCCTACCTACAGCTGTGAAACCACTCTCCTGTTTCTTTTCTACAAGGGACTGAACATCTGCTATTCAGGCCAAAATTTAATCCCAGTGTTGCAACAATGGACCATAATGACCTGAAGGTGGTTTGGATTTGCTTTTTACTGTGGAAAGTCACATGGACAGAGAGCAGTGATGTTTCCTTGAGGATCTCAAAGGAAAAATCAAATTTTATTAAAGATACCATGGAGAATGATTGCTACTTTCACATTTTATTGCTCCAATCCACAACAGAAAAATATATGAAATTCATTCAACCACATATCTAGTCATACAAAGGCAATCAAAAGCACATTACAAATAATATATGATTCAACACAGTGCAATATAATTCATAATACAACTCTAATAATCCTAGAAAAAAAATGGAATTCCACAACCTATCAGATTTTTCTGACCTGTGTGTAACAAAGATTGGATTAGTTTTTATCCAGCACTTGTTTCTATGAGGCTGGAACAAAACCATATTAAGTTAGTGGGGGGGGAGGAAGCAGAGCTCATAGCATGTGTCTCTGTTCCTACGGTTGTTGTTCTAAATGGAGTAAAATAAACCAAAAAAAGGTACATTTTAAAACAAAAGAAAATTAGTAGAATAAGGAGGCCCAGCAATAAATGAACAAGTTAGTAATTTCATGTGATACTTTTATAAACTCCAGTGTGTGCTATAGCCCAACAACATTAAAATCTGAAAGTGGTGGAAAGTGTTCATGTTTGCCATCTGGCAAGTCTGGGGTCCAAAGACAGTCTTAGACCTTATTAAAGTCAGTGGTCTGGCTGGATCTTCTTCCAGGTACAACAGAACAGATTGGGTAAAAACCAGTAGAAATGGATCAAAACAGCTACAGATCCATAATTAAGTATTAATCCACATGGGTTATTGAAGAAATTCTTTAGAAATTAGAATCTCTGAAATGTTTAATGTTTTCTTTGAACCAAGCTATAAATTGAGACAACTCTTTACTTGACAAGTCTATGTTGCTCATTTCCCATGCTGGCAAAGAAATCGTGAAAAGGCATAACTTGATGGCTATGGGCCCATGGCCACATTTCAGCAACACCATATATAACCTGTTGGTTACATGGGCCTGTAGAGAACTGGCTTTGAAAATCAGAAAGTGCACGGCAGAGAACAGCCATTCAATAAGATGTGAAGATAGCACGAACACACATTTGAGCAGATTTGTTTTATGCCTTGTTCTACCCTGTGTGGTGAACCGGTGGGAGGGATGCTCAGGGAACTTGCCATGTGCTCTACCAGGAGCATGCAGATCCCCAGGTTGGAAGGTATTGTGATTTTTTTCACTGTTTTGTTGTCAACCTGACTTCTGCCCCCCAGCCCCTCTCTGGTGGTGTAATGACTCATAGGGACTAGTGCTGGTACAGATTGTGAGATGGTCTGTTTGAAAGCCATGTCCTTCATGCAAAGGGAAAAAACAAAAACAAAACAAAACAAACAAACAAAAAACAAACACCAAAACAACAACTGTAAGGCAGATGCTCCTACACTGGAGAGATGGAGGAAAAATAACAGCAGAAGGCAATAGCTCTAGGGAAAGTCAAAACACAGCAACCTTGGTTGGAAGATAGATCAGTGATCCCTGTAGCCTCCAAAAACATCCCAGCAACTTGCTCCAGGCTGGATCCAGCAGAATAAGCACCGTCCTTTTGAGTGACACAGCTAGATGGAGGCCCATGTGCAAGGGCGTGTGGGTGCCAAGCTGGGCAGAGCCAGGAGGGGTGGGTGGGGGTGACATTTATGGCTGGCTGGCCCAAGGGCACCAGGCCCATGCCAATCATGCTGAGCTGGTACCCAGAAAGTTATGTTCTGAAGCAAGAATAGAGCCAGCTTAATCCTGGTTAATGCAAAGCCTCTGGTTGAAATGATGTGCGCATTTTTAAGACTTTGTTTCAAGCTGCCTAACCCACAGCAAGGGGACATTCTTTATTACCACTTCTCTTGAAGCAAATTAATTTCCATTCCCCCTGAACTGAACTTTAGGGAGTGAGGAAGAATCACAAGAGCTAATGGGGAAGGCGTTGCCGATGTAACACCACCAAAAATATTCAGTTACTCTGTCCCCACAAAGCCACTGGGCAATTTAAAATAATAAAACATCAGAAAACAGGGCAGCTTGCTTCTCTGTAATTTAGAAGCATAAAAGGGAACTGATGTTGTAATTACAGACTGGAAAACCAAAAGCCCCATTTTTTAAAGTTGTTTCAGTAAACTTTTAAAATTTCTATTAGATCCTCCAAAGGGGACATAAATGACTTTGCTCAAATTTAAAAACTCTGAGGAAAAGATATATATCCCCGAAAGGGCTGGAGGGGACCTGGCAAACCAGAATTAGCTAGTGTGCTACAAGACAGGTATTTGTGCTGAGACTACAATTTGCTTTAGGCAGAGGTAAGCAAAACAAGGAGAGCTTTAGCATGTCTACAGTGTTTTCCATCAGGCCAGATCAGTATCTTTACTTTGCAGACAAGCCACTTGAGGCACAGATATAATAAGATTGATAGGAAAAGGGTTGCTGAAGAGCCAGAAACAAAACTAAGCTAACAAACCTCCTGTATTTTTCTTAAAACTACTAATCCTTTGGGTTCTGATACACATAGTGATAACCATTCTCTAAAATTAACCACTGTAAGCTCAAATATTGCACGACCATCTCAGCCGAGTGACAGATCGCATACCATTTCTTTAAACAAATGGAAGGAAACCCAGAGGAGAAGAGGCTTTTCCAGTGAGCCTTTTCAGGGAAATGAAGGGAGACGACATAACTTTCCAATGAAGTTCTTTGTTTTGAGGTAAGAGAAAGCTACTTCCAGCAGCTGTGTCCTTCCTTGGCAATTCAAGCTGACGGTGTTGGTCATTGTCCATTCCACTTGGAAGGTCAAAAGAGATGGTCTCCTCCCTCGTCTCGGGAACGCGCTGTCTCCCGCATATGCCAGAACACATTTGCGGGCAAGGCTTCTGATTTTCTCATTTCCTTTCCTGTTTTGTTGTGCAGGGATTTTAAGCTCTTGGCTTCGGAGCTCTCTTTTTATAGGCCTTTTGCCTTTGTTTATAGTCATTTACTTTTTAGCTGTTTTTGTTAAGATGCCCAGTGTCGTTCAGGCATGGATGCCCATAAATTAACATGCATTATTATTATAATAAAATTGCGTCACTGCTGAAAGCCAAACTGTCCAACACAGATCTCTAAATAGAGGGGTAAGTGAGAGGTTGGATGGTGTTGCTCTCTGCAACAAGGAACACAGAAGAAAGTATATAATCTGGGAGGTAGAAAATGTGACGAGGAGATCAACTAAGGGGTGCACACATAAGCTTTTGGTGGCCTGCAAAGTTCATCAAAAGACCTTGAAAACTCAGATGGCCATGAAAATTCTTAAAACTTTCATAGGAAACTGAGATGAATTATATGCTTAAAAGACTGTGGTTGTCCTAAACTATTGGGATTAAATGCTAAAACAGGCAGCATGTTTTGACTCCCATTTTAAATGAGCCAGCCAGCTTGAGAGAGCAAAGACTGTGCACTACCACAATTATAGGGAGAGTTTGCTTATTGCAGCATCTACCTATGAAGTGAAGAGTTCAATGATCAAATAAAACAGGCTGCCCTTTTTTAAAGCTTTTTCTTTGAATATTCAAATGAAATGTTTTCACTCTGGGGCTTTGAATACAGAAAAAAATGCCCTAGGTATTATTGCTTGTCATATCTCTGCTGCAATCAATCCAACTCACTGGTGAACATTCAGAGATTTAGCAGTTCTCATAAGTGTGAAAACACTAGGTAGGATCCATCCTACCCAACTAGTAAACCTTGACATTGTGGCCCAGTTTTATTACCTAGCATACCTATCCCTTAAGTGCCTAATTGTCCATGAAGTAAAGAAGATGCCTTATAAGCTTTTCAGAAGAAAATTCTGAAAATTGTTCCACCTAATATCAAAGCATAATGCTAAGCAAGGAAGATCTCCATCCAAGGGGTCTTCAAAAACCTGCTTCTCTACAAGCCGAGACTTTAACTACATGGGCAATGTTGTCCTTTTAAAGGTGTTAGATCCCACCATTTATCCCCAAGTTAGTTGCCAAAATTATGTAAACTGGGTACAACTCATAAACTCTTATTACAAACACTTTCACTTTCAAGGGCCCCCCAGATGAAGATCTGTATAAAGACCCACCACACTCCTATGAAAAATGCAAACATTACTTCTATTTCCCAAAAGAAAACTTACATAAAGAAAAGGGATAAAATGACTTAGGTTAGGTATGCAGCGCATGCTTATGAACTCAAGGTTGTACCTTGTCTTTCATTTCCAGGACTGTCTGCCAAGGAATAAATCCACACCCATGGTCAAATACTAACTGAAAAAGGCTGAAAACACAACTGCTATAATACATTATCCAGGTTAATATCAAACTCTATTTTAGAAAAAAAAAAAAAAAAAAAAAAAGCCCAAACCAAACAACAACAAAAAAATCACCTCCTGAGCCTTAAGTTCCACTGCCCACAATTTCTTGTGTTAATGTGTCTTTTTAATTTGCGGTGTATTAGTTTTATCCATGGTCCTCTACTTTCTGTAAAAAACCATGAACTGCCAGTAAATTCTACCTCTGGTTGCCTGTAAGTCTGATTTTTTTTTCTTACATTTTCTTGGCTGGTTTGATTTTCTGTTACAAGCTCTGGTTTTGTTTTGTTCTGTTTTTCCTTTTCTCTTCTGTAAAATATTTGACGGTCTAACAAACAGAAATCCTTACAGGAAAAATCTTCCCTTGGAAAGAAGTTCTAAAAGTCAGGTCTGATTTTCATAGATTTCCCCCTGGATATAGGTAGCATTTATTTTTCACATTTATTTTAGCAAGTAGGATATACAGCAGGTATCAGATGGATGATCTAAAACTATATAATAATGACATTCAGACTCACTTTGTCATTACTTCAATTGAAAGTCCTAGTTTTAATTTTGCTAACTGGGAAACACACAGAACTAGATGCTTCTTTAAAAGCCATAGCTGTAAATTTCTACATGAAGATGTACTCTTGCTGTTTTAATTCATGAAAAGGTACATTGTCCTTTACACATCCACAGATGCCTTACATCACCATAATACAGGAAAAGATGGCTGTGAACATTGCTTTTCGCTGAGATGGGAAAAGTTGGAGCACCACCAATAACTCACTTCAGATTTTAAATATAACATATAAAAGTAACAGTGAAATACATAAATTATTACAGTATTAATAAAACAGATATTGAAGGTGACTTAAAAATAGCAGTAGCTTTTTCAAGAGAAATTAAAATCATAGCTGATTTTACTGTTGCTCATTCCCTGTATGTGCAGCTCTCAGGAGTTTCCCTGTAGGTTTCTGTCCGAATCTGTCCAGAAGTCAAACTCAAAGGTCTGTTTTTCTTGTTACTATTAACTTTGATGCAAATCCCTCCCTGCCTCCCTCTCTCCCAGCCTCCCTCATTGCTGGTATCTGAAACGGGCAGTAGATTCTGCACTCAGATAATTCCTCCCCTCTGGACCACTGCTTTTGTGTAGGCCATGCTGAAGTGTAGATAGAAGGTGGAAGAACTGGAGGTCTCTGGCTCTGATATGGTTAAACCTGCATCAAGTTTATAAATACATAAATATTTTTGAGTATGATATGATTTTGGGTCACATTAACTGAATCATCTGCCATGACATTTTTCCCTTCTACTGAAGTACAGTTCAGTTATTCATTTGTGCTAATTAATAATCCCGCAAGAGCCAAAGCATTAGTACATCATTTATTCTTTGCTGCCAGGAAAATTATATGAGGGACTTGTATTTATTGCTCTATTGCCAGAGGAACTATACTCAAAACATGGAAAATCGGGGAAAGACAGACTGCCCATTCTGTAAAAGCATCGGAGAATATTTATTTGTCCTATTTTCACCGTACAAGGCATACATCAGATTTCACTTAAGATCTCTTTGAACAAAAACACAGAGCCTTGATGACTGAATGGGAGACTTCAATAAACAAATCTCCTATAAACTGCCAACTCATTTGGAAAAAGAGAAGTCCCTTCCAGGGCTCTTTTCTTTCTTATCTGATATCAGAGTTGTATAACTGCTCTGTTCCTCTAACCACAAGACTTGTTAATGGGGACTACTCAGCAATGGCTATATCACAGCTTTGAGATAATATCCCCAGCTGTGATTTAACGAGGGAAAATACATCCCTCCTGCAAAGATAAACAACGTGAAACTTTCCCGGCAGTGTCCGTTCCAGTCTGGTGGAGAGGACATAGTTCAGTGCTGATTAAACTGCCTTTCTGCTGCAAGCACCTTCTCAGATGCAGCGGCTGAGCTGGGGTGCTGGGTGCTTAGAAACCTTTAGCTTCATACACAGAATGTGTAGCTAACATTGAGGTCTGTGGTGGTTTTACAATGATGTGAAGCTGAGCTCCACAACGCCGCTCTCTCGTTCCCCCTCCTCAAAAGTACAAGAGGAGAAAATATGATGAAAAAAGGCTCTCAGGTTGAGATAAAAACAGGAAGATAACTCACCAATTATTGTCATGAGCAAAACAGACTCAGCGTAAGGGTGATTAATATAATTATTGCCTACTAATAACAGACTAGAGCGAGAACTAAAAGCAAACTAGAACCACCTTCCTCCCATCCACCCTCTTCTGTCTCCTCTCCCCAAGTGTCGCAGGGGAACAGGGAATGGGGGCTGCAGTCAGTCCCTGACACTTCGTCTCCGCTGCTCCCTCGCAGTCCCTCTCTGCCCCTGCTCCCCGTGGGGTCCCTCCCATGGGATGCCGTCCTTCCCGAACTGAGCCTGCAGGGGCTGCCCACAGGCACCAGCTCTTCAAGCACTGCTCCCACACAGCTCCGTCCCATGGGGTCCATCCCCCAGGAGCAAACTGCTCCAGCACGGGTCCCCCACGGGTGGGTGGCAGCTCCCCCCAGCTCCCCTGCTCCTGCGTGGGCTCCTCTCCACGGGCTGCAGCTCCGGCTCGGGGCCTGCTCCTGTGGGGGCTCTCCATGGGCCGCAGCCTCCTCCAGGCCACATCCACCTGCTCCACTGGGGGCTCCTCCACCCATGGGGGGGGGCTGCAGCATGGAGATCTGCTCCATGTGGGACCCATGGGCTGCAGGGGGACAGCCTGCTCCACCAGGGGCCTCTCCCTGCACAGCCCGCAGGGGAACTGCTGCTGCCTGCGTGCAGCACCTCCTGTCCTCCTGCTGCACTCACCTGGGGGGCTGCAGGGCTGCTTCTCACTCCTCTTTCTCCGCTGCTGTTGTGCAGCAGTTTTTTTCCCTTTCTTAAATCTGTGCTCCCAGAGGCCCAAACAGTGTCGCTTATTGGCTTGGCTCTGGCCAGCAGTGGGTCGTTTTGGAGCAGCTGGATCTGGCTCTGCTCTGACATGGGGCAGCTGCTGGGCTCTGCTCACAGAGGCCACCCCTGCAGCCCCTCACTACCAAAATTTTGCCACAGTGACCTAACACAACTCAATTCATTTAATTATTCTCATCTAACTGTTCTTGGATAGCGGTTGGCTGTATTATTATATTACTCTAAACTGCAGGCTTGTTTTATATATACCTCTTTTACCCATTTGTCACTGCAAAATTAATCAAACTGAAAACTTGCCTAAACATTTATTAAAATGTTCATTCTTATTCAGCAAAGCTATCTATCTATCAAAGTAATCTATTTTCTCATAAGGAATGATCTTATCCATCCACATGAGGAGCCCTAAGAGATAATGAAACATAATTAATGTAGAGGTTTATGAATTCATTATCTAAAATTCTGGCCTGTCAATGGAGAAGAATAGCTCATCCCCACCTCACAGTGTGTATTTCTGTCTCTGTTGTCTCCACAAAAAGCACAAAGATAGCATTCGGGTTGAAAATGTTTTACTTCAGTGTCCAAATAATACTTGAATATATAAATATGCGGGTCGTTCCTCAAGAAAACAATTTCTTCTACAAGATTATGTAGTATTTGGAAGGCACCCAACTAAGATCTTCATAAAACCGTCTGGTTTTCTGGTGGTTTTGTCCTCAAACGAAACAGATGTGCTCAGGTTTTGCTGCCCTCTGCCAGTGCAGGCACAAGTACTGTGGTAAAGAAAAAAAAAAATCTGGTAACCAAACCTTTGATATAGAAAAACCACATGGAGTTGAGTCATAAACTGTGGACACGAGACAACTAATTATGGGTTATGTTAGGCATAGGGAACAGGTTAACTGCTACATAATTACAATTGAGATCGCTGTGGACACAGTCAAGGAAACCCAGTTAATAGAAAGAAGTAAATGAAAATATATCTGTATCTATGAAAGAAAACAAGTCCTGTCTGTTTTCTTTAGTTTCTTCGGTGATTCCAAATGTTCTTGATCTCTTACCACTGCGTAAGCATTATACTTATGAAGACTAAACAGGGGTTTATGTTTCGTGTTCTGCTATTTTTCACGAGAATAGCAGGGAAGGAGTTAGTAAAAGTTTATTTAATAAGTACCCTGTGTGGGCCATGCTGCCAGTTGAGTGAAACACCAGATACAAGTGACACAATGAAAACTGGAAATTTGTGAAATGGAAACTTCTGTGAAATGGATTGTCGAGAGGTGGAAAGGAGATGGGTGGTCACACCAAGAAGGATGGTGGTCTATGGGAAAAGGAAGGGAAGTGGGAGTGGGACTTGTTGAAGGACAACATGGGTGGCAGAGGCCTGTGGCTGCCCCGGTCATCCTGCTGGCTTGGGCAGAGCTGTTTGCTCCAGGGCTACCTCCTGTGGAGAAAAACCTTCCAACGCCAACAAGAGAGTGAGAAAAGTGAGGTGAGCGTCCAGACAGTCTGCATCCCCGAGGCTTCCCTGAAGGCCTGACTCAGACCGGTTTGCAGGCTTCCCCATTTCCTCCTAGAAGGGTGGAAACTGTCATCTTGGTTCCTTTAACTTGCCCTCCGAAAGTACATACTATTTCTGAGCACACACCTATATATAGCCTCCTTCTTCAATGTCACCTCACCGTCAGAGGCTGTTTCCCGTTGACACCAGCTAAATGTGGCCGTGAAGTTTGAGGTTGAGGTGATGGGTCCCTACCTGGGTGGGTGGGCAGGCAGCCAAATGGACGTCCAGTTTCCTGACCTTGCTGTGGCGTCACAGCTTGCACAGTGAGCGCTGCAGGTAAACACTGTGGCTCTTGGGGTTTCTCTGCATGCTGATTCCACTTTCAGTCCCTTTGCAGGGATGCCGTGGGTAACCCAAAACACATGCCGAGCACCAGCAGCCGCCAATGCAGGGTATCCCTCTGTCCCACCAGGCATTTCCTTCCAGTTGCAGGTCCAGATCTGTGGCTGGGGACATCCTCTTGTGCAAGAGACGTAGATGTGCTCCTGGTCTTTTAGGCAATCACTCATCTTAGGGTTTGATTCGCAGCTGTAAAAGCACAGGTATCCTCTTCAGGTCATCAGTGAGGATATCACAATGTCCTTCATCTTTTCTGTACAAATATCTGGCAGTTTCTGGGTCTTATATTCACTGGAAAAGGTGTGCCTGTATAAAGCACATTGACATCAATATATATTTACCCATTTTAATCATATCATCCAGTATGTACAAATCCATCTAGCGTCTTGCAAGCCTCCATAGCTTTCATTACTGAAAACAACTTAGTCATCAGCAGACTTTAATTAGCTGACTGCCCACTTCTTTCTCAGGCCAGTGCCTGAGACAGCATCAGTCCCAGCACTGATCCCTGCCTTTACACTGCAATTCATTCCTTTCTGTGCTAAGAAATAGGCTTCCCCCCATGTAACCACTTCCAAGTCATTGGCAAGACTTTGCTTCTTGGACTATGGCTACTTATGCTCCAGCCATTTGTAGTGTGGGTATTTGGAGTGTCTACTGAAAAAATCAGGAAGGGCTTTTTTGAACACTTATGCAAATTGTGTTTTCCAGATCACCTTTTCGGCAACTAGACTGCAGGCTGTACTATTCCAGTCACTAACAAATTGCTGCTCACCACTCTCCAAACCTGTGATTTAGAAAAACAGAAGCACTTGTGATTCCCCTCCACACAAAGAAATGTCCTGTCTCAAGACCTCAGCCCTAAGTTATGAGCATGTAGAGTTTTGCAGCCACTGCATATTAGAAATAACAACTAATTACAAAACTGCATAAAGTGAAACATAATTACTAAGGAAGAGTATTTAAATGCCACGACAGTTTATTTTGACAGATGAGCTTGTCTTGAAGACAAAGAATTTCCCATGGGAGAATCAGCTGGAGAAATAAAGATTCTCAAGTTGCTTTTTGATCTAAAGGCAATTTCTGTACTTTTCTTTTTATCACCTCCTTTGAAGAGAATCATGACTCAGAGAGGCACAGGGTTAAGAGTGGAATGAACATTAAAGGCTCCTGTCACCACAGCTAGACTCTGAGAAAGATTTTCAGAGATGTCAAACCTATGATATTTTTTGCTGTTTCTTCTGGCAGTGGTGTGATAGGATTTAAAGCAAATTTGGGCCCTGATGGATGGCAAATGCTGCTCCAAGGGAAAAAATAGAAGAGATGATTTCAGAAAACTTTTATTTATCGTCAAGCAAGGACCATATACATCAAGGTTCAGGGATCCATTTCTAAGCAATCTGACTACACCATGTCGGTAAAAAAAAATAAATAAAAAAGATAGAGAGAAAGAGAGAGAGAGAGAGAGAGAGAGAAAGAGAGAGAGAGAGAGAGAGAGAGAAAGAGAGAAAGAAAGAGAGAAAGAGAGAGAGAAAGAGAGAAAGAGAGAAAGAGAGAAAGAGAGAAAGAGAGAAAGAGAGAAAGAGAGAGAGAAAGAAAGAGAAAGAAAGAGAGAAAGAAAGAGAAAGAAAGAGAGAAAGAGAGAAAGAGAGAGAGAGAGAAAGAGAGAGAGAGAGAAAAAGAAAGAAAGAAAAAAAGAAAGAAAGAAAGAAAGAAAGAAAGAAAGAAAGAAAGAAAGAAAGAAAGAAAGAAAGAAAGAAAGAAAGAAAGAAAGAAAGAAAGAAAGAAAGAAAGAAAGAAAGAAAGAAAGAGAAACTGAGAATGCCAGCACTGTGAGGCACATGGGAGATGCTAGATTATCCAGGTTACCTACTGTACAAGAAGAGAAAATCTCCAGTTAGGCTTTGGTGATTGCTGTAGTCATTTTGTACTCATTTCCATAGCTAAAGTGCATGCTTTTGTATCTGATCTTGGCTGGTAAGTTATTCAGATTTTTGTTGGTTCCCCATGTGATAGGCACATGGTCACTACCAGCTGTGTGCTGAACCCCTAGCTTCATTGCTCTTCTTCTAGGAAAAGATTTGAAAATGACACTCAGCTGTGAATCCATCCTTTTAACACCATTAACATGAGGTAGTTCATAGGCTTTTCCATTTCTTGGTTGTGAACAAGTGCAAGTTAACACATTGGAATCAACCGACTGTAGAGCTTAGGGATATGGTTTAGTGGAGGGCTGTTAGCGTTAGGTTGGAGGTTGGACTCGATGACCTTGAGGTCTCTTCCAACCTAGGAAATTCTGTGATTCTGTGATTCTGTGTGACTTAGACACACACTGTTAACCTTCCATCAAACCTGAACTCAATATGTAGCGCTGCTAGATTTATGCCTTGGGCCACATCTTCCCCTGACAGTTCACAGAACAACTCAGAACTGGAAGCTTCACATCCTCTTCAGAAATCATCTTATAATTGCTGCTCAAATATTTCAAAAATACATCAGACATCATCTAATCCACAAGCATTGTCCATTTTTTAATTGTCAAGTTTCTCTGCTTTTACAGTCTTAATTTATTTGCAGGCACCCATTTCCTTCATGTCCAATTTAGGTGTGGGCCACTTTCCCAGAACTAAAATGAAGGCATGAGTAAGGAAAATGCTATGAAGAGTGTGAACACTGGTGAGGAGTAGGTGCCCGCCATTACCACCCATGAAGCCTTATTACCAACACAGTAGTCCAGAGCTGCCATTAGAGCACATTTATTTTGGCATAGGAGGAAATTATCAATCACTTCTTAAATTGACTTTCAACTTCAGGGACTCACAGCAAGAAGTAAAAATTACGGTTTTATTTATTTGGACTGGACACACTGAAGCACCTGTGTAACACAGATCTCTCACAGAGCACTTTATAATCATGAGGCCTCCTCCAAAACATCCTGAAATCACCGGGAGTCTTCCCATTAACTTCAGTGTGGCTTTTGGCCTCAACTCAGTGTGCCCATGTGACTGAAGATGCCACAGCAATAGTTCGGACGTTTTGTATTTGAATGGAGCACCATCACATTATATTCATCTCTGTTGCTCAGATGAGCAAGTTTAGCATGTTGTCCCTAAAGCCACAGTGTCACTGAAGCAGCCACCCTTATTTCAAAAGTCTGGATGGAGAATAGAGAATTTGGCACATACAGAAAATACTGCTGGTTCCGTGGCCCATTGGCATCTTCTCATGGTGTTTTGTTTTCTCTGTGTAATATTTTTAATTTTCTTCATATTAGCCATATCATCAGGCCCCACATATGCCTAATGGCTATTTCTGTAAAATAAAATAACGGCAAATGTCAAAATGATTTTGGAGAAGCTAAACGGTAACATTTCTAAGGAAGCATAAAATTTGGTGCCTACAAGTGCTTATAGGCTGAACTGCTTTTTATTTTTTTCCCCCATCTAGCAGTAATATGTATTGTGCTGAAATTTGAAAACAAGAAGTGAATATGGATTAAAAAAAGTTCCTGATTCTTTTTCCAAACATATTTTCTTATTTACTAAAACAAATGGGTAAAACTATCGTCAGGAAAACATTGTTATATGACCATCGCCCGAATTGTATTCTTACCACTGGATCATAATTCCCTTTTTTTCCATTCCTTAAAAGTTCATTCAGTTCTAACTTCTACAGTAATGTTTATCTAGAGTACCTAATTATATAGTGCAACCTGCATCTGGAGTGCTGGTTCAAGGTTATTATAGTTCTCCACAGACATAACAAAAATATTGTTTTAAACTTATCCATTGAGGAAAAATGGCTGCCTTTTACCACTGATAGAAGTATCTGGATGTAAAATAAATTATTAGAAATTTAGGAACACAGGACTATCCTCTATTTAGAAGGCTGAATTTCCTCCATGACACTTGCTGCCACAGAAGTACTTGTTTTTTGATTCTGCAACAGACATAAAAGGTGACAGATTTAAACTAAATGTGTAAGACGTATAAAATGACAGACTGTAGTGATAGGCAAATAAGAAAGGTGAATTTTATGTATGCTGCCAGTACACGTTTCAAACAATATGTGATGGAGAAATGTGATAAGACTAATGAAATATTAATAATGGATGGAGTAGGAATAATTTTTTAATATTTTTTCAGTACTCAATATCTGAAAAAGAAGCTTCTACTTAATCTATACCATAGTGATTAAATGCAGAGCACCATTACTTTTACTACAAAGAGAAAAACTTTTTCTTTGGCAGCAGTAAAAGGAAAGTGGGTAGATAAAACAAACTCTTTAATTCATATGTCCTTACTCATAGGTTTCCCGTCAAGCATGGTTTCTTCTTTATTTAGAATCAATACTAAGTAAGGAAAGGATAAATATATAAATCGCAAAACTCTTTCTGTGGGTGTACTGGTAGCCAAAGTAAATTGTCTGAGGTTTGGAGAGACCTTGTGCTTGTTCTGTATTTGCTCTAAAATGCAGAAGTGATGAAGAAATATTTTGTTTAAATCCCTAGAATGAGGGCTGTAAGGACTGCCTGGAGTGTTGGCCATGTTTATGACACACAGCATTCCTGATAGATCCCTTGCTGCTTATTTCTGTAGTATTCCCATTCTCTGTGGAGAGGGTGAGGTCTTGCACACAGCCAAAAATGGGAAGTCAAGGGCCTTTGGCTGGGCTCCAGCTCTTGTTTTTGCCATGCCAAGCAAGCAAGGCTATAACTCTGTAGGACTTTCTCCTAGGGGATTTATACTGTGGAGGCCTGGTCCTGTTAACAGCTCAGGCAGTTACTCGAGTGCAAAGATAGGAGTACTCCCTTTATAGTTAGCAACAACTTTAAGATAGAGAATGTGATTAATTGTTTTACCGCCAGTGGAATCAATTAAGATTAACTGTACTTTTAACACCACCCCCCAACAGATTTCATTGTTACCCAGCAAGTCACTTACACTCTCCCTGTGCCGGTGCCCTTTTGTGAAATGGATGCAGTAAAGTACCTGGGGGATGGGGTGATAGTGTTGTGGGTGTTTGCATCTGTGGCACATCCTAAAAAAATTTGAAGAAAGATGAGTCAGAAGTGCAGAAGCTCCAATTTTTTATAATGCCTCTGGCTGGTTGCTCAGACCAGCAGATAATGAAGTCATCTGGGAGAAATCACAAGTTTATTAAAGGTATGGTTTAATGTTACTTTAAAGCTACTGGGATTTTATATGTGTGCCAATATTTTTTATTCTTCTTAATGATCAGAAACAGCCTTCAACTTTATCTAGGTAAAAAATAGTATCAATATTAAAATAAGTTGGGGAACATGGGAGTTGCTCCTCTTAAGTATTTGAAGTACGGTGTGTTTAGCAAAGAGGAAGATATCAAATACATGTGTATGACGTAGGTACTTCAATGCAGCAGACTTCATCAAAGCTGTGAGCTTCTTAAATTCACAGCCGCGTAAGCCTTACCTTCAACATCAGGCATGTTCACCCTCAACACTACCTGGGCAGATAAGCCTGGTCAAGTCAATGTAGAAAACTCCTTCATCCTTCACGAGAGGTTTTCACCTATGAGAGGTTAAACATCACCTCAAAACAGCTGGGTGCAGCCTGCTAGCAGGGTCTGACACTTTTTCAGGGAAGAATTGCCAGAAGTGCATCAATATCCTTGCTTGCACTATGTTAATGAATAGTTTGGTCAAAATTAATAGTTTGGTCAAAATCTTCCAATCCTTCCTTCCTTCCTTCCTTCCCTTCCTTCCCTTCCTTCCCTTCCTTCCCTTCCTTCCTTTCCTTCCCTTCCTTCCCTTCCTTCCTTCCCTTCCTTCCCTCCTTCCCTCATTCCCTCCTTCCTTCCTCTGCCCATTCTCACAGGAAATGGCAGGAAAATGATCTGAGAGCTCAAGCTGAGCATGACAAATGAGGATGACAAACAGAGGGAGAGGCTTTATTGGCTCGGCTCCAAAGGAAATGAAATTACTTTGAGGAATTTTCAAATTTTGCATAAAATTAGCTGGATGCCAACCCACATGTTTAGATGTGGGTCAGATGAAAATTACTGTCACAGGAGATGTGGAAGGTCAAATGATGAGACAACCCGCTCCTTGTGCTTGTGTCCAACAATGACAAAAATTTGGAAGGAAGTGGTAGCGTGAAGGGGGCTATCTGGGATTGCAGGCTGTCAGCACTGGTGCAGTGTTTTTGTTGTGCGTCTGTTCAGAACAGAAAGATATAGCAAAAAAAAATGTTGTAAGATTGATCACCATGTATGCACAAATGGTTCAAATAAATAGTTTTGGAGTCATTGGGTTTCAAGGGGACTAACATCAAGTTTGCAAGGCAATTCATCCTTTAGGAGGTAGAAAGCTGTGCAGGAACAGAGGTGGCATGAAAGCAGTGCCAGAAGGAGCTGGGATGGTGTTGGGGGTGGCACAATTCTTAGGTGACATGGCTCATGCATTTGATTGAGAGGTGTTAGGAGAAGGCTGCGGCAAATCTCTGCCCAAACTGCTTGTGGAATAAGCACAAGAAACAATTCATCACTCTTGTGTGGAAAGTCTGGCAGAGAATGATAACCTTTCCTACCTTGTTTTCATTAATTATTTCAAACTCTAGAAATACTGGGAAAGGTATTTGCATTCCACACTGCAGCTCACAGTACCCAGAAGAGGGTAAATAAAGGGTATGATGATATTTTAGGAGGACACAATACTATAGACTGTCTCTTGATTGACAGACAAGACCCCATGTGGACACTACAAGACTTAAAAGCCCGACAGGTCAAAGGGAGCAAAAAAAGAAAGGAAAGCAGAAAGATCTCTGGCAAGTGAGATTGACAGCCAAAGTGAAGCTGGGGCTATTGATCTGTTCAGGCCTGGGGCACAGGCCTGGCGGAACTGAGGAAGGACCTGATTAGAAATGGAATTAGGAATTAGGAAAGACGGACACCTGGGAGTATGGCTTGCAGATGCAGGCCAAGCTGGAGCAAGCAGGATGCAGGAGCTAGGGACTACTTCATCAGTGGATTCATGAAAGAAAACATTTCAGACTGCTAGTCCATAGAAGGTAGGAGTATTTCACTCCCACCAAATAAATCACAGGAGACAGACCTAGGGTTGAGATTGTTGTTCACCAACAGGGTGGGCAGGGAGCTTGGGGCTCCATCCACAGCACAATTGCTGTGAAACTAAGTGGAGAAAGCAAAGAGCAGCAGAGCTGAGGCCATACAGGTCCAACTCTCATATGAGTACTTACGTCCAGAGATAGCCCGCATTTAGCATTCTAGAATTTCATCAATCCTGATATCGACGGGACTGTGAGAACTGGAAATTACTTCTGTGAGATGATTCTGTTGCTGAGCCCAAGTTAAAGGAAAATGGTAATTAAAAATTTTTGAAAAGCCTTTGTTCCACTCACAGTACAGAACTAATGTAAAACTGAAGCAATCGATCTGACACAGAGCAGTATTGGGAGCTCCTCTTGGCCTGAGTGAAACCTCTACAGTTCATACACCGAAATAGTTATCAATATTTTTTCATCACAAGGAAAATGATATTTCATCTGAGATTTTTGTGTGAGATGAGTGCTCACATGACAGCAAGGCAGTCACAAGTACACAGGAAAGGACATATTCATAAATAAAGTAGCGTATTGTCTCACAACTAAGAGCTCTTCCAGGCCACCCTGACAAGCTGGCAGAGTGCAATGGATGTGATGCTCCTCTGAGAGTTGCACTTCAGTGTGTACCTGGCTGTTTTTCATGTGTATTCCCTGCTGTACTCTTCAAATCCATGCTCAAAAGCTCCTGAGGACCATTATTGAATTCCCCTGAAAGCAAAGCTTTTTTTTTTTTTTAAAAAAAAAAAAGGAAAGGGATGAAGCACCTGCCTCTTGTTTTCCATGTTTTTCTACTTCCAATGTTATTAAAGAATGGGATAATCATTGGTCCCAAAGAAGAAACAATGTACAAAACAAATTTTCTTCTTCAAGATAGGAAACAATAGATTTACTGGGGGAAATTCTCCCCACTTTGTTTTTCCTTGAGTTCCACTACAGACAAAAAATAATAAAAATTTGGAATTTGTTCTTTCAATTTCAAGTGCTCATGAAGTTTTCACTCGGAAAACACAACACAAACCCTAAAGCATGTGGGTGCTTTGGCAACCCCTAGGGTTTTAATGAGCATCATGTATATTTTTACTGGGGAGAAAGAAGTTCCTGTGTTTTTTTTCCAATATACCATTGCTTTAGTGGGAGTCAAAAGTGAAGTGAAACCATCGTGTTAACCAAGAGGATACCAAGATGATAGTGTTCTTCGGTTGTTCCCAGCACTAATACCCACTTGAAAGCAGTAAGGAGACCTTATTTCCTTTTGGGGGGTTTATTTTAGCATTTGAAATATGGCAGATAGCATAATTGGATTTTAAATATCTGATCCAAATTTATTTCAGGGGATTGAGTCAAAACAAATACAAATTCAAGTTTGCCTAGTGCATTTAAAAACTGGCAGCACACGCATTTCAGGACCTCACCAATTACAGCACTTTACTTATTTCTGCAACAGTTGGCTGCATGTTATTTCTATCTAAAACCGTGTCCCACACTTTCAGGCTTAGTTGCGGGTTCGTAAGTGTTTGTTCTATTATTCAATCATATTATAAAATGAACCACATTTTCCAATAGCTACTTCATGTTCCTTATTTCATTTTTAATTGTGGCATTTCTTCAAACATCAGTTGTCCCACAGGATTTCATTTTTGGACCACTTTTGCAAGCCACTAAAAATGATGAATTCTTGAAGCTTGCAATCTGAGCTCAGTTTAAGCGCACATACCAAAATCTTATCCAAAACCATGTCAAAGAAGCCAAAACCAACCCCATACCACTTCCTAGGTCTAAGTTGCATAACGAATAGGTCTGCACCCTCCCATAAAAAATAAACACCCCAGCCTGCTGTATTTTTCATGGACAGAGAGTTACCTCAATATCCATGAGGCATCAATATTGTCTTGCACCATGTAAACATGAGCCTTGTGTCTTCTGTATCTGCTTTTAACTCTTGCATTTTAAATCCTCTGGTTTCTTGTGGTCTGGTGGCATTGTTTATCACTCAGATACAGGGAAAAGGCATTTGTGATTGCTGCCAAGTTAGTTTTCATCAGCTAAAACACCTTTTCCACATTTATTTTAATTTTTGAATTTCTGAAGCTGTCCAGGTGCTGCTCATGCTTGTTGCACCATACCCTCACTTGAATGTTAAGAACTTCTCTCTGTCCAGTGTTGTAATTGTTAGGACATTCCACATTCCCAGATAAGTTTCAGTGTGGCCCTAAAGAATTTACAGAGCAATTTCAGGCCAGTAATCCAGTTTTGTGATGAAAAAGACAGACCATTATTACCAAGCCCGCATGTGAAGGAAACAACCACCCTCTTCTAGTGAAATGGTAAAAAGAATGCTGGTGAGGATGGAGGTTGCTGTCCTGTGAGTTATGGTGGCTGGGATCTGAGCAATCAAGCAGGTGAAAGAGGACAACAACTTCATCTACACTTCCTGCCACCACTCTTGTATATTCTTTTTACACCACCAAAATTATCATATTTTAAATGTTCACGTATTAAGACATGCAAAGCACTTTCAGTGGAATTACTCTTTTCTCCTAAACTCTAGTGAAATGTTTTTGCTCTGGGACCACAGTAATGAGTTTGTCATTGGGATGCATTTGAAAACAGACTCCAGCATAAGACACCCAGCCAGACTCACTCACTGCAGGAGGTGCAGCAGCCAGGCACACACGGTGCAGAGCTGTAGCCTCTTCCAGGTGTCACCAGCCACCGCTGAGCTCTGGTGTTGCAAGCTGCCAAGCAGCACACAGGGTCATGTCGCAGACAAAAAGCAAGCCCAGTCTATGTTTAGCAAACTGAGTTTGCCTTTCAGGTTTCTATATAATATTTGAAATCCTTAGCCCATGACTTCACCACTTTTCCATGGTTATATGTTTCTTAAATTTCCCTTCTAGAACACAGTTGCTCACAAAGCTTATATCCTTACTTCACAGATGATTCACACTCCTTTTAGGACGAGACACTTTAGATCTTTCATGAAGGCCAACCAGAGCGAGATGAGGCTGTGTGTTTTGCTTTCACATCCAGTGAGAAAACATAAATATTTCTTCCCAGACTGTAATGGAGAATATATCATTGCAAAAAGCAAGGCCTGGGCTAGATCCTCCTTTCTGCCTGTTCTGAAATGCCTGTGATGCATGAAAGAAATGCCTCAGAATATGAAAATGTCTCTGTGCTCCTGAGCCTAAGAAAGAAGCAGACCCACAGGCATGCACTGGTCCCTTTCTAAGGAATCAGTAGAATCCCTCAGCTTGGGAGTGTCATGGGAAATGTCTGTAAATGGAATATGTAGAAAGAAAAACTAAGAAAAATGCAGAATAGAGAGGGACACTGTGCACCTACACTCTGGTTCAATACTTAGGTTACTGGCCTGTAATATATAGCTTCTTTCAAAGGACTTCAGTGTTTTTTATGATTCTGCATCAGAGAAGTGTCATGGGTGGATGGTCTTCATTTTGGGTGGACAAAATGTTGATGACTGTGACAGGTTTGCATCTGGCAGAAAAGGTCACATTTGCCTTGACATGAGCATAAAAATTTTTCTTGGCCAGAGTTATTGATGGTACATCCAGGTACACACTGAAATGTGCTGAATCCTGTGTTGCTCCATCCTACACGTGGCAGTCATGCTTTCTCAAGAAGAGCTGGCATAAATTGTTGGTTCTTCTTGCTCCACTCCCTAACCAATACATCCTGTCTGACATGAGTGGTGAGATCTCAGCCAGGGCATAAGCTTGTGAAAGTAGTCCCATCACTCATCATCCAGATCAGAAATGACAGCTGAATGAAGCTGAGAGTCTTCACCAAATTGTATGCACTGAAGTCAATGTTCCTCCCTAATCTTTCCAGTGTCTTCGTTCAAAAGCTAAGCCAGAATCAATGGGATATAAATTAATAGAGGAATACAAATTGATTCTAGACTATAGATCCCTTTAATCCCCTCTCCCAAAAGAAAGACTGGTACCAAAAGTCAATAGTCTACATGGTCTTTTTTGAGGCTGTCTCAAGAGCAAAGCTTTGTAAGAGCAAGCCTACAAAATCTCTTGTTCAGATGTGTCAAGCACTGGTGATGGTTCCATAATGGTACTTTAATCATGCAGTAAGCAAAACATCAGCTAAGGCAAGTACTACAAATTGTACTCCATATCTACACTTACCAAGCCTGCCCAGGCTCAGAGGAAGCTTAGGATTCAGGATATCTGACACCAATTCCTTCCTCCTCTAGAAGTTAGAGCTTTCCAGTGGTAATTGTTTTGAGATGGCTGAATAGTGGAGTCCCCATTGAGAAATGGGTTCTGGAGGAAAAAAATATATATATATATCATATTGATACTATGGTAAGCTGTTATATTTTTCTATAGCGATATAGCATTTGGTATGCAACTTCGGTTTATAAACCAAGTAAGTTGGCTGAAGATCTCTAAGAAACAGGAAGAGTTATCACAGACATATATTTAAGATTACTTTACTCTTCCAGAGTCACAGTTATTTGTGAACTTCTAAATCCAGGTAGAACACCACAAGCTATTGTGTTCTATAATGAATAGTAAAAACGAGTGCTCAGTAAAATTATTCTTCCATGCGTATTCTTTTTAAATTATTTACAGTCCAAACTTCCTTATATGTACCTGTGTCTGTCTGAGTGTCTTGGTTATGAAAGTGAATTCCAAACAGAGCCATTCTGTGTGCAGCTACACAGAAGAACATTAAATTAAGATTCCAGTAGATATCTGTAATTTTGATGTTTCTTAACATGTGAGAGCCTGATCTTCAGCTGGCTGTGAAGAGGGTTTTGTCTGAAATTGTAATTTTTTTTTTGAAAAGTCAACAAAATGCTCTCAGCAATTCCACTGTGTGGAATCATATTGACAACATGGACGGGTCATTGACAGGGCTAGAATTTCTACCCAGAGAAAGCAAGGCCTGACTGTCACCTGCATGGACAGGCTTTCCAAGGGAACACAAGATGCAGTCTGAAAGCAAACTTCACAGAAATATTTTTGATTTTCGATGCAGGCAAATGGGAACTGGATAAAATATCAAGCCTTGATGGTCACAGATCATACGTATTGATTCACAGGTCTCTCTCTCTTTTTTTTTTTTCTTCTCTCTCTTTTTTTTTTTCTTCTCTCTCTTTTTTTTTTTCCCCCTCATACATTCCTGAGCTTTTTTTTTTTCTTTTTTCTTTTCTTTTTTTTTTTTTTCTCATTATTTCCTCTAGTTCTTTCTTGTCTCAAAGCTTCTCTTTCCTGTTTGTTTGCCTAGTAATTCCCATACTGCAACATTATTCAACTTAACATATACTTTCTGTTCCCATTCCATATCTTCCCTGTTTCTGCTCTTTGTCTTCAGTTTCCTTTTTGTTCTTTTCTGCCATGTACATGATCCTGGCTCCACTCTCATCCTCTCAAAATCAGCTCTGGATCCAGCAAGCCTACGTTTCATCATCGTTCTCACTTAGGGTCTTTGTTTCAATCTTTCCTTCTATTAATCAGTTCTCACTAACTCCCATGTCTAACTCTCTCAGATTAGATTGTTCAACTGTTTCTCTTTCCTCAGTTTTTCTTCTTCCAGATTAACTTCTCATCCGATTTATTATCTTTTTTAATTTATTCTTCATCCCAACAGTGTCTAAAGGTCACTTTAGATCACAAGATCTATGTCCTTACCCTCATTCTTCCTTGTGGCTTTTTATCTAGAAAATATGGGTTTCTTCATCCCTGACTTTGTTCTACCCTGATCTTGTGATCTTGCCGGTCTCGTTTTTTTTTGTTTGTTTTTGGTTTTGGTTTTTTGTTTTGTTTTGTTTTGTTTTTATGTTGCCGTTGTTCTTCTTTACCAATTTTAGGTTCATGTCTCCTTGTCCAACCAGTTTCTCTCTCCTATTTCCTTCTTGACAAAATCCACCAGCTTCCATGCTTTTTCAGCTTGACTTCTTGGTTCTCTCTGTCCACACATCCAAGACCTTGGTCTTCTTTTGCCCAGTTTCAAGTTAAATGGTTTCTTGCTCTCTGTTGATCTGGCAGTGTGTAGGCTAGGATACAAGTCATGTGCCAGCTTGATGCTACTTTTAAAAGCATCAGCAATTAAACCCTTGGTTGGTAAGGCTGCAGAAAGCTCAAGATAATGCATTTGGCATGCAAAAGGTAGCACATGCTCAGGACAGACAGGAATTTTGAATAATTTATCTGCCAAAGTCTACCATACTAATAATGAATAGGGCTTAAAACCCACCCAAATATGGGCAAATGCTTATGTGTCTGGCACCAGGATGCCTTCAGCCTGCCAACCTTCAAGTCAAAGCATGGAGAAGCTAGCATTTCCAAAAAAGAATTCTTACAACCAATTCATTAACATTGGCAAAACAATGTCTTTTTTTCATAATCTTTTTTCTGGGAAATAGCATAACCATTTTTGCTGAAACTTTCCAAAAAAAATTTAAGCAGAGGCAGACACCCAGCATAAAAATTTACAAAGTTATAAATAACTAGAATAGGGATTTATAATTAGAAGCATCAGGCAAACTTACACTATGGAGGAGCATAGTATTGATAACAACCATTTTTATTACTGTAGCCCCAAAAATGCTGCTCAGGGACCACAACTCCTTGTGTAAGAACATGGGATAAGGATATGTCTAAAATATTGTTGTCCTGAAGAACTTATAAATTTCAGACAACAAAAAACAGATGAGTCCAGACAGATGGGCAGTGCAAGGAAAAAAAAGAAAACACTGGACAGTGAGACTGGCAACTCATCTCAAGGAACCATCAATCTAGGTATTGACACACCTTTTATAGTTCTTTGGAAAAGCAAGAACTTTGGGGGAAATGGGAACTGATCAAAGGATAATGAGGTAGTGTTGCAGATGCTTGCAGAAGCATCAGGTTGGAATTAAAAAAAAAAAAAATTTAAAAAAAAAAAAAATGGATGCATAGAAATGAAACTAATTGGCCATACTGTACATACACCTGGGCAGATGTCCTTCAGCAGTGAGAAAAGGCCAATAGGTAGATGGGGCACAGACTGGAAAGCAAGCACCCAAGAGGTTATGCTAACTGTTGGGATTGTCATGTATGCCTGTCCCTGTGCTCATAGGGGACTGTGTGACTTCAGGACCCTTATACCCCTTTCCTTTTATGTTTTTGCTGCCACAAAAGGGAGAAAACACAGACTGCCTGCTTCACTGTTACCTGCATGGGAAGATTAGTGTCTTCTGAGGACCCTGTTTCTTTGTCCTACAAGGGATCAGTTGGAGGTAAAATAAAGCTAACGATAGCTGCAATTGAAGAATGTTTTTTTGGTGTGGGATAGAAGTGACTTTATCAGCTTGCTTTTGAAGCCTGAAACACTCCACCACCCCTAGTGTTGCTCTTCAGCCTCCTCCGCTGCAGCATGGAAGGTGGCTGAAGCCCTGGGCTGTTTTGTGAAGGTGGGTGGGGTGTTCAAAGCCCTGAAGGTGTGTTCCCTATTCCCAGAAGGAAAACTGCAAAACAGCCAGTGAAAAATCAACGTTTTCAACTAAGATGGGGGGGGTCCTCCCTTCAGACAACCATCCTGGAGCCTTTCCAGCCAGGTTGGCCATACCTACACCCAGGTGTTGCAGCCGTGGGTGTAGCTCAGGCTGTCCTATGGGGCTCTGAGTGCAGAGACTGGTATTTCTGAGTGCAGAGACCGATATTTCGGCAGCTGCTGCAAGAGCCGGGATGCCTGCAAGAGAGTCGATAATCCAGGTAAAGCTGCAAACAGCCGTGGTTCTCTGCACAGGGGGATGAAAAGGACTGAAGGACAGGCTGGCTTGCTCGAAGTCCCAGTGGAGACCAGGGTCCTTTGCTGGCCAGGGCCAGGCAGGGTGATGGGGATTTCTGTGGGATTTGTCCCATGGCACAGGACGGCGGGCGGCAGGATCGTGCAATGTGAGTGCCATCTGCTGGGCCTGGAAACCGTGCACATAGCTGCACAACGTCCAGCTCGCCCACCATCGCCCCTCGTTTGGCCCTGCCATCGCCCCGCATCTCCTGTAGCTTCAGCTACACCCGGGCATCTGACACGGTGGCTCTAGGCCCTGCAGGAGCAGGCGAGGGGCTGCTGAGCAATTCTCACAAGGGCCAGGGGTATCCTTTGCTGCGAGGGCTGCCCTGGTCCCCCTGGCAATGCCGTCGGGCCTATCTCAGTATTCCCTTCCCACCCACTGGTGTGCCTGGCATTTATCCTGTTCATGGTTTCAGGTGGCTTCAAGCTGATTGCAGAGCTCTGCCTGCAAACCTGCAACATCTTAAGCACCAGTAATTCAGATTTGAGCAAAATATCTGTAGTGGACACTGAAGTTTGCCTCTCCCCACATAAAGCATCCCTTGATCTTTCTGTTGGGTTTATCATTTTTGGCAAGAAGGTAAGTTTTTCCAAAAGCCTAAATCTCCTCTTCAGCAGTTTATTGTCCCAAAGCAGTCATTTGGAAATCCCTGGATTGTGATATGCAGTCTCTCGCTAGCCCTACAAAGCTGACTCAGTGGGTTATACATATTCCCTCTTAACAGCAACCAGCATCTGGGACCCAAGAGGCTGGCCAAGGCAAGTGTGGATCATTGGAGGGGATGGAGCAGTATGAGATAATCTCAGCTGTTTGTTCGCATTGGAAAACTGCTGGAGAAATAACATCACCATTCCACTGCCAGTGGCCTCGTGTGACCTGCTTAGCTGCAAATGCTCATCTTTGGCTCGCACTTTCAGCTTCTCTCCATCACACATTCATAAAGTTTCAGCAGAAAAAGATTCAGACTATTTTCTGATGGATTTTACCATTATCCTCATACTGAGTTCACTGGGAAAAAGAAGTCCTTCAAGAAAGATTGAGGTGAATAATCCATAACTTTCCTTGGCAAGTTGTTCCAAAGACTAATTGCCCTTCCAGTTAAAATTTTATTACTGATTTCTAATTTGCATATGTCTGCCTTTATCTGCAGTTCTGCCTTAGTTCTGCCTTTTTTTTTTTTTTTTTTAATAGTAGTTGGTAGAAACTCAATCATATTTTCCCAGTCTACTTTTTGATTAGCTAAACTGCTTGAGCCCATTATGGTTGTCAGTGTAAGGAATATATCTTTGACTTTGGCAATTTTTTATTCCTTCCAATATCTTCTCTAATTTTTCAGCATCCAGTCTGAAATGTGAAGAGTTGATCTGTACGGGTATTCAAGTTTCAGTCTGATCAGGAAGGCTACAAACAGAGAAATACCCAAGACCCATGATTCTCCTGTTGACATATGTATGACCCCATTGGTATGTTGAATAATCACAGTGAAAGCCTACACTTGTCTCTTTTTTTGCTTTTCAGCAGTCTTGCTGTTTTTCTGCAACCATTGTCTACATTTCTTCTTCTTGACATATGACTTTCCCTTGATTTTAATAAAAGTCAATTGATTTGAAAGGTGTGGCTTAAGAAACGATCTTTTTTTTGCCTTACAAGCATTACTTTTACTACAAGAAACACCCCATTTGATTGTAATTCCCAATGACAGCTACTTTATGAGATTTGTGGTGGTAATATGTGAAGTCAATATGTGTACATTTCAGGTAGACATGAGCATATTTTCTCTCCTAATTGTCAGAGGCTGAGTGCTGAGACACAGCAGTGGTCTAACAATTTACAGCATATGAGCTTTGATGACTAGCTGTGTGAATGCCCTTAGCCCATAGCCAATATAAGACAAAGCACTTCAACTTAAACCTCAGTAGAAGATGTGCACAATAGTTTGCACATGTGCTTTTAAACCATTGGGAATTCATTCAGGATTTCCTTAACCCATGACAAGTCACTGATTTGTCTGAGTCCTGAGTTAGGGATGTGGTTTCAGAAGTTCATCCCTTAGCACCTCTCCAGGACTCTGTTTTCCCTGCAACCAACAAAGTGCAATAACCAAATAGCAAAAGAGTTATTAAAATTAGAGAGAGAGTATATTTGAAAATGGGAAAAAAGACTTTGATAACATTCACATCCACATTTCAAGAGAAATGAATTGCGTCTGTCTCTTTCGCCATTTTTTTGGTTAGGTCTGCCAATAACTCCTGTTATCTAGGCAGAGAACATATCTGTATTGTGGCCAGAGATCTTGCTTTTCAAATCCACTCTATCCAGGGAGGCTGCTTGTGCTTTTCAAGCCAGTTTTCTCCAATTTTTGTCTATCGGTATATTATTTATACACTGATAGAGGGCTGAACTTTTCTCCCATGCTGAATCACACTGAAAATTTGTGACAAAGCTTAACTATTTCCAAGAGAGGTATGTAAAACTGCCTTAGACCAGTAGAGGTGACTTACTTTGTTGGTGTAATGGTGCATACTTCTGGGAATCACACTGCTTCAACTAGGTTGATTTCAGATTAAACTAATTAAAGTTGCACCAAAAAAAAAAAAAGTAGATGAGTGCTGAAATATCCCAATGAGATTTTAGACTCTTACCAATGATTAACTGCTATTTTAAAACCACTTAACTACTCACCTCTGAGACCTTATCCCACAGATCCTTCTCCATAGAGAAGATCCTAACCTCCAGCTTCAATCCCTTCTTTTTATTAATGTTTCCTCCAAACACCTTTTGGACAATCTACCAGTGGCGGTTTCAGTCTGTCTGTAATAACTTTGCTCTTCAACAGAGTCCACGTATGAATCTTTCCACTGCACTTTGAGATAAAAATCTGTTGCAAATCACATGTAAATAAATGAAGCAGGAGAAGTAAAACTGAGAATTTGGTGCAAAGAATGCACTCTGTTACACAACTTGATAGGATATTAATTTCCAGCAATAGAAATGTACCTTTTATCTTTATTTTTTTATTTCTCTCTCTCTCTCTTTTTTTTTTTTTTTTTTTTTTTTTTTTTTAGAAATACCTAAGTATCAGCCATTATTATTGTTACAGCTAACACAATAATGAGCTAGGGATGGCAGGGCATGAAGACAGTTGCTAACTAACTACTTATTCCCAATTTGCACCTTTCCAACTTTAAAAATGACTGTTTCTGGTCTATGCTCTAGACATATCAGTCATTTCCCCACCTCCAGTGGATCTGCATAGCTCAGAATATGAAAATGGGAAACTTTCCAAATAGATGTAAAAAAGATTGAAGTTAAAAGGTTATTCTTCTCTCTCAAAACATATCATTCTGAAATATTAAACCCAAGTGATAAGCAGGGTGAATTAAGTTAGACTTTCTCCTTAGAGAGTACTAGATCAATTATTTCCTCTTATGAATAGTTTTTCAGCTGCTTGGCAGTTTTGTCAACTTCACTGCAGGCAGCCCAAGGCTATGGACATAGGTGAGAGTAAAGGCAGCAATACATTGCTTTCTTCTGTTGAGTCTGCCCTAACTTCATTGCTAGGCACAGAAAGACTCTCAGCAGCTACAAATAAGACTTATTTTAAGGAGAAAATACCACTCCACCTAGGAAAGTAACAAAACTGCCACTGACCAGTGGGAAACCAAGTCTTGTTTCTTGACAAGTGTGCCACCAGCTAATTCAAATTTCTTCATTTTTAAGGATCCTTTGATGTTGTCCTGTAGGGACAAGGATATTTCTGCTTTACATACCAGTTACATTTTTCCTCAAGAAATCATATATCTTCCTCTTCTCTTTCTTCCTGTATATGTGTGCATTGGTGTAGATTATTATGAGTGGCTATAAACAATTTGAACTCTTCTAAATCCTGATTCCCAGGAGCCCCTGTGTTAACCTAGGGGGTTTAATCAAGATTGGACATACATCTTCCAATACTTTTTGAAACATCTTTCAATACTTTTTGAAAAAGCTGACCACAAGCTGTCATGGCCAATGTCTGGAGGTGCCACAGGTAGGACAGCTTTGGGTGGTAATTCCTACTGGGGTGAGGGGATGATGCTGGAGGAAGGAGCAATCCTGATCTGAACGCTCTAAATTTTTGACTCCTTGGAAAGCATTAAGCAACCTGACAGTTCATCCATAATTAAAAGCCTTACAAGGCCAGATCTGTGATAGAGCGACTGCAACAGTGAGACATGGCAGCACTTTTTTTTGCTGCTATCATTTATATTAACTCCCAGAGGAAAATCAGTTACTCTAATTAGGACTTGTGAGTTTAAATGTCAATATATAACTACAGAATACAAAGAAAAGCCCTTCAATAATAATGTCTTTGCTGTACAGAAGAAGCCACAGCAAAACATTTATGCAATAGGTTAGCCTGAAGCCAGTGGAAGGGCAGGAACCAACCCTTTTAGAAATACGTTTGCTAACATCTATCTGTTGCAGAATGAATTTGGGACATTGTCTTCTCTTGAACAAACACTCATTATTTGTTCCTAATTTCAAAATATCCTGCAGTAAATCTGAGTCTGTGTTCTTCATGTCAATAGAGAAGAGAAAAAGACAGAGGTAAAAGACATTTCAACTAATTCAACTCTTAAAGGTTAGATACTCAAGAACACAAATATCGGCCTTTTTTTTTCTCCCTGAACTCTTCACCTTTCCATGCAATTGAGATATAAAATAAATTACTTAAGGATAATAAGATAAAAATAACTTCTGGTAAACTGCAGTTTCATGAAGTGGATGGTTAGAAAAATATTGATGTTTAAACAACTGTAGAAAGAAAATCAATAATGAATGCAGGACTTTGGAGGAAATTCTTTTAAAACAGTATTTTTTTTAATGTCCATTGTGAGACCAAAAAATCAGTGATATTATTACCTATCCAAAGAGCCAACCGATAGCTGTCTTTTGTTTGATTAAATATGATCCTGAAAAAGTTATTAGTCCTTTATTTGATATGTCACAACTTAAAATCAGTATGTGTAGAGTGTAACCCTTCAGCCAAATGTGGGGCACACCTTAAAACCAGCAGCAACTAAGACTCAGGAAAGAGGGTGAACTGCAATGTGCATAGATCTCCCCAAAGCTCTGCAGTTCTATATTCACTTACGCAGCTGAAAAATTGCCATAACGTGCAGATTGTTTGAAACATTTTACTGTAAAGGCTCAGGTAGCTATGAGATCAAATTATCCTTTAGTGTTATGAGATTTGGGATATGGATTTCTTGAAACATGCCTCATAGCCATGAGTCTGCTACTAATGTACACCCTTCACTGCTCTCTGAATCTGGGCTCTCACCTGTGTTGACCTTAGCCATTAATTTCCTATGGTCAAGCATACAAAAACTGCTTCCCCCAGTTTGGATATGCTTGAATTCAAGATAGATTTACCACTCTGAGACCTTCTCAGTTAACTGGAAAAATCCCAGAGTGTCTCAGCAGATAGCACACCCAGTTATTCAAGGAATGCAAACCAGAGGCTTACAGTAATATATGTTGTACTTGTCCATCCTAATCTAGGTTAACCTATTCAGAACTAGCTATCTGTCACAGAAACTAAAGCTGAGGTATTGCTCACTTTTATTTTCCACCTGAAAATTAGATGCATTGTCAAACACTGTAGGAAAGGACTGCTTTAGAGGATTTGGTTCTCAAGAAGTATATTTGGTTCTCAAGAAGAAGTGTATTTTTTATTTTATTTTATTTTATTTTATTTTATTTTATTTTATTTTATTTTATTTTATTTTATTTTATTTTATTTTATTTTATTTTATTTTATTTTAATTTTATTTTATTTTCAGCTGTGACCTACCAAATCTTTAACATGGGAGATGGAAGTTTGTTATAACAATTTGGGCCTTAGCTGGGTGGGAACTTCCAGTTGGAATGGTCTAATAGCAAATATTTTCTTGGCAAAATAGAAGCATTTTATGGTGAAAATAACAACTTTCTTAAAAAATAGAACTGTTTTCCTACCAAAAAATATGAAGAAAAAAAAAAGAAAAAAGAAAAAAAAAAAAAAAAAAGGAAAGAAAATGAAATATAGAGTTTCAGGTTGGCTTGGGAAAATTTGTTTTTATAACCAACAGCATGTTCCAGCATCTGTGCCCAGGACCCAGAGCTGCTGATGTGCAAGCAGCAGTTCTGGCCCAGGATGACAGCAGTCTGTCCCACGGCAGAAGGGAGGTGTTTAATTCCACAAAGAAAGTGCGGTGTCAGACATAATGTTCTCTTTGTTGTTCCTGTTGGCTAGTTTGTGGTCTGTCCACCTCCTCCCTCCTCTGTCCAATGCTTTCAATCCTATTCTGGGCTGCTGGGCTCTTCCCAGCCATGTGTTCAGTGCCCAAGCAACTCCCTGGGGTTTCTGAATTCCACACTCTGAACTGGGCTTTCCTTGCCAACCTACATCCAAATCTCAAGATCTTTCCACCCTGTTTATTTACCCCAAGTTTTAACCTATAATTTTTCCTCTTGCTCAATTTCTTGCTTGTGCTACTGCTCTTCTCTTGGCTTGTAGTTTATTCAGAGCCTTCTGGGATAGTCATCTCCTTATTTGTATTGACAGTCCTGCAGCCAGCTCTGTACCATCGGAAAGCTTTATCCCCTGTGTGCACATACCTTCTTCCAGGTCATTGGTAAGCAATGGGGGCAGTTGAGCCAGCAGTACTAATCCCCAGGTAGCCAAAGCTCGTATTCAGTTTGTCAGAACTTAAAGGACAGAAGACTCTTGAGGAAAGAGCTGACAACAGCAGGAGGAGGAGGACTGGAGAACTAAAACATCTGTTGAAAATCACGGGAGAGAAAAATGAAAAAACAAGAGTGAGACAATCGCAGTTTCAAAGAGACTTTGACACCATGGCATGAAATTTTTTTTTTATTTTTTATTTTTTAACCTTCCAGCTTTCCTGACATGGAGGATAAAAATGGTGAGACATTTCCTACTGTGGTGGTACTCGGTCTTTTGGATATATGTCTCTTCAATCAGCTTGAGACTACCTAGTTTAGGACCACATTACAGGTTTCTGATGATCCTTCTAGGCTCAGACAACATCACTGTTGCCAAAATGGTCTCTCAGATTCACAAACGCTGCCAGCACACAGGCTTTCAGCCTGAAGCAAATGTGTGAAAATTTAGGTTGGTTTAACCCTCTGCAGTAAGGCTGACCCAATTCTCTTGGCTTTGCCTTTGCACCGGGTTAAAATGCACATGCATCTGCTGTGGTGAAGATGATATGGAGTGCGTTACCCCATGGCATGCCATTTCTGTGGGTGCACTTGCTATCTTTCAAAGGATCTATAGGCACCTGGCCCTGGCTTTCTAGACCCAATAGGAACTTTTTCCTTGATGTGAATGGTCCTGAGGATCAGTCTTGGAATGACAAAAGAGGCTGCCTTCTGGCTAATTATCTTCTTGCCAAAATACTTCTCATCTTCCAGCTCCGAATACAAAATCACTGGGATGGGAGACTGATTCAGATGCTAGCACGATTAATAGCACTAAGCGACTTCTGCACACTTCTGCCATGGAAGCACTGTGCTGCCAATACTGGTCAATAATCACAAAATAAATAAACTATATTTGCACGTGGTAAGATCCAGGTCCAGCCTAAGGAGTGCAAATAATTACAGAGGAAAACAGTTTCTCCTTCAGCTGGTTTTCAGGTGCGTGAGGGGCAAATCTTCTCTGGCAGCACTGAACTGGCAGAAATCTGGTGGACCTTGGTAGAGGCAGGTTTATTATCCTTCGCACCTCTGGTCTGGTGGCAGAATTTTAGCGAGGGGTTCCTAAGAGACCCCTCAAAGCATATCCCTGCACACAGTTCATTAGCTCAGCTGCACCTGAGG
The DNA here is from genome assembly GCF_009819795.1 of Aythya fuligula. NCBI lineage: Eukaryota > Metazoa > Chordata > Aves > Anseriformes > Anatidae > Aythya > Aythya fuligula. Next base: position 145,928,357 of record NC_045560.1, on the reverse strand, counting down.
TCTTCAATTTTCTGGACAGGGTATGCAAAGTGACTATAAAAACCAGAGGCCATGCCCAAGCTCAGATCTCCAGAGGAAGTCCAGATGGCTCTTCTAAAAATGAAATCAAAAAAGGCCCCTGGCCTAGATGGTATGTAGGCTGATTTTAATAAGAATTACCAGAGCATTTTCTCTCTCAAATTGTGAGAGGATTTTTCAGGACTGAAATAACAATCTGTCACTCAATTTAAATTTGTTTTTGTCACAAACCACATGGATCTCAGATGGGAAATGATAGAAATTGACACTGACAACCCAACTTGCCAATTTTCTGGTTTGGTTTTGTTTTAACCTCATATCTTTGCTCTAACCTGTTTTTAAAATCATGAATAAATGTTACAATTGCTGCGGGAAGGTCAGAGGGAGAATAATTTTAACTGGTTTTGAGAAAGTCAAGATCTGAGCCAAGGCTGCCTGAAGATATAGTTCCAAAAAGCTTAGCAGGTGTAAAGAGATGGTACATGGGGAGGCGGTGTGTTGTCCCTGCTCTGATACAACACCGTCTAAACACTTTCTAATGAATGCAAAGGTGAAATCTAGAGAAAAGCAAGTAACAAGTGTTGGCATCAATTTTGAGAAATGGCTGCACAATAGAAAACAAGAGTTGTTTTCTAATGTTCAATCACACTCAGGACAGCAATGAACACTTTCAACCAAAAGAAAAATAGTAAAAATGAATGCGGTGTCTTTCATAATGTATAATTAAGCTGTGAAACTCATTTTTAAAACATATTGAGGTCAATAGTTCAGTGACATTAAAAGAGAGATTACATACCATAAAGATAATACTAAATCAAATGGGGTAGAAAAGAATTGCAGGTAATGCACCACCTCCCTGCTGTAGTCACTGACAATTCCTAATTACTATGGAGAATAATTTTCCCCTCCAGCAGATCATTGTGCAAGTGCTCACTAAAGGCTTTCCTGAGGGTCGTGCTCTCTGCCAGGAGTGAACTCCTTGCAACAATGAAAACAAAAGTTATGGTGACTTTACGTGAAAATGCATGACCTCCCATTCTTGTTCCACCCATTTAAGATTACTATTTTCTTCTGAAAAGGGCCAAACTAGGTGGTAACCACTGGTAGGGAATGGGACGAACAGTGGAGGTGGATCCTGTCTGTATAAGGTGGATAGCACAGGGAGAAAGAGATTATTCAGGGCTCAGAATTGTTGTCTGATGGGTGTGAAATAAATAAATAAATAAATAAAATTGTTCTTTAGCTTCTTCCACTGCCTCCTGTAAGCAATTCATGGTCATTAGAAAGGACAATGCCATGCTTACAGATTATCATAAAATATGATTTCTTTCTATGGGGACTTAAATTAAAGCAATTATCCGTTGAATTTACATACAGAAAGAACTGTGTGGAGGTGGATTCCAACAAAAAGTGGCGTGGAGGAAATGAAAAGTTTCTAAAAAAGAAAATAAAATTTTGTTAAAAGCATCTTATTTTGAAAACTAAAAAAAAAAATGACCAAATCATACAATCATTAGACATGAAAAATGAAAACAAAATTAAATAGAAAATTCCAGTGAAATATTTTGATTACCTCCTTGTACAATTATGCCTCCAGGTAGAGGCTAGTAATGAAGATTACAAACAGAAGAAACTGCTGAATGGCAGGCAATGATTCAGTCTGTGAGATCTGGTCTCATTCGTAACTGTTGACTTCACACAAGGATACAACCGCTTGCCAGTGCCCAGGATCCTAACAGTCACGCTTCTAATTAACTTGAACTCCAGTTTCATATTTCTCCTGTGATAACAGCATTAACATAAATCCAAGAGATTATATTTTTTTAGCACAAGGCTCGCCGTAGAACTGTCTGGGAGATGAAATTGCAGTAAGTAGTTCAGGAAGTTTCAGTGAAAGATGAGACACTCGACGTGAGAATAAAAGCAAGGCCAGTGGCTCCAAGGAGGAAATTCAATGGGCCACAAAACATTATATTTGAGGGTGTTAAATTGATTGCTAAGTGGGTTAAGAGTGAAATTCCCCTCTTGCATTCAGCACAGCAGAGGTGGAAGATTGAAGCAGCTGCCTAACAAAGGCTGTACTTTTTTCTGAAGCCACCAGCACTGCCTGCAAGAAAGGCAGGGGGGGACTTGCTGCACTTACACACACAGGAGTGTCTGATGCCATTTTAGAAGCCCAGAGAAAAGCCAGCTGCCTCTGCAGTGTGCAGCCTTTGGGTGACATCCACCAGCCTCATGCAGGTATCTCAGATGTCCTTAGACCCTTATGTTCAGGCACCTGAGCTGAGCCCCAGAGCTCCATTGATCAAAATGGGAGCAGATGCCTAGATTCAGATGTAGATGGCATTGTATGGAGCTGAACCTGGCCCCTGTGATGTGTTGTCTGTGTTAACTGCTCTATAAGTAAAGGATATCCTAGTAACAGAGTAAGTTATTGCAAAACAGAGTCCAGGATCTCAAATGTCTTCAAATTTTTATGAAGAGGAGAGGTAAATATTTAGTCTGTAAATGAGGTGGTAAAAGAAATGACAGTGTGGATAAAAATATCCTTTGAATCTGAACCTGTGAATCTCAAAAGGCCTGAGCCTGCAACCTTTCATCAGTCAAAATTCCTACTGCTGCATGCAGGATGGACTGTGGCTGTAAGTACAACATGGACTGTGGCTGTAAGTAACAGCAGAGCTGAGCACTTCCCGCAGGCACGGAGCAAAGCCAGTGATCACATTGCTCGGTCTACACAAGAAGCTGGGCCACTGTGCTCCCATCGGTCAATAAGAATCTGCTCTCACCTCCCCCATGCTGCAGAGCCGGCTCTTTTCTGTCTCCATCATTTACTGGAGCACAAGGAATTGGATTACTTAACCTCTGTGCTCATGCAAGGGAGGAGGAAAGACTTCTCAATTCTCTTCCACTGCTGCGCAGGTCCAATGACATCCTCGCCCCGGGGTGCCAGCCTTGCTTCACTAACTCCTGAATAAGCACAGCCAGATTTGACTCAAAGCTCTCACTACTTGAAACAATTTTCTGGAAAGGGTTAATAAACAGTTTCAAAATTCTATTTCAAAGACATATAACTATATACCTGGAATAATGCAGAATGTTTTATTTTCAGATGGGTTTGCTCCATTCTCTTTCAGTTCTGTGACCTTCAGGGAATAAAGTTTGCTCTAGCTTTTAGCTTATAGATTTTGTGTTTCATATTCAAGGTTAACTTCTTGCTTGATTAGACACAAGCAAATGCTAGCAGCTGCAGTACCACTGTGGAAATGAAATCCTGCACTGTGTCTGGTCAGAAATGTCAAGCACCTGGTAGTTAACTACAAAGAACTCATTTTGTCTTCCATTAGCAGCATTAAGGTGAGTTAGGTGCTCTTTTGTTTTCATGTTGCAAAATATGAAATGTCATAATGTAGGACATATGCAATAATTTGAAGATGACTGTTCTTGCTTTAAACAGGGTGTGCTACTCTGTTTTTAATTCTTTATCAGCATTATCACAGAACCAGTAGATGAAAGTTCAAGCATTTTGGAAAAATATTTGCATGTACATTGTCCTGGTAACACCGTAAATGCATGCTAAAAATTCAACAGGATTGGGCAATGCAAAATCTGTATTATGTGGCACACAAGGACAAAAGAAAATGAAGTACATGCTCATGACTAAGATAAGTGCAGATAGAACAACAATATTGTGTTTGCCCCAGATTAGGAGCATGTTGTGCACTGGTACAAATTGGTCTCCTGTCTAGCCAGCTGCTTGTGATAGTCCCTACATCCTCTTGTTTTCATAGTCCTGAGTTTTCAGAGCCTGTAGGGACATGGTGCATGCCCTGACCACCTAAAAAGCACCATGGATTGTGAGACTGACTGATCACTTCCCTAATACTGGACAGGAGATCACCCAACACCTGTGTGAATGGTGTGTTGGAAGCACGGAACAAGTCTGCACTTCCTAAGAAACCTGAGGTGCTCTGGCTGTGACCTTCTGAACCTGAAGCTGGCTGGTCTCAGAGACTGCCAAAGCTGGGGGTGTTCACAGATCCAGTCCAAGGAAGACTGCTTTCAAGACTGATTTCAGGCTGCTCAGCAGCAGGCCGTGTCAGGGTTCTCTCTTTTAGGAACAGGCCATGGATGGGTGCCACGAAGCCAGGCCAGAAGGGGCAGGTGAAGGCACCAGGCCAGGCACTGGGTGCCAGCTGTCACACACAGGCAGGGCAACCCTTGAACAGGCTCTAGTGTTGCCCTGGGAGGTATCATTAGCTTGTCCCAGAGACATTTCCCAAGGTCCTGCCTCTGAATAGAGCCTTCATCACATAGCGAGCCTTCGTCACGGCCAGCACCTCCAGGGAAATACCACAGTTATGCAGCTGTTTCATGCTCCCAGCTCCAACATAAGCATCAGCTTCAAGTCAGACCTTTGCCTTGCGATGTTTGGTTTACAAATATCATAGACTTTATCTCTGACTGAAGAGGGACAAATTTAGTTTGCAGTCAAAGTAAACACCTTTGAAATGACCTTGTCTAGTACACAGCTGTTATGCATCAGTTTGGAATGAGCTTGACAAGAGGATATACATCAGCTGTGTCTTTTGATGCGCGGTTCAAGTGCAGACTTGAGAGCGTGTTGGTTGGGAACATTCAGATATGGATCAGGGAAAGAATGTTTTCTCACACTGCTTCCTCCTCCACCTTTTCTTTTCGTTTAATTTCTTTTCTTTTCTTTGCTTTGCTTTGCTTTTTCCCTTCCTTTCCTTTCTCCTTTCCTTTCTCCTTTCCTTTCCTTTCCTTTCCTTTCCTTTCCTTTCCTTTCCTTTCCTTTCCTTTCCTTTCCTTTCCTTTCCTTTCCTTTCCTTTCCTTTCCTTTCCTTTTCTTCTCCTTTCCTTTCCTTTCCTTTTTCCTTTTTCCTTTTTCCTTTTTCCTTTTTCCTTTTTCCTTTTTCCTTTTTCCTTTTTTCCTTTAATATAATTTCCAGATATTTCTGCAAGACATCAGCAATAGCAGTTGCTACGTGGACATGAAATTCTGTTTAGAGTCTTTACAAGTCATTCTAGACAAACAGTCAAACAACATTTTTGGTGCAATAGGAACACGTGGCGATTTTTTCACTTAGTAAGTCAGAGTTCAGTTCAATATTTCTTTTTAGCAGTTACCAGTGCAAACCAGAATGAAGAAATATGAATTAATGTTCTAAATATTTGCCTTTGTATTTGAAGAGAGCTGGTCTTTTAGCAGTCCTACTACAGTACACAGGGCCTTGAACTTTCAGTGAGATGCACAGCTATGTACCTCCTCAGCTGTTTGTATAGCGAGGTCCTAAAAGCTGTCATCAGAATTACAGCAGCTCTCAGAGGTCTCCTCAGTGTTGGGAATGCAAGGAATCTTCAGACCCCTTCTTTTCTTCGGGAAAATGATGAAGGAAAGATTTAGCTGGGAATCCACTGCAGCATGGCTGTTCAGGATAGAATGGTAACTCATAATTGTCTGTGTGCATCAGGGAGCCCAAAGGACAGATGTGCTTTTTGTACCAGAGCTGACATGATCAGCGGGATCGTGTGGGCTGGAGGCTCTGACATGCGGAGCACATGGCTCTCCTGAGACTTGTTCTCCTATTGTCATGTGGAGACAGCCTGGTGAAATGTTACTTCTTTTTATATTTGTCCACCAACGCTTTTCCCATCTCCAAAGATCAGAATATCTCTCCGCTGTTGTGATCCAGATGTCTCCCCCGTTCTGGGACCAAAGGCCTGCCAGCTCAGTGTCACCTCTGCAGGAGCTGCGGTACAAACGTGTCCTGGTAGTGCTGTACCCTTGAAAGTGTTTACCATGGGTAACAGGGGGCAGAGGTGACTTTGTGTCACTTCTGGGCTGTTCTAACCGAATTGTTGTCCTCACAACCCCCAGGAAATATGCAACTTGCCTATATCACCATGCTTCTCTTGGTGAGGGAGTCAGTTGTTCGTGCTCTGTTGAAAGCAACGCTGCCACCCTAACCATGAACTCACCCCAAACCTCTTGCACAACCCTTCACTTCCTGATGAAAAGAAATTAAAGCCTTCTCACGCCGCAGCTGCAGATGACAGCTGCTGATGGCGATGTGGGCACCCGGCCCAGCTGGTGGCATAGCCTCCATGGGGTCCCATGGAGGGAGCACCAGGCCCAGCTCCTCTGGGGCCAGATGGGGCCCGTGGCACTGTGCCTGCTGTGCAAAATGTACAGCCCTGCTGCAGGACTGATGTTCAGATGATGGGGGAAGTGTAGCACCATCATCTAGAGCTCCATGTAAACCCAGGGAAAGAAATACACAAGACTGTGGTCTGGAGGTTTCTCCCACCAGGCCATACCTGTCATTCCCCATGATGGGATGTCTGCAAACAAATAAAGCAAACAGCCCTTTCATTCTCATCTGAAACAAGTGTGCTGAATGTGACAACACTGAAGGTAAAGCAAAGCAATGGCTTCCTTTCTTAGAGCTGTCTTCAGTGGCAAACAAGTTTCTTGACTATCATTATCAGAATCCACACACTCTTGCCATCATTCAAACCAGATGTCCATTCAAACCATGAACAATGCATGTATTGGTGGTTTTGCAGGAGAATTGTCTGAAGGAAAGTGAGGAGTGGGAGAAAAAAGCACAGAATGACCCAGCACAGAAGAAGCCCAGGGCTAAATGCTTGGTTCTGTGAAAAGTCTGAAGAAGGGGGAAGATCTGGGGGGGTAAAAGCCGGGAAGAAAAGAAAAAAAAAAAAAAAAAAAAGAGCAGGAAAAGAAGAGTGATGCCATTTCATTTAATCCTTCTGTGCAAAGAAGATGGGATCCAATATCAACAGATGAAATTTCCTAATGAAAATATTTCACGGGACCTAGCATTGCCTAATCCATTGACCAAAATATTTTGGAGTATAGGCTTGTGGTTGGTGACCTGTCACGCGTGTTTCCTGGATGGCCTAATCTACTGGCTTTGGGACCTGGAGTTCAACTGCATCTTGTTTAAAGCACAGCATACAGCTCTTAGATCCTGGTGATTACTGGCTGATTTATATAAATGTTAATATGAATACAGAGGTAAGGGATTTTCTTTTGCCCACGGAAGACTGCAAAATAAGTCATAGATGCAAATATTGATGTCTTGGAAAATAAAGCTAAAGTAAACTGTCAATGAAACTTACGTAAATGACTCTTAATTTTTTTTTTTTTTAAAGAGAACTCAAACTCTCAGCATCAGCCAGCTGGCATGTTTGAAGTCTGTCTGTAAATATTAAAAGCTTTTCCCTGGCAAGAATACCAAAATATTACTGGTATCTCTGGCATGTAATTCAAATAAAGATGAAGTAAACTGTAAATGTTATCACAAAGCTTAAATAGTCCTGATATCTACTAAATGTAGAGCTTCATTATGACAGGCTGACATAACCTCAAGTAGTGCTTGAGCAACAAGGACTGTGTTGGGTGATTTCCTGTTAAGTACACGAAGTGTTTTAATAAGAGGCATGTTTTGTTTTAATGTAACTTGGTACTTTTTCTGTGTTGTTGCTGATAACCCACTCCTCTCTCGCTCTTCATGCAGCAAGCCTCAGGCTGGATTGATGTATTACCTAGTTAGGTTTTCCTAAGACTCATCCATGAAGTTTGAGACCTCCTGAGCCTTTTTGCTCAACACTTATGCCAAATATCCTGTACGGTTTGGAGAAGGTTGACCTGGCAGCACATGTGCTGAAGGACACACTGAGGATTTCTAGTTATGAGGTGGCCCTGGATGGACACATCCAGCCCACTGTGTGAGTACTTTCAGTGACTGCCCAAGGCACAGGCAGGGGCGCAGACACTCAGGAGAGGACAACCATACATTTGGAACTCTTGGAGAAATAAAGCAGCTGCCCGAAGTACATTCAGAGAAGAGTGAGGAAGATGATTCTGGGAGAAGCTGGCTGTCAGCAGCCTTAGCTGTTTCTGGTTCCTGGAAAATGTGTCTCTTACAGCCAAAGGTGAGAATGCCCTGCTTCTTACCCCTGCTTTTGTTGATTAAGCCTGGTACGTTTGCAAAGACAGCAGTTTTCTCATGAATATACTGGTAATGTAGGAAAAGGATAGGAAAAGCTGGAAAGCTGCTGGCTGCTGGACATGCCTGTCCCCCACCAGCACCAACCCTGTCTGAACTTCATGAACGAGAGCCTGGCTCCATGCTGAGGCACCATGTGTGCCCAAGCTCCTCCACCACCCCTCGGCCCTCCCAGATCAGCCTGTGTCCGTGCCTCAAGCCCAGGCACACTTGCTTACATTTATGTGGCGAGTCTGAAACTGAGAACCATCAAATTAATCAAGGAGTGGAGTTGCCCCCTCTGTTAGTTAGTCCAGTGGCTGAGACAGTGCTGCTAATTGCACACACTCAAGCCTTGGGAGCCCCACTTGAGCATCTGAGCAGCAACCTGGCAAACCCCAGCAGAGCTTCTCCACTGTGCAGCTCTTGACCTGGGTAGGCTGAGGCCCCCAGCATTTGTAATTAAATTTTTACAGTTCTGTGATACAGCATAATGAATCAAGCAAAAATTACATATTTTTTTTTATTGTTCAAATATCAAAAAATAGTGTCGGTGATGTGGAAGGAATACATTGCCAGGCACAATTATTTTAAGATAAAAAGCAATAGGAGTTGTTGTAAGATTCAGACTTGTGTTTCTCCTGCCTTTCCAAGCACCGGTTTGGCAGGGTTAGGTATACTTAACACAATATTCCACAGTTAGGCAGAAGGCTAACTTGAGCAATATGGCATCCTATTTTTTCAAGGCTGCTCAGTGAAAGAGCCCAAAAATGTGTCTAGATTTTTTTTTCTCTGCACATCAGTAATGTGGAAGATAATAAAATATTTATGTTACATAACAGGAACCCTCCGGTTATGCTTTATTTTTGGAAATGTTAAAAAAAAATATATGCAAGGGCTTCTCTGAAATGAGCGTTTGCTAACTTAATGGGAAATGTGATGTGGATTTAGCAGAAGTGATGAACAAAAGCAGCAGACTGAGGTAGCAAGTGGAGTGCTCTGGAGTTTTGATGTATCTTGCTTTCTGCAAGGCACCATCACATGGAGGATTATGTGCTTACTGCATTTGCCAGGAGGGCAATTTTTCTTTTTCCCCACACAAATGTGTGTCTTGTGTATGCTTCGAAGGCTTTTAACTGAGATGGAGTGTGTTTCTGAACGGAATTACCCATGAGTAGTTAATGCTCTGCCGGGGAGTGATACAAGAGATGGAAGCAGAGCTCGGTCTGAGCATATTGGTGATGTCCACACTTCCCAAACGAGGCTGCAGGCTTGTTTTGCTGAACTATGGCAGACGAGGAGGTGCAGGATTACTCACTGTTGGTGATGTTAGAGTTAAAGTGCTTGCTGGCTTTTCTCTCCTGCTGTTAACTCTCTGAGTGCAAAATAGGTGTTGAAATATTCTCTGATAACATCACACCGTCATAGGCATACTTGGCCTTTCCCAGAACGGTGCAAAAATACCACAGAAAGATAAATACAATGTTCCTTGACATTCTGCCTAGATATTTCATCATAGCATTGCTGCCTAACAACATTATACTGCACCATGCCATTACCTACTTTCTGACAGGGCATTATCCCAGGTAAGGGCTCAGGTATCCTGCAGATAAATTGGACAAGAGAACAGATGCGGAAAAAAAAAAAAAAAAAAAAAAAAAAGCAGGAACTCTTAGTGGACAAAAGGCTGGCAGAGAGCCTGAATCTCAAAATTGCAGCTGTCAGTGCTCAGGTCAGGCAGAATGGACTCCTGCACACAGTTCTGTGCCATGGTACTGATCTTATTTATTCAATTAACAGCCCTGCAATCAAAACAGCCTCATTATTTGTTATAATTGTGCTTGTACAGAAAGACTATGCAAGACTAAGTGTTTTTTATCACTGGCAGATTTTTTTTTTCCTGTTTTAGCATCTGTTCATCTGAGGACTGCTTGCAGCACACTGCAACTGGACAAACTGGCGGTGGTCAACGGGAAACCCAGATTTTGCATTTTCTCTGGCCAAGGATATCATGCTGGGTACTGATAGCCAGGCTGTGCAGAGCTGCTTTTAGGGATCAAATTGGAAAGCAATGAAGAGAAAGGGATTGTTGGTGACTGCTCCAGACCTATTTATTTATTTATTTTGCTTTCCTCGTCTGTGAAGTATGTTCCCTGAAGCTGGGGCCAGTGTGGCTCCTTTCATGGTTCCTGTGTTGGGACTCAGTCAGCAAAGTATGGGGAAGGTGAGTGGCTGGGGACAGGAGGTTTTTTGCTGGGCCTGGCGTTGTACATGCTTCACAGGACTTGGAGAAAATGCTATAGATTTTCTGTTTATTATTTGAGATCCTGAAGTCTGAAAAATGCCTGCAGTATCCCAGCGTTATGCAAGCAACAAAATACAAAGCCTCAGCTCAAAAAGTGTTAGCTCCCCTGTGTCCATGAGGAGCAGTTAGCTCCCAGTTGTTAATATCTGCCAAATATATTAATAGAGAAAACTCAGAAAACTTGCCAAGAGCGGAGTCGTCAATCACTGCCCCTGGGTGTTGGCAGATGGAGGGTGCGTGGCAGCATGGGACAAGGACAAGCCAGTGACTGCTTTGCTGCTGGAAGCCATCTCCCCACATGCCCTCACTTCTGTACAGACATTCAGATGGGCTGCCCGTGGTGGCGCTTGCAGATGGTTCAAAGGCAGGTAAAGCAAAACGCACGGCTGCATTTGCCCAGCACAGATGTACAGTGACACAGGTGAAGTTCTTGGTAACATGCATGGATGCCACAAATCATGCAACTATTGAAAAACTGGGGGGCAGGCTGGAAAAGTGACTCATAAAGCTGAAAGCAGGAGGTGATATCCAGTGGTGAATTCAGCCCCTCATACACTGTGAAGGCCGCTAGGCATACACGTGGCCACGGATATGTTGTTTTCTGATGAGGATAGCAGTGTGTGAAATAATATTAAGGAAATGTGTGGTGCAAGGCCCTGCTTTGTACCTGGTACTAGAATGCTGGGCAGCAAAGGACAGAAGAGAGCCCCACTACTCGTACAGAGTGCACCATGTGGAAGAAATATAGAGTTAATTGGTGCACAAGAGACAGCTTGAAAAATTCCCAGGCAGCTGAATTTGCTTCTAAAATTTCCAGATGCTGCAAAACTGGAGGAGACCAAGCATGCTCTGCCCTCTCCCCAGCTTTCCGTCAGTCACCAGCATTTCCCATTTAACAATACTCACCTCCCTGCTCAGCAAGTGCTATCTGCATTCCCACTATCAGCAGCACGCCAGTGTGTGGCTTCAGCCTTGTATACAATTAAAACTTTAAGAAGCTTGTGATACAGAAGGCAAGTTCCTAAATCAAATAAAAATGTTCTCGATTTGCTTCAGACTCGACAATAATTTGCTCCAAATTTCATGCTCTCCATTGGTTCAATTTCCACAAACTCACACTAATTAGCTGCAGAGCTTCTTTTAAATTTACAAAAGCAATCATTCTCCGTGATAGCTCTATGCTATGCCCAACTCCCTCTGAATAGACTTTAATGACATGGTAACCATGGTTACAGTATATAAAATAGGCAGCCACGAAATGTGGAAATGTAACAGTGTAATATAATTTTCTCCAGAAAATAAAGGTTTTTGGCATATTTGCATTAATTAGGACATCACATTAAATATTTCATATCTGCATTCTTTACAAAAATAAAAGTCACAACTGACAAAATGATCCTTTTCAAAGCAGCAAACAGCACCATTGGAAAAGCATTTTCCCTGATAAAACATTATAACTGGACATCTATAAGTGCCATTCTGGTAATTCGGAGTTAGAGCGTGTTGGAAATGAGCCCAGAGAGCCGCTGCGAGTGGAGCTGCCATATGTCACCGAGCTCAGGCTTTTCATCGAGGAGTGGGGACGGGGAGGAAGCAGCAAAACCTCTCATCTGCAGGATTGAGCGGATAATGGGGGAGGTCTGTGAGCCAGCACAGCAAACCAGGACTCTCACCTTCATGTTTTCAGGTGCCTTTTTTTTGTGTGTGTGACTTTTTTTTTTTTCTATTTTCTATTTTTTACAGAATTGGTTTAACAGGTATAAAACAACTTATTGCACATAAATCAAGACTTCTGATAAGTGGCACTCAGCATCTTTTGTATATGTTGCCACCCCCTCCATCAAAGTTTCATGTATCACCACACTGTCTTGGGTGAAGGTTGAGGATCCTCAGATCTATCTTCTCTTGATCTGCCTCTCTGCATCAGATCTACTTATGCGGGTGGGCTGGGAAATGAACTAGAGCATTTTATCCCTTTAATTTACACCTTTAGCACCTCCATTCTGGCAGTTTGTTGGGAGAAGGGACTAGGGCAGCCATCCCAGGGGAAAGGAGAGGCAGTACATAACCCTGCTGTAACTTTTGCCCTAACTGTATCATGTGCTACCAAATAGATGTAAATACAACACATTGGGTGTATCATCCACAGCTAGTTTGGAGTTGCAGAGAACCTGAGCCAGTTTGTCTGCAGTGACCAAACTCAAAAGCTTACTTCCATATGAGATGCTGCTTGCTACTCTATCCCCTCCAGGGGACAGCTGCAGAGTGGTCCTGACAAACCTCTCTGCTTATTCTTATCTGTAGCAGTGATGCCATAATGAGTGGCAAGCATCCCTGGAGTGACAGTTTTCAAGCAATACAAAGGCGGTTACTTTATTTTTCTCCTGAAGCATTCATCAAATGACATTAGATGAGGAATGCATTTATATAAACTGGTCTCTCCATGACAAACTGATGCACAGGAGAAAAGATTAAATTAATTGAAAAAATGTTTATTATGAATAGGTCATTTAGCTCTAGCCTCAAGCAAACCGCCTCCTTATCAACTGGACATGGACGGATACTCCGAGTTCAGCTGTACCTCTTGTTCCCTCATCTGTAGCCTAGTGAGAGCAACACAAAGGAAGGAAGATTAACCTTAGAGAATACAAAAGGATGAAAGGTTGGAGAAAATCCTTCAGTTCCATTTAGGTCAGGCTGGCATTCAGCAACAACTCTGTCCAATTAGACAAATGGAGTGGATTTGTGCTTTGTCCCTGTGTCTTGGGCACTCTTGTTGCAAAAACAGAAGTGAGGGATAACATTTTTTCTTTTTTTTTTTTCTTCCAGCTCCAAAGCACAGATATAACAATATTGCATTTAGGGAAAAGATACCAGATTTATTATTATTATTCCATCTTTTTTTTTTTTTTTTTTTTTTTTTTTTTTCCAGGTGACTGATCATTTATTTCTTTGTTTTTGATTTTTCCCCACCATGCAGACAAGATCAAATCTGGAATCTCAGTTTTGCTTAGCTAGATCTTGTTTTTCTTAATAAATACAATCCTCTGATAAGGACTTTTCAAATCCAGGAAAAGATAACAGAGAAAGTGTAATTAAGATTGTCATGCATGTGTTCTTGATGACCTTGGATTCAATTTCTGAGGTATATTCTGTTTGTGCAGAAGGGACAAAAAGAGCAGGACTCCTTTCTGAATCTTGTGTATTTTGAAACTATTTCTTCTCACAGCACAGAGCATCTCTCTCAGATATTTACAAAGCACCTGTCACCATGGGAACAAAATTAAATAACAGAAAAGCAAAGGAAAAAAAAAAAAAAAGAAAAAAGTATTTTCTACTCTTCTATATGCTTTCAAAGAAAAATGGGACTGAGTAGAGCACCAGCTCCAAACTTCAGTCCTAGTTTGAGTTCATCCTAAGGATTTCCAGCAAAAGTATCGATGACAACACCATCTCCCCTCATCCCTTTCTTTGAAGAGCATGCCACCACCCAAGAAATGAAAGAGCATATTTGAGAAGGCAATGACATGTCCCAGACTACAAAGTGTCATTCTGATAAAAAGCATGGGGTAAAATCCTAGTCCAGTCCTCATAGTCAATGCAAAAGCTAGCATGGATTTAAATCCTTTTTTTTTTTTTTCTTCTTTTTTTTTTTTTTTTTCCCTTGAAATGAAGTGCAGGCTCAACACACTCTCCAATACTCAGACATGAAGAGACATGAAGTCATGAAGTAGATACGCAGTGACTGCCAGCTATCCAGACAGACCTGCTGCTCAGAGGATCAGACTCACTATGATAGCAGCTGGGATTTTCCAGCCCAGGATCACCCTGCTGAAGTCCCAAGGACAGACTGACGTCGGTCCCTGCCCTGTCAGTACGGCTGTGCCCACCTGGCCTGGCTCTGCAGCCCACTGAGAGAGGTGGCAAAGGTGTCTCTTACCCAGACGCTGACATGCCTGCTCACTGAATAATGTGTCCTGAAACCATTCCGATGCTCTGAATAATTCAAACCTACTAAAAATATGTCACTTTTAAGTATAATTAGACAGCTATTATCCTTTGAAACTGAGTAACTATACCCAAATTATAATAAGAAAGGACAAAGATATGGAACTGTGGCACCTTTCTGAGTTTTTACTGCTGTGTTTTTGAGCTATACACTTCTACAAGCACTGCATTCTGCACCCAACAGTAATTTAGGTATCATGTACTGTGGTTTCTGATCTAGTCCCACTTCCATGCAGAACTGCCAGCAAGGCACATCGTGGGGGCTGGCTGTCTAAAGGTTAATACACATTATTCAATATTATTAACACACAATACTTGTGCTTTACGGTCAAAACCTGTGCTGACCTGATCAGGAGCATTTCCTTAGTGAGGACAACCCCACAGAATTTGAACCACAGAATTTCCAAGGAGACCTTGAGAAGTTCAGTCCACGCAGTAAACATCACATCCAGGTCTGTAGTTAAGTTCTCTCTCTTCCCCTGCCAATGTAGAGCTGTATTTTTTATTTTATTTATTTATTTTAAGTAGCTCTGCTGGCAGATATTTTGCAGTTGCTTGGAAAGAAGAAAGATCTCTTTTAAAACTGCTGCATTGCAACATTGCTCCTCTCTAGTATTCAACATCCCATGACACAGCACGGAAAGCCGTGTCAACAGACCTACCTTAGCGAGCAACCCAGCTAAGCACAACATGAGTCATCTTCTGAGCTCCAGCTGGCTGATTTGGGAAGAATTTGCAGGTGTGTGTTTGTTTGGATTAAAAGGAGACTATTTCAAGTGAGGACAATGTTTTGTTCCTGCTCCTTACTCCCATATGCACATTTTATTTGTCACTCCTGTCAACAAGCATTTGTAAACTAAAAATAATGTGTTAACTACACACACTACATTGCAGTGCTTTGGAAGACATTGAGCTCTCTCTGCTTGCAGCATGAATTTCATCTCTTGGCTGCCTCCCTCCTTTGGTAGACAGCTCTCTTGCTGCGCCAGTTGGAAAGGAAGACACGTCTCACCCCTCACCCCTTCTCAGTTTACTCACCATTACTTTCGTAGTTAGCATTCAGAAAGAGCAACAGCTTCTGAAAGCCCAAATGTTTTGGAGACAGCCTTGGAAAACCTGGCTCGAATCATCTTTTAGGGCAAATTTGTGAGACCCCATTTTTCACCAACAGAAGTTATGTGTGAGCAAACAACAGCCTAACCGGGAGCCCCTCGGGTTAAACAAACTTGGTCTTCGTTTCCAGCACAGGTTTTCTGTGTCAGTTCTGCCGGATAGCTCAGACTCTTCTGGAATAATGGCCTCATTACATACACAGGATACAAATTGTAAACTGCATTTTGTCATCTCAAGAATAAATTACACCCAAAGAGCTATGAAACAGTGAGTGAGAATAAAGTCCGGCACATGTATTTTGCATGGCTTTAGAATGAGCGATATATATATGTAATCATTACCATCCAGGCAGCAAGGTCAAGGTCAACTCTTTTGCATTGTTTGAGCTCTTGAGGTCATGTAAAAAGGAGTGTGATCATTATCCAGTATCACCTCATATTGCATCCAAATAGTCTAATAAGAAACTGATCTGACTATGCACATGGTCTTCCCACTGATCTTCCACAGGCATGTGTGAGGCAGGCAAAAACAGAGGAGGAAGGAGGACAGAAGGAAAAGTCCACAGTAAACAAGGGAAAATGAATGAAAAAAAAAGAGAGAAAGAGAGAGAAAGAGAGAGAAAACTATATTGATGCTAAATTATAATTAAAATGGGATAAATAAAGGAAAAATTCAGGACCAAAAAAAAAAAAAGGAAAGAAAAAACTAAGCAAACACAGAGTGCAAAAATTGTAAATGTAATAATAAGACATGATCATTATTATAGACAGCTGTCTTCTGTTCAGCACAGACACTAAAAATCTTCACTTCTGAAATTGTCTGACCTGAATTTAATTGTACTTTAAGCTTCCAACAAGGTGTCCCAAGTGGAAGTAGAATACACAATTATTTTCATTTTTCATAATTAGAGCAAATTGACATTCCATTCTTTTTCCTTTTCTATTAAAAATGAATAATAATAATAATAATAATAATAATAATAATAATAATAATAATAATAATAATAATAATAATAATAAAAATAAAAGATAACCAAAATGATTGGACCTCTTTGTCCTTGATTGCGTCTTCCTTTCTCAAGGATAATTTGGTCTTAGGTGGCTTAAGTGTTTGATTAATTAGGAACCCCAGATGTAGAAACACACAGGATCCTCATTAGCAGAACAGAAAGAGAATTAAGGAATTTAGCAATGGTTTGCCTGAAATGGGCAGTCCTAGCAAGAGCATCACTGGCTGTAACAGGAATGCTGCATCTTTAATAAGCGAGTAGTGTTAGCAATTGCGGGACTCAAACAGTGAGAGATATATCATTGTGTTCTGAGACACTGCTTCCATCTATCCCATTCTCTTAACAGGTCTGATAAGTCATTAGGACTTTCTCTGATATTTCTGCTTATCCAAAACTGTCCCTGAGCTCTGATGGGGTTAAGTCACACACTAAGTCACAGGGAGATGGGTGGGCATACTCAGCTCTCCTCATACAGTGCCTAAGACAACTGCACCCTGACTCCGTGACTTGCCACCAGCTCAGTGTTACACCAGCCCAATAGCAACATTTTCCCATTAAACTTGAGCAGAGATGTCACTTACTTATTTTCCCAAGGGAAAGGGTTCGTTTGTTTGTTTCCTCTTGACTTTTCACTTGCTCTTTTAACACCTTTTTTGGTGGGATATGTTATTTTGGGACAGCACTAATGGGTCTTTGATTGCAGTTATGCCACTGCTGTTGAAGATAGTGCTGTTGAAAAACCCCAAGTTTTTTGTTTTTTTTTTTTAAGGCATATAAAACCAGCACTAATTTTTAAGGCCTCCAAAAATCATATTTAGATGCTAATGGAGTTTTCTGATTCTGTGATTGGCTATACATTGGCAAACCCAAAGGATGAGAAGAAGCTCCCCCAATACTTCAAAGAGCATGCACATTGCGAAGCCATAGCCAGAGTGGTCTGACTCCTACAAGTGGTGTCAATGAGAGCAACATGCAGTTTCAGGGATGCTTATGTGTTCTTCATGTGGGCTTAATTTCACAAGGGCCAGGACACCAAAAGCCAGGCTCCTGTTGTTGAATCTATTGGCCATGGAGCTATTATGGTTAATGATAAGGGGGATTTTCCCTCTGGCTGATATCTTTCCACCTTCCTGATATTATTCTGATTGAGGATGACACGTGGGAGAAGTCTGGAGGAGAAGGCTCAGGAAATCCATTTGAAACCCAAACACTAGAAAAACACTTGCAAAAGATCATTTCTTCCAGCAGATCATTTCTTCCAGTAGAAGATGCATAATTTAGAAACAATGATTTGCAATGCAGACTGCTCACATAGTTACACAGAAAGAAAGAGAATTTTGCAAATGAAAGGAATGAAACTCTACTACTGTGGGATTAATGGAAAGCACCAAGGAAACATTAACACTGCCTGCAAGAGGGAGCAGACAGTTATCATGCTGAAAAGCATTTCTATATTATTTTAAAGGTGCAGCAAAGCATATAAAAAAAAAAATAAGCAGAGGATTGAAGATTATCTTTGACATGTAATATTTATAGCCAGAGAAAATAGCTATTATTATTTATGTAGCTAAGATAGACCTTACAAGATACCTGTGGACATCCAGCAATATTGTTTAATAATAAGAAGTAATTTCAGTCTTGCTCCACTCACAGACAAATGAATTTCAAGTATTTCTAGCACTCAGATAAAAAATAATGAACAAACTAACAACAGAATAACCTAACATCTCCTACCCCCCAAACGTACACACACACACTCCTGCATCCTAATCTCCAAGGTGTTGGTTTGTGGCCCAATGCTCCAGCAGTATTTGGAGTTGAAAATTGATTCTTGGCCAAAAACATTCATGTTATTCCCCATTTTTTTTCTTCTTTACATGAAGTCAGTATTTTCATGTAGAGAGATTATTTTATTTTATTTTATTTTATTTTATTTTATTTTATTTTATTTTATTTTATTTTATTTTATTTTATTTTTCTGGTGAACTCTAATTATATGAAATAGTTGCTTTAGTTGAATGAAAAATCAATACTGATACCGCTGTAAGAACGTGGTAAAGTTGCGGGTGTCCATACCATGAGGCAACTTCAATAACACCAACTGTTCTGGATGATGCAATTTTAGACTAGAGTTTATCTTGTGATCAGCATTTCAAACCTTTGCGCAATTCCTGTGTTTCCAGAAGTAAATATTGTCCTTCCCTTTTTCCTTGAGGGAGAAGGGCTTGGTAGATGGTCAAAAGGCCAGGAGGTATAGGGTGGTTTGCAGCTGGTAAGTGGACATGATGTAGGAGTTCAGTACTTGGTTGAGCGAAAATATGTCAAAGAAGCAAAAAGCAAGGGCTGGATGAATTGCTACAGGAGAGGTGAGTAGTACCTGAGATCATGTTTCCAACTTTTACAATGAAACATTCAATGACAATCATGCTTAGGACAGCAGACAGAGTTCATAACGTCAAGAGAATAGAGACCTATCGATAGCTAAATATATGTGTCATCTACCATGCACAGAAATCCACTGGAACTGGAATGTGAAATGGGAGGTCCAGTAGAAAGGACTCCAGTGAAACCATAAATGTTGTCTGGAAAGCTGCAAATATAGTACCTGTCTTCAGAGGATGAGGAATAAATAATTCATAGAATCATAGAATAGCTTGGGTTGGAAGGGACCTCGAAGATTATCCAGTTTCAACCCCTCTGCCGTGGGCAGGGACACCTCCCACCAGACCAAGTTGCCCAAAAGTCCCATCCAGCCTGGTCTTGAACACCTCCAGGGATGGGGCATCCACAGCTTCTCTGGGCAGCCTGTGCCAGGGCCTCACCACCTTCTGAGTGAAGAATTTCCTCCTAACCTCTAAGCAACACTAGGCTTTTGAACTTGATTTTGACCCTCTGCGAAAATGTAGAACAAATTTTGAAGGAATGCATAAATAAAAGCAGAAAGGCAGTAGAAGGTAGACTAAATTGCAGCATGTTTTTATCAAAGATATATCACGCCAGACTAATCTAATCTATTTTTTTGATAAAATCAGTGATTTCCTACACAGAGGTAATGGAGCAGATATAACCTAGATAGATAGTAGGTAAGCATTTTTTACAGCACTTTATAGGGAATTAGTATTTAAGTTGAAGATATTAGGGATAATGTAAAGTGGATAAAGAGCTGTTTAAGGGAAAATTTGCCCTATGTCATATTTAAAGGAGTATGAGGACGGCAGATGTTCCTGCCTCAACCATCAGTATTGGGATCTATGCTGGTTAATATATTAAGTGGCCAAGGAGGTAGAATCAAATTATTTACTAATGAAATTTGCATACGACCTGAAGCTGAGGATTTCATCAACAGCAAGAAAGTAGAGGGTCACCACAAGAACATTTTGCACACGTCACTGAAGTAATTTGGAATATCATGTTCTCCTCTGCTCAACTATGCACAAGGAAAATAAAAAAAAATAATAAAAAAAAAATAATGAAGAAGAACCTAAATTGTAATAAGAACACAGAGAGTTTCAAGAAAGGGAGTAGCCATTTTATAAGAAAAATTAAAAGGTTTATGAAGGTTCAGAGGGGATTCACAATTCCTTATTTTCAGGGGCAGTTGTTAA
Source organism: Aythya fuligula (assembly GCF_009819795.1). Lineage (NCBI taxonomy): Eukaryota > Metazoa > Chordata > Aves > Anseriformes > Anatidae > Aythya > Aythya fuligula. Next base: position 145,908,263 of record NC_045560.1, on the reverse strand, counting down.
AAAGGAAGAAGAATCATTTAATTGAAGCGAAAGAAAAAAGACTTAAACATCCCTGGAATTAAATCTGGGAATAGAGATTTAAGAAAAATAAATAAAAAAATGATGAGATTCATAGTCTGAGCTTACTTTAAGATAGAACCTGGTATGTTCAGGGAAACTGATCTTTTAGTTTTGCAAACGAAAATGCCACAAGATGGAAAATGAAACCTGTGATACTAGTCTTTGGTACTTGGTATTTTGGGATCTCCAAGAAACTGACAGATGGATTACTGTTTGATTGCAGCATATTTATAATATATATTTGTACATGATATTAATAATACTGCATATATTATGTTTAGTTTTATATTACATTTGAGAATTGCTCTTAGTAGGAAACTGGAAAATCTTGCTATCTTTGATAAATACAATTCAGCTTCTGAGGTGGAATCAATGAAAAAGGAGAATATTTCATATTTCATGAAATTCTGGAGGTTGCCCAACCTAAGAGAATGTAAATGGAGAACACTGGTGGTTCTAGTACCATTATAGTATCACTATAGTCTTGGGTGATTGATTGGTATACCCTCTCTTAATGCTCATGGTAGAACAATTAACTGATTCGGTATCATATCGGTGGTCTGGGGAAACTGGGATATTGTTCTTTCTTCTCTCCTCTCTGTAACATGAGGTGGTAGACCCCTTCCTAGCATAACTTAAGAGTTTAATAACCTTCCAGAGACATGGAGGAGGTCTTTGAATTCTTCTACTTTTCCTATTGCCCATTATAGTATAACTTTACTTTTATCTAATGCAGACCTTAAGTTGGTTCTAAGATGCTGGAATACATACTTTAGGATAAAGCCTGGTGTAGTTTAGAAGCTTTACAAATTGTCTGCAGTTGCATGCTTTCTCAAATTGAAAGAAACAGAACTGAGCAACCCATGAAGGTCTTTATGATTCTTTATTTCTTTGTTCCTCACTTCTGCAATTGTACTGATGTAGTCATTAGCAAGGAGAATGGGTGGGTGGGTTGGCTGCCATCCCAGAAATTGCTCAGGTTGTCTTTCTGAAATACCTTTTCTTTTCACATAACTGTTCAAGAGCCATTTGACAACAAGAGCTTCTAAAAGACATTGTGTGAAAGACGTTCAGTACGTGTCCTAAGCTCAGAACTGATTCTACAAAGCCAAAGCAACTCTTCAGGGAGGATCTACATTCTTGAAGATTCCCCAGACAAGTGCCAAAGACATCATGGAAGAACTTCATATGGACAGAAGCCTCCATCCTTAGAAAGAGCACTAGCCCAATCCACTCCTGTAGACAACCCACACACATGTATAGAAGACTTTTTTTGTTCCATCTTTGTTTTTAGGAGAAACACAATTTGTGGAAGTGCTGGAGTATGTAGGAATTACATTAGATTTTCCAAAACTCATGTTCTCTTCTACGCGCTTTGAGACTTTGTAGGATAAGGAATACATCCTAAAGCAGTAGTAACTACTGAAAAATCAGATGTGACAAAGAAAGAAGTGCAGATACTGCAAAGTCCCTTCTTACTGGCACACGGCGAAAGAACAGACTGGTCAGCCATGTCAAATCATGCAGATGGCTTTTGTATCCTGAGAAGCTACTCATATTTTAATACAGAAGTTTTTGCTTGGTGGATGGAAGCCAATCTTTTTTTATACTATGAAGATATATAAAGAATAGCCAAACAAGATTATAGTGCATCATAAGAGGATATAGTAGAAGCACTTGCTGCTTTCCACTCTGTATTTTTGGATACACTCCAGTTGTTCTTTGTTCCCAAACCTGTAATTATCAATACTCTTAGTGTGAACCCCACAGTCGTATGCCAGATGGGTGCTGTGAGATAGGTACCGGTTAGGCTAGTTGCGTGCCAAGCAGCTTCACGGCTTTAATTACTACTGTAGGCTATATCTATGCACATACTTGATGATATGATTAGTCAGAGAAACAATATTAGAAAGGTTAACAAAGCTGGTCACACGGCTCAGAGAATTATTACCGAGGTGGACAATTGAAGGGACAGATGTCCCAGTCTACTATCTTAGAAATTGCTAATATGTGTTGGCAATATTTCAGGACCAACCAGCTGGACAAAATTTTGTATCTTTGCCCTCCTGTAATACTTTACACTCATAAATATTCCTTCCAGTAAACAAATGCTTGGGTTTGAATGTCTTTACAAACACCTGGTCTATAGTATAGGTCTTCTACTCACAGTGGAAGGAGGTAAACTCCCGTTTCCCTAACAGTCCATGCATATTTCAGCTAGAGAATTCGGGAGCAGAGAGTTTCTCTGAATCATGCATTCCTGTTATCAGCAGGAGGTCTTATGCTCTGCCAATCCCATATTCATGTAAATCCATAAGCCTAAAGGGGGAGATTTACAGAGGAGTCCATGGAAGCAACTTTGCAATACTTGCCTGGTTCTGTATCTTATTAGCTTCTGCAGGCAATGGGCCAACACAGCTCATAGTTACTGCAGTATTAAACTAAATAACAGTCTTAATAACATACTGAAATATATTCAGAGCCCTGTGGTGTAAAATATATTAGATTATTTCAAAGACAGGACAATCTGGGTCTCTGGGGAAAAGCAAATGTAATTAAAATTATTTCTACTCCAAAAATTCACTTCTCATTACAAACGTTGCCACAGAGTATTCCCAATGCAATTTTTATTCAGAGTTAGAGAAAGAGATATTAGCCTTCCTGAAAACTGTGTTATCTTGAATAAGATACCGTATGCCTTGCCTTGAGTGAAAGAGGAATGGAGATTAGATGCTAGATTGTGTCAGGTGACTTTCAGTCTTCACATTTATATGGTGGAGGTAGGAAAATGTAGTATTTGCTGAGGCAGAGATGGAAGACTTAATCACATGTGACTTCAGAGTACAATTACATGGTATAAAATGCAGTTATTAAACAATTGTTGAAAACACTGTGTAGGACACAAAGAAGTACAGACAGGAGAAATAATGAATGCTAAATAAAATCCTCAGGTTACTTACCTAACTGAGACTACCTTATTATGTGGAATCAGGGCCATCAGCAGCAGGTCATCTCATCTGACTTATCTTTAATTCATTTACATTTTACTTTCTTAATTTAAATGTTCAGGGAAAACTGGAATGAATTAACTAGATTCACACAGACCGTGAATACAAAATGTATGCTTTTCGCTGAGTTATAACAAAGGAGAGTTTGCTGAGGAAGAAATGTGTTTATGCCTTTTACTTGGGCAGGATATTTTTACAGCAGTAGAGAGAAGCACCACTTGAAAAAAACAGCTTTGCAAACACTTGGATTTGCTTCTCAGCAAATAATACATGGAGAGTTCTTCCTCTGGGTGACAGGAGTGAGATCATGATTTCTCTAAAGAAAGAAACTAGGAAAGGGGACGTTGATACAGCAGGGAAAAGCTACAGGGCAATAATTACAGAACAGTTGATACAACCATAATTGAAATAGTTAAAAATACTTTGCCTGTGGGAACTCTGAACAGGCTTGAGATAGACAGATGGCTGTCTTTAAAAAAGCAAAACAAAAAAGGCAATTCTGTCATTTCTAGATAAGGCCAACAAGCTTAGATTTTTGATGCATAACTGAAACAGTGAACTATGCAAACATGCTAAAAATACCATATAATGATGCAGTGATGTCATACAGCTTTTGGATGGCAGTTTGCTGAGGGACTGTAGACAATCCAGCGATAAACAAACATAAATATAGACATTAGCAAAAAGAATTGCCAGAGGTCAAACAGTGGATTTATATTTTCCTGTTCCGCAGACAATGTTGTCCAGTAAATCACACTCGCTCTCAAATTCTACAGTCCTACCTCTGCATTTCTTGACCTTTACCATCTCTCTGCTAAGCAGTAACTCAGCATTTGCTTCACTCTCCCATATAAATGTTCAAGGAAATCCATCCCCATTTTCCACTTCTCCCTCCTTCAAGCAGCAAGGTGAAAGGACACTCCATCACAGAATGGTTTAAGTTGGAAGGGATGTCCAGAGATTATCAGGTCCAAAACTCTGCTCAAGAAGGGTCACCTAGAGCAATCATGTCCAGACAGATTTTGAGTATCCCCAAGGAGGGAGACTCCACAACCTCCCTGGGCACACCTGCACAGCACAGAAGTGCTTCCCAGTGTTCAGAGGGAATCTCCTGTGTTCCAGTTTGTGCACATTGCCTTTTGTCCTGGCACTGGACATCACCAACAAGAGACTGGCTCTGGCATCTTTGCACCCTCCCTTCAGGTATTTGTACACATTGGTGAGATCCACCCTGAGCCTCCTCTTCTCCAGGCCGAATCATTCCAGGTCTCCTCATATAAGAGATGCTCCAGTTCCTTGATCATCTTGGTAGCCCTCCATTGGACTCTCCAGTATGTCCACATCTCTCCTGTACTAGGCAGCCCGGAACTGAATGCACTACTCCAGGTGTGGCCTCACCAGTGCTGGGTAGATGGAGATAGGAAGGATCACCTCCCTCAACCTGATGGCAATACTTTGCCTAACGCAGCTAGGTACTCTTAGCAGCAAGGGCACACTGCTGGCTTATGGTCAACTTGGTGTCCACATGTACCCCCAGATCCTTTTCTGCCCCCCAGCATGTACTGGTGCCTGGGGTTGTTCCTCCCCAGTTGCAGGACTTTGCACTTCACCTTGTTGAACTTCATGAGGCTGAAACTCTTGGAAAATGTCTCACATAGATATTGCAGCCCAGGAAGTCCTCTGCAGTTCTACACTCACAGTATTTTCATCCTCTCTTCCTTTCTGGATAAAAAGACTACATGTGAAAGAACAGCAAATGAGAGCCTTGCACTGTGGTTAGGAAAAGCTGTCTTCACTAATGAGCAGTGTCCTTCAGATCAATAGGATGGAAGGAGACATAGCACAGGCTCATCCAGCTTCTCTGTCTCCCCTTGCAAGATGATCACAGCCTACATTACCTCATGTTTTCTTCAGCTTTTTAATAGCTGCCACTGGACACATAAATCTACAAGAAGATAGCCCAAAAGTTCCTATTTTATGCAATGGAAAATACTCATCTTGCATCCCTTGAAAAGTTGCACTTAGTGCTTTGCCCTGCTGTGGAGGGCACTGATCTGGCACTCCTGGGAAGAGGAGTAGGGGCCTTTTCTCCTAACCACCCTCCCATGGTGTGCTTGGTGTCAAATGCTTTCTGTCTTGTGAGGAAAGTTGGATGGGGACACTGAAGAAAAGAAAAGAAAAGAAAAGAAAAGAAAAGAAAAGAAAAGAAAAGAAAAGAAAAGAAAAGAAAAGAAAAGAAAAGAAAAGAAAAGAAAAGAAAAGAAAAGAAAAGAAAAGAAAAGAAAAGAAAAGAAAAGAAAAGAAAAGAAAAGAAAAGAAAAGAGAAAAGAAAAGAAAAGAAAAGAAAAGAAAAGAAAAGAAAAGAAAAGAAAAGAAAAGAAAAGAAAAGAAAAGAAAAGAAAAGAAAAGAAAAGAAAAGAAAAGAAAAGAAAAGAAAAGAAACCATTTTGCTGACAAGTCACAAAACACTGTTGGTTGACAATGGTTTTTTTGTGTCATCAGAGAGACAAAAATTTTATTTAACTAACTTTGGATGCAGATTTTTTACTCTCCATAACAAGAGACTCAGTTTTAAGACTTCCCCAGCTTACATGCAGTTTGCTACCTGAAGAAAAAACTCCTGACAGTGCTTGAAGGTTGCGTGCATGTAGGTATGACTATGTGCATGGCTTGTGTAGCTGCTGAATTCTATACCAGAAAAGCAAAGGTCCAGTACTGGTACAATAAACACACAAATAAGCAATGAGGCTTGGGCTTCAGTGCCATGCGGAGTCCAGACTCATTTATTATGAGAGTCACTGATGGAGGAAATTCTGCCGAAGGAAATTTGTTCACAGAGATAAAATTCAGCTTAATCTGATCCCATATAGCAGAATTTACTTCAGCTAGCACTTACAGCAAAAAATGATGAATCACAGAAACTTAAAAATTAGGCTTGAATGATGTGAAAGGAGAAACCCAATCTTGTGAGTGGCAAATTATGAACTGCAATGACAACATTCACAGACCCAATGGCAACATTCACAAACCCAATGGCAACGAAGTCATAGAGCACCAGACAAGGACACTGTGACCAACAAGATTCAAGTCCACAGGACTCATAGGAATAGAGCTATCAGGACTAGGAGGAGTATTTGTGAAATACTGTGGTGCAAAAATATGTCCTAGACTGGATGAGTAACACCGATTTATATTTCCTGACGATAACAGAGCTCTCCCAGCATTTAATATATGGGATAAACTTTTCTATTTTAAAATACGTCTATATGAGTTTGCATTAATACAGCCTCACAGAGCCATTTGGGCTGGAAAAGACCTTGGGGGTTTCTACTCTGGCCTGCACAAAGCAGAGCCAACACTGAACTCACACCATGTTGTTCAGGGCCTTGTAGGCTCTTGAAAACCTCCGAGGATGGAGCTTTATAACTCCAGAGAGAAGTAATATAGCATTACCATTGCTAGCAACAGGCTTCAGGCTTTCTACAAAATTTGCAGAGCTTCAGGAGAGAGGCTTGTCAGACGTGCCCTGCCTGATCTTGTCTTGCCATACCTGGGAGCTTTGTTTTCACCTGGTTAAGCTGCAACAGCAATTTTTCTTCTAACCAGATGGCTACTCGAGATGTGTTTTACTTTTCCTTATCTCTGTGTGGTACAGCAATAATTTTATACAGACAGTTGTAACAAGCAGTAATTCTGTGTAGAACAAGATATTTATGACTAACATAATGATGTAGTTCAGAGGAATACAGGCCTGGTGTGGCAGCAGAGGCCTTGAGGAGTGAGGAAACAGGATGCTGTGATATGGAGACAGGCAGGGGATGAGAAGGAATGGGGCACAGGCTGGTGCTGGAGATCCAAATGCTATAAACAACTTGCCCTTAGCCCTTCATTAAACAAATGTGGACTTGGATCTGGACGAGAGTAGTTTTAGGGGAGGTAACAAAAGAGCAACTATCCAACCTACATAAAACAGCACAAACTTGGTCTTATGATGGACTTGCAAACCAATGAGAAACAGCACATGTATAATTGTGTCAGAAAACACATACAGATGATCCCCTAGCAGATCCTAGAGTGAAAAAGAAAAATAAATCAACATCATACTCCTCCTGGCAAAGTATTGCAGATGCTGATGTTTCACCCTAAAACTTCCACAAGCCCCAGAGTGAGCCCAGGGATCTGAGGATCCAGAGGAACAGTGGAAGGGTGAGCCTAACACCAGGGGAAGGGGTAGAAACTAGGAAATGTCTAAATAACAATTTTCTCTGTATTATTATTACCACCGAGACTTTTTTCCTACATAAGATATTCAATTTTTTATTATTCTCTCTTTCTTTTCTGCAATACTTACGTCTGGACCAGAAATGATTTTTGGATTAATCTATTAAGATTTCAGTCATAAAAATGATACATTCTTGATTGTAAAGCATGTTTCCTGTTTGTCCAGAGAGAAGATTTTGAATCTGACTAATTGCACAGCCTTTTGGAGCAACCATTTGAATGCTTCTCAGAACTGTTGTCTGTGTTTCTCAGTAATCAGTCCAAAACACAGTATTACTTGGATGACATTTTATTTATTTTATTCTTCTACTTTATTTCATTTTACTGATTTATTTTATTCAAAAAGAATACAAAAGCACAACCAGTAGAGACACAGGTCATCTTATTCTATATCAACTCAGCAGGACAGAAGCTGAACTTTGTGAGATGACACTTCAAATTGAATCATCTTTTTCTTAGGAATATAATTTTTCCAGCAGGACTGGAATCTACTCCCAACATAACAAAGAAGTAGCTTGCAGGTATCAAAGTTTAGCACTGCTAGAAAAATGACAGGCATAATGCTTGCTTCATAGACTTATTTCTTGCATGTTGTTAAAGAAACTTTATCCTTGTCTCTGCTTGAGGTGTAGATAAGCATCACTTCAGAGAATCTCAAGCCTGCCCTGGGCAGACCTTGCAGAAACCTGCCCAGAAACAGTGAAATTCTGGATCATAAGTTGCCCTACACCTACCTCATTTCATCTTGTGCTACGGCAGCTTTGATTCCCAATGCCTCAGACTATGAAGTTTGAGCTCTGCTTGCCTAAGCCCTTTGGGATAATAGTAAGGCCACTACATTTGAGGCAAGAGCGCTTAATAAAACCCAGAGAAATTATTTTACTATTGAAATATTCTTGTACATAAAAATAGAGAAACTACCCTTCAAGTCATAAATGCAAACAGCATACAGATTATTTTGCTATCAAAGGGTTGTGAACAATGGAAGGATTCATATGAGCAAAAATATAAAATGCCTAACAGACAGTGAGATAATTTGAATTTGCTGCCACCAATTCAGATTTTTACTGACATAAAAAGCAGATCAGAAGCTGAATACAGGACACTCTACCTTCACTAGGTTTCTGCACAATAACAAGTAATTGTAGGGAATACTAGAATGGTTAGTGCAACTATTTATATCTGATTCAACAAAAATTAAGTGGCTTTCTGGCAACAAGATGGCCTAGCAATCCTAAGCATCTTAATCTGAAATCGCAAGTGAATTTTCCCCAAATGCAGCTGCATGGTGTAAGTTACTTGCTATCTTGTTATTGCGTTAAAGCTAGATGTAAAATACATTCATAGATTCACGCTAAAATGGAACTGTTTTTCAGAAGGAAACCCTGACAGTAGAGTGTGTAATGGGTGCTCCAGTCCAAATGTGTGTGAAATACTGTGCTACTTACAGAATTCCTGAGAAGATAACGGTGATCAATACGCTGCTCTCCCACCCTGACTTACGCGGTTCAGCATGGCACAGTTGATATGAGGCCCGTCAGCTTACGCACCACTTAGCTGCTGCTCTGCTCTTCTCCTGATAAGAAATGGCCAGAAATAGCACTTATGTCAGAAGCTGCACCTGCTACTATGGCTCATGTTTCTTTCTACTGTTTTCAGCCAAGAAGAAAACCTGAGAGAATCAATACCTGACCAAGGATCACCATTTGCAGCCTTGGATTTGGGAACTTCTTCTGGGTGAAAAGCATGATACTGGGACATCGCTGACAGCTTCCCTTCAGGCAAACCAGACAACCTTAAAACATCAGCAGAATTTTGAAAGAATCTGTAAACTGAAGGAAAGCAGGAAAATCCTCACTGGCGACTTTCTATAAAGTCTTTTATGGCATAACAGTAAGAGGCATGTTAAGATGTGGCTTGCCAAGCATTTCTGAAAGGCCTATTCAGCCCTCAGTCCGTCAGAGATTCCTTGCTTCTGACTCGGGGTGAATTTGCCACTGGACAGAAGGCCACCACAAAGCGGTATTGATGGCTCATTTAGAGGCCTTGATTAAAGGCATGACTTTGTACAGGCTCTCAGCAAAGGGGTAAACTTCATTTTGCAGAAGATATCACGTATTTCCTGGTTTGTGAGATTTGTATTACTTTTCTCATATAATATTGCCGCGTACTGCTTTGCCTTTCTAGTACAGCGTCATTGGATAAGAGAAGATATGATTATAAAACACACTGGCAAGCAACATCAGTGCTGTGGTAGGAAGCTCCTGTCTGAATTCTGCAGCTAATATGTATTTATCTCTAAAGGTTCATAGTTCTCGCATAGTCAAAGGTGAAATACAGAATAAAAGACTAAAAACTTATACTTGGAAGACTTCAGGATTCACTCAGGGCACAAACAGCAGCAGCAAGAGTGGAGCAGTTCAGAGCACAAAGGAAAAATTCAGCAGTCTTAAGAGAAACTGAAGGAGGCAGATGGCAATTAGGTGTCAGTAAGTTCTCATTAAAAGTTGATGATTTCCAGACTCAATTAGAAGAAAACTCTTTGAAAAGATCTTTTGGAGCAGTAGAGAGGGAAAAGAAGCATTAAAACCTTTACAAGGTTGTTGTGTATTACAAAATGTTGTCTTTTCACTGCTGTTTGGGAAAAGTGTAGAAAAGTCGTATTTGGGGTCTGTAGTTCTATCACATAATAATTGAGATTTCTGATGTTAAAGGCTTGCAAAACGGACGTGATCAAACTCACAGAGAAAAGGGAATAGAAGTGGAAAAATAAAAGCATAACTAAAAGATAGCGCTTTGTTTTCTTTGTCTGTTAAAAAAGAAAAAAAAAAAGAGAGAGAGAGAGAGAGAACTCATTACAACTTACTTACTCCAAAATAACCTGCAGTAGGAAACTCAGAAGAACGTACAGCTTTCTTACATGCAAGTCACACAGTGCAAGAACATGCTTGCCTATTTTTGCCTATTGTCTTGGAGAAATAATGCTATGGAAGGCTCTGAATATGGTTGCTCACTGCATTCAGCAGTCATATCAGCCATGGCTACAGCTTGTAGAGTTGAGTGGGCTGAACCCCCCAGTCCCAGGGCTGACCCCAGCCCACTTCTGGTCTTCACACCTGCGCTCCCAATGTTTTCATCAGGGCTGAAGGCGGGTCAGAGTTGTTCAGGGCCGTGCTGGGTGAATGCATTGCACTGCCTCAGTGTTTGGGTTGAGCATGGCCTCCTGCTGCCCCATGGTGTATGCGGGGCAGCGTGCAGACTACCAAGGAGATGGCTACCAGCACCTTCCCCAGCAGGAGGAACAGGCCGAGCTGTTCCCTGGGCTCTTTTACTCCTGGCAGGCATTTCCGTGCAGCTGGGACAACAAACAGTAAGTACACAACTGCTGAGCGCAGCCTCTGTCCTGGGGCCCAAGAGGACGGTCACGCCAGCTCCTGCTGCTCTGAAGGAGGCCAGGCTGCGGTGGGAAAGGCCACCACAAGGACTGCCAGAAATGTCACTGAAAGCACCAGGAACTTCCACTCAGTTCCTATAGGAACACAAAATCGGGTGTAGAGATTAAGACACCCAAACATTCATGCTGTTCAAACACTTACTGCACTCACCAGTTACTAAATGTTAGCCCTCTCTGATATCTGAGCTGCAGTGAGACATCCAAGACATCCACATGCAGCTTGCAGACAAAACACAGAGCCTCAAGGCACCAAGGGGAGACCCTTGGACATCATAAAGGGCACCAAACATGTTTAAACAGCCAAATTGACTCTGGTACATCCATGCATCAGGGTCACAAACACCGCTTGCATCTCTGGGCTTCCTGCACATTTCAGAGCTTCTCCATTGCAATTTGTGAGAACAGGGCACTTGAAGCTGCCTTCATCCACTTTGGTACAGCTCCATAACATCTGTAGGGCACTTAAGTAACATATACAGCCTGCAGTGCTGTCTGGCACTGCTATCTTCCAACATTTCCTCCTTCTCTCATCTCCTATTTTTCCCCAAGGCTTCTCAACAGCTCACGCAAAGCTACTTGCAAAAATGACCCTAAAATAACTTACAACTTATTTTGTGCTTACCTTTCAGGTGGCAAAATCCAACTTCCCAGCAGAGAGGGGTTCTGGGGTTGCCTTAAAATGTTGGGCTAAGGAAGCAAAATGTCAAGTGGTCATGGGAGGTTTCACAGCCATGTAGATGGAAAGGGAAGAATTTCATGTTCTTCTCTTGATATTGTTCCTCCATCTGACTGAGAATCAATTTAAAAACCTCCCTCCGTCCTCAGATAGATCACATTTGCCTCATGGGGAGGGAGAGACAGCAGGCTGCTTTGGCCACAGTGAAGGAAGAAGAGGCCAGAGAGGTATTGTAACAGCTCAGAAGAACCTTGGTGAGCTGGGCTTGTTCCTTCTGCTGCTGGGCAGCAGTGGGAAAGATGCACTTTCTCCCCCCAGACCAGCACCTCTCATATCCCAATCCCCTCCTGTGCAGCAGTAGTGACTATGCTGTCCATGTAGCTACTTGCTGCTCCCCAAACTAGACTTTTCTCCTACTAGGATAGGCAGGTAAGTATCACAGGCCATTTGGGGGTTATTTACTTGCCCCCAGCATTCTGTAACCTACCCCTCGCCCTGACAGCGAGAACTTGGTACAGTCACTTCAGCAAGTGCAGACATTTCTGCTGTCCCAATCTGTAGGTCAACTGAACAATGCTTATTATTGCAGCCAGATCCTCCTCATGCTCCAACCCCAGCATAACCCAAATAACTCCATTCACTTTCTTGGAATGATGCTTGTGGGTGTGAGAAAGGAGGTAATAACTTGGCACTCCTAGAGCTTGTCTTCATTAGAAGACAATCATTAGTTGCAGTTAATACACCTGAGTGATTTCATTTGTACTGAGCTTGGTTTTAGTGAGCACTGGTATTCAGGGGAACACCACTCCAGCTACTGGAGTGATTTGATTAGCAGAGCTGAGTGATTAGATTAGCAGAGTGGCTGGACATTGCTGCTGATTACTTGCAGCCATTCCAGCTGATGTATCCCCACTGCAGAAGTAGCTTGAGCTATGCATTTGCATAGATAAAACCTGTGCATGCTTATATCCTGGTTTTTATTTGCAATTTACAACCTTGCCTCCTGTCAGCGCTTCTAGTCCCTTAGCTTACTTAGTGGAGGTCTATAATGGCTGTGAACTGCTGTTAGCCTGTGCTGGAGATCATTATATGTTACTGAAAATGTCAGGGAGAGAAAATATTGGTTCTTTGTCATAACTCCAGCAGAGAGATATTTCAGGTGCTCTGGGTAATGCTCTTTCTGGAGTGGTGTTTCTTGGCATACAACAGTGCCTCATTGCAGAAATACTGTAGTTTGTTTGATGCTGTTGCAAATAGCAGTAGTTTTCACTCTCTCTTAATATCTCCAGAGTTCTACATAGTGGTGAGAGCTTCCTAGGGAATAACCCTGGTTTTAAGGCTGAAGCTCCAGAGGTAGGTGCCCACTTGCTGTTTGTGAGCAGTTCTGCCTGAGAACAACTGAAAATAAAGCAAGCAAATAGTGATAGTAGAATTTCTCTTTATAAACATAGTCTTCTCTGAGTTACGTATTTCAGCTAGCTGGTCATCTAGGCTATACCTGTTGTCAGCAGAGATGACAAGCACCTTCAGTAAATGCTGCTCTTTCTCCCCTTGGTGACTTCTAGGAAATGCAGTGTTACTGAGTGTTTGATGCTTCGATAGATAAAGTTCAGCGAGATGAATCCTACCCTTCCTGCTCCCTGCCAAGAGGAAGCAGACCTGTGCTGCTGCTTCTTTGCCAAGAGATAGCAGACATTATGCTTGCCCATATGGAGCAGTGCTCTGAATTCCTGTGCTTGGAATACAAGTGGAATTCCCTTCTTATTAAAAAGCAAAACAAAGCAACCTCCTAAGAAATAAGTGAAATGTTCTTAGGAATGTGGAGTAGGTGATCATTTCTGGATTGAAGGGACAATTTTACATTCTGTTAGATCACTGTCTATTTCTTTGTCTTTCTGGGTAGTAAAAGCATGCAAAGTAGTAACTCTGTATGAGCAATCTTAAAATATAACACTGATTAAGAAAAGTAACGTAAGAAATAGTATAGGGTGGTGATACTTTGCATGGCTGGTAACGGTTGATATTTGCATAGTAACACCGATAAATCCTTCTATACTGGACCTACGTCTTCTCTGCACTGGAAATTTCACTATACGAGGTGTGAGGTAATGAAAAATCAGGGCTGTAATACCCCACTGAGTTTCTGAGTCATCTTATTGCACTGAAATAAAAGCACTTTAGAAAATAAAAGCCATCTGTGATGTTAAATTCAGTTATCTGATTTACCTTAATAAATGCTCACAAATCACACCAACTGCTTGAATTTTTCAACAGTGCTGAGCCATTCCTGAGCAGGTAAAGGTCATCATGCTAAGACGTTATCAGCTCTGATCATTATCAAGTTATTATTTTCTCCAATAACACAACTGCTTCCATCCAAATCCAGCACATAAAAGAATTTTAAAGAAAGAAGCAGGTCATTTTTCTTTAGCTTTGACCTTCAGAGGATCACATGAGTTATGTTATTACACTGAAGTCTATGCAGTATTGATTATTACTTATCACTTTATTCTACTGGTGCTGAGGAAAGTGACAAACATTACTATTTTTTAAAGGTCATCTCCCAAGCTCTATGTTACAGATTCCCCGTGGCAAGACTTCTGTATATTTGGAATTCCCCGTATATGTCCTTTTTTCTCGTTGCCTAGTAATTTTGCCCAAGTGTAGGTGGGCCACTGTGACTGTAGACGTTAAATATTCTGGTTGTAACTGCACTGTGCTTAGGATGTATCAGCCCTCGCGCACACACTGATCACGCTCTAGATGGGCTGTGTACAGATGTCCCACACTGCATAGGCTCGTGTATTTCTCTATGGGGAGCCCTAGGAGAGATATGCTAATGCTACCTAAAACTTTGTTTCTAAGATGTTATTTACACCTGTGCTGAAAGCTACTGATATGAATTTAAAATCTATTTTGCCTAAGTGTAAATGTCTCCAGGCATTTAAATGTTTCCACAATGAACATATCAGTGCACACATCAACCAATATCTAACATGATTGTAACAGGAGTGGTCTGAATGCTCAGCCAGTAAAAATCAACATAGAGTCACCAAAATAAGGATCTTACAGAATCAGAACTGACTTAGCTCCGCAGCAGACATAGTTCAGCATCCTCAGATCAGTGAAAAACAAGATACAGAGACACAGTCCAAGTATGCAGGAATGGTGTCAGGAAAGCCAAAGCCCACCTGGAGATGTATCTGGTGAGGGACATGAAGGACAACAAGAATTTCTACAGGTAAGGAAGACTAGGGAAAATGTGGGCCTGCTGCTGAATGGGTCAGGGGCCCTAGTGACAAAGGAAATGGAAAAGACCAAGGTACTCAGTGTTTTCTTCACTTCATCTTTGCCGGTAAGACCAACCTTCAGGAATCTCAGGCCCCTGCAAGTAGTGGAAAAGTCTGAATGAAGCAAGGAAGACATCCCCTTGGTGGATGAGCATCAGGTTAGGGAACATTTAAACAAACCATATGAATATAAGCCCACAGGACCTGATGGGATGCACACAACAAGTGATAAGGGAGCTGGCTGATATTATTGCAAGGTCACTCTCAATTACCTTTTAAACGTCATAGTAATTTGGGAAGTTTCCTGATGACTGGAATGGAGCAATTGCCACTCCTATCTTCAAGAAGGGTAAAAATGATCTAGAAACTACAGGCCAGTCACCCCCACCCTGATCCCTGAGAAGGTGATGGAGCAATAAATGCTGGAACCCATTTCCAACCATGGTTAGGATGGGAATGCTATTGGGATGGAATCCATGGTCAAAATGGATTTTCACAGGGGAAATCATGCCTGACTAACCTGATAGCCTTCTATGATGAAATGACTAACTTGATGGACAAGGAGAGATACCGTTTATCTTGAATTTAGCAAGGTTTTCAATCCCATATCCCATAACTTTTCTTAGAAAAATCGATGAGGTACAGACTGCACAAGTAGATGAGGAGGAGGACTGAAAACTGGCTAATATGCTGGGCTCAAAAGGTTGTGATCAGCAACACAAAGTCCATTTGTCAACTGCATGAAGTTCAACAAGGCCAAGTGCCGGGTCCTGCACCTGGGGCGCAATAACCCCAAGCAGAGCTACAGGCTGGGAGAGGAATGGTTGGAGAGCTGCCAGGCAGAGAAGGACCTGGGAGTGATGGTGGATAGTCGGCTGAATATGAGCCAGCAGTGTGCTCAGGTGGCCAAGAAGGCCAACGGCATCCTGGCTTGTAACAGGAACAGTGTGACCAGCAGGGCTAGGGAGGTGATCGTCCCCCTGTACTCAGCTCTGGTGAGGCCGCACCTCGAGTACTGTGTTCAGTTTTGGGCCCCTCACTACAAGAAGGACATCGAGGTGCTTGAGCGGGTGCAGAGAAGGGCGACGAAGCTGGTGAGGGGCCTGGAGAACAAGTCCTACGAGGAGCGGCTGAGGGAGCTGGGCTTGTTCAGCCTGGAGAAGAGGAGGCTCAGGGGCGACCTTATTGCTCTCTACAGGTACCTCAAGGGAGGCTGTAGCGAGGTGGGGGTTGGTCTGTTCTCCCACGTGCCTGGTGACAGGACGAGGGGGAATGGGCTTAAGTTGAGCCAGGGGAGTTTTAGGTTAGATGTTAGGAAGAACTTCTTCACTGAAAGGGTTGTGAGGCACTGGAACAGGCTGCCCAGGGAAGTGGTGGAGTCACCATCCCTGGAAGTCTTCAAAAAACGTTTAGATGTAGAGCTCAGGGATATGGTTTAGTGGGGACTGCTAGCGTTAGGTCAGAGGTTGGACTCGATGATCTTGAGGTCTCTTCCAACCTAGAAATTCTGTGAAATTCTGTGATTCTGTGATTTAGTGTTGTGTAGTTAGTGTAGTGGTGTAGTGGTATACCCTGGCAGTTGACGCTGTTCTGTTATCTTCATTAATGACTTATTGGGAATGATGGGATGGTGTGCATCCTCAGCAATGTGCTGGTGCTACAAAACCAGGATGAGTGGCTGATATACCAGACAGCTGTGCTGCCATTCAGAGGAACCTGGACAAGCTGGAGAATATGGATGTAATGGAGAGTATGTCCATCAAAGGGCCACAAAGATGATTAAAGGATTGAAATGTCTCTCACACAAGGAGAGGCTTAGAGATCTGGGCCTCTTCAGCTTGGAGAAGAGAAGGCTCAGGGAGGATCTCATCAATGTGTATAAATACCTGATGGTGAGCAGTAAAGAAGATGCAGCCAGGCTTCTCAGCATTGCTCAGTGAAAAAATACGGGCCAATGGCCACAAACTGAAATACAGGAAATTCCATTTAAACTTCAGAAGAAACCATGAGGGGTGATCAAGCATTAAAGCATGCTGCCCAGAGAGGATGTGGAGTCTTCAGCCTTGGAGATACTCAAACCTGACTGGACATGATCCTGAGCAACCTGCTCTGAGCAGGGGGTTGGACTGGATTATCTCCAGAGGTGCCGTTCAGCCCCAACGACTGCATGGTTCTGTGGCTGCAGGTTACAGAGAGCACCGAATTGCTCCTGCCCACATCAGGTTGCAGTTTGGCAAATAACAGCAGAACCTGGGGTTGTTTAAACAATTTATCCAGCTGTATTGACTCAGTCTGCCAGTCAGTCACGTGGGCCTGCTATGGTAGACTGTTCTATTAGGTTTGGCTCTTTCATTTTCTCTGAGGAATGCTGATGTGGTAAGGCTCAGCATCTCCAACAGAGAACAAGGGGAACACTCAGTGTTTTATTTTTCTCTGAAGAAAATGGACCCAAGCACTTTTTTTTTCCTAGAAACTGTAAATCTCCATCAGTACTCTCACATCTCCAGTACAAACCCAGCTGTGGCTGTCTCTGAAACTGCCCAGTTCTGTGTTGGTGTGAGGAGCATTCCTTTGCCTTGTCTCTGATGGAGAACGCTGAAGATGCAATATAGTCTTCTAGCCCTTAAAGGCCTAGTAGAGAAACCTGCTTCTGTTCCTGATGAATTTTAAACTTTCTTTGGGCCAGCTGCCATTTATGCATAGAAGGTAAAGAAGAGGAGATATGGATGATGCTTGGTGTCTGGAACCCTGAAGAAACTAGGTCATAAATCCCAGAAGATAGAAATAAGTTTCAATATGTGCATACAGATTCTCTTCACAGCTTTTTCATTCTTATCTCTGATGTTTGTAAGCCCAGACATGAGGACAGGCTGGGAGAAGAACTCACTGAGATCAGCCCTGTGGAGAAGGACTTGGGGGTTCTGGTGGACAAAAGGCTTGACATGAGCCATCAGTGTATGCCTGCAGCCCAGAAGGCCAACTGCGTCCTGGGCTGCATCACCAGAGGGGTGGCAGCAGGGGAGGGAGGGGATTGTCCCCCTCTGCTCTGCCCTTGTGAGGCCCCACCTGGAGTTGTGTGTCCTGGTCTGGGGCCCCCAGCATCAGAAGGGCGTGGGACTGTTCGAGCGGGTCCAGAGGAGGGCCACAAAGTTGATCAGAAGGCTGGAGCACCTCTTCTATGAAGAAAAACTGAGAGAGCTGGGGATGTTTAGCTTGGAGAAGAGAAGGTTCTGGGGAAACCTTATTGCAGCTTTTCAATACTTAAAGTGGTCTTATAAAAAGGATGGAGAAGGGCTCTTTACAACATTATTTGTCTTCAGCCATTTTGTATCTTCTCATGAAAATACAGGCATGAGTGATTTACATAGATCTTTGTAAGGGTTGTACACTCAGGTCAGCCAGAATATCGCTATAATGTGCGCCCTGTTGAAAGGGAAGAGCAGTTTATGAATATATCTTCCTCCAGCTGTAGCTCTCCCATCCAAAAACATCACTCTGCTCAGCTCCTCATCACTAGCACTGCTAGTGACTGCTGACCCTCAGTACACGCAATCAAACTCTCATCCGCTTCAGTCAAAATGAGCTGAGTTGGACACAGTCTTTTGTAGAAGCCATACAAGATTACACAGCTCCTTTCAACCAGAAAGATTAGGAAGCAGTGAATGCACAGACAGGAAAGAGAGTGGCAATGTCTAAGTGGATGGTGACAAGCAGATCTGGGCAGTAGTGGCTGATAACTGGTCCCACAAGCACAGCTGTTGATAGAACGTGTAAATCAGCTGGGTTCAGTCATGGCAGTATGCTCTGCACTTCTCGAAAGGCTGGAGCTGGGAGAGCAGATGTGACTTAACCTTACACTGAGCCTCTCAGGACATCAATGAGAGGATGATCACCTGCCCCTGATGATGCAGAGTTGGTTTAAAAGGGGTTGCACCTTTAAAAGCCTACAGACCCCTCAAGCCAGCAGCAGAAGAAACTACCTTCACTTTCTTGTTGCCACACCATGCTGCCCAATTCCTTGTGCTAGCACATGGATTTGGGCAGTCACACAGTGAATGACAGAAGGTAACTGGGTGACATTCAAAAGGTTTTGTGCCAGGTTAGTTTTCAAGTCAAAAGGAAGGCTGTTGCAGGCTAAAGTTAGCAACAGAGGGCAAGAAGGTAAATCGCTGCTTTTGATAGTAATTCTAGATCAGGGTAGCTACAAGTGTTGATAAGATCACAGGATACTTCTAAGTGGAAGGGACCTCTGGAGGTTTCTAGTCCAACCTTCTGCTCCAAGCAGGGTCAGCTGTGAGATCAGAGCAGGTTGCTCAGGGCTGCATCCAGCTGGGGCTCAGATATCTCCAAGGATGGAGAATGGAGCAGGTTGCTCAGAGAGTTTTTGCAATGCGTGATTCTCTCAAGGTTTTCATTATACTCAGCCTGAACCTGATGTATTTCAATTCATGCATTATTTATCCCACCCACCCACCATACAACGCTGTGAAAAGCCTGACTCAAAATGCTGTTGTTCCTGGTAGCCACAGCTGGGATCCAAACATGAAGCCTCACTGCTGATTTTGGTCTGTCCTGCGGGGCAAATTGTCACAAGTTTGCTTCAGGATGAAAATGGTGTAGCATGTATCCATGTTAGCATAAAATTTCACCTCAGTTTACCATTAAGCAATGAATGAATTAAGCAGAACATCAGATCATTTGATGATGGCAACAGTCAGTACCACTCTCCATGCAAGACGTAAAACATAGATGTTACTGGAGGGTGGAAGTAACCATGTGCTTACAACAGGATAGACCCTCTGTGTACAAATACTACTGTCACCCCAGACAAAAAAAGGTCATATTATCCCATCCATTTCCCTTCCCCAGTTCTCTATCATAAAAGATAAAGCATAATAAATTCAATGCATCTTCAGAGCATTTTAACAATCAAATTCCATTTTTCCTTGCAAATAAAAGAAGACATTAGTTATTTACAAACCTCATTGCTGTCTTTATTTAAAAAATAAATCATGTACTTAACAGATAAAATAAGAAAAAACACCAGAAACTGCAAAAGTAAGGATAAAATACGCCTTGAAGACATCCAAGGATCTTTTCTGAGTCTCCTACAGACTTCCAAATGCACTTCCTGTAGCATTATGGATCACAGATTATCATGCAAGGTATTTTTGAGAATAAGGGAATAGAGGTGTGCAATATGAACACTAAGAATATGTTTTAACAACAGAAAATACAAATTAATTATACAATTACACTACTGCACTATTAAAACCTACTTTACAGAGTCTTAATGACATAAAATCAAAATAATATTACAAATATTTTAAACTTCTTTATTATATTTTGGGCAGCTCCCCAAAATGTAATCCTACAGTGATTAAATAGTGCTTCCGAAGTCATTTTCAGACCCCACAAAACTGCCTCTGAATATTGCTGTTTACACTTTAACTTGGTTCGTTCTGTGATTGGATCCATGCAAGCATAAAAATCTGTTTCCCACAGATCATAGAATGGGAGTTCAGCCTTTAGTTCAGTACTAAAGTTCATGCTTTAGTTCAATAACAGCCTTTGAATGTTTTTTATTTCACCACTGCAGCCTAGGTCCATTCAGCTAAGCAAATCTTGGCTACAAGCATTCACTCGTGGCTGTGAAGTTGTTCACTGCTGGAGATACGTGGTGTCTGACTTGAGGTTCTTATTTTCAGATGTTTGCTCAACAGTTCGTGAATGATGTGTCTGTGGTTTTGGATGTTTGGGCCCCCAAACTAATTAATCACACTTCAAAATCCTGGATCACACCTATATGGCAGAAGTACCTCACTAACAAGGTCATCAGATGAAGATGATAGAATCATGGAATGGTTTGGGCTGGAAGGGACCCTTAAAAAACGCCCAGTTCCAACCCCCCTGCCATGGGCAGGGACGCCTCCCACTAGATCAAGTTGCCCTTCAACTTGCTGAAGGTACATTTAATCTCACTGTCCATGTCAGTGACAAAGATGTTAAATGGTGCTGGTCTGCATACTGACCTCTGAGGAACACCACTTGTGACTGATCTCCACTTGGACACTGAGCTGTTGACCACAACTCGTTGAGTGTGACCACCCAGCCAATTCCTTACCCAACAAGTGGTCCATCTATCATATCCGTGTCTCTTCAATTTGTAGACAAGGATGCCATGCAGGACAGTGTCAAATGCTTTGCACAAGTCCAGGTAGATGATGTCAGTTGCTCTCCCCTTATCCACCAATGCTGCAACCCCATCACAGAAGGCCACCAGATTTGTCAGGCACCATTTCCTCTTAGTGAAACTATATTGGTTGTCAACAATCACCTCCTTATTTTCCATGTGTCTTAGCATAGTTTCCAGGAGGACTTGCTCCATGATCTTGCTGGGCACAGAGGTAAGACTGACTGGCCTGTAGTTCCCCTGTTCTTTCTTTTTTCCATTTTTAAAAATGAGGGCTATGTTTCCTCTCGTCCAGTCAGCGGGAACTTCATCAGACTGCCACAGCTTCTGAAATATGAAGAACAGTGGCTTAGCAACTTCATCTGCCAGTTCCTTCAGGTCCTGCGGATGCATCTGATCTGGCCCTACAAATTTACAAGTAAGAATTTCACTGTATTTTACATGAAGCTACACAGTACAAAGGGATACTTAAATCTTCATGACTTGAATTTTTTAAGGGGAAAAAAAGGAGGAAAATGATGATTGATGATAGTGTAGTGATGTATTCAAGCCCTGCATGTAGGTTTTGTCCTCTTCTTCTAGTGGAGCTGTGCTGTTGATGGATGTACTTTCATCTAATTTTAGCTGGCACAAGTCCTGCCTAGAAATGTTTTGAATGGCTAAGGAGCTTTTGGTCAGTACTGCTTATTTCATCTGCAGACCTAGAGCAAAGTACACAGGAAATTGACTTCTGCTGTGTCAAACCAAGTTTGTTTTAGGGAAGTTTGCTATACTTTTAAGAGAAAGTTTAGAAGAAATATGTCTGGAGACAGACAAGGTAAAAAAAAGAAGCAAGGAAGAGTGATGAGATAGCTCTTTCTGAGCTGAGAAAGCTGGTCTTTTTCTACTCTATAATTTAGTAGGGTGTTTTTAGAAAGTTAGCTAGCTCTCACTGATGTTTTTGAAAGCTACGCTCAAAACAGATTGTGCTTTACCCATATATTAATTGAATCAATTTGCAGCCTCTTTTCTCTAATGAGTGACATACATTAAATTACAATTTGTCTAGTCTTGACCAGAATTGTAGATGTTTTTGATGCTTTTAGATTTTGTTAAATACTAGGTTTCACTAGCTATCATGTAACATTAAATATAAAAAACTATACCTTTTAACATCTGTCATGCCCTATTTGCTGTCTAGTCACAGCCGTAATTTTGCTGTTCTTCATCAGGCACAAAGCTGTAATTAAAAATTACAGGGCTTTTAAAGGGCTTAGTAAAATTGTACTCACTAGGGATGTCCTCAGGGCCCACAGCTGAAATGCAGTTACCAGTCAGAAATTCTGCATACTAATGGAGATAGGCTCCAGCTTTCCACATCCATACCATCTGAACTCCAAGTCTTGATTTATTCACACTATGGCTCCTAACTCATTCTAACCAAGAAAGCAATGCTTCACATATACACTAGTCAGATAATCGCACTAACTTACCTCCAAATACCGTCATGATTAAATAAATACATAATGATGAGTCGAATACATAAGCTTAACACAAAATGTCATTAAGATCACAAAAGTTTATGTAGCGAAGAAGAAATTTCTGAAGGTTGTGTGTGTTACATATTTGAAAACAATCAAACCTAGGAACACCCCATTATCTTGACAGAAAGTACGGGAGTATCAGCCCATTTCATACAGCAGCTGGGATCAGGTGTGTGGTTGTGTTGTCTTCTGCAGTCTCTGCAAATCCTCTCAATTATAATCACTCACAATGCATTGTGAGTATGCCTACTGCTTTGCAGATACATGAAAGACAAGGCTGCTGCTCGAGGGAGCTTGTATCTTGACTCATATACAACACAAAGGCTAATAGTTCAAATGCATATGAGAGCAAAGAATAAGTGAGATCTTCAGGGCAAAGTTGGTAATAGAAGGCTTCAGGCCAGACTGGAGCTTTTAGGCTGTCCTGGATAGGCTCTGGTTTTCCTTCATAAAATAAATAATGAAGACCCAGTTTTATTTTAATCACTTCAGATATTTCAGGAATGTCAAAATTCCTGGGATTTATGAACACCACACTCATTTACACACGTTACATTCTTTAACTCTAATTTGCAGTTGTGGAGGTTTGTTTTGCAAAAATAACCTGTCCTGAATAATGCTCATTAGTTGCAATAGCCAGTGCTAGCAAATAAAAAGAACATGTGCAAATGTTTTCATGCCCCAGATGTATATGCCCTTGAATACTCCATCCCTCTGCTCTTGTCCTCTCAATTTCATTAATGACTTGTGTGGGTGAAGGAACTCAAAGAGTCTCTCTGTGTAGGCTACTATTTGCTGGGAAAAAAAAAAAAAAAAAAAAAAAAAAAAAGTTTTGAGGGAAAAATCTTCTAAAATTTCTAAAATCCTTTTGATATCTCAAAATGAAACTTAAAAAGAGTATAAATGCATCACTTTTCAGACAGCAAACATCTCAGGACAGGTTCTGAGTGTGACAGATGTGTGGTATAAGACTTGTGAGGAGTCAAAGTAAAGACTTGGTTAGGATGTTGCTAATCTCCTTCCATTTGGGGATTTTTTGGCTGACCTGTCAGACTGGGACAGGATGCACTCTATAGATACCTTAAAGGAGGCTGTAGCAAGGTGGGGGTTGGTCTGTTCTCCCATAAGCCTGATGACAAGACGAGGGGAATGGGCTAAAGTTGCACCAGGGGAGGTTTAGGTTGGGTATTAGGAAGAACTTCTTTACTGAAAGGGTTGTGAGGCATTGGGATGGGCTGCCCAGGGAAGTGGTGGAGTCACCATCCCTGGAGGTCTTTAAAAGACGTTTAGATGTAGAGCTTAAGGATATGGTTTGGTGGAGGACTGGCTAGTGTTAGGTCAGAGGTTGGACTTGGTGATCTTGAAGGTCTCTTCCAACCTAGCTGATTGTGTGATTCTGGATAAAGATGGTGAACAGAGGAAGACTGAGGACCCCACGCTATGGCATGACTGTACCCAGAGGCGACAATGGCACGTTCCCGATGCCCTTTTCGTGCCCTTCTCCCAACAGAACCCCCCCTTTTGCCCAGTTAGGCACAGCAACGCCATGGCGCTCAACCCCTAGCGGTCTGCACCCTCCAACAACACCCCCACCACCACCACCCCACTCTCTCCTCCCCATGCCGTGACCAACAACCCCTCCATGGGCCCTGGCGGTGGCAGGGGCTCTGTCGGGGACTACATTTCCCGTGGAGCCCAGGGCAGGCGCGGCCCCGCCCGGCTGTCAGCGGCCGCGCTGCAGGTTGAGCGCGGCGGCTGCAGATGAGCCGAGCCCGTGCGCGGGCGGGGCGGGGGGGGGCGGCCGGGGCAGCGCCGCCGGGACCGGGACCGGGGCCAGGACCAGGACCAGGACCGGGTTTGGGGTCGGGACCGGGCTCGGCGCACTATGCGAGGCCGGGAGGATGGCGGTGGAAGGTAAGGAGGGCTCCGCGTCCCTTCGCTTCGCTGCCCCCGGGGGCCCGCCCGTTGTCTCCTCCCCTCCGGGCTCTCACCTGCGGTGTGGGGTTTGGGGTGGGGGGGGCGCCCCCCCAAAAAAAAACTGGGGTGTGGGAAGGGAGGCAGGTGGGGTGGGGGCATGCAGAGCCCTGGGGTCGGCCCCGAGGTGCCGCCCCGGCGGGTGGGGGCGGCGGGTCTGCGCCTCCTGCCCTCCCTCCCTCCTTCCCCTCTTCCTCCCCTCCTTCCCCTCTTCCTCCCCTCCTTCCCAAATTTCCCCCAAGGCCCTGAGCACCCCCCAGGGCTTCTGCCCCCACTGCCGACCCTCCGTGCCTCCCCCACTGACATGGTCATGAGCCCCAGGCAGCCCCCGGCCCGGGGACGTGTGTGCCCCTTTTACCCCCTTGCCCCCCTGCCATCCCCCCCCTTTGCCTCCTTTTCCTTCCCCGAGCAAGAGGTGCCCAAATTCAAGGGGACAGAGCTCAGTGAGCAGCCCGGCTCCCGAGACAGGTGGCTGCATTGTGGAGGTCTTCTGGTGGGCGCGTGGTCCCTCTCCGTGCAGCTTTTGGGGAGGTCATGGAGCGATGTGGGTCGGTGTGTGGGGACAGGTACATCTTCCCCCTCACTGTCTGCCTCTCAACTTCCCTGTTTTCTAGCGTTCAGGGCCCATCTTGCTCTCCTCTGTGCCTGCAGGAGAGCCGTAGGAGTCCACGGTGTGACAACCAGCCACGCAGCCACCCCCTGTGCAGAACTCGGGGTATGTCGCTGTTTTGGGGGTGCTCGCCTTCAGGCAGCCCTCGTTCAGCTGCTTCTCAGGTATGCTGAGATCTGTGGCTCCATCTGAGGCCGTCTGTGTCCATGAGGATCATGCTGAAGCTCTTTAAAGTACACAAGTGAGCAGCACAAATTAGTGCCGAGCTGAAACTTGGCCAGTGGACACCTCAGCATCCCTGCGAACCAACTTCCTAGGCAAACTTATATTAAGGTAAATAAAACCCCTGTGTCTCAAAAGGTGCCTGTCCCGAGATTTCAGCCTCTCCTTAAGCCAAACAGATTCTTTATGCCCAGGGTGCTTTGCTGAATAGCAGTTTTGGAGACTGTAACGGTGGAAGGAAGGTAGTGGTCCTGGATAAAAGCATCTCTTCTGCTGTGGCAAAAACTTAGCAGTGTGAACCACGCATGCGTGCCTGGTAGTGGGTAAGTAAATGAAATGGACTGCCATGCACCAGATGGTTCATACGCCAGCAGCAACCCCTCTTTCTGTGTGTCATCCTCCTTTATTCACTTGGAGCCCTTCTCAGTCTGTTTGCTAGATTTTTTCAGGTCTGTAATAATTCCTGTCATATCTGCAGTGCCTTCCATCTGAGAATCTCGAAAAGCTTGGTAAATATTAATGAAGGAAAGCTCTGCTAAACCTTTGGGAAGCAGTGCCTCTCCTTTCTCCCGAGCTGATTTGGGATTTGTTTCCTCTTTAACCCTTTCTTCCCGTTTCCTCTCTCCAGGATGCATCCATGCTGTGGTCTCTCAAAAGAGGCCTTCGTGTCTGCATGTCCCACTTTCCCCTCGCTTTGTTTGCTTCCTCCCTCGACTTTTCTTGCCTTTGTGCTGCTGCACAGCTCCGTCCCTCTCCCTAGCACAGCGAGGTGATTCCTTACTTCTCCAGCACAAGGAGCCTTGTGGCCGTGACTACTTTCTGTCAATGCAGTGCGTGCACGTTTATGTCCCTTTCTTACCCTTAATTTTCTTTTGGGACTGGGCTTCTTTGTGCAAAGGCGCTTAATAGCGTGCTTTTATCTTAATGCATGCTCCACAATATCGGAGCCCTGGGCGTGGGCCGTGTGCTTTTCATGACCTGTGCCTCTTGGCAGGTAACACGTGGCCCTTTTGTTAGGGAAGCCCAGCTCACCCCGTGTTCCTCATGGCTCCTGTCACTACACCATGTGGATTGCACTCCAGGCAAAAGCAAAGCTGCTGTGGAATTTTCCAAATTTAAAGAGTTTTGGAGAAAAAATGCCAATTTGCTGAACTCGATGTCTTGGACTTAGGGAACACAAACTGCTTTTTTTTTTTTTTTTTTTTAGTTGATTTGTTTGTTTTTGTTGGAAAAAAATGTTTTCCTGCTTTGCTGCTTGGGACCTTGAGAGCATAACCTTGTGCACATCAGCTCTGGAAGCCTGGTAATAAGGAGGGCCCTGAAAACCTGGCTTAAGTGGAATGTGTCCAGCCTCTCCGGCTCAGCTGGGAGCTTGGCTAGCGTGGACTTCCTGGGACTTCAGAGCTTTTTTTTTATTATTATTTATTTTTTTTAGTGTCACGAGGCTTCTGGACTGCCAGGCCTGCTTGCTTCTCGTGCGGGCTCGCAGGCGGCTGGCTCTAGGACACGAGTGGCAGGGAGTGGGGGGGTCCCTGGGGGCAGGAGGGAACCACAGGTCCTGGAGCATGGGAGTTCCTGGCCGGAGCCAGCATCCGCTGCCTGACCAGCGCTGCCACTGCTATTGTTCTGGGGAAAACAGCCTCAGCCACCAACCCAGAGACTTTTTTTTTTACCCTCTTTCATTTCAGAAGCGCTCCGTGTGGCTGAAATGGCAGCATTTTGTAACATATAGTTTGAGGAGAATCTTTAGGGGAAAAAAAAAATCGGACTTTATTTTAACAACCTGTTGAAATCTTCCTCGGGTTTGATTATTTTTAATGCTGTCTTAGGACGAATTGCTGGAGTTTAGTTATGGTAACAAATGTCCAGCAGTTTACTTAAAGAAAACATCCCAATTTTTTATTATTTTTTTTTTACCAGAATAGCTGACAGAGATGGATTTGCAAATATGAAATAGGAATTTGGAGGATCCCAGAGTTCTTTGGCAGTTGCATAACGCGTACCTGAGCGGGGGTTCAGAGGGACTCAGCCAAAATAGTTTGATCTTGGTTTGCCCTACTTGTCCTGAAAGAGATCTCGTGGCCTGGGTGGTCCTTCAGGCTCATAGTATCAGTGCTTGGGATGGATGAACATATCAGAGTCTGTGTGGGGAGAGAGAGTTTGCTCTCCTTAACACGAGCCCATCTAGATGGGAGCACTGCCAAGGTAAGGCTAATTTTAGACCTAGCAGTTTTGACAATGTTCCTTTAAGTGTTTTCCTCCCTCTAGTAAGAATGAAAGAACTAGGTCAGAGCCAGTTGAAAAAGGCTTTTGATCCCTGCAACAGTGTTCTCAAAAATATATTATTATATTTTTTGCTCTTGTGCAGCAGAGGAAAAGGGGAAGAGAGAATGGTGACTTCCCCCCCACAATGCTTCTTGCACAGGAAAGCAAGAGACTGACAGCAGCCAGCAGCTAATGTATGTGTGCAGGTAATCCCACACAGTTCTGTCAGCTCCCCTGCAGCTCTGACCTGCAGCATCTTGGAGATTTCTGAGCAAAAAAAAAAAAAAAAAAGTGCTAATTATGTCACGGAATTATTGCCTAGCGAGTGTTCAGTGAAGCTTGGTCTAATGCCTTCTCTTCCATGCGTGTGCTTTGGAAAGTATATGCATATGTTCATTGCTAGTTTCCTCCTGAAAACTGATGGAAAAATAAACTCTTTCCTGTCCTATGGCTCTTCTGCAGTGGTTGATCTGCCTGCTGGAGAACATTTTTCACTAAGAAGGAGAGACTTGCTGACATAAAATGACAGAAAGGCTCTGGCCTTGCCCCGTGGCAGTCCTGAAGGAGACTGGAGGCTCGAAGGAGTTGGGAGTGTAACGGGGTCTGGAGCCAAGGCTAACTGCTGCAAGACTTGAAGTTTTTTTGCAGCCTGTAACTGACTTCTGTCAGAGCAGTCCTGAATTTCAGCAGTGTGATACACCTGGGTGGAAAGCTTGCAGTGCTCAGCCAGCCCCGGCGGATATTGAGTGCTGCCATGTGTTTCCTCAGAGCCTTGCGATACGGTGAGCTCATAACTTGCAGTGCCAGCGCTGCCAAGACTGTTAAAGCAAGTTCAGGACCATCAGAAAGGGAGCTTCTAGTTTTAGTGTAGGCGCCCATCATGCTGTCCCAGAGGGTGCTCAAAAGTACAACTGTCTTAACAAGTTTTCAGTTATTCGGCATTTCCTTGTTCCTAAACCCACTCCAGGCTCAGACCAGATATCTGCACACCTAAGATGTCATGGAATCTGATCTAATACGTGGTTTTTCAGCACACTTAACTCCTTGCCTAGCAAAGAAGTCACAAATCCTGCCATCCAAAAGGTCTGTGCTTCCATCAGTGCTTGTTTTCTTTAATAGTTTCCAACCACTCCTTAGCTTGAAGGGCTCAGGAAAGCTTGGAAAGAGCTGCCAGTTGGAGGCAGAGCTGATATATGTGTCTGCCTCTCCGGCTCAAAGTGTCCCCTCAGATTGTAGCAGAGGAGATCGATAGGACCAGTGTTGGAAGCACGCACAGGACAGGCAAGAGGAAGACCTGAACTGCAGCCTTTGATCTTTGTGCTGCTTCTGTATGTTGCTTGGTGACTGTTTATTGTAAAAATGCCTCAGCAGTTATGGGTTTCCAGGCTGGAACATAGCTCCTCTTCCACCCCCTTCCACATGGCTGTGTTCCTGTTGGGCAGTAACATCTGTGCTCCTCTTTCTTGCTCAGCAGCAGCCTGATTTTGGAGGATAAGGCTTCCCTTCGTGCCCCTGCCTTAGTGTGCACACAGCTTGGTGGCCATGTGCTCCTCTGTCCTCCTCTGAACCACTCCTTAGCAGCTTAGAGAGGAAAGATCTACCTTTGAAAAGTCAGCTCTGTTGCAGTTCCTGCATCTTTGAAAAGACAGATAGTTAATGATCCTTCTCTAGAGGAATACTGTTACTGTCTAAAGCCAGAAGTCTGTTTTGGACTGCAGGCTCTCATCAACAGGTGCATTGTGGCAATCAGACACCCCCAAATTAATCTGGTGCAATGAAGAGTGGCACTATGCTAAAGTCACCTTGGGTGAGTTTAGACTGAGTGGCAAGGGGATATGATTTCAGGTTGTGTGCTCATTTTCCTCTACCTGCTTTTAGAAATGAACTCACATTAGGCAGGAATCAGGCAGTTTGGGCTTGGCATATCACTGCGTTTTCCTTGGAGGAGATTTTGCTGTAGCACAAGAGTGTACCTGAAAATTCAGAAGTGTTTTCAGGTCAACCAGTTCCATGACTGTTTGTTCTTACCCTTTAAAACACCTGGAAAACTCCAAAGCTCCAGGAGGACATTGATTGATATAAATTGGCTGTTCTGATGCAATGGAATCCCATCCCAAGGATCAAACTTGGCTGCTGGTGGTGGTGATGTATGGGCGAAGGAAAGAATGGTGCTTTGGAAGTTTCTTCACCAAGAAGAGAAAGTGAGAGAGCGAATGACAGAAGATAGATGTTATTTGCATTTCCTAACATGCTGCTGGAAAGCACTGACAACGCCTGTAGTGACACTGTAGGATCCCACATTTATTTCTTAAATGGAACTTATAAAACAGGATTTTTCTTTTTATTTATTTTTTATTTTTTTTAGCAAGGTAGGTAACATAAAGGAGGCTGTGTAGCTTTGTTCCTCCCACGGGTCGGTTTATGAGGGCAGGGCAGGCTGTTTGGAGCCAGTCTCTTGGACTTTGCAGGACTGCTTTGTCACAAAGGTTACAACAGGAGAGCAGCAGCAAGAAACACTGTGGGTGAGGCATTGCAGCCAGGCGGTGTCAGAGCTGCAGATCGGTTAGGGGTGCTATGTCTGGTTCTGGTGCTAACTTTCTGTGTTGTCATGGCTGAGACAGCTTTAGCCTCCATGCTTTGGCTCTGTCCCATCTCTCTGGTCTCTCTTCTTGCTCACAGTGTATGATCTTTGAGGCAAGGACCCTTTCTGTGAACGAGAGATGCTCAAAGGTTGGACTGAGCAATCCTATGTTGAGTTATTTTTTGTGAAAGCTGTTGCCTTTGGCTGGCATACAGGTGTTTAGCCTTGAAGATGAACAATTGAACTACTCATCGCTAAATTATGTGCTCAAAGCATGCAGGGAATGTAGAGGGAGTAGTTCTGGAAGGTGCCAAAGGCAAAGGTGGAGGAAAGGGCCAGAAAATTGAGTAATTTTGAAGTCTTCTGGAAGTGTCTGGTTGGTCATGGTCAAAATAGCAAACGGAATTTAGGAACTATGAGGAAGAGCTCAAAAAAAAAAAGAAGCAAGGAACAGTTTTTACTACTTCTTTGGATATTACTCTTCTATTCTCAGTGCTCCATTCAGTTTTTCTTGCCACATCCCCAAAACGACAGAGGGCTGGAAAGACTACAGGAAAGGGCAATCAGCTGGTTAGAGATAGGGCATGTTTTCTGAGGGAAGGTTCTGATTCTTTAACCTGGAAAGGAGATGACCACAAAGAGAATCCTTAGACATTAATGAATGGTTTGGAGAAGGTGAAAAAGGATCTGGTTCACAAGGCAGAACAATGAAGGTATGGGCTTTTGTGCTTAAAAAAAAATAGTTTTTCAAATTACACGATTCCTAAGTTCAACCTTGGGTCATTCCTAACATGCCAAGGCAAGTTTAGTTCATGTGTGTGCCCTTAAGCGATGGCATATGGGGCTAGACTTTGTCTGACCCATCCTGATGGCTTTTATGAGAAAATCTGACTTGTGTGCACCCAGAACAACCCCACTCACCACAAAGAGCCCGATTTGGATCGAGGCTGTAGGTTCCCTCCCCTTTGTGCTGCTCCTGGGCGAAGCAAGCAGGTGGGCAGCAGGACTGAATATGGGCTGAAGTGAGCTCTGCATTCATCTACAGGATACAAAATGCTTGCAGGGGATATGTGGATGAAAAGGAAAAGGGCTTGAGGAGGAAATTTGGGGTGGATTTTAGCCTGTCTTTAGTGCAGTTTTTGGTTTTCTTTTGGTAGAGAGCATTTAGCTGAGTTGATTTGCTTCTCTGAAAATATCCCAGCAAAAGCAAGAAACAGACTTTAATAATGCTGTTTCAGAAATAAAAGGAATTTTAATGTGTGTAAATAGAAGCTTTCTCCTGGATTTTCCTCCAGCAAAATAATTGCATGCTCTCAGCTAATGGTTTGTCACTACAAGA
Source organism: Aythya fuligula (assembly GCF_009819795.1). Lineage (NCBI taxonomy): Eukaryota > Metazoa > Chordata > Aves > Anseriformes > Anatidae > Aythya > Aythya fuligula. The sequence goes on along the minus strand of NC_045560.1, from coordinate 145,876,787 downwards.
GTCAGCTGTGGTACTGGAGGGAGTAGGACACAGTGGTATGAGTAAGCTGTAGGAGGTAAAGAATTTTGCTGGGGGAAGGCACGAAGGCATTTCCAGGCTCCTTCGTTAAATGTGCAAGGGAAGGGACAGCCTTGAGGACCGACAAGAGGTAACTTAACAGGCAGCTGAGAGAAAGCCAGGACTGGAAACAGAAGTCAGCTGCCAGATTGTGACTAGTTATGCTAGTGGGAATGGGTAACTGTTTCTTCCTCTGCATTTTGATGACTTTGTGCATCGTACGTAGGACGGGGAATAAAGCCTGGGTTCACAGCTGAGTTGCAGCCGTTTCTGTTGCACGTGCTCAGCAGACAGCAGCTTTCACTAGGTGCAAAGGCATGAAATCTGTGGTGTGAGGGGGACAGTGCACTGCTGATGCTGTAACACCTGTGTGCATCTGGGCTGGGCTTGGGACGTGCTGGATGGGCTCACTGGGCTCTAACATGGTAGGTTGCAGAATTAAGTAGTAGTGCGGTTGGGACTGGAGGCATTCATATAAATAGAGGTTGTGGTGGACTATGGCTCGCTAATCTCTGCAGCAAAAATATTTAGGAGCTCATCTAGTGACCACAAGACAAGTTTGATCCAGGAGTAGTGGAACCAATGAAGACTTGTTTCTCACCCAGCTGAATCATAGCATCATTAAGGTTGGAAAAGTACTCCAAGATCACCTGGTCCAACCATCCCCATACCACCAATGTCACCACTAAACCATGTCCCCAAGCACCACGTCCAACCTCTCCCTGAACACCCCCAGGGATGGTGACTCCACCACCTCCCTGGGCAACCCGTCCTCGTGCCTGACTGCTCTTTCTGAGCAGAAATGTCTCCTCATTTCCAACCTGAACCTCCCCTGGCACAACTTGAAGCCATTCCCTCTGGTCCTATCACCAGTTACCTTTGAGAAGAGGCCGACCCCCAGCTTCCTACACCTTCCTTTCAGGCAGTTGCAGAGAGCAATGAGGCCTCCCCTGAGCCTCCTCTTCTCCAGACTAAACACCCCCAGTTCCCTCAGCCGCTCCTCACAGGACTTGTGCTCCAGGCCCTTTTCTATCTTATTTTCTGTGTTCACTCTGAAATCCTCAGTGGGCAACAGCCAGTGGTATCTAGTCGGGAGTTTGCACAAGTTGTTTGGTGATTGACTTCAATGTACGGTGGATGCTTTCCCTCCAGTGAGAGCATTAATTCAGCTCTCTTCCTCTCTGTCCACCTCCTGATTTGTGCTTTTCATGCTCAGGCCTCTTACCTCCTGCAACATCCTCTTTGACTGCAAAGCTGTGCATCTCACAAACCTGTCTGAAATCCAGAGTTGTTCACTTTTCAGCAGAAGCTTTGCAGATGCTGGCATAAGCCGCCTTATTAACTAAGGGTAAGATCACTTTGCAAAACATACTTCAAACAGTGGATTACAGCATAAGAGAGTTCATTATATGTTCTTGTATATACATGATGCATGTTACTTATTGACCTTTATTATTTTTTTTTTCCCCACTAAGATCCCTTTTACTATAAGCTAATTGCATAGCTCGCTAGTTCCCTGTCTTTGTCACCATTTTCGTCCTATATACCTGCCCAGGGTTTATGATAGACTTGCCTTACCCACTGAACTGGCCCGTTTTTCAATGAGCCTCTCTGTTGCCATTGTGAATTCAAGAGCTGCTCACACCAATTGCACATTTGTTAAAATAGAATGAAAAAATGCTTCAGAAATAATTTTGCTGCCCAGCCCTTGTCTCTGCTTTTCATCACGCGGGCCTGTGGCTGTTACAAAAGGCAGACCTTGCCTTGCTGAGGCTCTGGGGCCTGTCTAGTGATAGCCAGTGCAGGCTGCGTCCCGAAGAGCAGGTGGAACAGAAAGCTTTTGGTTTACAGCGTTAATACAATCTGTGAAATCAGAGATGGAAAGTGAAGGAATTGCCTTACATAAAATAAATGAGTAGTTTCCAGTAGGAAAATTCTCAAAAATGCAAGAGCAAATTTCTTTAACTGAGTAGACTCGAGTGCATATAAATCCTGGTGGGACGAGGGTCTTTAAAGGCAAACTTAATGTATAACAAAAGAGGATTTCTTGTTTTGGACTTGGTGTTCCTGTTCAGTAGACAAGTAGGGAGTATTTCTCCTCTTTATACCCCTAAGATTTGCATGAGCTTCAATTAAATTACAGAATTATTTGCTCAGTTTGATTCAGACTGAAACTGCTGAGATACTTGTTCTGGTTTTGTGATATATTTCTGATGCTACACAAAACTCATCAGCTGCCTCTTACAGCTGAGGTGTAAGGGAGGTATGTGGAGTGTAGGCAGCTGAGTAATGTTTTTTCCCTTTTTGCTTTTGCCTTTGCCTTTAGTTTTGGGCATTCTTTGTGTTTTTTTTTTGTTTGTTTGTTTGTTTTTTTGGAGAGAGTGAATGGCTTGTGGTATTAATTGCTGTGGTACCATGACATCGCTACTCAGTTGCCTAGCTAGAGAGCTGCAAGCCACGTTGGGGATGTGGGTACTTGAGGCTTTGTCTTGCTCTCTTGCTCTCCCTGCCAGCCTGAGCTCTGAACCCAAACCACCTGGTGCAGCTCATTGCTAAGACCACTTTGCAAAACTCCCTGCAGCCCAGCCCTGGGTTTTGGCACAGCCTGTTTGTATTTGTTTCATGCTCATTCCTGATGCTGACCAGCAGAAACAGGCAACTTGGCGTTGGTATTACTTTAGCAAAATACTTCAGGGCTTCACCTGTCAAGAAGGTTTCTGGTAAGTCCACATTATCAAAGCAGAACAGATGCTGACTGACTTGGGGCTTCTAGGTCTGAGTGAATGCTGCTGAGACCGTTAGACAAGCAGCTTGGAGAAACATCTAGGCAAGATTTTGAAGGTACTTCCTCAGCAGGATGCCAGCAACCTGGATGGCAACATAAGCAGCAGGATGGATTCGTGTGAGGCTTTGACTACAGCTTCAGCTGGCCCAAAGTGATGAATTGGTGGGACTGTGTGGGTTTACGTTAGCTGGAGGTTGCACTGCATGGAGAGGTAATTCCTGCAGGCAAAAGCCAGACAGTTTCTCAAACTAGGAACATTTTGATGAGGCGGGTGGACCATCCACAGGGGTTACAGAAACAGATTACTGTGAGAAAAGTTCCTGCTAGATAAAACAGTCAAAGTTTCCTATATTTTGTGGCACCAATTAAGGTCATCTGTATTGGTGGTTTTAATCTTTTTTTTTTATCCTTTTAAAAATTGTAGAAGTGGTAACAACTGCTCAGGTTTGACAATCTTGGGAATAATCCTATATTTTCTAGGGGTGTTTAGAATTACTAATGCAGTACCAGCTTCTGGAAATTGGGGAAGGGCTTTGATGCAACTCCTTCTTTCTTGCTCGGTCAATGCGAGCAGCCATCTGTCTGGAGCAAGATCTGTTCTGTGTCAATGCCTCCCTGATTCTGATCAATATAATTGAAGTGGATTGTGAGTGATACCAAGCAAAAAGCCCAGTGGTTGCTGTTTGACCACTCAGTATTGAAATGCAGCACCTGGAAGTGTGCAGGAGCCTGGCAGAAAGAGCTGACTGCAGAATTTGGATGGTTGGAGATTTGATTGGCCTTTGATGAAGAACCGAGCAAAGATGGAAAGGTGGATTTTGTCAACACAGCTCCTGGCATTGTGCAGCTAAGTTTATGGCACAAATACATGAAATAGAGCTTGGACGTTTGCAAGTGTTTTACATTTTAAAGTTTTCTAATGGTTCAGAGGTCGGATGGGTGTCTCCTGTGTGCGCTTCTTGTCTCTAGAGAGCAAAAGCTAGCACATGACTGTGATGCACGCAGAACAGGGCAGATGAGTAAGAAGATGCTATTTTTACCAGATCGCTTTTCAGAATAGAGCAATTGTTATTGCATGCAACTCCAGCACTTGCCAAGTATGCTTTAATGCAGTCTTAATTGATCTCCTTAAAATTTTGAGCAGCCAGCAGTGTTCCCACTGAAACAAGTAGCTCAGAAACATTTGACGCGGCAGGCAGCGGAGCACACAGAGGTAGTGATTGATCCTGGGTTTGATCTGCTACGCCTTGAGCCCCCAGATGGAGAGCCTGACTCCCCATCTGGCCATGCGAAACTTTGGATGTATCAAGGCTGACTTCTGAAGAGTGCCTTAAGGCTCGTCTCAAGGTTTTCGGAGTATCCTCTAGACAAATGCTGGGCCTCCTCCCAGATGCCAGCAGCTTGCTGTGGCTGTTGGTGACTGTTTTGTACCATCAGGCGTGCTCAGACAAGCTGTCTCCTGGCTGCTTGCTGTCCGTGAGGCAGACGTGGAGGGGAGGAAGGCAGCTAGGGGAGCAGAGCCTTCGCATTGCCCTGCGAGCTCCTTCAGAGCTGTGTACACGTGCCGGAGGGGAGCTGCGTGGGCGCGGGGCTCTGCTCCCCATCAGCTTCTGGAGGGCAACAAATTCTCCTGCTCTGTCTGCTCAGAAAGGAGCTGGGTTTGTGTTCTAGCCTATGGGAAAAATACACTGCGTCGCTTTAGTTTTCTTCCTTCCCTAGTCTTTTAGGGCACATGTGGTCGTTTTTCCACTTTGGGTGCTCATTTTACTGTTTTCTCACAGTTCCTGACCCTCCTAACTTGGCAGATCTAAGCAGCCTTTCCTTTAAAGTTCTGGAATAGGAGATATTTTCCTGTAGATTCGGCTCTGCCATTGAGGTAGGAGTACAAGAGCACTCGAGTACCTTTGTTTTTAAATAATGGTCGGTTTTCTAAATGTAATCTGTGATCTCTGTCATTGTGGCTGCCAGCACCATTTGTCATGCGCTTGTCGCTCCAGTGCTGTACGGAGCACCCAGCCCCAAAAGGAGAACGTTCCCACCACAGAAAGCTTTCAGTCCAAGTAAAACAACAATTGCTGGGAAGCATGAGGACAGACACGGCATTAATCAGCTGTCAGGTGGGGTTTTCAGCACGCTGTCCTGCTGGTGGGCATAAAAGGAAAGGAGAATTTCAGCAATCTGGAATGGGATGGAGACTTGTTACTGAGATGCAGAGATGATGGATGGAGTAAGATTAGGTTCTGCTTCAAAATCTAATGATGCTACTGACGTGTATGGTATTAACTGGTATGGAGTGGGGTTTGGTGGCCTGATGGGCTTCTGGAGTCTACGAGTGCTGAGATGGATTTGACCTGGCAGAACGAAGAAGTGCTGGGACTGCTGTCAAAGCAGTGGGACAGGGAAATGCCAGAGGGTGGGGGAAGGTGGTGGTAGCCAAGGGCAGGGTAGAGAGAGGTAGGAGCCTGGACAAGTAATTTAGCAAGAAACTCCTTTGTCTATGGTTAGAGAGAAGAATCTTTGTCAGACGTCCGGGAAGAGATGAGCTCTGCAGTTTGGGGTCAGCCGGGAGGGTCAGAGGAGTTGGGCTGTGATGAAGTTGGTGATTTGAGATCTGCTTAGATCAGTTCTAGAGGACTTCAGCCCTGGAAGCTGTCAGCCCCTTGAGCTTTGCGTAGTCAGTCCTGACGTTGTAAGCCAGTCTTATCTGGCTGAAATTATACAAGGTGCTGATCTGAGAAGAGGGAATGCTGTTACCGTCCAGACCTTCACCTCTTTCCCTGCTTTTAACAAATCCTGAAGGGGAGCAATTATGGTTTGTATTGACATTTCTTTAAAAAAAAAGTGAGAGCTCTGCCTGCTCTAGAAATGAAAATAAGGGATTTCTGTCTGCTAATGGAAAGTAACAGAGTGCAAGAGAATGCTCTTTCCTTCTTTGTCTCCTAGCTGAGAGCTGGAGGCAGCACTGGAGAAAAAGCAACAGAGCTGGCCACCTGATGATGCCTCCTGACAGATATTAGCTTTGCCAAGTGACCGAGGTGATATTTATTCTCACTTCTGCATGTTCTCCTCCGGTCTCCCAGTGCTGAGGCTGCCAGTCCAGGCTTAGTGGTAAGCCAAGACTGTGCTGGGGGTGAAGAAGGAGAGTTGAACTCTTCCCTTCTCCCTCTCGTCCCAGAAAATACATTAAAAAGTTGTTTCTTTCTCCCACCCTAACACTGATAACTTCGGAAAAGTCTTTTCTGAGGCAGTCCGTGTTTCTTTTGAACAGTCACATCTTTTCAATGAAAAGCTAATGGGAGCACATGCAGTTGCCAGCAGCCTCTCCAATTTATTTTTCCTCCCGGATCCTAAAGCTTGGATAACGTGGTTATGCTACCACGTTACCAGAAAGCTGGGTCGCTTGCTCCCCGTGCTGCACAGCAAATTGATGCTGTAACCTAGAAGGCTTTCCTTGTCGTGCATCCCATCCTCCCCCCGAATCTGTATTGTTTGGGGCCACTGGGAAGGGAGGGGTTGCAATCCACAGGAAGCTTGCTGCTGGCAGCCTTCTTCCAGCCAGCTCGAGTCCCACTGGGCTTTGTGATTTCTCTCTGGTGAGCACTGGAAGGAGGCTGGCAGCCACAAGCTGCACGTTTCTGGATGCTGCTGTGGTGTGTGAGTGTTTGGAAGGTGTGCTCAGGAGTCCTCCTGTTGGGCTAGGTAAAATCATTGCAGGAAAGACAGTTTGATACTTACTTTATGGCCCCCATTCCTTACCAGGCATCGTTCACTGCTAGTTTCCAGCCTCTGCTTGAGCAGGGTGTGCTGGAAGGGAGTGCTTTTACGGGGTGGTTAGGGTATCTCCCTTTCTTTTTGTGCAGGAGGGGAATTGCAGTCTTAAATCTGACTGCTAACAGGACAGCTTCCGTATGTATTGGGCCATGGAAAAGTCTGTCTCGGTGGATCACATCTATTTTTTCTGTAGTCTGGAGGGTAAAGTAGTCATTAGTAATTACTTTTTTTCTTTCAGGCAGGTAAATATGATCTAGAAGAGATAGATCATGACGGGTGAGTATGATTTAGGGGAGAGGGAATTTTTTAGTGTCCTAACGCACACTAGAATGTAAATATAAACCACACAACACTCCCTTTGAAACCTCCCTTGGGAGATGAAAAGTGTTAAAGACTCCATCATAAGTCTGTCAGGCTTGTGGTATGGGAACATAATGGCCACGCAGCCAGAGCAGGTGAAGCCTGTAAGCTTCGCTGCAGAAGTAAAAGGGTTTTGACATTTCTTTCTGTTGCAGATAGAGGTTCAGTAAGGGAAAAATCAAGCAGCTGCGTTCAAGTTTAGCTCCACTGCGGTCTTGTAGCCATGATAAAAGTAAAATCCAGGGAGAGGTAGGTACGGCGTGGATCTAGAAATAAAGGGCTCAAAAGTTAGGAAATGCTTCTCCTGAGATTATTAAGGTTGAAGTGTTTGTATTTTGGATTGACTGAGTGGTGTGGCTGGGAGAAGCAGTAGGAGGAGAGGAGTGCCTTGCAGACAGCCGTCTGTTCTCCCTCCTCAGCAGTGAGGGGCCATGTCAGAACGAGGAGACTTGGGTTTTGCTCTGCCTGCAGCCGAGCTCCAGAATCGGTTTGAACGAAGGAAGAGAGGCTTTCAAATAAAAGAGCTGCAGCTAGACTTAAAGAAGAACTGTTCAGAGCTGCCTTGGGAAACTGGGCTCTGTAACAGCTCTCTAGGAAGAAATTGCAGATGCCTGGCCTGCTGAAATGAGACAAGAAGATGGCAGATATGAGCCATGCAGACTGCTGCAGACCTCCTTTCCTTTAGGTTCTCTTATAGCAAGAGTGAAATTTAGTTCCCTTCCAATTTTTACTTTAATATACTGGTTTTCTGTGGACCAGCGACAGATATTTTTTTTTCATTCTTCTAGAGACAATGCAGTTTGTAATACAACGTGGCAATTCTTCTTTCCATCACTCAGTGTTGTTAATGAAATACCCTTCATAATATTCTCTTGGCTTGAACCTAGAATAAGTTTCCGTCCTTAACGTGCAGATGTAGTTACTGTGGTCCTTGTACAAATCACCCGTTGCTTACAAGTATTTGGGTGTTTGTGAAATCCCAAGGGGAAAAGGCAAATTTTTGGTGTTCTGGGTTCGCTTTAATTCTGCACCAAGAAATTTCTATTATTTAGGCCCAAAGTTTTCAGTTAAGATTTGGATTTCAGGTGTATGGATATTCAGTGGGTTGTAGGACCCTTTGCTTTCTGAGCCTGCTGGGGCCTGTTTTCCGTGAGAGGCTTTCGGAGCCGTTCACACGGCTGCTAAAACTGGCAGTTCCCATTCCTTCCCCTGCTCCCCACCCTTTGCGTCTAAGCCAAGCACGGGTAAAAGGGCAGCTTTTATTTCAGTTTCACATTGTTTTTTGGGTTTCTATCTGGGGCTGTGAAATATCTCACCACAGCATAAGAAGGAGGAAGCTGGGGCCATTAAGGGAGCTGCGCTAGACGTAGCGCAGTTACCCGTGAGCAGGAATACAAAAATCGGATCCGTGCATCAAGGGAAGTTGCCTCAGGATCCGTACGTCTTAAAATCTCTGCGTGTGCCAAGGAGGTTGTTAAGGCTGCTTCTCTCCGTGAGTGCTGGAACTGTGAAATTCCAGGCAGAAAACAATTAAACCACCACCATAGCTCTAAATGTGCATTTCTGTGGGATGGTTTGCATTTGTTTTCTTTTTTTTTTCCCCCCTCTGGCTGCTTTCCTTATTCTGCTATCATTAGTCCACACCTCATTATGTGCTCCTAGAGAGTACATCCCTCTTGCTTGTTAGGAGGGTGTGGGTGGTGATTTGCAGTGGAACAAAATGCTGAAGGGGAGATAATCAGCTGGGTAAGGCATTACTCTATGCACAGACCGACTCTCTGTGCACAGCTTACTTATCCCATGTTGGTTAGAGCCTTGCATGTTATAGGTAATGGAAAATGCAATAGAAAAACTTCAACTTACTTGACTAGAAAAGAGAAAAAAAAAGTGTGACTGAAGGATAAATACATGAGATAGATTGTTCTACACTAGTAAAAGTTGTAAGCTAGGGGACTCCGTAGTGATGCCAGGAGGATATATTTTGACATAGAAACTTGCACAGAATAGCCTTATACAGTGTTGCATTCCCTTGCATTTTCTTCCTCAAATATCTCACCCTGGATCCGTGTCAAGCTATGGACAGTGTTTTTGCCATTATCTGTCATAACTCTGTTACTGTATGGCATTTCTTAGTACTTTGTGATAAATGCTTGCAACATTTGGGTTCTTCTTTCCTAAGCAGTGTTTTGTCTTTTTTCCCCCAGCTATCCATTGCAATCTGAATCCGAATGGTATTGATCACCCTGTCCCCACAGAAGGCATTAATCTGCAACTTGAAGGTGAAGGAGGTGAATCGCCCTCTGCGAAGAACACCAGTGCTCCGAAAGGGCCCGAGTCAAAAGAGACCCCCAAAAAGCAACAAGTGGAACCAGAAATATCTAAAGTGAGTAGAACGGGATCCTTACTTATTTTGGTGAGTCTTTAAGAATCCAGGCATTTTGAAGTCCTGACTACTGCTTAAAAAGCATTCATCATCCTGTTAAAGACATACAAAGGTGCAAAAATAAGTCTAAGGAAGTGGGTGTTACAGAAGGGAGGTATTGCTGTGGAGTTTTTGCGCACACATCATGGACACTGCACTATTTTATTTCTCTCTGTGTGAAGATAATGATAAATAATGAAAATGCTCTTTTTCAGGCTTTGTGAAGACCTGTTTTGTGAATGATTTGAGTAGCAACCAGAATGGCAATGGATAGGGTTTTTGTTTTTTCTTTTCTTTTTGGTAACTTGTTTATTTGTTTCCTGGAGCAGGTAAAGGAAGAGAAAGGTTTAAACGTATGGATGTTTATATGGACAACTGAGTTCAACAAACTGTTAACTAATTTTAAGAAAAATACTCTGTCAGTTCTTCCATATCTGGTATGTCAGTGAATAAACACACTTCATAGGTGAATCATAAAGACAAATGAAGCATCTGCATCCGTTCATAAGCTGATGAGAGTTTTGCTATTTCTTTGTGTGCAATAGACGTGACTGTGAAGTGCAGGTGAATGTGTGTGCTCCAGACCCTTCAGGGATAGAACAATAATTTGTCACATATTGTTCTAGTTAAAAATGTATCTAATATGAGAGAATATTTTTTTTAAAAATACTAGTAGTTTGGGAGAGATTCTTTAAAAGCCCTATCAGTCTTACTGACCTGCCTAAAAGCAGTTTTTTTGAGGGGATGAAAAATGTCATTGTTACTGAATCTGGTACTTTGGGAGCTAGTAGTGCAAATAAATGACTGTTGCCATCTATCCTTTTTTTTTTTTTTTTTTTTTTTTTTAAGGACCAAAAAAGGCTAGGTACAGTAAGAGTATTTGCTACTGTCATCAATATAGTAAATCTTACAAATAATATGCATACAGTTACAAGGTATTTCACTTTTCGAACAAAATAGCATTAAATGTTTTGAGCAGTAGCCTTAACAATAAAGGTTTGGTATGAATTCTCCATTGGGATATTTGTCTAAAATACCTAGTTATGAATAAGAACACCTTACGCTCATTTCATTCTGTCTTTATCAGCTCGATCCAGTTGTTAACTCTATTAACTAGATCGAGTTCAAGCTGGCATTGATTAAAGTCTGTCTCTCTTTGGGCTCTGATCCAAGCGGGTCCTTCCCACCTTGGGGTATTCTATGAAAATCACTGTTATTTGTAGTCTGTTTTGGGGCTGGTGATCAAGTGCATTGATGATTTCTCTTGAGCCCTTGGAGAACAGGCTTGTGCTTAGTTGGAATCATCCAGTCGGTGTAAAGACCACCAAATATTGGATGGGCTTTGAGGCAAAGCTCAGCTAAAAATGTGTTTACCCAGCCTTTCACTTACAAAAGCAATCTGACTCTGCCCTGTTTTGACCTCACCAGATGCAGATCTGCCCTGTATTGAAAGCTCAAGTACGTGAAACTCGGAAGAGATCTTACAAGCTTAGGCATGAACGAGCTTAGTGATGCAATAGAGCTTCCAGATGAGAATGGGCTCATGTAGCTGACACGGAACACAGGCAGATCAGGCTTGTCTTTGCTTGCAAAAGACTTATTCTAGTGGAAAATTGGAATGAGATACATTGGTGATTTAATATAATGGAGCCTCTCTCTACTATGTGAGCTGTACCTGTTGGATTGATGGATGGGAAACCATTTCTGTGCTAGGGATAGACAGTAAAAAGAGGGAGTGTAGAGCTCTGAATGTAGTGAAATCAGCCGTTGGTTTCCTAAATCTGATTACAAGAGCTTTATTTAACGTGAGTTGGGCATTTTTCAGATTTAACAAAGAACTGGCAAAATAACCCCACCCCAAACTAAATTTTTTGCTTGATGGAATAAGCTTGGCATAATAATATCAAGCTAATGAAGTGGGCTGCTCTTTGTGAGTGCCTTGTTCATAACTTCTTTGTGTGTGTGTGCCTGTGTGTGGCATTAACTTTGTGACGTTTCTCATCTGGATTCATGTTATAGCCTGAGGTGGCCTGTCTTTTCAGACTAGCTCTACTTAAATGTCAAAACTGTGTTGCTTTATCCTCTAAAATGTGAATGTAGAGTTGGGATTGTCACTTGTGTGGCTTTAGGAGTTGAAGCAAGCTGTCATTATGAAACTTTATACATGCAATCATACCCGTACAGTGAAAAGATGAGAAGGAATAGAGGCAAGTATTGTAAATAAAACATTGGGGCAGATCCATTTGTTCTATATTTCCTCATTGCTCAGTTATTTTTAAAAAGGCTTCTTTGCAATCGTGTGCATTCAGATAATATTTAAACATGCTCCATATCCACAGTGGTAAGACATACATTGCACAAAGCATTGCAATGTATCGAATGCAATTTAGGCTGCCTCATAGACTTTCTTCTCTGCTTTCAGCTTTCTAATTTGTCTTCATTGGGACCAATTCCAGCACTTTAAACCCCTGGCAGCTCTAAGGTTTTGCTGTCCAAAGAAACAGAGTCTCCTTTCTAATAGAGCGTGTTCTTCTTTTTCTGTCTTCAGCTATGGTTTTGCAGAACAGTAATAATTCATGGGCTACAGATAGATTTAAAGTTCTTCTGCAGCTACTGAGTTGCAAATAGGGGAATACAAGTATTTGTTTCTATATCTGGGATGCAGACAGCAGAAAGTGTAGATTCATTGAAGGAGCTCTCATTTAGAAGCTCTTGATGAGTGTGGAATCTAATTTTCATAGGCAGAGGTGTGATTTTAAAGAATAATGGAGTCATGATCACAGTCTTCCTCAAACGCTGCTAAGGAACCAGCTAGTTATGTATAAAAAATACAATGAAGTCTGAAAAACGCCACAATTACTCATATTTAAACTGATGTGTTTCGTTCATTGAGAGGCTGATAATATATAGGAGATAATACAAATTAAAGAAATTATTGAAGTGTTAAAATAGCTTTATGTATTTAAAAGTGTGTGTTTATGGATACAAATATGTATACTTTCCTGGTTAGTAAATGATTTTCAGTGTTCAGATTGTATAAAATAATCAGTCTGAGTGGACAGTCTTACAGAGCAGAAAACTTAATTGGAGAAAGGAAGGATGCTTCACGTATATCTATCGATATAGATATAAAAATAGTGTATAAAATTCATTTAACTACCACCTTCTGCCTGTCATATGTGTTTTCTGGAATTCTTATCTTTATTTCATTAAAATGCTGCTTCTGGTTGCTATGGTCTGTTTGGTTTTATTTATTTTTTTTAATAGAACTCTACTCAGTAGTTCCCACTGGCCTGACTCATGTTTATCCAGAGATAATTTAGGGTACTGAGAGCTTTACTATACTTTTCAAGTCCCATATTTTTGTCAGTATAGGCTTTAACAGAGGAAGCCTTTCCTAACAAGGTTCAGAAAGGCCTCTCTTACAGAAGTGCTAGCTTTATCAAGGCTGCCCACATACTGCACTCATGAAGTGCTGTTCAGTGTGAGCGTGACCCCCAAATCTGGTCTGTCACTTATTAAAGGTCTGTCACTTATTAAAAGACTGTTTCTTAAGTAAGGTGCATATATCTGATGACACATATTGTCTCGTGTGGGAGCAGCAGTGGCAAATAATAGACCTTTTAATGTTAACCACTAGTTAGACTTTTGTGTTAGTAATAGCAGATTTTTATCTGACTTAGGGACAAATTAACAGTCCTTTAAAATGCTCATGAAAACTCTGGAAGGAAATTGGTAAATAGAGAGGTGTTTTGTCTTGCCTTCTGCTGATGACTGCCGTGTAGACACCAGTAGAGTGTACATTTTGTTAGAGTGTGGCTCAGTAACTCTTTCGGTTGCTTTTGCTTTCTTTAAAAAAAAAAAAAAAAAAGCTTTTTCAAAGTGACACTGAACAACACTGAAGGACTGACTGAGCTCACTACCAAGAGGATGAGCATTTATCACAGCTTTCTGGGCTCAGCTCAGGGTCGATGGGTGTGGAAGCAGCTCCTCTGGCTTCCTGAAGAGCTCTGCCCTGCTACAGGAGTACTTGGGGTGCACAGCATAGATATTATTTTGTCAGTTACTCAAAAAAAATCTCTAACAGAAGAACAAAAAAAATATTTTTCTGTAGAAAAGATCTCTAGGTTTTTTAATCAGTGGCTTCTGTTTCACAGTATTATCCTTTGTAGTCAAACTTATAAAATGAGTAGGATGAAGAGAGGGTTTTTGCCAAGCCGCAGTCCTGGTGATATGAGTAACGTTACATACATGTACGTATTCATAACAGCTGCTCAACCATTTTATTTTTTTTGTAATTGGTTGAGAAACATCAACAGCCACTGAGTGGGTTGGTTGGTGAAGCCTTACCATTTTGCTTTGTTTTCCAACTATTCCCATCTTCTTTGTGGTGGCCTCGTGGGGTATGTAAACAAGAACCCAGACTGAACTGGCTGAAACCCAAAAGGATTTTGGCCAAGTGGAGGTTGAGCGTGACCCCGTCTGGTCTGTTCCACTCAGGTGCTGAAATGTTTGTGGACACCTTTCTTCCTCTCTCAGCTTACAATTTGTTTGTGATCTCTGATGTCTGAAGTCTCAAAACTGTGCAGTGGACTCATATCCTGAGCGGTGAAACAGGAATGCTGGGTGACCCTGGGTGTTTCCAGCAGCTGAGGCTGATGTTTTTATCCCTCGCTGGCTGGCATGAAGTGCTGGAGGAACCCTACCTGTAGGGCAGAATTTAACTGCTTGGTACAGAATTTAAATTGTAATTAGCCAGGGAGACAAGAAACCGATCTGTCTGCTGCAGTCCTCTAAGTCAGCTGGTTGTAGGACAAATGCCTGATTCGGGGTCCAAATGTATTCCCAATAGTGTTTTTCCCCATTCTGCATCTTCCATTCCTGTTATGAATAGCGTTCTGTGATGCCCCATGTTTTTTTGCAGCAAGATTTCTGCATTCATTATAAAAGATCTGTCTTCTCCAGTTCATCGTGACTGCATACCTGGGGATTCGGAAATATCAGCTGCCCTGACAGCAGCTGCATGTAAGTGGGAGATCTTGCCTGACCTCATTTGTTGTGCTCTGCCCAGGACAGCGAAGGGAAAAGAAGGGCATCTTGCAAAGGACCATTATTCTTTTCCTTCCCTGTCTCAAGATGAGATTACTCTCCTACTGCTTCTCTTTTTTTTTCCTTTCTCCCCACAGGAATTCAAAATAACTAGCTCAGACTAATGCTTAGCTCTTTAGGTGGCTGTAAGTAGAGCAGATGAAATTTACTCGCAGAAGACAAGACCACTGTTGACCTTCCGAACTATTTGAAGAGATCCTTTACAAGTAAGGCCTATCGCTGCATCAGGATACCAGGAAGAGAAAATCCTCTTTTTCAGGCCTCTTACAGTTGCACTTTCACCAAAAAAAATCAATGAAAACATTTTAGGTGCCTGCATGTGCATGGTGCGTGCACGTGAAGGAAGGCAGGGTGCTGGAAGCATCGCAGCCCGTGACCCTGTGGTGGGGCTGGGGGCTGCACAAATCCCCAGCAAAATGGTGCTTTCTGCTGCAGGGGGTGAATGCCTCCGTGTGTAGGTTAGGCAAGAGCAGATGGTTACAAAGAGGCAGCTGAGGGAGCATAAGGAGGGAAACGTCGTCTCTTCAGGCTTCTATTGTCCTGTGAAAGCTATCAGTGTGAAATTTGTGTGCTTTTCCGTTAGAGCAGTGTGAAAAGGAGCAGCGACTGCAGGATGTATTAGCAAACAAGTAGTAAAGAGACGTGGCAGTACTCTAGAAATAAGTGGGATGCCTGATGCTATAGGCACATGTAGGCACAGACGCATTGTTTAAAAGAACTTCTCTTCGGGGAAAAAGAAACACAGATAAAGAGATGGAGCGGCTTTTAGAGGAAAAAAGCAATTCCATGCAGCGTGCAGATGCATAATGTACTTACACTGCCTGTTCTGCTCGCCTTGTTCTGAAGCTGCTCCACAAAGCCATCCAAAACCGCTGCTTTCACTTTGAAGCTACTCTAAGGGCTTCCCGGAGATTGCTTTAAAAATAAATCAGTATTTTAATGACACAGCTGCCTTGGTGGAGAAGAAAAAGTATAGAATTGTCCTTTAAAGAAAATAATAGAATACTGATTAGAGGGATTACAAAATGTATTATAGAACCAATTTAGCATTTAAAATAGGAAAGCAGTTTAATGCCTCACTGCTGGCACTGTGAGTTCTGCAAATAGTGCATCTCATCTGAGTTATAACAATAATTTCATTAATCTGCCACATGTGTTTTCTGGACACTTGTGACAAAACTGATTAGCAGTCGCTGTAGTCCACCTTTCTCTCTACAAGTGTTTTTTTTTTTTTTCTTTACCATTTTGAAAAAATGACATAATTGCTTAGCACTGCAAGTGAAATGTGTCACAATCACAAAAGGGGTGTGTGAGCATAATAGCCCCGATAGTGTCTGAAGGGCATTTCTTGTGTTATCAACTTGTCAAGCTTTCACTCAGTGCAGAGGTGTGCGAAGGAAGGAAGTGATTTCATTAAGGGTCTGGAAAAGGATGGCTGGGGGCGGAATGGAGTCCGTCTTTCCCTCGGTTACAATGAGTGGAATTGAGCTTGTTGATGATGAGGGCAACTTAATTTAAGTGTCTGCGTGTAACCCAGGTATCTAAACTCCTATTATTTTTTTGCTGGAGATCTAGTCAACGTACTCAGAAGAGCATAGAGAGGGTTTAGATTTGACCTGAAGTGAGCACTGCTTAGCAGAGTCTGCCTACACTTCATGGACTACATTGATGTGAATTTAGGTATCCTAATTTCAGAATGAACTCTGTGCTCAACCTTACTAGCTAACGAGCCTTTGTTTGATACTGAAATGGTTACTAATGTCTAATGGAGGTGAAATGTGTTAGAAGACCATGTTTCAGAAATTGGGTTTATCTCAAAAATCATACGTTTACACTTAGGGTAAACTAGACACATGAATGCAGCTGTGTTCAATATGATCTTCTAGCAAGCAAATGCTGCCTAATCTGGAACGAGTCTGTCCTTTGGATTAAAAGGAAAAGATTGGAGTGTGTATTCCCCCACCCACCCACTTTCTTTTAATAGGTCTTGGACTTCAGAAATCTGTTACTCTTCTCTAGAAGTGAAATTCCTGATGTGTGGATCAGCTTTTCCAGCTGTAGAAAGAAGATAATTAGGATGAGTTAAAACAGACTTGGAATAAACTTGCTACCAATCTTTTCTTGTACATGTGTAACATTGGTTCTCCAAACGCTTTGCCATGTGTGCCTGAAACCTGGAAAACATTGACTTGGGCAGGATGCTCCAGAATAATAAATGCTGTGGTGCATTTTCTGCATGTTCTCATTCTCCTCCGTGGAATAGATTCACCAGCTGGTGGGTAATGGTGAAGGCCTCCTCTGGTGCTTTGTCTGCTGTACACCCAATTAAAAGAGGGGTTGACGTAGGACACTGTTCCACCACAGTTTCCAAAAAGCACAGTGGGGTTTGGTATATGCTGCCTTCTGCAAGCCTTAATTAATTTTTGATGGATGGTGTAGATGGGATTTTCCATTTTTGTAAGGACTTTACTTTGGGGAGGATTTTGGAGAACTTTAATGCTTCTTGCGTCTTGCCTATGATTCTGATTGGAAGTATTTGGTGGCTGGGAACTTACTAGCATGTGCATGGTGTTTGGTGCTGAGGGAAACCTTGTCTCATTCAGGGCCTTTAGGCATTGTAAAAATGCTGACAATAACACCTGAAATCGAGGAGGCTTTCTAGTATGCTTTGATTTCACATTTTGCAAATAGTTTTTTGGCTGTTTCTGAATGTAGATGGCAGTCAGAAGAGTTTCTGGTTTATCTCTACTCCATGGCCAGCTTCAGATTACTGTGTAGCTGTTGTGCCAGTGCAGGCAGCTGAAAGATAACTTCCAAATGTCCAAGATGACATCTTCTGTGATGCTTTGTATTATCAGTGAAGCAAGCAGAAGGTAAGGAGAACATCATGTTTAATGAGAGACAATTCTTCCCTTTCTCCCTGTAATTTTTTTGACCAACTGATTAGTAAGTAGCATGGGGTTCCTATGACTGATTAAGAGTGATGTAGCCCTCACTCTTGCTTTGCCTGAAATGGGAGATGCTGATGCTGGTTCTTGTGGTGCATCACTACCAGAGCCCACCTATGCCTGCTTACATCTGAATAACCAGCAGGATCTGCTCAGGGCTTCCTAGCAGTCTGACTGTGAGTTTGCAGCAAAAGCAAAAGCTCAGCATGGTTTTTGGGAGACTTCTATGCCCGTTTTATATCTCACAGCAGCTAACAGGTGTGATCTTTCTCCTTGCAACCTCAAGAGCTCTGCCAGCAGAAGCAGCAGCAGCAAAATACTGGGGAGAGGGAGCAAGGCTGCTGCGTTGGGTAGTAGCACGCTGTTAAATTGACCATTTTTCACAAGAAAAACGTTGTGTTTCCAGCTTGCCTAGAGGTTAGCCACGCAGCAGTCATCAACACGTTCTGAAGTAAGAATTCCTCTGTCTCCTTTACCCCCTAATTCCTCACCCAGGGTTCATGGACATTGTTGGTAGGGACTGTTCTCAGAAGATACAGTTGGTAGAGTGAATATTTCTAATTTTATCAAATGTCTAGGAATGAATAATGTTGTGATGCATCAAGCTGTGACTCTAGGGTTAAATGTGCCCTTGACGTGCATATCTAGAAGTAGAAAACCTTCAGCTCTGAACAAGGTAGAGTTACTGCTCATCTCAAGGCCTTTTTTTCCTACTCTTTACATACAGCATCTTGTAAGTGGGTTTTATGTTCTGCCTATTTCCCTTTTTCTCCAATGTCTGTAAGTGCATCCATCAACTACTGATGACTTTGCTGACCTAGACACCCTCTACTTTTTTGCCTTTTTTCCCTTGCTTTAAACAAAAGCATGATAATAGAGTCTGTATCTAATGGTTTTGGAATCACTATTAATTCATCTTTCATTCAAGGCTGATTGCTTTCAATCTTAGCAGTACGCTTTAGATTGCCAAGGATTTTCTGAATGTTTTCATTATGAAAAAGTAGATGTGACTGAACTTCAGCATACCTTTGCTGATACACCGTCCTTTCTTTAAATACAGCTTGTATCTAAATTTGAAGATTATTTTAACTAATTGCTGTCCTTGCTGATTAAGTAGAAAAACATTTTCTGGTACAATTTCCATCATGATTAACATCTTCTCCTTCAGACGTGACTGTCTCGAACATTTTTCTCCTGGTGACTCAGACATTTTGCTCTTCTTTTGGTTTGTCTTGAAGAAAAAAATAATTTTATTGTCAATATTTCATCTTTAGATGTGATTGGTGATACTCATAGACCCAGTGAGGAAAACTGTGACTGTTACTCCATGTAGTAAAGTTTCCCAAAACTTTTACTGCTGATTGTAGAAGAAGATTCTGAAAATGAAGTGCTTGTTAAGGTTCATGCTTACTCAACTGTCACTGCTGTTTTCTTTTTCTGTATGGAAGGCTACTTCATGGCTTGCAAACTATAGCTAGTTGTTTGTACTAACTAGTAGCTGAGTGATTATTTGGAAAAAGGGATTTTGGCCTAAGAATTATCAGTGTTGTTTTTCTTAGCTGTTATTTAATTTTCTCTTGATATCTGGCAAAATAACTTTGGTAGTTGAAGCATTTCATTTTTAAACAGTATTTCTGAAGGGGAGAAAAACAAAGAACAGTGCCAAATGAGGTGCTCAGATCAGTGTTCAGCATGGTGATAAAATCTCAAATTCAGATGAAATTCAGTTACTCGTGTGTGTCCATTGGAATATGTTGCCTGTTTTGCTGGAAGGGAGACAGTAAAAGACATTAACTTTTTTTTTTTCCCTGTTAACTTTTTCTCCCCACATTGGTTTCCAGGTTGCAAAGGACACAAAAATGCTGATAAAATCCAGAAAGAATAATAGCAGAGAAGGCAGTTGCATTAACTTTTGATTCCACAAAGAACACTGTAAAATGCAGTCAGGTTAAATGAATAGGCCTGACACTTGGTGGGGTAAAAAAAACAATACAGAGCGCATCTTATTGTGCTATAAAATAGTTTACACAAACTGCAAGTGATGCTAAAAACTGAAAATAAAATGAGAGGATAGAACTGGGCTTGAAAATAAGATCAGCACTTCTATACGTGGCGTGATGATGGCAAATGAGGCTAAGTCGTTGCTGATGAGATTTTTATTCAGCTCTCTTTTCTGCATGATCATCTTCATCTTCCTCCCTAACACACTCTCCCATGGTTAAGCTTTTGTTCTGGGTTTGTGGATTTTGTTTGTGTTTTTAATTCGTTTTTTTTTTTTTCTTCTTTTTCCTTTTTTTTTTTTCCATTGACAAACCTGGTACACTTCAGGTTCTTACAGAGCTTTGTATCAGGGCATCTCTGAGGAAGCACCTCACCAGCTTTACCAAATTCTTTAGTTTGTCCTGATGAATAAGAGATGAGAATTGGATGCTGCTTCGGTGAAACAGGTGCAAAATTTTTTTGTTCAGAGAAGTGTAGCTGCTGTCTAATTCCAGAGCTATAATTATATGAGAAGTAGAGTGGGGAGCAGTGAAATTACCCATCTCATCACCTGGGAGATCTCAAAGGGTCAAAATAAAAAGCTGAGGAAGGCACAGGTTATAGGGATAGTAGGTAGATGAAGGAGATCAGGTAAAGATCACAGGCAGTAAAAGGGAATTGGACTGCAAAAGATGAAATAAAGTGTAATGGGAGAAAAAAATCTAGAGCAGAGAAAGGTTAAAAGGAAACAAAAAAAAAAAAGAAAATTGTTGCTTCTGCATGCAAATAATCTAGAAAACTCAAGCTTCAGTGCTGACCCCAGCAAGCAGGGCTATAAATCATGGTGGAATTTGGAACTTCCCTTCCTATTAGAAAATTACTCTCGTAATGTTATTAATGGGTATTAATTTGCTACATAGAGGAGCAGATTGACTATAACATCTCTGTTAGCAAAATGGATCAGGTGTTTCTCTTTCAATCCTGTTCTAAACAGATTGACAAGATTTATTGTATAAAAACAGTAAATTGAATGTTTTGCAGTGACTCCTCAGCAATAATAAATTTTAATCATTATGGAAATTAAATAATCTCAGTATGGCAGGCCAGAGAAATGAGCTGACAGGAACATCGTGCGGTTCAACAAAAGCAAATGCTGAGACCTGTACCTGGAGAGGAGAAATCTCATGTACTAGTAGCTGCTGGAAGCCAGATGGCTGGAAGTGATGTTTGCAGAAAAGGTATTGGGGATCATGGTAGGCACTGTCCCTGGGGGTGTTCAAGGAAAGGTTGGACATGGTGCTCAGGGACGTGGGTTAGTAGGTGACATTGGTGGTAGGGGGGTGGTTGGACCAGATGATCTTGGAAGGCTTTTCCAACCTGAATGACTCTGTGTTACACTGATGAGAGGCTAGAGGCTGAGCCGGGAAATGTCACATGGAACACGTGGAACAAGGTAGATAAGGCTGCAATTTGCAAGGTCCTGCAGTTCTGCCACCTAACCTAACCCATAAAAGTGGCCTAAATGAAAGCTGGAGAGGAACTCTATCAGGGAGTGTAGTGATAGAATGAGGAATAAAGGCTTTGAACAAATGGAGGGGAGATTTAGATTAGATGTAATGTGAAGAAATTCTTCACTCAGAGCACAAAGCGCACATGGGAATTAGGGCTTAAGGTGCACCTTGCTTCTGTTCTTTTTCATAAATTAATTTTAATTACCTAAAAACCAGTGTTAAAAATAAACCCAGGGCACAGGATGGGAGGTGCAGGGCAGACCCTGTGGCCAAGGGGCAGCCTTTCTCTCTGGCAAGCCAAATGGCCCGGGGGAGCCAGCCCCAGAAAAGGGGCCCTCACAGCCCCAACCCTCCTCCTCCTTTGCTGAGCTTCTGGGCACCCTGATGGCCAACTTGTGTGGTGGGAAGATGACTAGAAAGAGCAAGGCGAGCGGCAGGCCTCTTGATGTGAGGACAGCCATGCAGTCCGAGGAAGCACCGAGCAGGAATGCACCTAACGCAAAGAAGTGTCATGGGCAGAGGGATACAGCCTCTGTGGCACTGCAGTGACACGGGGAACAGGCCATCCCCTTGACCATACAGCCACAGGGGGCATGGGCCTAACCACTGGCGTGGTGGTGGTGTAGAGTGAAGGCAGGAGCACCAGGCAGACAGCCATGGGGAGCAGAGGCATGCCAGTCGTCCAGAACGGAGCATGGGACCAAGCCAGGGCCATAAAACAGATGGCAGCATTGAACCTGTGCATGGAAATCAGCCCAACAGTGGTGTGCGACCTAGGGTTGGAACTGGACGACCTCCTGGTTCATCACTCTGGCCTGAAAACATTCCAGACAGAAGGCATCTTGTTTGGGCAGTCCCAGGCAAGGACTGGCCTGTCCTGCTGCCAAACACCATGGAGTCCATGGAGCTGGATCCATGAGATGTGCAGGAGCCGATGGAAGTGGATCCACCTCGGCCAGAGCAGACCTGGGGCTACCCTGGCATGTCTTTGCTACCTACCAGCGTTGCAGCAGTGCCCGGCGAGCTCCCTACTCGTTGCTCAGGCTCCATCCCAAGCATTAGCTTGGAGCCACCAAACACCATGGATGTCCCGCCGGCTCACCTGCAAGATGTCCCGGCAATAAACAACTCTTGCCGATTCTCAGGGGTTGTGTGAGTGCTTCTTTCCCATCCCCCAGCCCTTGTTTGTGAGGTGGCATCCCTTCTGCACAGAGCCTGGAGGAACAGCACGAGAGAGGACCCAGCTTCCTTTGGGCTGCTGCGCTGGGGTGACAGGAGGAGTCCCTGAGGGCCACCATGCACCTTTAACATTTGTGAAAACAGACTGAGGGGTGAAAATAGTAATGTAACCAATTATAGGTGGCTAATTTCTTATATTTGGAATGAGTTTCTATATCTGAGTAATTGGTAATGACAAACGTGGAGAAGGCTCAGGTAATCAACAACTACTTTGCCTCTGTCTGCACTGGTAGACAGGCTTCTCAAGTTTTTAATTTCCCTGAACCCATAGATAGAGGCTGGGGGATCAAAGTCCCACCCACTGTAAGTGAAGAGCAGGTTTGAGACCACCTGATGAATCCAAGCAGGTACAAGTCTATGGGACCTGATGACATGAATCCCAAGGTCCTGAGGGAATTGGCTGATGGAGTTGCCAAGCCTCTCTCCATCATAGTTGAAAAGTCTTGTCATTTGGGCGATGACCCTGGTGAGTGGAAAAATGGAAGCGTCATGCCCCTGCTCTTCAACAATTAAAGAATTGAACAAAGAGCAGTACTCTTCAACAATTAAAGCAATTAGGAGACATTTCTTCTCAGAAAGAGAAAGTCATTGGAACGGGTTGTGCAGGGAGGTTGTGGAGTCACCGTTCCTGGGGGTGTTCAAGGAAAGGTTGGACGTGGTGCTTAGGGACATGGTTTAGTGGGTGACATTAGTAGTAAGGGGATGGTTGGACCAGATGATCTTGGAGGGCTTTTCCAACCTTAATTTTTCTATGATTCTTTGACTCTTGCAATCTGGATGAAATATAAAAATGTAACTGAGCTTTAAATGCATTATTGATGTTTTAATCAGTAAAGTAATGCAAACTTTTTTTGAATATTTCTTTTCTACTTTCACTTTCAAGATTAATTATCAGAAGTGATTCTTATGTTTACTAGTGAAGGCCTTTATAACTTGGGAATTTTGACCATTTTGTTAGAAAAATTATTATCATTTACTTTTTTTCTATCCTTTTCCATAAATGTATGTAAGTAAATTTAGCTCCTACTATGCTGCAACACAAATAGTGCACAGGAACTGCAATAGTGTTGGCAAGTACTTTAAAGCAATGTGCCATAATAGCTCTATGCATTTCTACTGCATGTTATGCCTGAGATAAAAAATGATCAAGATGTTAAATAGCATTCCTAAAGTTTATTTGTGATTATACTAACTGAGAGTTGAATCAGAATCATTTGTGGATATCGGTAATAGTTTGTCTTGTAAAATAATAAAAAGTTGTAATACTTTTTCAAAGAAATAGAGGAGAAATAGGTTAAATGTGGAAGAAACCTTCACCTCCATATCATCTCCTCTGTAAGAATATGGGAAGATATTTTCATCTCATCAAGGAAACCTTGAAGCTTCCAGTAATCTTGAGGCTAGATGCCTCTCATCTAGGGACAGTCGGAAGGTAGTTGGCTTCAATGGAAAATTACTGTTGACTCAGGAGGTTTTGGAAACGTGTCCTCATAAGCAACCAGTAATAAAATGTTAATTTATAATCGTAAAATAGTAGTATTGCAGGTAGGTACTAGGTGAGAGTAGTTCAAAGTGGGAAACTTAAATGAGAAAGTGAAATGAGAGAAATGGAAAGAGAAAGGGGGGACTGATTGTTAAAAGCTGCTGCAGCTGCTCCTTGGAGCGTGTGGGCTGTCTCATGAGAGGTGAGCAGGAGAAGAGGTTAAACAGCACAGAAGAGACAAGGCAAGTGAGAGAGAAAATGTGAAAAGTACCATACGTTGCTAGGAGAAAGCTGAACTCCATAAAAGTTGCATTATCTGGAAGCCACATGCAGTGCCTTGCAAAACTGGGTCTGTCAAAATGCTGCCTGTCAGTAGATGGTGCTCTTTATATCAGCTATTTACTCATGCTCCTTACGCTTGGCTGTGTTTTCATGTAAAAGGTCTGGTAACATTCCTTAACAGTTCATTTCTCTGAATTCTGATGTCTAGGAGATTAGAAAACTCGGAGGCTTTGGCAGGACTGCCAAAAAAAAAAAAAAAAAAAAAAAAAAAAAAAAAAAAAAAGGTGTTGACTAGATTCCTTTGAAACATCTTCCATCCTTGAATTTTTTTCAACTTTTTTTGCTTGAGAACATGCGTTGTTTTCAACTTCAACAAACTCAGAAGCTTTCAGCATGAAAACCTTGAACAAAAATTGTGGATTGGAGGGTGTTTAAGAGTAGAATTCAGTTACATATCTGACCTGAGAGACACTGCGACAACGTGATCTAGAATAAAGCTGCAGAGCAGATTGGGCAAGTCATCTGCAGACCTAAAGTTCCCTTTTGCATACCAACTTTTCAGCTTTACCTGCTGTTTCTGGATAGATAGCAACTAGCATATTTTAAAATCTAAGGCTTCTTAGAAATGACTTAAATGAATCAATGCAATTGTGAGTTTTACCTCGAGTCATTTATTCATCCGTAGTTGGATTGATATAAAAAGCTGCATAAAAATGAAGATTTCCTTATTAATGTGATTGAAGTATTATTGGACCTGCCTGCGTTTTTCATTATTCAGAAAATATGCCAGCTCTTGAGTATTAATTGTGTAAAAATACCGCTTGCTGAAGGCTGCTGTTGAGACTAAAGCCCTGATCAAAACAGCAGAACAGCATGGCAGACCTGATGTGGGATTTGAGATGCTTAAAGTTACTGGAGTCTTTAATCAGTCATCTGTGTATAGAACATCAGCTACTTAACCAAGGGGTAAGTTCTGACTTGTGAGCTGAATTTGCCCCTAGAGTGGATCTTGAGTTGTCCGCTGTTTGCTGCCTGACAGTATTGTTCTTCCTGCTCACAGAAAGTGAATGATTAGCGTGAATTATTTGTGTAATCTTAAACTGCAAGCAAATGACCCAAGAACGAGAAGTTGACTGAGTTCCTTTCAGAAATGTAATTAAAATATTTTTAGTTCTTACTCAGGGCCAGTTTGTTTTTCTAGCACACTGGTTTAGATGGCCCTTCACAGTTCTCTCCAGGAAGGCTGTATATTGTGTGCGCTCAGCACATCATAGCAGATAAATATTGTTCGTCTCAATGGTGAATTTACCTTCTCTGAGCCCTTTCACAACGTTCATCTCCTTAAGACCTGAATTCCTTACTTTGAGGTCAGGTGGACGTAGCATTTTGCAGCAGGTCTGTTTTTGTTGCTGTTGAAAATACCAACTTCATGTTTCTAGGGACATCTCTTAGTTGCCTTCCTTGGGAAAGGTGATGCTGGCACATTTGGGGCTAGATTTTCAAAGGTTACAAGGAGCCAAAGGCAAAATCTTCATGTAAGTGGCATGCTTCCCCTGCTTAACTGTCCTGTGGAGCCAGGATGCTCCTGGGAAAGACCCTTTTTCCCATGAATGGCTTGATCTATGAAATAGGTTTGGAGCATGGCAGTAATATTACCCTCCACCTTTATTTTTTTCCCTCGTCTTTTCTTGAATCTGATCTGCCAAATCCCACGTATGCGGGCTTTATAGCTCCAAATATCTGGGGTCATGAGCGGAAACAGTGATGCTGGCACATCCGTCTGCTTCCTTTTAAAATAAGGACAAGCTCCTGACCTTTGTTTTGCATCTGAGTTCATTTGCCTCTCTTCAAGGAGTGCTTCCTGTGAGTAAGAGGGGATGTCTCCCCTTGGTCTGGGTTGCCCTTTATGTGAGCGTGGGCTTTGTGCTCTGTGGCTTTGTCTGTGTTTTCTTGTTGGCTAACTTGGGCAGCTTCCTAGCCAGAGGGGCTGGCCTTCATGAATCTCAGTTTTGATGCTATATGCTTTCTCTAAGAAAGGGGATAGAAGGGCATTGTAAAGCTTAAGGTCTTTTTATGAATATAGGACTTCATAAGGAAGATAAGAGAATATAAGCATTTGCCTCATTAGGGAGACAACACTAGTTTTTCAAAAGTAATTAGCAGGAAATTAAATTGACGTCAGACGTGCCCTGCATGTTTGGAAAAATAGGTAGTGCATCTGCCTTCTAGATATTTGTTTAAGCAGAGAAAGCCATTGCGACCTTCTACACAGACATTGCGCCGCTATCACATGAATCAGATGGCTGAGGTGATCTGCTGCTTCTATCAACATTTCCCTTCCCTTCTCCTTCCTTTGCTGCAAGTGGAAACATCGCTGGGAAGGAAGAGGTTGACCTGTCAGCTGGGGCTTAGGGACCTTTTCTTATTAATAGTCATATACATGTCTGGCCTATAAAATTGTTCTGCTCAAAATGTGTTTGGCTCAAGACAATGTAGTTAAGAGTCAACTGGCAAAGATATCCAGAGAACTTTGATTGCTGTTGGGCTATAAAATACCTTGGCTGCTGCACTTGTCTTCTGCATATGAATGAGCCTACCCATAAAGACTGAAAGTTGGCATGGGAAGGTTATGCTGGTTCATACGGTACAAGCCTCTTAATTGGCACATCTGCTGGAAACAAAGGTGCCAAAAATGTGATTCACTCAGAAGGAGTAAATCTTTTAAGAAAGCAACCTGTCATTATTTTATAGGGATTAAGATCCTCTCAGGATGTTAAATGCTCACCTCGTACAAACGTACTGTTGTTGAGCTAATGACAGAACTAACCACACTACCTGCTAAGGCCAAAGTAACAATGTGGTTTATAGCTCTTCTCATCCAGAAATCCTGCTCTATAACTTCAGAATGAAAAAAGGAGTGACACATTCACCTCTGACATAAAGCAGCTATTAAAAAAACTTAAACAGTTACTTCTCAAACCCCAGGTTATGACATGTCAAGCATCTTCTCTGGAAACACTGTAATTAGAAATAGAAGGGTGTAGGTGTGGTCTGTGCTACCCAGATTTGCTGTCAGATTAACTCTACCAGTAAATCCCAAGAATAAAAATAATCTTCCAATATCGTTGATGAAAACACTCCCAGACAAAGGTACACTGCATTGGCAAAAGTAATATTATGCTATAGGTGTGTTGTTTTTGTTTTTTTTTTTTTTAAGTAGGTCACCAAAAAGCACAAATTTCTGACACTATTAGGTGACTGTTTCTGAGATTACACTTACCCTCTATTTGAACAACTTTTTGTAAGAATATTCTGAATATTTTGAAACATAAGGACATTTTAAAAATTATTTTTATAAATGAAAGGCATTGGGACTTCAGATACATTTATGTTTTGTTACTAGAGTTACATGAAATCTCTGGAAATACAGAGTGCTGCTCTGTACAACCTCCTTTTTCATGAAATAAAGACCTATTTGTATTAGAGTAGTATTTTTAGTAAAGGCATTAATTTTATAAGCCTTAGAAAATTCTCCCATTAAGCTACACTTCATAATTTTAAATTGTCACATTTCAGTTCATATCCGTGTTACTATGGGTAATGTGAATATGAAACAGGTATGTTTAAAAGTCATAGCCCTGTCTAGCTCTTAGCGTTTCAGAGCAGCCAGTTTTGTAATTCCCCTTGCTGACTATTGGTAATTCAGCTATTTTTTGAAAGAGTCCAATTAAGTTTGGACTGAAGAATTGCAGATAAGGCATTGCCTGACATACATGCTTCTGACAGAAGCATTCTTGTGATCTACAAAACAAATGCAAACTGACCAACCTCCTGTAATTCTTATGATGGAATTCACAAGTGTGAAGTCAAAATTTTGTGCTGTCTTTCAGATCTTTCCATGTTTAGCTCTCTTCTTGTGCTGTTTATTGTTCTGCAATTAAAGAGCAACAAGATTTCGGTGCATTATTGATAGTTTCGTGCAAATTAAACATTTCTGTAGCGTTTTGGCTGATGGATTTCCTTGCAGCTCCAGGCTGTATTTTTGATAAATTCTTTTACATCACTATCTTTAAATCTGTGAGAAATTCCAAGAAAATCAGTGGACCTACTTATATGCCTTGTCAGCAGTTCCATTAAAATAAATACAAGGAGTCTCAGTTTAGTTTGATCTTAAATTGTCTAGAATGTAACTTGCTGAGGTGCCAGGACTGATTTAAAAAAAAAAAAAAAAAAAAAGTGGGAATGGAGACTCCTTTGTAATTGTCACTTTTGTAATATAGGTAGCTTTGTGCTGGTGTTATTTTTTATTTTAATGTAGACCTGGAGAAAGTATTTTTGACAAATAGTGAATTTCCCCAGAAGTGGAATTGCAGTTTGCCTGGCAGCACTTCTGAGTTCAGGGCAAACTATTGGAAAAGGGAGGGGGGCTGCATTTCATTGCCGTCTTTAGTTATTAGGTAACTCCTGCTCACGTTCATGCTTTTGCCCGAATGGGTTTGAACTCAGTGCTTTCACCAAGATGGGGTACTCTTCTGTGCCTCCTGCCAGTCTGAGCGGAGGAGTATTCGGTGATGAAGACTCATGCCATAAATCTCCTTTGCGGTGGGTGTAGCATTTAGTTTTTAAGACAGGATAAAAGATGAGCCAGCCCACAAGTTGTGTGTGCCATGTCAAGGGTGAGTGTCTCGAGTTTCTATTCTTGCTGTAGCGGATGGCTAAGTGCAATAACGAACATGTGCTTGTAATAAACTTTAGTTAATTACTTGATGTTGTTGTTAATACTGGGCTGTTAATTGAAATTAATTATGTTTCCTCTTTGACTCAAATACCAGGAGCAAGCAGGCTAGAGAAGTTTGAGGAGGAGCCTTTTATCTTCATAGCTGCACAAGGCATGCTAGTAGGGTACCTGCTGTGTGGACAGAAATGGTCTGTTCTCCAGATCTGTGCAGGATCCAGAGTAGGTTTCTCTGTGGAAAAGCAGAAGGGCTTGTACTTACTTTATGAAGACTGTCATCTGTGATGCAAGATGCTGATGGCTAGAGCCCCGACTGTGAGTGGGGAATAGGTGAATTTGAATTATCTCAGGTAGCAGAAAGAGAATCAAATACACATCAGTGAAGAGGTATTGAACAACTGGTGTGTTTTGTGAGGTTAAAATCCCTATCTTGACAGAGCAACTCTCCTTTTCTGATTTTCTCTGCAAATATCCAAAAGCAAGTATGTATTTTTGGACTGAAAGGAATCTTCTCTACCGAGTGAAATTAATCTTTAGTTTGGCAAGATAAAAATGCACAGTGTTTTTAGATGAAGTGAATTTTAAAACATTGCACACACGCTTAATTTAAATTTAGCTGTCAGCCCCCCAAATTGAT
Organism: Aythya fuligula; assembly: GCF_009819795.1. NCBI lineage: Eukaryota > Metazoa > Chordata > Aves > Anseriformes > Anatidae > Aythya > Aythya fuligula. Next base: position 145,847,468 of record NC_045560.1, on the reverse strand, counting down.
TGTCCTCCTGGTCCTGCTTGTGATTTTATTTTAAGCATTTTTGGTCTGCCACAGTAGCGGTTTTCAGGATTCTGATAGCAATCAGAATAGTGTCGGGCAAATTTCTTGATGACGTTGAGGAGTGCTCCGTCTTCACCTTTTTCATCCTGACACTTCAGTTCTTCAGAGTCTGTTGATAATGCTACAACAATTTATCTCAACACAAGCATATGCCAGTCGTGATTCTTGCTTTCAGAGTGCAATATCTCTGCAATGAAAGAGAATACTCTTACAGAAAATGTATCACCTTATTTATTCTCGCTTGTTGTTTCAATACTGTATTTATCCCTATCAGGATAATGCCCAGTGATAGTTTATTTGGCAGCACAGTTCATTCTTTCCTGTTGATAGATACACTTGTGACATCCTTAAGATAGAGTTAACTTCCCTCTAACATGTTGTTACTTTCCAGACCGATCTCATTATTTCTCATAATTTGTTTCCTTTTTCTGTTGGTAGTGCACTGAAGCTTGTAGTACAGGTACAGAAGGTAATGGATAGGGTTGACCCAGCTGTTGCTTGAAAGGTAGATAAAACACCTGTCTCCTGGTTCATCAGTCTGCTCAAGAGCTGGTGGTGCATTGATTTGGGACCCTAGGGGAGCAGTTTCCCCTTGTGCAGAGCTGGCTTTAAGCACTGCTGGTGCAGTCCCTGTTTGGGGGCAGCAATCCCCAGCAGTCTGATGGAGGCAACAAAAAGAAGCCAGTGGTTGACTTTGCCCTTGGGATTGTGGAAAGACAAAGTATGGGGAGCGGGAGACACCACTGATAGCATAGAAGGGAGGTCCTGGTAGAAGTACATGTGTTCCTTCGTACCTCACCTTTTCCTCTTGGAAGCAGGAGGATGGGAGTAGCAGATCAACTTTTGAGGGCCTTATCCACTTCTCCTACATCTTGGAGGGTTTCCCCACCTATTGTCAGCGTTTTTCGTTGCTGTGACACAGCATCTGGGAGTGTGAGGAGTGAGAGGCAGCCCTGCAGCCCCTCAGGTGAGTGCAGCAGGAGGGCAGGAGGTGCTCCAGGCAGACAGCAGCAGTTCCCCTGCGGCCTGTGGAGAGGCCCCTGGTGGAGCAGGCTGTCCCCCTGCAGCCCATGGGTCCCACATGGAGCAGATCTCCACGCTGCAGCCCCACCATGGGTGGAGGAGCCCCCGGTGCAGCAGGTGGATGTGGCCTGGAGGAGGCTGCGGCCCATGGAGAGCCCCCGCAGGAGCAGGCCCCGGGCCGGAGCTGCAGCCCATGGAGAGGAGCCCACGCAGGAGTAGGGGGTCTGGGGGGAGCTGCCGGCACCCGTGGGGGACCCGTGCTGGAGCAGTTTGCTCCTGGGGGATGGACCCCGTGGGACGGAGCCGTGTCGGAGCAGTTCTTCAAGAGTACCTGCAGCTGCTAGTGGCATGCTTTTGAGCATCAGGCTGCATCAATAGATGTGAGTTCCTTGGGAACTGCACAGCCTCCAAGTCAAAGCTCTTGCCATCATTATAAGACTGCCTCTGCCATGCTCTGGTGGTCACAAGTTAGGCTAGCCAGTGCCTTACTATATGGAGTAAGCAAGTTTGGTACAGGTCTCCAAATGTGAGAGACAGGCTTGCAACTCAAAGAATGCCTGGTGCTGGCTGACCACACTTCCAGAAAATCTGGGAGACTTCATAGGTCTGTCATGTGTGTCTTATTCAAAGTGGACGTTGTTTGTTGGTGTATGACTGGAATAATAGTTGCTGTAGTCTGTCTACTTTAATCCTCCTGGGGTGGCATTAGCAATGGTTTAATTCATGGTTAAAGCAAAAGTTGGTGCAAAGTAGGTCTTTCAACTAAATAGTTTTTTTTAAATATGTTTTATTTACTGTACTGACTTTGATTGCTTTTCTACAGTTACTTAAGTAAGAAATTACAGTGTAACTCAGAATTTCTGATCCAATTAGTTTTAAACGTTCTTTTTTATCAGTATAAAAGGGAAGGCATATTACAATATTTTCCTTTGTTTCTTTATAAGTAAAGAAACACATTTTCTTTGGTTTGTTGTTTTCATCTCTTCTAAGTATTAAAATTCTAAATAACACAGACAAGAACCTAGCACAATGGAGGTTTCAGCGTTTTATGGATTGTCTGCTTATTACTGTTATTTTCTTTGGTCTTTGCTAGAAAAATCAGTAAGTATGATTATCTGAGAAGGTATATTTCTAAACTAAAATGTTTCCTTCCAACGTTCTTCAATATTTTAAGATAACATATAAAAATATATTCATAACCCTTGCTCATTTCATCACAGCTTTTATGTTAGCCGTTGGTACTGAATTTTACATGGACGGTTTAATATTAGAGAAGTAATTTGGAATATATGAAAAAGATTCTTATTTTCTTGGATTTTGAAATACAGCCCAAGCGTATTTTAAAAAATCACAATTTTGAAAGTCTCCTGGACATAGCTGCTCCTGCGTCTTTGTGCCATAAACTCTGAAGATGATACCATTAGTCTTGCTTCCTCAACAGCCTGAAAGATTTGACAATAACTGAAATAGCAGCTTTTTTTAGAGCTGTGAAGTTTAAGTTCACTGCTATATATACGTATATATATTGAATAGAAATAAAATTTCATTTATCTAATTTTGAAATATTTCATAGTTTGCTTGCAGAGGGTGTTTATTTTGATTTAACAAATACTTCATTCTCGGCATCCTGCATGACGTGATCCCTTTTCTTTCCCCCCGTTCTCTCTGATCACAAACACATCTGTGTGTTTTCAGATGCATTTCTGTGTTTCCTGCCCCAGCGGACTCTGCATTATATGGGGGTGACAGCCACCCATCTTGCCCCCTGTTAGATGGAAGTGACCGTGTTCTTTCCTTTGCTCTTCCCATGCCATCCCTCACAGCTAATGGCCTCCTTTTCTCTCGAAGTTAATGAGTTAATGAAATGGTTCAATACGGAGTGGCTGTATTTGGTGTGAAAATTTCCCCATTCCTGAAGTGCAGCTGGCAGTGCTCAGTGTGCTGCTCAGAGAAGGTCCCTGCAGCCTTGCCTTGCTTCTGTCCTTTGGCCAATGCAGCCCTAACAAGATTGCTGCTGCTTTGACTTCTTTTGGTTAAAACGTAAACTGCAGAGCAGGGAATGAATGGTAATGTCAGAAGTTGTGAAGTCTGACTTCAGATAAATGTGTGTAAAGAAGCATTGACTTTGCAGATAGGTCAGAATTAGTATGTTGATAAATTGGATGTTGCAAATGGTATCATGCTACATTCTTCCAGCAGACCTGCAGTCTTGTTTGAATGAGGACCCTGATCCCAGATTGCCTGGATTTTGTAATACAAACACACTCATAAATGCCAAACCAAAAATATATGGTTTTGGGAAAGCTCTTTACAATAAATTGGAATATTGTATGGAAAGTGTTTTTAACAATAAGATTGAATCCTCTTTCACTCAAAAATATGAGAGCCTTTCTTTCTGTTCCACCATAAAATATGATAGAGACAAAGAAATTCTGGTGAATAAATCAACCTTGGAAACTGGAAGACTTGGTAAACTGCCCCTGTAAGAGGTAACATATATGTCGCTGCTTAGGAAGAACAGGAGTTGGCTGCTAATGCTATTCTGAACACTGAAATACACTCTAATAATGCACTGCATATAACTTTGATTTATCTATTTATTCTTGAGTTGTTGATTTTAGGTACTATATTCTCTGTATTGTGGAACAAAAAGCATAAAATTGTAATGTATTAAATATGCTGATTCTTTTTTTTCTCTTGGGACAGTCATTTTTATAGTCAGAGGTACACACAACAACAACTGTGTTTAGGCAATTTAAAAGAAAGACTTTGACACCAAATCCCAAAGAAACAGGTTTTCCTTCAAATATATCAGACAAGACCTGAATACTGAGAACTTCTGTGCTCATTAGACCTGTATGTGGCCCAAGCCAGATTGGCATAGTGTTCTGCAGGATTAAGACTATTAAAATGTTGCCAGTAAAGGGCAATTTTAGGATTAATTTGTTAGGAAAATGGAAGGCTAGGCCAAGGTTTTATATTTTATCAGTTTGGGCTTATTATTTGACCGAGCTGATAAACAGAAATAAAATAAAACATAATGTGTTTTCCAGCTGTCTAGATAGTTTGTATATAGTTAGTGGCAGGGGACTCATTTTGCAGCTATGTTTATGGTGAGGGTCATTTTCCTTGGCGTACTGGGAATTTTTTAGTGCAAGATCTAGCTTTAGAACAGGAAAGGAACTAACAAATGAGTTCTGTGGGAGGGAAGTATATTTTTAATAACCTTACATCTAGAGCATCTGGTTGGGAAATGTTTTGGGTATGATGTTCCAAAAATGAAAGTACCTACAATATACTGTTTATAACCATTGCTTTAAAACACCTACATTCCTCTAACTCAGCAAGTCCATACAAATTAGAAAATTAAACATAATGCTTGATGGTGCCAATATAATAAGAATATCCTCTTAGGGCTGGTTATAAGTTTAAGTCGGTAGTGTTTCAATCATAATTCTGAACACTGGACAGTAAAGGATTAATATACGAGTCTGGGCAGTGATCTGTATGTTGCATGGCATAATAGCCACATTTGGAGGCATCTTTCACTTCTACAGGCACAGAAGGAAGTATTAAATTTGTACCCTAACTGCTGATAAACTTGTTCTTCAGATATCTAACATAACAGTGTTTAAAGCTCATAAGAGGAGCATAGCTACTGAACTGAAAGCAGCATCCTCTTAGTCAAAACCAACTTTGTCACTATTTGTGTAATTTCTGCTAGGAATAAATAGTTTATAAGTCTATAGCCAGCTGTATATATTTGCAAATATTTGTAATTTAAGGATTTTTATGATGTACAAGAAAAACCATTAACAATTTATTTTTCAAGAGCTGACAGATTCTCTCATCTTCAGAAATTCTAATGCTCGAGAAGTATCTTTAAATTTAAGCAGCAGCTTGTACAAAGATATACATGCTAAAGTCTAGATTCTGTTGTTGGGGAATTTCCACGGAATTGGAGAGATTACTCCTATTATATGGCTATTTTTACTTGTATTTTTCTTTGATGTATTTGAGAATGAAATGCATTACCTATATATCTGTAATAAAAGTCAGCTAACCAACACTATAATATTGGGCTCTTCATTGAAATTCAGCTTCTTTAGTCTTCGTAGATGCAGAAGGAACAGTTACTGGGCACTTGCTTTTTTTACAGAGGCCATCCCTTCTCGAGATGTCTGCAGTGTCCAGAGCATTTTTCTATACGTGTGTGAGACAGACGTGCTTCCCAGAAGGGTTAGTGGTAAAGCAAGCACTGTCCTGGTTATAGTGCATCATAAACAGCTCTGGATTTCTCTTTGTGGACGCAAGTCTGTCAATCAGACTTCTACCCGCTGTAGCTTGGTGGGTGACAGCACAAGATGAGAATCAATTATTTGGGGTGGGTTTGCATTAATGGATTACCTCTAAATGCAGGTGATGTATATTAATGTGTTTGAAACAGGATTCGTATTTCTGGTGAGTGTATTTTTGTTTGAAACAAAAAAAGGCTGAGATAAGGGATGGGAATTGTATTGCATATTCAACAATATTTTTTCTGATATTTATTTAGGCTATGAAAAGAGAGAGGCAAAATTGGACATGAGAAATTCAAGACATGTTTGCCTGTCAGAATTTTAGCTCTGCCGTATTCCCCGGACCTTAGTTGATATCTTTGCGTGATGTCCTTTACGGACTTAATAAGACATGCAAAGCACTAGCTTAAAACAGCTGTTGTCCTTTGGGCTTCTAGTAATGAAAAAATTCAAAGCAACTTTGAAAACAGCTGTCTGACAAAATACATCTGCCTAAATGCTGGAAGAAGACCAGGCTGGCAACATCGAGAAAATCTACCCTAAGTCCTAATGGAGAAGAACGGTTGAGGTGATATTCTCTTTCACCTCAAATTTGCACAGAAAAACTTGTCTTGAACCTTCCACAACACCCAGGGAGCTGGAGGGATCAGTATTTTGCATGCACAGCAAGGGAACAAAGAGACTTTGAAACCAAGCATTTTTGTATGTTTTAAAAAAACTATCTGCAAAGGTGAATTGTTTGATTAAATGATACGTGACATTACATGTGAAAGTGCAGTTGACTTAGTTTATAGGTAGAACATTCATAAATCATTACTCTGTTTGTCCAGATAATCTGATACAACCTGGAACACAAACTCAGATCTCACTTGTGGATTTGAAGGCTTCAAAGGCTGCAACTATTGCCGTTTGTGTGCAGAGTTTCCCTTGCATTACAACTGGTTCAGGCTACTCTTTGATCTAAATAGCCTCAGATTTTAGCTGAGAAGCCTTATCTACTGGTGATGCTTCTTGATTGCTGGTGACCTGTGCTGATGTGACTAACTTGTCATGCTTTTTCCAGTGAGAGCTCAGGTTGTCTATGTCCCTTTTGTTATTGGAGTGCTGGAGGTGGGTGAGGAGGAGACTGTCTGTCTATATAGTAGTAAGAGAGCACCGAGATGTAGATTAAGGTAATTGAAAGTTGATAATTGGGAAATGGGGAGCAGCTATCCCATTCTGCCTTGTAATACTGACTGTAGTCATGTAGCTCCCTATAATTTTTCATATATATAAATTCAGTAACTTTCTTCTAGACTAGCCAGCCCTGCACCTGCTAGTTATAATGACTAGCCTTGCTGTGTGAGAAGAGCTGTAGTTTGGGAAAGGTCTGACCGAGGCTCTAACGTGCTTCAGCTGTGAAAAGTGAGAGCCCGAACCTAGCCCCGAGCAGGGATCAGTTGTTCAGGGTTGCTGGATTGCACTGGCTTTGAACTTTTCACAGGGCTGCAACCACTGTCTGTTGAACAGTAAGGAAGAAATTGTTCCCCAGGCCAGGACCTGAAGTTGAAGCTGGCTTTGTGTTAGGACTTTTCAGTTCTGTTATCTGTCAGTTGTCCATAATCTGGACCTTTTATGACAGTGGAAATCACACAGGCCTGATAAAGAGCAAAAACAGGCTTTTTTTTTTTTTTTTTTCAGTCTGTTTTTCATCTTGAAACTCACTGTATTTAAAAAAAAAAAAAAGTCTGGACCCTTCTTACACCAAATGTAGTATCGTTATTTTGAGCAAAATGTCACCTTGATATGTCTGTCTCAGAAGTGTTTGCAGATAACAGATTCTATACCCCTAATTGCACTCAGTAGTTCCAAACCAACTTCAAATACAAGACCATGACAAAACTTATGAAAAACTGTACCCTTGTAGGTTGCAATTGAGATGGAGAGCTACAGAGAGACAAAAGGAGCTCTCAGTGGAGCAGTGGAGTTGGAAGAGGACAGTCCTTAAAGTGATTCACAGAAACAATTAAACCTCTGTTTGTGGATATAAGGAATATGTACAAAAAAAAAAAAAAAGGATTATTGTAACGAAAATACATTTACTGTGTTTACTATGTTAATAGACAATAATGGGAAACTTAAGTACTGATTTTTTTTTTTCCTTTCAAAAAGTAGCGTTGACCTGTTAGCCATAAACGTTGGCTTTCTGGTGATTTTTGCAAAGCATGTGGAAGAATCTGATCCTTCATGATCAAAATCTTTTCAGAAAGAGTTTTAAACTGTTGCTCAAGGAAGACATGGCACAGTACATTTTTGTGATGCATGGAACATACATGCAGTGCATTACACTGTTAAAATACCTTTAATTTTGTGTAATAAATGCTATGATGCATTTGGGTAGTTGGGTCATGTGTAATGTGCTGGTGACTTGGATATCTGCCAGCAACAGCAGCTCCTGTCTAACATTTATTATTTTAATACTGTATATGGGATGTTAGCATAAAATTCCCAAAGCTAGTGTGTGCACTAAACATCATTCCTCTTTTTCATTCTGCTTTTCTAGTCCGGGACTGTGAAGCTGACCAAGCCTGTGGCATTATGGACCCAGCAGGATGTCTGCAAATGGCTGAAGAAACATTGCCCTAATCAGTATCAAATCTACAGTGAGTCATTCAAACAGCATGACATAACTGGTAAAGTATGCACTATCAGAAATATTTTACTTAGTTAAAATGTCATAAATTGTTTTACGTTGTTGGTAATAGATTGTGACTGTACACTGAGGGCTTTTTGTTGACTGAATGACTCAAGAGCTGCAAGATCTAGAGTGGGGGGACAATAACAGTGTCCACTGCCTGTGGTGAATAGCTGATTTTCCCCAGCTCTCTTAAATACTTATTTCAGATTATTCAAGGTTTAATATAATGAGAAGTTAGTCTGCATGTGCGTAAAGGCCACACCCTGTTCATTCCAAATCAAACCCCTAAACATTAAGAAACGCCTTACGAGGAAAAATATAAATGATTTTTTTTTTCATTGAGGTGTTCCACCTTAAGGAGTTCATATCTTTCTGGCCTTTTTTTTTAATTACATTTAGATTTGTTAATATGTAGGCTGGGAAGTGAGCCCAAGTGATCCCCACCCTAGGACTGAATCAGTTTCAACACAGAGTTTGTTTCTAATGCATATTTCGTTAACTTTGTTCAAGAAAATGTGCGATCAGAGGAGATTTTTACATCTTTTCCAGAACTTTGTGGTTGCTTAACTTAAAGTTAGTAGTTTTCTAGTATCAATCTGAACTATTATTTGCTGCTAGTGAAGCTGTTTTTTGCCCCAAGTCTGTAGCTGGAGTACACAGTCGTTCTTTTTCTTGTGTTTTTTTTCCTTTATTTGATAGAGGGCTTCCCACTTTCACATATTTTCTTTGGCTAGTCTAAAAAATACTTGTTTTGTCATAGTTTCTCCTCCAAATACCCGCAAGACCTCCAAATCCTCAACACTTGGTGTTTTGTCTGCAAACAATATATTAAAAAGCATCATTGTATTTTTATTTTCCTATTTACTTTAGAAGTTGATATTGATTTTTTCTATCTGCTTGACTTTTTAACTCCTTTTCAGTTTCTGGTAGTAGTATTTTACTTGGCCACTTTGAACTGACATCCATTTAGCTGAGTAACTGGATTAATACAAATACAAATGCAACTGGGGAGTTAAATAACATTTTTGCTTGTATCCCAGGAAGTAATTAGTCTGTAAAAAGTCTAATGCGGGACACTAATTTGTTCTCTGAAGTGGTAGTATACAAAACTTGGAAATGGCATTCAGCCAGTTAATATAAAGCAGCGATTTCAGTTCTACGTGCAAACCTCAGTCTAACAATAACGTATTGTTAACTCATACATGTTTTAATCTGTGTCTCTTTGTATATGTGCACTTGTGGTGTTTCATTTTTTCCATTAATTCTCATTCTTGTTATTTCCTTTTTGATAATGAGTAATTGCAAACATGGCAAACTGAACTGCTCATCTTTGATTGTTGTGTAGCCATGAATACACACATGGGGTAATATGTGAGAGGTGGTTTGTGGCACCTTGGTAAATGTTGAGATTTAGTACGTAATCACTGCCTATTTCCTCTAAGTCATCTGTTTCTCAATATCTTGAATAAAGTCCTTAGAAGTGTAGTCTATCTCCACCCATGTATACGTGGGTGACTGCTTCCAGAGAGCTACCAGAAAACTTTTAAATGAAGGTCTTTCTTTTCATTTTTTTCTACTACCATTTTACTATTACCATGTCTCTTTTTAGAATTTAGGCACTGTGAGCCGAAGTTGAAGAAAAAAATGTTTTCATTTCAATTTAAACGTACATGGAAATCATGTAGTTTCATTGTAGATGGTTGAAACTTTAAATTTTATAGACCTCTATGAAAAAGGAGAATCAAGATCAATCTTTCTTACTTTACTCAAAAGAGGTATAAGGAAAATATTAGTATGAGTGTTAGAAAGTAAGTCTGCAATAAAGAAAAGAGCTGCATTTGATCTTCATGGGTCCCTTCCAACTCGGGATATTTGTGATAACAGAAGAAATGTGATAATATTTGCATGGATTTTACAAGTTATCGTGATAATATTATGAGTGAAAACAGTAACTCAGGAGGATACTTCCAGTGTTGTTGGTCCCATGCCTCAAAGTACTTGACATATTTTAATAAAGGGGCAGAACACTAAATTTTTGGCTCAAGAAAAGCAGAATGCGAAATGAGCATGAAAACTGCTATGAAGATTAAGCCAAGATAGTGTAAATGTTTCCAGATATGGCTATGGAAAAGTAATGTGATTGTTGAAAATCTCTCAGGAATTAAGTTGACTTTCATCGTATGGAAAAATACGATGAAAGGGACTTGAAGAAAATGACAAGAAAAGGATTTTTAAGCTTTATTTGAAGATAAAATCTAAGGCATGGTCGTAAGCCAGGAAAAAAACTCTTGGACAAACATATCTAGATGTTGTCACCTTAACCAAGGTGTTGAAAAGTGTGGCATTTTGAGTACCTGGGGACTGTTAGTTACTGATTATGGTTTATTGGTTTGGGGGCAAAAATTTGAAACAAAATGTTCTTTGTAGAGGATTTATGTTTATAGCACTCTTGACAAAAAGCAGCTGCAGATGCATGAGGAAAAAAAAATAATGTTAGTGTACCTAACAAGGATAAAGAAAATGGTATTTATATTAACATTTATATTGCCATAATGTTGTGGGGCAGTGTACTCTTATCACCTTTGCACCAAATTGTGGGTTGATGCATTCAAGACTGAGGCTGGCACTGACAGGGACTTAGGCTTGAGGAGTGAGCCAACAGGATCCATAAGAAATTCACCAAGGACAAATGTGGAGTTTTGTATCTGGGAAGGCAGAGCCCCTAGCACCCCATAAAGGCTGGGGCTGACAGGCTGGGAAAGCTGTGTTGAAGAGGACCTGTGGTCCTGATGGACAGGGGAAGAAAAAAACAACTAACAGAATCCTGGGCAGTATTAATAGGTGCATAGCCAGCAGGTCAAGGACTGTGGTTATTGTACTTCACATGTTTTAAACTCCAGTTCTTGGACCTCCAGTGCTGAAAAGGCATTGACAAAATGGAGTGAGCTCAGGTGAGGACCACCAAGATGCTCAGGGCTGGAGCACTTGCAATGTGAGCAGGGCCTTCAGGGAGCTGGGCTTGTTCGGGTAGGGTGAGGGGACTAGCAGCAGCTTCCAACATGTGGAAGGATCTTATCATAAAGATGGGGCCAGATTCATCACAGAGATGTATGAGAGTCACTATACGTAAGTTGAAGTGAGAATTTAACACTGAACTTTTTTAACACTGAACTATAGGAAACTTTTCCCCTATAGCTGGGCATTGGAAAAGGTTGCTCAAAGAGGGTTGTGAAGTCTCTGTCCTGGGAGGGCTTCAAGCCCCAGCTGGAAAAAGCCTTGAGCAAAGTGATCTGATCTCATACCTGACCCCGCTCAGAGCAGGACTACAAATGTCCTGAGGTCCCTTCCAACCTGAGTTCTCTGGTGATCCTACAATTTGCTGAGTGCGTATGGATCACCTCAGAACCAATTAAATGCATTCTGCAGGCAGTTAGGGACGATTAAATACAGAAAGGTCCGATAATAAGTTGGGAGATGTTTTTAATACACAAAACCTGATTTGGTGAGTGGAGCATCTGGTTGATATACTCAGCAAAAGGCCAGAGGTCAATTGCATTGTGTCTGACCCAAGACAGGACCAAAACAATGTGAAAGACTAACTCTGAGCAAGATCTAAGGCACGTGATAAGAATTACCAGTGGTAGAAAAAAAAAATAAGACAATAAGAAGAGCAAAACAAAGATGCCAGTGGCCTGTACAACCAAGAAAAGGAAAGAATGTAATGGTATGACCTTGACACTAGAGGCTCTACAACTGGCGGTGACTTTTACAGCAGCATGAGGGAGCATAAAAAGTTGTTCTGACTGCACAGCCCTTTATACCCGCTTTAAGGGTTGTGAGGCACTGGAACAGGCTGCCCAGGGAAGTGGTGGAGTCACCATCCCTGGAAGTCTTCAAAAGACGTTTAGATGTAGAGCTTAGGGATATGGTTTAGTGGAGGGCTGTTAGCGTTAGGTTGGAGGTTGGACTCGATGACCTTGAGGTCTCTTCCAACCTAGAAAATTCTGTGATTCTGTGATAATCCATGGAACAAAACTGAGAAATGTACCTTGTTTTTGGTGTTTGGATGCGGCTTTGAGTTTGCAAGGCAGCAGTGCTTTTAAATGACTAGGGAGTTCTTGAGAGATGAATTGTTCTTTGACAGCCTTATCCTGTGCCATTGAAACATGAAGATTTTTGCCATGTCTCAAAATTAATAGGAGCAAGACTGGGCATCGAATGACTAAGGAATAACCATTTGGGGGAAAATGGTTCATTGGCAAAGTAATAAAGATGATGCCTAATTAACTACTTATTCATGTGTGATTTGTTGAAAGAAAGGAAGGAAGGAAGGAAAGAAACCCTGCTTCACCTCTTGTTTTTACACCCTGTTCCCCAGTGTGCTAATGCATGTCTTCAGAGCATGAGGTTTTAATGCTATGATCATTAAACAAACCTCATTCTGTCAAAGTAATACCCAAGAGGTACCTTGGTCCAAGGAAAGGAATTTGATAGGAGGTACTTGAAAGGACTCAAGCCTTTTTAAATTAAACTTTTAAGGAGGAAAGGAACAGGACTCGAGAAAACCTCTTTTTAGTTTTAGAAGGGACCAGAATTTATGAATATTCATTAAATACCAAATGGCACCTCAGAAAATGAAATATGAACTGCTAGTGAAAACCTACAAATGGCCATAGAATCTGGCTAATTCTATAACCTCTAAAGGTGCTTTCATTAAATCAACTACTTTGCCTTATATTTTTATGAAATTCATATAAAAATACTGCTTTTAAAATCCGAAATGATTTTTTTTTTCATTTGAATAATATGTTTGCAAAATATAATGGGTTTATCATAATGGCTGAAATACTTAGGTTATGAGCACGTTGGTAAAAGGATGGCCTTGTGGTTTTAAATACTACACTGGAATTTAGAGAAGTCTTGGCTCCATTTCAGGTTATTCTGGTATTAGGCAGCATACTGAATCCTGAGGATCTAAGTTATTCTATTCATACAGAGGAAGAGCCTCCTTTTTATTATCACAGTGCTGCCAGATACGTTTCCAGGACATATAGTTAGGTTATACTCTGTTTCACGCAACTCAGTTAAGTTTTGTGCTACAACCAGTGAAATGCTATAGGGGCGAGAGATCTGAAGTGGGATGCAGAAGGCCTGGGTCTCATTCCTATCTTAGTTTCAAGGCTCGGTGGGTACGAAGGGTGATGACAAACAGGTAGCTTTATTCACCATGTTGTGATCTCCTAATCAAGATCCCCATAAACATTTTGGTGTCTATACAACAGGGATAAATGTATTGGTGTTTTTAAATAAATGTATTTTGATATGTGAATAAGAGATGTGTAAGAGCTACTTGAGTCTTCCTGGTAACAGGTTCTTTTATCGTGGAATCACAGAATGGTTTGGGTTGGAAGTGACCATAAAGATCACCCAGTTCCAAGCCCCTGCTGTGGGCAGGGACACCTCCCACCACACCAGGCTGCCCAAAGCCCCATCCAGCCTGGCCTTGAACACCTCCGCAACCTGGTCCAGTGCCTCACCACCCTCAGAGTATAGAATTTCTTTGTCATGTCTAATCCAAATCTCCCTCCTCTTAGTTTGAAGCCGTTGCCCCTTATCCTATCCCTACACTCCCTGACAAGGAATCCCTCCCCAGCTTTCCTGTAGGCCCTCCTTTAGGTACTGGCAGGCCGCTGTAAAGTCTCCCTGGAGCCTTCCCTTCTCCAGGCTGAACAACCCCAACTTCCTCAGCCTGTCTTCACAGGTGAAGTGCTCCAGCCCCTCGATCATCCTTGTGGCCCTTCTCTAGACTCATTCCAACAGCTCCATGTCCTTCTTGTGCTGGGGCCCCAGGGCTGAATGCAGTACTCCAGGTGGAAGTCCTTTTCATTTGAAACCACTTCTCTATTGCTGTTCCCTCCCTTGAGAAACGATTGCGACTTTGCCATTCTTCATCCTTCCATGATTGATAAATATCACATCAACTCAAAATATCTTTTGTGCTGGTTGCACATTGTACCTAACATGAAGCCTAGTGCAAGAAGCAAAATAACAGCCTCTGCAAGGTGACCTCAGTAGGATTTCACCCCTGATGCTTCCCTGTCTGTGGTACCTGACACCTGGCCCTCCAGAATCTTCTCACAAATCCTACTATAGTTTCAGTGCAGAAGATGACATAAACTGGCACCTTTTCTTGGCTTCTTTTATTGTATATTGTTTTACTTTCCTGTATAAAATGGTTACAACCTACCCTCTGGGTTATTATTGGTTAAGGATTGGTTTTATGATCAGATGTAGGACTGGTTCCAAGTAAAGAAGGTCCTGGGTCAAGGCAAGGTGTTGTTGGAAGTACTTTGACCTCCTGTAAAATATTATTTCAGTTCTGTTTACTATGGTTTTCTGGTTGGTTCCAAATCTGTGGCAGGTTTTGAGCATTCCTTAGTGCTCTCAGGTATCTCAGACGGCACCTAATTTATTCCCAGAAAAAGAAAAGAAAGTGTTTTTTAATAGAAACAAAAAAGGACCTCCTTTGTGTCCAAATGTAGGGTATTTCAAATAAAACATTAATTATCTTCCTTTTTTTTTTTTTGCATGTGGCAGGTCTGCTCAGCACAATAGACCTCTTCTCCCAAGCAGTGTCCTGATAGTGGTTCGTAAAGCAGCTTCCATCTCCAGCCATCTCTGCAAAGCTTTTCTCTTCTCTGTGATGCAAGGGGTAAGCCAGCCTTGCCCACAGTCCTTTCTGCCACTTTTCCTTGCTCTGTGAAGTCTTAGCAACGCTGTTGGCTGGCAGGCTGTCAAATCAATCCCGACTGCTTCCATCTGCAGTTTAAAAAATAAAACGAAATTGCTGCTTCACACTGCAGAAAGCTTTTATTCTGCTCTCCCAGTATAAGGTCAGTCTTATTTGCAACATGCTTCATGGAGCTGTGATGCTAGTGTTGGAAAATCTGAGGGACTAAAGAGTTTTTTCCTATTTCATACTTGGCTGCTTTCAAACTTTTAACATGTGGAACACATCAAAGAGTGACGGCTTTGGGATAAGGCTACTTTTTGCATAATATGTGGCAAAAGTCTAACTGTGCTTTTTGCTTGGAGAATAGTATTGGAAGTATTTTAATGCAACCCTGTGTTTATATAGCTTTATATGTATTTAATTGAAAGAAGTTGGATGGGCCCGGTAGTTGGAAAGTGGGGCTTTTTTTTTTTTTTTTTTTATCTTTTCCTTTTTTATTTATTTTTTTAAACTGTTACTGATAAAAGAAAGGTTTGCATGGAAGTAATCTTTTCTCATGTCTCAACAGTGACGCCTGGGTCAGGCTTTTCACTTAGATTATAGCTCATGCAATGTGTAGGGAACTCCCAGAAGACAAAATTGTAGCGGCTCATTAAAGATCTAGTACGACTAGGAAAGCTCCCTGCAGTTGAGATGGGGGTGGTGAGGCACCTAAATTACAACTTCCGGGAAGTGTTCAAGTAGTGCTCTGATTTTAAAATACTTAATTATTTGCTGAGAAATTGTTTTTTCTGCGTGTAAAATGGTCTGTGGAGTAGTATAGCAGAAAGTCTTCTCTCTTGAGATTTAAAAAACAAACAAAAAAAAAGAGGCTGAAGCAGGAGACTGTTTTCTAACTAGCTGCCATGACAAAGTCTTTATTGCTAAGCCAACTTGCTGCTGGTGCACAGGGGAGCCAGCCCCTGTTTGTGTACGCAGCACTTGAGTCAATTAGTCGTGAAGTGGAGCTATCTTCTCTTCCTGCACAAAGCAGTAGGGAGCGTCCAATTCCATTATTTTTTACAAGAAATCATGTGTGGAGGAAGTTGTATTACTGTGTTATGTTTAATAGGAAGGAGAACTTGCCGAAGGGCTACTGAGGCATTTTTGGCCTTTCCTGCCAATGACATATTAATGTTACTGCTTCTTTATCTGCTAAATTTGGAATGAAGGATTTCCATACTCCTCACCCATTATCAGATGTGAGAACTGCTGTGCGAGTAGTTGATGAATGTTTTACACTTTTTCCTGTCTTACTTGATATTTCTTGGATCTGGTTACTTTGCTAAGGAACGTTCACTCTGCTTGTAACTACCTGGGACGATTTCTTATGGTTTCAATAAATGATTCCTCTACAGCATACTCAGAATTGAATTGCACTCTAGCTGCCTCTTTTTCTTTATTCTGCTACTCTGTAAGAATTCACTAAAAGCCATGGTAGCCCCATTTGCTGTAGTTTTTACTCCTACCTGATGTATAACAGAATGCAAGTAACGTTTGAATTCTGGTCCTTGAGCTTCAGATTCAAAATTCCCCGACAACTTAGCTTTAAAGAAGTTGTTCTGTACCTTTACAGTATGAGTATTTAGGTGACAGGAGCAAGTATATTGCTCTTCATCTGAAGTAGTGTTTACTTGTACTTACTCCTCAGTACTTAGTTCTCAAGAGCTGTCAGATGTTGGGGAATTAACGTTTCATAATTACATGCAAAAATAATTGGATTATTTCTTCCCTCTAAAACATTTTTCCCCCATTTTTAATTTAGTCTCGTTCTATTTGTTTTAGTCAACTTCTGCTAACTAGAGATCATACCATCTTTTACCTTTCTTCTTAAAAAGACCTTTGTTACCCATTCCTTCTAAATTGGATCCGCTCTGTCCCCTAAGGAAACACTAATTCACATCAGTATTGTGTAAAACTTGCTGAAAGAACCTCTCACCTTGGCAGCCAGTTTCAAAATCAATTTCTGTTTCTTACTCAGAGGGGAGCTAAAAATCTGAATTAGGTAAGATACGGACAGCTGTATCAAATGTCTTAGCAAAACCTATTTCAGGAATTCTTGAACCATATTATAAAGCCTTGTGATATTTCCTAGCTTGCCGATAAGGCTGCACGGTGTGTCTGCAAGAACTGAACACTGATTGTGATCCATTGACAGAACCGAAAAGCTTAGAAGCTGGTGATTTAGCCTGTGGGTGCTTACGCTGTCTATCTTAGGTGACTCAGGCATCCAACTTAAGTGTGATTCAGAAGACCAAGGGTGAGTGAGTAAATTGCTAAATAATCAGTGGTGAAGAGGCAAGGCACGCCACCAAACAGAACAATCTAGTGGGCTTAGAGAAAGGGGTAATGAAAACACCCCTTTTATATTCATGCTGTTTCTTTTGTGCACTTTCACTTGTTTGGGGAGGAAAAAAAGACCCCACTGCAATACCCTTGACAAGTTCTTGACAAAACATGTTTATCGACTATTTTTTCTTTAGGTGCCTTAGATAAGCAATGACTACTTTAATAATATCTCTATCGCTTTGCCAAATATTGAAGCTCTACCCTTTCATTTTATTTATCAGGAGGTTCTCTTTGTACAGGTTTTTGGAGCTATCATCAATTGTTAGTGATCAGATTATTACTTGACCGTGTCCCTTGATCATTAGGCTGTGCGGTCCCATTATCTAGAAGCTAGGCAGGGAGAAGCACTGTTATAACCTAGAGATCTCCACTGAGCAGTGTGAAACCATAGGAAGTAACATCGTTAACTCTGAGTGTGCTTCTTTATTTCCCTCTTTTATTTCCCCACTCGGTTAATACTAATGAACTGCTTCAATATGGTGCATTATAGCTTGGAGTCTTCCACTGAAACAAAGCATGGAGTCCTTAGCTTGCAACTGGTCATGAAATATTTAGGCTTTCCTATGAATTGTGCTGATTCCAAGTATTTTGCCCTGACCACAGTCTCATTAAGCTATAATTCTGTACTGCTTTTAAAAATTTCTGCTGTATCTGTTGAGTTTGGACCTTCCTTACCTAGCTAGGTTAAGTACTGACTGCTGGTCAGTACCTCTGGGTTCTCATTTACTGCAAAGTTATCTTTTTTTCTGCAGCATTTTGGAAGTTGAGATTCCCACTCTGTTTGGAACTGGGACAAAAATGGGAGGTATTGGATGATCTTCTTTCAGATTACTTGTGCTATTGCCTGGGAAGGAGTATTTATCTTCTTGCTGCGCAGACATGAAGTCAATTTTATGGCTCAGTTGTAGGTAAGGAAAACTTAGATGGGGAAAACTTCAGTGATTAAGTGGAGGAGTTGTTAGAGGACCTTACAATTCTTCACTTTGAAGAAGGGAATTAATTTGCTGCTTAGTGGGTGTGTGTTTGTGATATCAGTGAGCAGCTAAAGCTGATTTGTTTTATTTTAGTTTGTTACTTGCCAGCATGTGCTATTCATGATACGGGGATTTAGTCTTAACGTAATCTTATAATTATTTGGCAGTGTTCCCTGGTCTAATAACAAAGCTAACCTAATGGTGAAACACAGAAGAAAGCTTTCCTGAAATCCCAAACCTGGAGGAAGCCACATCCAAGAGTTTGGCTTCTGTTTTGTGACAGAAACAAGCGAGTGCGTAGTTAATCTCACACATCCGATCTGTCTGTAATTTGTGGTATTCCTCCTTTCACCTCAGACTTCGACCATTACCTAATCCCCTGTGACTATTCCCTAGACAGGAGCCCTCAGACAATTATGCTGTGATTCCAGGTTCTCTGCTGTCTCTCTCTCTCTCTTTATATATATATATATGTAGCCAACAAATCCAGTCTTCCACTGTATCTCTCACAAATAGCTTAATTTTTATCCTCAATTTTGCTCTCTGTTGTGCTTCCCCATGTTGTCAACTACCTTATGCTTTCTTTCCTCTGGACTTTTTGTCAGGATCCTCATGGAATTGCCAACAAGAGCTGGACTCATCCTGTGTAGTGGTTCTGTGCCCAGATTTCCCCCAGTGTTACTGGGTGAAGGGAAATAGCCATACGTAATCTTCAGTACATCCCAAGTGCATCTTGGCTGATGTTTAGAAAGAAGTGGAAATGCGCTTGGGAAAGCAGTGGGGTTTTTACCTCATTCTTTTGCAAAACTTGAACAAAAGCTTTAAAACAGCTTGGAGAGACCCAGTTCTTTCCCTCCCACTGTGAAATGTAGTAGAAACACTTTTTTTTTCTGTAAGACCTCAGCAGCTCATTGATATGTAGTGCAATAATTCTTTGTTCCTCAGGGGGGAGCTTGCACACCAGCTAAATAACTGATTTCCAGCCTCTGGGTCAGGCTTCCGGTAGGCTGTATTTTCAGCAACTTTGTGATGCTGTATTGGGAACCTGATATCCAGTCTGAGGCAAAATTACAGCAGCAGCTCTAAGTACCTACAGTTGGCTTTATCCCAACAGAATATCAGCATTCGGGTAAGTCAGTGACAGCTACACCCTGCCTGTGTCGGACAAGCCAGTCCTTACCCCCAGTTTTCAGTCTCTTCTGATTAATTTGTAGACTGTTGCTCGTCAGATGCTAATTTTTTCATGTCCCTCTTCGAAAACGATTCAGTTCTTGGAAATATTATCCCAGCCAGCTGAGCCTTTTACGGAGAACAAAGAGACTGGAGGAAGAAGCACTCTTCTCTTCCCTACCTCCCCCATATTCTACTCAAAGTAAAATCCAAAGCTGCTTTTTTTTGAACAGCTCAAGTGCTGAAGCAGCTGGCCTCTGAAAGTCAAGATTTGCCAAGGGAATAGCCTTCAGTAAGAAGAAGAGCCTCCCAGCGGTTCAGGGAAAATTATTGTTTGATTTGATATAGTTAATTGAACAGGTTGAACAGTCTGACAGGGTCTGGTACGGTGCATCTGATGCTGAGCTTTATCCTCATTATTGCAGAGTACACAGCAGAGGGAGGTCACAAATACCTGGCTCCTTCAGCAAAGATGTAAGGACCCGGCGTTTTCCTCTTGAATTCAGTTGAAGGAGCTCTTGGAGCAGGAAAAAAAAAAAAAAAAAAAAAAAAGAGGCTGGATCCCATCCAAGCCTTTACTGCATTTAGGAATTGACTTTCAGCCCTTTGCCCAACAAGGATCTGTGCACCCTGTGAAGTGTTTATCTGAGTCCTCAGGTCTCAGCAGTGATCAACACTTACCCGATGCAGGAGCAGGCTTACTGTCCTCCTGCGTGCAGCCGGTAGGACTGCTGGCTTCTGAAGAAGGGGAATCCAGTGCGAGAAACCTGAGCCTTTTTATTGATTTTTGTTATCTGTGACCAGGAGCCCTACAGGTATAAAAACAAGCCTAGACATACACACAAAGGAGGTTCTTACTAAGGCATTTTGGTCTGCAGCATGGACATCTAAATTAATCCGTGGACCTTCTTAAGCAGTCATGCCTTCAGTGCATCTTTTTAAAGTAATAATAATAGTTCCTTCCCTCCCCCCGGGTTTCATTAACCTCACTGAGCCCAGAAGTACTTAACGGAGGCCAACTCTATTAAACAGCAATCAGCATTAAGTGGTTAACCTCAGATAAAACTTGGGAACTCCTGTTCTAATGGCTTACTATTAATTGCAGCTACTATCTAACATGGTCCTGTATGGGAGTGCATGTATTTGAAGGCTGTGTTGCTGCTGAAAAACAGGTCACTGAAGTCCATTCTGCTGTGGATTTTAGTCATTCAGGATTACCTTGCTGCATATTTACAGCAGAAGCAGGGTTAAAGGATGTCACACAAAAATGACGTGAGAATGTGAGCTATCCCACAGAAGCCTTGAGAATCTCAGGAGCCTGTACGGACTTCGCCCAATTCTCCAACAGCTCTGCTTGAAGCACAGAGGAATTCCTGCCCATCAGCTTGGTAAGAGAAGCCTCCAACTTTCACAGATGAAAAATGTCGCTTCTTAATCAGTGACTGACAAAAAAAAAAAAAAAAAAAAAAAAAAAAAAATGCTCCCCAAAGGGGAATTCGAGGTTCTGTTCAGCGAAATGCAGAACAGTGATACACTTGAGGAAATGTGTATCCTTTGTCACTGTGCCAT